>NC_080782.1:198966690-199617940 GCF_028018385.1 Neofelis nebulosa | reverse complement strand
TATGACCATAGTTGGAGAGGGAAAAATAGTAGAATCCAGAAGCCCAATTGGAAAGTGAACCTATTTTTCTACAAAATAGTGAACCTCCACGTGTCATATGGAGTATCACACTTAGGGAAAACATTAATATTGGGGCCATTAATGAGAAAAAACATCAGGCAACAAATAAAATTGCCTAAGATGACATCCTATTCCTTGTATAACAATGACATGATAACAAAAGAAATTCAAAAGTATTTGCTTATTATAATCCAGGAATGAGACGCAACTTGCAACTGCCAAGTATTGGCTGTGATCTATGGAAGGAGTAAGAACAGAAATAAAATAAAACGGTGATTCTCCCATTAGTATTTCCTGCCTCACTCATTTCTGTCACCACTGGTATTGTTGGCACTTGAGCAAGCCCAACTCTGTTCCCTCCTAAGTGCTTCTGTACCTGCTATTTACATCTACCTGATAGGTTCATTTTTCCCTATTCTTCATGATCAGCATTTTTGTCAATTAAGTCTCAGCCTAAAATGCATTTATTGAGAGATATTTCCCCTGAGTACATTATTTAAGAGAGCATATAACACATCTTATCTTCTTAACAAAACTTAAGATTTCTTACAAAAATATTGTTGTTTTATTATTAGTTTATCTTCTTTCCCTACACCACCCCTCCTCCTCCTCACTAACTAAAATACAGGTCATATAACAGCAGGAAACTCGCGTGATTTATTCATTATTGTTTCTCTAATAAGTGTCAGAAGAGCAGGGATTTTATTTGCCTTCTTCAGTGCTGGAGTCTGTTCATGGATAAGTGTTTGGTACTAAGAAACACTTAATAAGTATAATTTGAATAAATGAATAACTAGAACAATGATAGGCAAAAGTGGGCATGTAAGTACTTATTAAATGAGTGAATGAATCTCTATGAATATCTTAACATAGAAAAGGAGGAAGACAAATCACAGAGATGGAATTATCAGGATTAGAAAATAGAACAGGGCACAGAAGCATTTTGAAAAAAAAATGTATAAAAGAGAACATTGGCAGTACTGTAGAAGACAAAGGAGATAAGGATTCAAGATAATCTATCAGATTTGCCAATTAAGAGTCCATTTTGAGACAGCAATTTTGTTAACATGCCAGGTGATGGAAATTTGATACAAAAACTGCCCACATAAACACAAAAATGACCCACTTTCTTTCCTGTGCTATTGACCTATCTTTCCCCATACTTATCAGGATGAATCCTTACTCATTACCCTAAATCAAACATTGAATTTAAGTAAAGAAAAATATTGAAAGGGCAGTAGCTTCTTTCAACCTTTTTTTGAGCCTGTTTTTTTGCACCTTTTTCTACAATGGACTTTTTAAATCACTGATGATAAAAAGATGAATGATACATTTAGAGCTCTTTTTTTGGCATGAGCTGACATTATAGTAGGGTGTTTGAGTTGAAACATTGCATTAATAGGTTGTCCACGTGAGAAGGGTTAAGAAAGTGAAGTCAAGGCTACTGTGAGAGTTTCTTAGAAATGGATTGATGTATGTAAGAAAGTTGTATTTCAGCTAATCTTTGAACAATGAGTAGAGATTATCTAAGCAAAGGGTGAGGAGAGGATTATATCATTCATAGGCCACACCTGTGAAAAATCCTGAATTACAAGCATGCACAGTCATTTGAAAAAAATGTGAAAAAAAGTCCAATGGCTGGAGCAGTGAGCAGGATGGAAAGAAGCATGGAAACATTTGAAGATGTAGGCAAATGCGGATCACACAAGGCCTCACATACCATGCTAAGAATGGCAGTGTTTATCTTATGAGCAATATAAACGTGCTATTGACAAGATTACATTTAATTTTTTTTTTAATATTTATTTATTTTTGAGACAGAGGGAGACAGAGCGTGAGTTGGGGAGGGGCAGAGAGAGAGGGAGACACAGAATCTGAAACAGGCTCCAGGCTCTGAGCTGTCAGCACAGGGCCTGATGCAGGGCTTGAACCCAAGAACCGTGATTTCATGACCCGAGCCAAAGTCGGACGTTCAACCAACTGAGTCACCCAGGCGCCCCAACAAGACTACATTTTAAAAGTAAACTTTCTAGTTTTTCAGTTCTTGTTAATGTTAGTTATCTTCACGTTATAACTTACATCAGCTTTTTGTTTCTTTTTTTTTTGATGTTTATTTATTTTAGAGAGAGAGAGAGAGAGAGCACAAGCAGGAAGAGGCAGAGAGAGGGAGACAAAATCTGAAGCAGGCTTGAGGCTCTGAGCCGTCAGCATAGTGCCCCATGCGGGCCTTGAACTCAGGGACTGAGAGAGATCATGACCTGAGCCGAAGTCAGAGGCTTAACCCACTGAGTCACCCAGGTGTCCCATACATTGGCTTTTTATTCTCGAAAGTGTCCCATTTGAAAAATGACTTGTAACAGTCATTATAAGCAGACTTTGTACTTGTCAGGAATTAGTGACTGAAGATGATGTCAAGAGGATGAATTTGAAATGTATTTAAATGTCAAGTGTACAGCAACTAATGAATGGATAAAGAAATTGTGGTTTATATACACAATGGAATACTACTTGGCAATGAGAAAGAATGAAATATGGCCTTTTGTAGCAACGTGGATGGAACTGGAGAGTGTTATGCTAAGTGAAAGAAGTCATACAGAGAAAGACAGATACCATATGTTTTCACTCTTATGTGGATCCCGAGAAACTTAACAGAAGACCATGGGGGGAGGGGAAGGAAAAAAAAAAAAAGTTAGAGATGGAGGGAGCCAAACCATAAGAGACTCTTAAGAACTGAGAATAAACTGAGGGTTGATGGGGGTTGGGAGGGAGGGGAGGGTGGGTGATGGGTATTGAGGAGGGCACCTGTTGGGATGAGCACTGGGTGTTGTATGGAAACCAATTTGATAATAAATTTCATATTTAAAAAATGTCAAATGTCAGGATTTGACTGGAATACAGGAATGAGAGAAAAGTTGAGTCTGTGATGATATTTACGATTCAAGGTTGCACAACCTATAAAGGTGCTTCCACTCAGTAAGAACACTGGGGAAGGGTACAGTTTTTAATGACAGGAGTTTCAGGAGCAAAAAACAAGAGGGGAACTAAAGATGAGTTCAGTTTCTTGACATGTTGAATTTTTTTTCTTTTCTTTTCTTTTCTTTTTTTTTTTTTTTAAAGTAGGCACCATGCTTCACACCCAGTGGACCCTGAGATCAAGACCTGAGCTAAGATCAAGAGTCAGATGTTTAACTGACTGAGCCACCCAGGCACCCCAATACATTGACTTTTAATCATCTATGAGACATACTACTGGAAATATCATGCAGATAGAGAAATGGAACTGGTATGCCAATTATAATTGAAATATATTTCTAAATGGAAACTGAAAATGAAGTATGGTGAAGTCCCCATGGGGAAGGTAACTGGCTAAGAAAAAGGCCAAGAATGGTAGCCAAGCACATGAAGGTAAAAGGAAGAGATAATGTCAAAAGATACCAAAATAAGATTAAAATAAAGAAGAAAAATAGAAAGATTATGTTATTCCATGATCCTATGGAAGAGAGTATTTTAAGAGAAAATACTGAAAATCTGAACCTAATTTTTCTAAGATGTTACACATGATGAGGCCTAGTGGACTTGGTTACCCAGGTAAGGTTAAGGAAGCCTTTGACATCTTTATATACAAATGAAATGTGTGGCATGGAAGAAAATCCCATGAAGCAATCATACTTTTACTCTTCACTAAATAGTTCTTTTTAAACATTATTTGTCATTATATATTGTCTACTCCTTTGCTAATTTTGTTGTCAATTCATCTGTTAGTTCAAGATCTATTATCCAAAATAATGTTTTCAGCCATTTCAGTAATAAGATATAATCCTTATCCGATTTCCTTGCATTGTGAATATTTAACTGTGGGCAACCACACTACCATTATCTCTGAATTACTGAATGTTACATGAGAAAGTCGCAAAATCATGCTAGTATAGTCTATTGACAAAATATTTAACGTGCCAGGCATTTATTATGTGCCAGGCTCTGTGTTACACAACAAAGAAACTAGACTATGAGCAGATGAACAGATGGAACTCTCTCGTATAGTTGAGTACATTTGGCCTAATATTTGTGAGCTTACTAGATACTTGACTTTTTGTAGACTAAACATATAACTCCCGATCTAACAAAAATTTCAGTGCTGCATGAGAAAAAGTACTTGTTTTATTCATAAAAATGTGTGATTCACATAGGTTAAAGAATGTTTGAAAACATTTTTTGTATTTTACTATTTACTGATATTTGGAACAATCAAATTATAAAATGAGTCAATCAGAAATTAGCAATGCCTGGTAAGAATTCAGAAAATAATCAGAACTATTTAAATAATACCCTATTAAAATGTTCAAAAATTAAAAATTAAATAAATAATAAAACAAGTAGCATAATAATCATTGTGAAAAAAAAAAAGGCCACGAGTAGAATCGGGAGTAAACATAGCAGAATGCGACTCCAATACATACTCTCTTTCACTTAATGTCTAATAAACTAAGTCAACTAAAATAGAAAATTATCAACTAAGCAAAAGAGGTTAAAATTTCCTGCTATAATTTTTAAAATAAGGTTTTCAAAATCAACTTCTTGCAGTATGACTTACTTAATATCTTGAAAAGAACATTGATTCAACACACTTAAAAGTGATTGATAAAATATGTTTTAAAAAATTCCATAACACAACACAGCTTAGTCCACATACAAAAAACTATAGGAGCTATGCAATAAATGTGAACAACAAAAACGTAAGAGATAGTAAAACCCAGAGTAGTAAGTTACTGCTAAAGCTATGGCTGCCTTAATATAGTTAAGAAGCTTGTGTTTAAGGGACATCTGGTGGCTTAGTGGATTAGGCATCCAACTTTGGCTCTGGTCAGGATCTCACCATTCCTGAGTCCAAGCCTCATGTCGGGATCTGTGCTGACAGCTCAGAGCCTGGAGTCTGCTTCGGATTCTGTGTCTCCCTCTCTCTCTGTGCCATTCCCCTGCTCACCTCTCAAAATAAACATTTAACAAAAAAACCAAAAACAAACAAACAACAAACTTGTGTTTAAATGGTCATATTGGGGAGATTAGAATCCTAGAGTTATGCAGGGTATTGGGACTCAGGCTAAAGTCCCAGTGAAAGTTTATGGAAGAAACGTAATCTATTGGCAGAATAATAAGAAAAGGAAAACTACCTAAGCTAAGATTTGAATGAAAATAAAGCAAATGAGTTCCTAATACAGGCATATTCTGCAGAGCATCTACACAATTAGTATTTTCTTTGGAAGAGTATCTCTTGGGATTTTTTAAAAAATGTTTATTTGTTCTGAAAGAGAGAGAGAGAGAGAGTACAAATGGGTGACAGGCAGAGAAATGGAGAGAGAGAATCCCAAGCAGCCTCCCTGCTGTCAGCGCAGAGCCCGACTCAGGGCTTGATTCCACAAAGTGTGAGATCATGACCTGAGCAGAAATTAAGAGTTGGCTAATCAATTGAGCCACCCAGGTGCCCCATACCTCTTGGTTTTTAATATCCAATTTTCCTATGAAAGATGTATCTCACTATAATGTGGTTCAGCCAGTACTTACAGGAAAAAATACATGTTCATTTCCAAAACTCCTGGCAATATTATAAATAAGCATGTAGGAAAAAAAATCTAAATTTACATTTCAAATGCAATTTGTAGAGTCACAAAATCAAATGATGATGTTTAAAAAAAACATTTCAAACATCAACAAAGGTGATATATATAAAATGTATGTAGGTACCACTAAGTATAGACAAAGAAGCTGTTTAACATTAACACAAATTGCTTTCTAAACAGGCAGAAATTGTTTAAAAAGAGTTTCACCCAAACACAATAATTTATTCTTACATATAAGTGCTTAACTTTCTTTTAGTTGTGCTATTCAGAAAACTCTTGGGGTTTTGCATTAATGTGTCCAGTATTTTAATATTCTTTTACTTTTTAAAACAATGCAAAATCATGCAATAACATACATGAATCTCAAAAACATTAAACTAAATGAAATGTCATATAAAAGAATGCATAATATATAACTCCAAGTCTACGAATTGCTCCAAGTCCAGAGCAAGCAAAATTAGTCACCATCACTGGAAAAAGTCACAACAGCTATTGCTTCTCAAAGAGTGAGGTCAGAAATTGACAAGAAGAGATATAAAGAAATTTTCTGAGGTGATGTGAGTTACCTACATTTTGATAGTAGTTTGCGTTACAAGTATATGCATTTCTCAAAACAAATTAAGTACTAATATTTCTGCATTTCATTTTATGTAAGTTTTATCTAAAAATGATCATTAAAGTTTAGAATGCTAACTCTAGGATGCTAAAATGTCTATGGATGAAGTGTAATGATGTGTGCAATGATTATTTTGAATTTTATCAACATAAAGGATGGATGGATATATGTAGAGAGAGTATAAAGCAAATAGAGTAAAAGAGATGTGAAGTCTTGATGGTAGAATGGTAGAATGTGGGTGGTCTGGAAAGTTTTTCGTTTTTCTGTATATTTGAAAACGTCATTATAAAATGCTGAAAAAGTTAATAATTAATAAAAAAATAAACTCCTAACAATACCTTTCATGCAGAAATTCTGATTTGAAGAAATGAATGATGACATTAGATAGAGGTATCTCCATATGCTTCTTGTGTTGTCTAGGAAACCCAAATCTTGAAAATTACCTTACATTAGGTCTTAGTAGGTAAAGAGTAGAGGATGCCTGGTAGAAGCAAACTCATATACTTACTGCACAGCTACACTTTAAATCAAAACTAAACTTCTGATAAATTTTGTGAACCATGGACTCAGAAACAAACAAACAAAAAAAGAATGAAAATAAGTGAAATAGAGATAGACACAGAGATAAAGATAGAGATTGTTAGCTAGGTAGAGAACACAAATTACATAAAAGAAGAGTAAATAAAGGGGTGCTTGGGTGGCTCAGTTGGTTAAGCATCTGACTCCTGATTTTGGCTCAGGTCATGATCTCATGGTTTGTGAGATCGAGCCCCATGCTGGGCTCTGCACTGACAGTGCAGAGCCCGCTTGGGATTCTCCTTCTCTCTCTCTGCCCCTCCTAAGCTCACACATGAGCATCCTCTCTCTTTCTCAAAATAAATAAATAAACTTCAAAAAGAAAAAAAAAAGTCAGTAGAAAACAAATAGCAGGAAAGACCCTTCCCCCCAATTTCATATAATGAAATTTTCATATACAGAATATATATGAGGTTTATCCAGCTGAGAATTATTCTGCAGATAGTTCTCTTCCTTATAGAAAATATCATTAATCCATTTAACTGGAAGTCTATTTCACAAGCAGATTAAATAATGTCTCCTGATTTCCCTTTCCTCTGGGAAGCTTCTTCTGTGTGGGACAGGAGAAACTACTGAGAAAGGGAGTAAACAGAGAGCAAGCCATTCACTATGATTCCTAATTTTGGGTGCCTGGGTGGCTCAGTCGGTTAAGCATCCAATGTTGGCTCAGGTCATGATCTCACTGCTTGTGAGTTCAAGCCCTGCGTCAGGCTCTGTGTTGACAGCTCTGAGCCTGGAGCCTGCTTCAGATTCTGTCTCCATCTCTCTGCCCTCCTCTACTTGCACTCTGTCTCCATCTCAAATATAAAATAAAAAACATTAAAAAATTAATAAAAAAGATGAAAATAGGTGAATTAAATCTCTGACTGCAATATCTAAAAAAAAGATACAAAATTAACCAAAATAAATAGTATCAGAAAATAATAAAGATTAATGCAGAATTTGGTAAGGTTAATAATAAGTAAATTAAAATGCTTATTATTGAAAAAAATTCAATGAAATGCAAAACTGCTAGGTAACCTTTGCATAAAAACTTGATAAAACAAAATTAGACATAATAAAATGTGACAAGAATAAAATAACTATTAAATTAGAGAAAAAATAAAAATAAAAAAGTATAATAGACAACTTTGCAAAAATCCATGGAAATATATTTTAAAACAGATAAAATGTAAAATTTCCTTGGGAAATAAAATTTTTAGTAAAAAAGAAAGTTTAAACAAGCATATTATCTCAGAAGACAGACAGAAAATTATTAAATGACTATACCACAAAAAACCAGAAAATCCTAATTGCCCTAATGGATAAAACATCGATTGCGTGATCTCTTGGTAAATATGGCATCATATTCATGGAGTATCTGATTTACAAGATCTTTACTGTTGGAAAACATTTCAAAGAAGCAAACATTTTTTTTTTTTAATGGCCTTTCAAATTATCTTTTCCATGAGGGGGAATGAAGAAAAGGGAAAATTTTTGAAACTTTAATAAAAATTTCCTTATAATAAGAGAATTGCAAATTTAAACTAAATTATCGTACCTTTTCTCTCCCGGTTCTTTGGCAAATGTTCAAAAGCCTGACAACATAGACTGTTGGTAAGTCTGTGTTTAAACTAACCCAACACATTGCTTGTGGGACTGCCAAATGTTACATCTATGAAAGGGAATTTGTTTATATTTAACAAAATTATATATGCATTTATGCTTAGACATATACCCTACTTTTAGGATATGTATCTGCACACATATGAAAAGATATTCATGACATTATTTATTCCGTCACTCTTTATCAAAAAGTCGAGATTTAAAGAGTGTTATGTTATAAATTTTATTTAAAAAAAGAATAAATGTATATATATTTGGGTGTGTGCATATATGTGTGATGTGTGGTATATTTGCTTACTTAATATAGAAATATAAACTGATGCATTTGAAATGGTTTTCTATAGGTTTCTATAGGTTTCTATAGGTCTATGGGAACAATTTGGAAGGACACAGATAGAAATAAGACTTTTTCTGTGTATACATTTTTAATAAGCAGGAATTAAGGCAAAGAAAAAACATAAATGCTGAAATTTATTAAAAATTAAAACAACAAAACCTACTATTAACATTGTAACTATACATAAAAACCAATGAATTCAGAACTCTAACTGCACACTTGTCTGAGTTACATTCTGAGGACCAAAATGTTTGCATTGTACTGAAGTCAACATTTTACATGCAGTAATTCCTTTAATATTCACAACACACTAGAAAATATACACTGCTACATGGCCATAAAAGTATTATTGTAGATAGAACAATCAAGGTGTAGGGTAGCTAATGATTTGTTGCAGGATTAAAACATGGCTCCACACCATGCACTATCTATGTCTACATTGCTCTGTGAGAATTGTAATAACCAAGTACATGTGTAGCTAAGTAGGACAAAGTGTGTTTGTTTATATAATTTCTAAATGACTTTATGGCTTTATGTCTTTTTCACTGTATGCTTTATTTTCCCTATAGTATTTCGCTATTTGAAATATTTGTCTGAATAATACCATCACTACAAACATACACCAGACATAAACGAAGAAAGAATGGTAGTACAAAAATATCAATCATAAAAGTAAATTAAAATGGCAGACACAAAGACCACTGGATTTCTATAGGGACAAATATTTGTTTCTGCATTTATTGTGTTCTATTATTTAAGAAAAGTAAGAATTCATTTGGTACCTTTTAAACCATAATCATTGTGGTAGGAAGTGGAATAACTAAGAAAATTAATTTGTATTACTATAATTTCAAATGTGTAAAATGAAAATGCCACTTTTTTGAAAATAATGTTATTTTGACTCATTTTGATCAAGAATTCTTAGAAAACTTGTAAAAGGGGCATTTTCTCAAATTCGTATGATCTAAATATATATGATTGTTTCACAAAATTTACTAAAACTATGAAATAGAATTGTTCGTGAAAATAAAATAGATCTATAGAAAAGTCAATTAATCTTTAAAGTTAAAGACCATCTAATTGTCACCAATCACAATTTTGGGAATATAATCTAAGTTTTCATTGAATTTGCATTATATATTTTTTATATTACACATGGCATCATATTTAATGATGAGTATTATCTTCTTCCCTCTTGTATATTTAACTGAAAAACCATTTAACACTGACAGTGGTAAGCCTAACATAAAATATTTTGAGAAGAAACTATTAGGATTTTTTTCTTACTCTTTCATTTCTGAGTATGTATAAAGATATCACAGATACTTCTTTTAAGATGATTTTCAGCAATGATTATGTGAATATTTTGTAAGAGCAAGCACTAATGCTTGTGATTTTCCTGATACAAAAGTTGTTAGAGCCTTAAATAAAACAACGTTTTTAATGACCTGCTGTCTATTCCCTGAGGCAATATAAAAGGATTCAAGGAACACACTGTAATGGGCCTTTTATGATTATTCTGCCCATTAAACGGTGAATGCTTAAACATTTCTCCAAAGCAAATGCTTGCAGTTAGAATCCTGATGAGTTAAATATCCTTCATTACGATGAGCACTTACATATTTTCCTTTATGTACAACTTCAAGGTAACCAAATTGCTGAATTATATTTATGAGAAAAAAAAGTAAAAACAAAAAATGTGAACACATTGTGTGTAAAGAAGATAAATAATAAGCTTCATACAGCTGCTGTTTCACAATTTTGGAATAGTTACTTCATGCCAAGGTCACTGCATATGAAATTATTGGCATCTTTACTGAAACCCGGCACTTCTTGCACAAAAAAGCAGTAAATCCATCTACGGGAGTGATTGGGAAGCTAAAGCAGGAATACAACATCTGTCAAGTAGTTTATGCATCTGGCCTACAGAAAGGTTTCTTATTTGCAAAAAAGGCAATTTTACCAGACTATATGTGCGAATAAAGATAGAGCCTTACAACAAATCTTTAAATAGATGGCAAAGAAATAGAAAGTAAAATTATATTTATATCTTTTTATTCCTACAACAAACTAAAATATAGTTAGATTTATCATTAATTGAACACAACTGCACCCACAAAGTGTTGATTAATGGGCCAGTGTAACCTAAGAAGTGAGTTTGTATCTTAGGCTTAACACTGCAAGTAGTTCTGACTTGTGCTCATAAAAACATCCTAAAAAGGCATGCATGTCAAATATGTACATGACACAATCCTCAAAAAAAGAAGATAGTAAGATAGAACATTAACTTTATAAAGACTGTAAAAGCAGAAAATAAAATGTTGTGGGTGAATAAGCCCATCCTTATGTAAGGAAATTGGAAGAGGATTATATGAAGTACCACATTCAGTTTAAAAATCAATCTAAAAAAAATAAACTTTGATAACTTAAAAAAAAATCAATCTAATCAGTACAGAATGGGGGAGGGGGACTTTTATGACAAATTATGACAAAGAAGCCTTAATTGATTACAAGATCGATATGTGACATCCATTTGATGACATTTTAGATACATCTGCCATTAAAATATATTCAATAATAAAAAAAAATGTAAAATCATTGCTCAGTGGGGATAATACATTGTATTTACTACTCACTGTACCCCTTAAGGGAAACATTGGCCAACTATTGGATATCTTATAAAGGATTAAAATATCTACAAGTATAGAATTCAGAGAACTGCTAAGGCCAATATGCCTATTAACACAGAAAAAGATAAAATAATGCTGCATTATTCCCATTGTTGTTGTTCAATATGTGACAGATTATAAACTTTGCATCCTAAGAGAAAACACAAAATCTCATCTATCTTTTTCTGTCTTTAGAGTTAGATCTAGTCTTGGGTGATGGATGGCAATTTATATAAGCAAGGAATAGAATCATGAAAAAAAAAAAAAAAAAAAAAAACTTTTGTTGGGGACAAGTGGGAAAATATTTTAAGAACAGGATTATCCAAGATGGCAACTGTTGAGAATTCTAAAAGGTTAAAATTTTCCAAAAAAGACATCACTGGTGACTTTCAAAGCAAAACAAATGCAAGGCAGACTACAAGAGTATCAGTGATGTGTACAGTTTTAAGGAAAATTGAATGAATATTGAGGCTAGCCTAATTTTTGTAGTTGAACACCAGTAGAAAGCAAGATTGTCAAATATAATTTAGAAGGATTAGCAAAAATAACTATTTTTATTCTTTAAGTTAAAATATAGCATTGTTTTTAATCCCCTCCTCCAAAATAGAGGTATCCCGCTGCAACCTCTCTCTCTTGCTGAAAACAACTAGAAAACAACTAGAAAACACTACTACATTTACTACATTTATGAAGATATGAATTTACAGTTTAAAGTTTCAACAAAGAAAATTTTAGGCCCAGATGATTTCACTGGCAAATTACACCAAAAATTTGATGAACGAATACTATTTTTATGCAAACTTCCCAGAAATAGAAGAGGAAACACTTTACAACTCATTTTTCAGACAAAGGTTCAATAATGCTAAAACAAGAAAAATGTAAGAAAACTACAAATCGACATCACTCACAAAAAATAAATGTAAAATTTATCAATAAAATCTTGATAAATGGAACACAGTAATATGTAAAATGATAGAAAAATCATGAACAAGTGGGGTTTATCATATGTGTACAAGGTTGAGTCAACATTTGAAAATCAATAAATGTAATTCCATTACAACTGATTAATAAAGAGAAACCATAGGATTATCTCAATGGATTCAGGAGAGCTATTTGCCAAAGTTCAACTTCCATTCCTGATTAAAAGAAAAAAAACAAACAAAAAACCCCCAAAACCTCAGTAAATAGAAAGAGAACAACTGAATGGACATCAAGAATACCCACAATCACCATTCATATATAACAATGTATTAGAGAGCTTTTGAGATGAAAGGATGCAAAAAAATGTATGTATGTATGTATGAATGAATGAATGAATGAATGAATAAAATATATATTTTAAAAAATTAAAATGCCTGCATTCACATGCCATTACTATCTACAAAGAATATTCCAGATAATCTGCATAAACCCAAAAATAGTAAGTCAATTCAGCAAGGCTGCAGAATGCAAAATCAATGTACAAAAGTATTTTTGTGTGTGTACTAACAATGAACAATGTGATACCAAAATGTAAAAAAGAATATCATTTATAATAGCAACAAAAATACTTAGCTATACATCTAACAAAATGTACATAATTTTGTTTAGATATTCTTTGATATCTTTCATCAGCATTTTATAGTTTTTGGCACAGAGATCAGATACAAATACTGAGTCACAGTCACTATCCAAAATTTAATCCTGTCAATGTTCTATGTAACCGGCAACGTGGTTTCTCAGTTACTAGACCCTTCTCCTCTCCTGATATTAAACTCCACCCTACTTCCATTACTTACTTCCATGGCAGTATTCTAGGTATTTCACTACTCAGACCTGAAGGGACTGCAATATCTCAAGTTAAAATGTTCCACATTTTAATCATAGTTACCTATTTTGGCTGCTTACCACCATCAACACTCCATTTTTAGCCATCAATTAACCCTCTGGAATCTTTAATCAACTGATTCAACTAGTACTTTCTACTGCCTCCCACCCACCCCTTCCTTCGTATCATCTTACTTTCCTCCCTCTTATCCAGTTTAAATTTATCATTATACCTACTTCCAAAACTTTGCCGATCTCTTGTTTGGTCATATTAGTTGGCTTAAAATTCTTACGTTATTAAATCTAAATTCCTTCTAAAATGTGCCTTTACTCACAAAGCTAACAATGGCTAGAGAAATCCTAGTATATGCCTATCATATATTTTACATGAATAAAATCAGTAATTGTGGGCTTTGACAACATTATCCTTAATATCCTACCATGGACCTCTTCTGTGTTCACAAGTAACATTTTGGCACCTGAGAAATCATTAAATTAAAGGATTTTTGCCTTATCGATCTCTGTTCAATATACTTTGAAAATAGCAGTTTCCATCAATACTTGCTAAATGAAGAAAATGAATACATGAATGAATGGATGATTGAATAAATATACAAATATCTAAAGGTAAGTCAATAATTTAATCCAGTCGTATGCAAACTTTAATGTACAACAGAATCAAAGGAATGGCCTGTTAAAACAGAGAGTATGGGGCCTGTTCCAAGAATTTCCAGTTCAGTAGGTCTGAGGCTGTTTCTTAAAAATTTACATTTCTAATAGTACTACAGGGATGGTGATACTAGTGGTTCATGGAGCACATTTTAGAGAACATTTGACTTAAGAGAGTTAATCTACTGGTGGGTGAAAATATCAGACTGTAATGACATTATAATAAAAATTCCAAATAAATGCCTGTGTTGAAAATTGGTTGTGAAGTTGATAATATCCTCAACCATTTAAACTATGACATGCCTTGGAAGAAATGCAGACAATCTATTCCATAAAACATTTATAGATGGGTTTTCAACCTTCTCTTTACCCAATGATGTTTTTCATTTTACTTTCAATTTTGTAATTCTAACGAAAAGTAGAGAGTGTAATACAATTAACATTATATATTCTTCACCTACATAATTTGTTAATTCTTAACATTTTACTTTTGTTCACAGTTGTTAACCCTTGCTTGCTTTTTCCTTCTTTTTTTTTTTTCCTCTCTCATACTCTCTTCACACACACACAGGCACACATGCACCACCACACAGAATACATAGCTAGCTATACATTTTATAGGTGAATAGAAAATCAGAATTCAGGCATTAAGTTTCTAAGATAACGGAGTGCGTGGGTGGCTCAGTTGGTTAAGCATCTGACTTCATCCTGGGTCATGATCTCTGGGTTCGTGAGTTAAAGCCCAGCATTGGGCTCTTTGCTGTCAGCACAGAGCCTGCTTCAGATCCTTGGTCTCCCCCTCCTCTCTCTCTGTCCCTCCTCTGTTCTCTCTCTCTGTCAAAAATCATTTTTTTTAAAGTTACTCGTCCTTGAATACATCAATGCTCTTTTCCTCAAAGAATTTTCCCCTACATAAACACAAAACTACTATGGCATCTGAAAAATCTAATATTGACACACCACTATGTAGTATGTAATATTTGCAATACATTTTCAAGTTCCCCCAAGTGTCTCACTCACTTTTTGAAAATACCAAATTAGATTTATGGAAATGTAAAATTATTGTTTCCATAGAGAGAACCACTCTAAAGGTAAAAAGACACAGAATAATTTATGAATGGAGACTTTTTTCTGAATTTGTTATAATTCAATAAATTTCAAACTATTTCATCTATATTGCCCATTTACATTTACTCTCTTAAGCTCATTAATGCTACATCTAAATAGGGAGAGATTATGTTATGAATTTTTCTTTTAATTTTTTCCTGTAATTGAAAGAAGAATGTGACAAAACATGATATTCATTAGAATAAAATGGTGAAAACAGTGGCAAGATCAAATTTCTCACAAATATATTTTTGCTTTTCATAATATTACAATAACTTTAATTAAGAGGCATTTTATTCCAAAACTCTATTATAAAAAGGTAGTTCAAAAAATTGCTAGTCTAGGTTAACATAATGATAAATAAGAAGAATTTAAATATTTCATTTGTGATCTATTAATATATTGTTTATAAGGGGACAGTGAAAAGCACTGACTTTTCTTTGGACACTTTGGACTGCTGAATTTAAATGCCAGCTAAAATCATAGACAATATTTCTTGAGTAGGTTACTCCTTTTGCAAAGCATGAGTGATTCACCAATAGTTCCAATTCATAGCTTCACACCTGTTCATATTTTATGGAGAGTTGATCAAAGATTAATCAAATTTTAACAGCTGTCATGTCATTGATGAATGGTATGGGGCAGTACAGCAATGCATACGAAGTACCAGAAGGAAATATTAGCTGTACACATTACCTGTAAAAAGTGAAAACAAACAAAAAAATTACAGAAAAACTCTTCTACTTTGAAGTCATCATTTGAGTTTGATATGTAATAAAGTCATATTCATCTAAAAGAATCCATTAGAAATTAATCTTCTTGGGGAGCCTGGGTAGATCAGTCTGTTGAGCATCTGACTTCGGCTCAGATCATGATCTCGCTATTTGAGAGTTGGAACCCCTGCGTCAGGCTCCGTGCTGACAGCTCAGAGCGTGGAGCCTGCTTCCGATTCTGTGTCTCCCTCTATGCCCCTCTCCCACTCACTTGAGTGCACACGTTCTCTCTCTCTGTCTCTCAAAAATAAATAAACATTTAAAAAATTAAAAAAAAAGAAATTAACTTTCTCTAGGAAGCCACTATATTTAGCCTTGTGATTATAAAATAATTAACTATATATGTGCATTTGAACTTTCTTCATCTTCACCAACTAATACAACAGATAACACATTAAATAAAGAGCAAATATAAGATTCCAGTTCTTATCTATGAGGTTCGACATTGGCCATACTTAGCAAAATGTATAAAATGAAAGTCTTCTCAAAAATTGTTTTTGTTTTGACATATACTGTTATTTTTCATGAAAGTATAGAATATTAACATGACCTAGATTTATATTTTCATAAATTAAAGAAATATATTAAGTTTTTAGTTTTAAGAAACAATAAATATTATTATAACCCACATAAATAAAAGGTTCAAGGGATAATCAATAATTTGAGAGAGTTTCAAGTATTTTTGAGAACAAAATGAGACTCGATCTTTTACTGATGAATTTTCTTAGTTTTGGTTACTCTAAAATTATTATTTTACTTTCCCTGTTGTTAAGATATATTTCCCACAATGATGGCATTACTCTTTTTTCTAATTAACTTGTATATATTGAAAAGTCAGGTATCATATTAACTTCTACTCATTGATGGAAATATATTCTTTTCTAAATAATATTAATCTTTTCCCTTTTTTTCTCAGAAAATATTTAAGATTTGCCTAAGTATGGATTTATTTCTATTTATATTGATTTGGCTTTAATAGTCTTGAACATTTTTCATCTAGGACACTTTCAAATGTATTACGTGTGTGTTGGTATGTAATATTTATATATAAATGTAAATAAATTTAATATGTAGTGTAGTATGTGCATTTATGTGTATATATGTATGTTATCTGCCTGTTTATTTTGAAATTTTGAATTTTTCTATATTCAATTTTTCTTGTCCATCTTAATTTTTTACTTAAAAATCATTTCATTTATTTCCTTCTTTGTTTGCAAGTTATACATTCTCAATCTCTTTTAGCAACTAATATAAATATTACAACATACGTAGTGTATCAGTTTTACATCATATCGTAATATAAAATTAATTGATGCCTTTTTCCACATCCCCAAAAATTCTTGGAATTTACAACTTCATTTGCTCCCTCCTTTTGTATGTCATCCAAAAATAATTCCTAGATCTCAGACCTCTATATAGGAACAACTTTTCTTCTTCCTGAAGCATATCCTTTAAAATTTGTTGTGAATTGGCTGATAAAGTCTTAACACGGTTTGTCTTAAAATGTCTTTATTAAATTTCATTTTGGAAAGACCTTTTATTTGTTTTAGAACTTTAGTTTGACATTTAATTTTTTTCAATGTATCGCTTTATTGTTGCTCATCTTATTCTTGTTGCTTACTTTGTTGATTCATCATGATCATTCAATCTACCTAAAATTATTTTGATGTCATTTGCCTTTTTTTCTCAAGTTGTGTTTAAGACTTTTTCTTTTCATTAATTTCTACATTTATCCTTCAGTGTATCTGAACTACATCCTATACTATATGTTTTATTATTTATTTATTTATTTATTTATTTATTTATTTATTTATGTTGGAGTATAGTTGACGTACAATGTTATATTAGTTTGAGGTGTAGAACATAGTGATTCTACAATAGTATGAATTACTCAATGCTCACCACAGTAAGTATAATCACCATCTGTCATGATACAACATTCTTACAATACTAGTGACTATATTCCCAATGGTTTACTTTTCATCTCAATAGCTTATTTGTTTTATAACTGGAAGTTTGGTCTTCTTGATCTTGAACTATTTTGCTTTTCCCTCCTCTTCCCCCTTTCTAGTAACCACCAGTTTGTTATCTGTATTTATGAGTCTGATTCTATTTTTGTTTGTTTTCCTAAATTTCACATATAAGTGAAATCATATGCTTTTTGCCTTTCTCTGACTTATTTCACTTAGCTGTATCTTTTTATTTATCTCACTTGACATTCCTTGGACAACTTCAATATCTGGACCGCTGATTATAATTAACTAGAAAATGTCATCAACTATTATTTCTTAAAATATACTGTAGTTTTTTACCCTTTTTAATTTTTCCTTTCATTCTGAAATTCTAGTTAGATAAATGTAATATTGATACTGCTTATTTATTTTCCTTGTCCCAACTTGTCTTTAATTTTGCCTCACTCTTCTTCTCAGGTTTTTTACAAGTTACTTACTTCTGCCAGTCTTCCAACTTCACGTTGATCTCTTTCACCTTTTTTTTTTCTGATAGAGAGATTGAGAGCTCAAAGGGGGAGAGGCAGAGAGAGAAGGCGAGAGAGAAAATCCCAAGCAGGCTCAGTGCTCTCAGCACAGAGCCCCATTAAGGGCTCAATCCCACAAATGCAAGACCACAACCTGAGCTGAAATCAAGAGTCAGATGTTCAACCAACTAAGACACCCAGGTGCACCTATTTTGCCTTTTCTAATGCACTTTTCTTCTTCTTTTTTTTTTTTTTTTAAATTTTTTTTTCAACGTTTTTTATTTATTTTTGGGACAGAGAAAGACAGAGCATGAACGGGGGAGGGGCAGAGAGAGAGGGAGACACAGAATCGGAAACAGGCTCCAGGCTCCGAGCCATCAGCCCAGAGCCTGACGCGGGGCTCGAACTCACGGACCGCGAGATCGTGACCTGGCTGAAGCCGGACGCCTAACCGACTGTGCCACCCAGGCGCCCCATTTCTTCTTTTTTTTTAAATATGAAATTTATTGTCAAATTGGTTTCCATACAACACCCAGAGCTCATCTCAATAAGTGAACTCCTCAATGCCTATCACCCACCCCCCCATCAACCCTCAGTTTATTCTCAGTTTTTAAGAGTCTCTTATGGTTTGGCTCTCTCCCTCTCCAACCTTTTTTTTTTTGTTTCCCCATGGTCTTCTGTTAAGTTTCTCAGGATCCACATAAGAGTGAACTTCTGTATTCATCCTCTAAGGTTTAGCAATTATTGTATTTTGCATTCAATAGGCTTTATTTGATTACTTGTTTAATGTGTTAGAATTTATATTGTTTCTTTCAGACATTTTCTGATTTGTCATTGATTTTTATAAACACAGTAGAATAAGAACATTTGTTTTATAACCAATGTGTGGTATTTATTTTTTTTAAGTTTCATTTAAATTCCAGTTAGTGTATTGGTTTCAGTAGTAGAATTTTGTGATTCATCATTTGCATGCAACAGACTGTGATATTTCTGATCTTAGTCTTTGCTAGTCTGTTTCTGATATCCACTTTATCTGTTATTTCTTGCTCATGATACATTCTTTTGTATATATTTGATTATTTTGTTTCATTTTTAAATTGAGTTAATCACTTTATTTTGACAATTATTTGTGAGAATAATTTATGGGTCAAAACTAAAGTGATTTCCCCAGGTTATTCTAGTATTATGTTGCTTGGCACTTTGGTATCCTACCAACCTCAGACTTCTCCAAACTATACTTATAACTTAAAATATTAAAATTGTTTTAACCACAGAATTAATGTAGGATATAGAGGGAATTCTGTGTAAGTAGACATAGTTTTGTTTTCACTGTTTAGCTAACAGTTTTAGATGTTCTGAATGGAAAGTTTTATCAGAATGCTATAGCTCACCTGGCCTATATAATTTTCTATACACCCTTTTCAATCCTGGTAACTATTCATGATAAATTGAAGATTTTAACATCGGGAGGTTAAGTCATTATATTCACTCCAAGACCTGCCATCATCCTGAGAGATGGTAATTGTCATATAAATTAGCTGGTCAGCAAGCTGTCCTCTCAGGGCCATGACTTTTCCTATTTCCACCTTATTCGCCCATGACTAGATCATTGATCTTATTTTTATCTAGAATTTTTCTCTAATCTATTGCTGCATCTCCATTTACAAATACAAATATCGTTCATTTTAATTTAATTAAATAATAAAGAGCCTGTTTTTTGGCAATGCATGCTAGTTTTAAAAGTTATATATTTTTGGGGCGCCTGGGTGGCTCAGTCGGTTAAGCGTCCGACTTCAGCTCAGGTCAGGATCTCACGGTCCGTGAGTTCGAGCCCCGCATCAGGCTCTGGGTTGATGGCTCAGAGCCTGGAGCCTGCTTCCGATTCTGTGTCTCCCTCTCTCTCTGGCCCTCCCCCGTTCATGCTCTGTCTCTCTCTGTCTCAAAAATAAATAAACGTTAAAAAAAATTTAAAAAAAAGTTATATATTTTTATAGAATGAGTGTTCTCTATGACGTCTAGATTTATAGGGAATTACATATTTTTTATACGTATTTTTTGGTACAGCATACCAAAAAAGTAGGTAGATAAAACATAAGTTTGAAACATCTTCTTATATTAACATACATTTTGATAAATAATGTTGTTTTCAGGAATGATATTTTGGTATAATGATTTGCTTCTTAAAACATGAGATAAAACTGTGACTTGAGAATAACTGCTGAATGGTACATAAAGTGAAACTATAATTACTTCCATGGTAACAGGACAATTAATTTTTGACATGATAAAAGAAGGTTATATGAAATGACAAAAGAAAGTGAGAAAAATATTTGGATACCTTGAAATTAACAACATTATGTTTCTCTTTTAAATTATTAAAACCTCTATTAAAATTAAAAGACATGTTGAGTTTGGGGAACATTTTCATTTACTTAGATATCATTCCATAAACACATGATATATAAGCTATGTAAAGTTTTTGTGAAATTCATAAAAATTTAGTTTTATATGCAGAAACATTTAAATTTACCAAAATATTAGGACTAGATTTTCTGTATCCCAGAAATTCTAATCATCTTCACCCAGATACACGATTCTAAAAATAATAGTATAGCACATATATGGCTTTCAGCTGCTGCTTATTTATATTCTCACCTGATAACATCCCCCCTTTTGTGCCTCAGTCATAATAGCTTGTAACACAAGCCATTTCTAGTCTGAGTGAATTTGCACTGTATACTCTGATAAAAATCTCCTCTAGACTCTTCTTAAGGATTGCGTTTTTACATGTTTTAAAAATTTACTGAAATCTGACTTCCTTTGATATGGTTTCACTGTCTACCTCATCTAAATTACCTGCTGCCACTAAGTCATCATAGTATATTAACCACAATCATAAAATGTTTGTGGGTTTGTACACATATAGTAGTCCTCCCTTATTTGTGGTTTCCCTTTCTAGGGTTCCAGTGACCCACAGTTAACCATGGTGTGGAAGCAGTGATCTTCCTTCTGACACACAGGCAGAAGGTCAATAGTAACCTAATGCCATGTCACAATGCCTGTGTCATTCACTGCCTTTCACCCCACGTAGGCATCTTATCATTTCACAAAATCACAAGAAAAATGAGTTTAATACAATAGTATATTTTGAGAGAGACCACATTCACATAACTTTTATTATAGTATATTGTTATAATTGTTTTATTTTACCATTAGTTATCATTGTTGATATCTTACTGTACCTAATTTATAAATTAAACTTTATCATAGGTATATATATATATATATATATATATATATATATATAGAAAAAAAACATGGTATATTTAGGGTTTGATATTATCTCTGGTTTCAGGCATCCACTGAGAATCTTGGAACATATCCCCTATAGATAAGAGGTGACTACTGTATATCTATGTAAGTATGATCATTTCCCTTTGTGCAATGTGTCTTTATACTGTATAAAATGCTTTCATTCTTAGAAGAAAAATATACATTGTTAGGTGCATAGAAAGAATAAAAAACTATTTTCCATTCATTACATGGAACATTCTCTAGGATAGACTGTATGTTGGGTCACAAAACAAGTCTTAACAAATTTAAGATTGGAGTCATACCCAGGATCTTTTATCACATAATGGAATTAAACTAGAAATCAATAACAAGAAGAAAACTGGAAAATTCATAAACATGTGAAAAGTATACAGTAGACTCCTGAACAACCAATGGGTCAAAGGGGAAATAAAAAAATATCTTGAAACAAACAAAAATGGGCATACATCATATTGAAATTTATTCGATGTTGAAAAAGCAGTTCTATGAGGGAAGGTTTTTTTTTTTTAATTGTATTTAATGATTATTTATTTTTGAGAGAGAGTGAAAACAGCGTGAGCAGGGGAGGGGCAGAGAGAGAGGAAGACACAGAATCTGAAGTAGGCTCCAGGCTCTGAGCTGTCAGCACAGAGTTCATGAACTCATGAACCATGGTATCATGACCTGAGCAGAAGTTGGACACTTAACCAACTGAGCCACGCAGGTGTCCCAAGAGGGAAGTTTATAGCGATAAATACCTACATTAAGAAAAAAAAAATCTCAAATAAACAACCTCACTTTATGCCTCAAGAAACTAGAAATAGAAGAAAAAACTAAGTCCAAAGTTAGCAGAAGGAAGGAATTAACAAAGATCAGAGCAGAAATAGAGGCTAAAAAGACAATAGAAAATCTCAATAAAAATAAGGGCTATTTTTTAACAAAATTGGCAAAACTTTAGACATAAAAAAATGGAAGATTCAAATAAATGAAATCATAAATGAATTGGGAAACATTACATTGGAAAACTGATACTGCAGAAATATAAAGGATCATAAGGATATTATGAACAATCCTTTCTCCTAAGCCATAAGTAGTATAGTAAGAAAGTATGGTGATAGCAATATGTACTTGAATTCATTATTTTCAATGGCTTAAAAAGATTTTATGGACCTACTAATTAAAGGTAAAGTATAATTCATCAGTAAGGATCATAAATATTGCCACTTGGAATTATTTGGTGATAGTATTTTATAAATTAGAATATTTGCAGTTTCAAGAAGACTCTTTCTATCAACTTAGGTGTATAAACACCTTTACAAATATCTAAGTAGTTAGTAACAAGGTTAATAGAGAGACACCATCTACCAAGAGATGGCAAAGTATATGACTAATTTTCTATTGCAAAGTCAAAACTTATAGCACATTTTGTATTTCCCAAATGAGTACTCCCTTTCTTAGGTATTTAAGACTCACAATTAATGTTTAATTAGATAAGCAAAGTTGTAATGTCCCCTCATAGCCCCATGAATCCACTAAGATCACTAGCTTAAGAAGGGACTTTAAAGTAATCCGTTCCCCTGACTCCAGATAAAGACTATTACAATCTGATGTTATAGAAAAGGAATCACTGAAGCCCTAATAGTAATTTTTTTTGTCAGGTACAAATAGGGGTAGATCCCAGAAAAAAGAGACATTAATACAGAATGAGCATAGATCATGGTGCATCAGACTTTTTCTGGGGTGGCTATCCCAGGCCTTCTTCTGTAGGGATCAACTCTGATTTCACGATTTCTGTGAGTGGTCAGGCACCTGAAGACTAAGCAGAATTATTTACAAAAGTGCCTGGATGTTCAGGGGATGGGCTACTAATCCCTGAAGTATATCTGTGATGATCAAGGCCTATGTTGGATTTAGGAGACAAATATACTAAAGAAGCTATTTTAAATATGTTTAAATATTTTTAAAAAATTTAACATTTATTTTTGAGACATAGGGAAACAGAACACAGCAAGATGGTGCACAGAGAGAGAGAGGGAGACACAGACTCCGAAGCAGGCTGCAGTCTCTGAGCTGTCAGCACAGAGCCCAATGTGGGGCTCTAACTCATGGCCAGTGAGATCATGACCTGAGCTGAAGTCAGATATTCAACTGACTGAGTCACCCAGGCACCCCTATTTTAAATATGATTAAAGCAGAAGATATAATGTTTTTTTATTTAAAGTGGAAAACAATGAATGAAAAGAGAATCCAGAATAGAAGGTAAAAACAATGAAATATGTCAAGGTTGAACTAAAAAGTTCAATAATTTAAATGGAAAATTCCTATATGGGTTTAAGAGCAAACTGGAGATTATAGATATTGTTTTTTTTTTTTTAAGTTTATTTATTTTGAGAGACAGAGAGACAGACCATATAAACAGGAAAGGGGCAGAGAGAGGGGGTGGTGAGAATCGCAAGCAGGCTCCACACTGACAGAGCAGAGCCCAACATGGGGCTCGAACCCATGAACCGTGAGATTATGACCTGAGCCGAAGTCAAGAGTCAGAAGTTTAACTTATTGAGCCACCAGTTGCCACAAGGAGAAATTCTTAATGAATGTGAAAACTGAGTAATGGAAATTATTCTAAGCAAAGAACAGTGAAAAAACAAATAAACAAACAAAACTGAAGACAAATGATCAGAGCTGCACTGACCTGTGGGACAGTACTAAACAGTATAACAACAGAACTCTCTGAAGGAAAGCAGAGGGAGGCTGAGGCAGAAAGCACTTAAAGAAAATGGCAAACATTTTACAAGTTTTGTGGGAAAGAACATTACTGTACAAATTCAAGAGGCCAGCAAATATCAAGATAGATAAATATAAAAGGAAACCATGAATGGACGTTGATTTTTGTCAAGAGATTTTGTTGTGAGTAATCTGTTTTTCACAGAAATAAAAAGCAAAAATAGTATAATAGTTCTAGTAGGTGTAAAAAAATCACTGAACAGAATTCAACACTCATTTAAAGAAAAAAATAAAACACACTTACCAAATGAGAATGAGAAATATTTTACTCGATGTGATATTGGCCTTTTACCAAATACATATGTAAATATAAGTAAACCTATTGTTATATACACATTGATTTCACATTATGATGAATGATATGAGTGAATTATTGATGTCTTCCCCTTAAGAATGGCTAGGTCTCAGGGATATACCACACGCCATAACTCCTTAGGGATCAATATCAGATCTGCATTCGGAGGCTATGGAAAGTACTATAATTTACAACGCATGTTTTACCAACAATGCCACATGCTTATTTAGCCTGGAAACTGTTTTGTCTCACATAAAATATGAGTAATTTTGACAAATATTCTCTAGTCTAACTGATTTCTCACTGCTTACTTAGTAAGGAAATGTAGAGACTTAAATCCAAACCTAGTATATAGTCATTTTTGATCACTCTAGGTAGGTACAGTCAGTGTTATAATTCTCAGTGTAGTTTATACATCCATTCATTTTCAAAAAGTTTATCCTTTGTTATTCATAATTTTTTGAGTCAAATAAGTTCTCCAAAAAACAACACTATGTAGATGTCTACACCAGGCCACAGATAAATGATGGTAGTGCTTATTAAATAAGATATCTGACACACACACAATAAGGAAAGAAAGGTAACCAGTAGCCTTTATAGACCTATTTTTTCAACCAAGCCAAATTGTATTTAAATTTATATATTACAGTTTCCTGTCTGTTATACTCCCATTGATCTTTACAACAATACCGAGTTAAAACATGGCCATTATTATGATAAACATGGCAAGTATGTACATAGACAGTACAATATAGGTTTGGTTTATGTCCTTCAAATGCTCAAGCATAAATCCCTGAAGTGATAAAGTACAACATAGGTTTGGTTTATGTCCTTCAAATGGTCAGGTATAAATCCCTGAAGTGATAAAGTACAAAATACTTAAGGTTATAGTGTAAGGTTAGAAGATAATTGGTATCAATCCAGAAATAACTATAGCTACTGCTCTTCTCATGATGCAACTTCTCATGACAAGTTGATTGTTTTATTTTTGAAAGCATGAAGGGTCCAATCCAAAGGAATTCTCTGAAATAATAATTAACTGAAAGAGTAATTCAAGCAGGATAAATATTAAAAAGTTACTCAAGAGTTAAGTGTTTGGAAGAATGGTAGCCAGAGCTTTGCTCACTGAGAAGTTCCAAGTACAAGCAAATGTGGACTGTCCCCTGAGGAAATCTAAGAGTTCTGTAGAGAACAGCAACACATGTTTGTCAGTTTCTGGACCACATTTCAATAAGCAAAATGCAACAGTTTAAATTACTGAAGAGAAATTTGATTATATTAAGATAGGACTATTTCATTACAAGGAAAGAAATGTAGTCTCAGAAAATATCTAGAATTCTGAATAGCTCTTTACTGTTTTTGTTGGTGTTTGTTGCTGTTTGTATTTTATTTTTATCTCAAAAATCTGAGGAAATTGGAAAAAGGAAGAATTTTATTTTTTATTTTTATTTTTTAAGGATTTTATTTTTAAATAATCCCTACATCCAATGTGGGACTCAAACTCACAACCCTGACATCAAGAGTCGCACGCTTTACTGACTGCAGCCAGGTGCCCCAAAAGGAAGAATTTTAATCAAAAGATATTTTCTTCTGAATATTTTACAGAATTCAATTAAGTTCACCATCTGAATTTACTGTTGCATTTAGTGTAAAATTTTCTACATCCTTTAATTATATACATATATATATTTATAAATGGCACATACAAGTTTAATTATATATAGTATGTACATGCAAATTGAGTATGTCATAAGATCCCTGCATGCAATAAGACTCTGATCATTTCATTGTTTCATTGATTTTATTTCTACCAAACCTTAGGGGCATGTTCACGTTTAATAGCTTGTACTGCAAGATGACTGAAGAGCAGCTTGCCCTTCTTGTGTAAAACGTTAGAGGCGTTTTAGCGGCTAAAATCACTTAACAGCAACTTCTAAACTTTGATTTATTCACTGCCAAAATCATTCAGTTAAGACTTCATTCATCTTGTTTGGCTAGTCCAATTTCTTTGGATAAAAATGAAAGTAGTTCTCTGAAATTTCCTTTGAAATTATAAATATGCAGCAAGGTCATTTCTCTTGGGCAGGTTTTGTTGTGAATAAAAGCTTAGCTGGTGGCAGACTGTATTTCCAAGACACTTGGGTGACCAAAACCACTATCATAGTTGGCTATCACCTTTATACATTAGGGCATTCATTTAGAAGAGCAGATAAGCAGTCATAATGGCTTCACTGTATGTCTCAAAGGAAGTAGGAAAGAGGAAATAACAAATTCATTTATGGTTTAGTTGGAGTTATAATACACAAGTTAATTATTTGTTTTAACTTATAATATCCAAACTCAAGCTATTATGAAGTGGCCTGTTAGTTGCTTTATGACTTTGAATAAAATATTAGGTTCATAAATTTATTTTAATTTACTTATGGTCCCTATCCTGTACTTTCATAACATAAGCTAAGCCATTTATCAATTTTAAAATATTTCAGTGGGAATTTTCTTGATTGAGAATATTTGGTGACCATATTTCTTTTGTGGACCACTGTTTTCTGATGACTACTAGCATAGTGTCTGGCATATAGAAGGAACACATTATAAATTCTTCAATCGAATTAATGGCTAAAGAGTACACTCACTTTGGAAGCAAACAAAAAGAAGATCAAGAATTGGGGCGCCTGGGTGGCGCAGTCGGTTAAGCGTCCGACTTCAGCCAGGTCACGATCTCGCGGTCCATGAGTTTGAGCCCCGCGTCAGGCTCTGGGCTGATGGCTCGGAGCCTGGAGCCTGTTTCCGATTCTGTGTCTCCCTCTCTCTCTGCCCCTCCCCCGTTCATGCTCTGTCTCTCTCTGTCCCAAAAATAAATAAAAAACGTTGAAAAAAAAATTAAAAAAAAAAAAAAAAGAAGATCAAGAACAAGAAAAAGAAGACAATAAAAGAAAGGGAGGAGGAGGGAAAGGAAGACAAGGAGGGAGAAGGAAAAGGACGAGGGGGGAAAGGAAGAGTAGGAATAATTCCATATCACTACTAAGTAAATTTCCATTCCTTCATACTGCCTATTTTCTGATAGAAAAAAAAAGCTTATCTTTTGCCATGTGTATTTAATAAAATAAAAGATAAACTTATTTTTTCTATCAGTAATTCCTCAAAAAAAGTGCAGCAAAATGTTTTAATTTCCTTCCACTATTGCTTGTCCATTTTATTGGGGCAGACTCTCCTTAAACGTTACTAGAAAAAATGATGCTTTCGTTCCTAGCAGTTACTTTGATATTACTGGAATATTCTGACATTGAAATAGTTCTGTCAATAGGGAGATAAAAGTTGTAAGATATCAAAGTGATCTGGAATAGCCTATACCCCACTCTGTAAAATAATTGCTTTTGTGTTTTCAATAAAGATAATTTCATTTGTTTTCTAGGTGGGATAAAATTTAGTAAACTTCATTTATGTGAAGCTTTTTCCTAGAGATTATATATTCCTAGCAGTGTTTTCCTTACTTTAATTTGCCATTGGGTCTACATAGTTTAAGCATATACTCTGGTAAATCAAATGTTTGAAATACAATGAATTCCATGAAACTAGAAATAAGATTGTATATTTTTAGATTTCAATGACTAATTACCTATAGTGTTAATCTAGATGTAGGACATTAAAAGTTTCTGATGTAAGTGCTTGATAAATATATGTTGATTTTATGTAGAATGATGTACATAGCATTGAAAATCACTAATATAAGGCACGCATATTTTTCTTGGATAGTGAAAAAAATCACCACAGACAAAAATATTAACACAAGGATAATGAGATGGTCCTATCATTACACTACTTTAATAAGTGCTTGATGCAAACTATTTTGCACTTTTTCTTCCCTTGGTTTCCTATTTTCTCTCTTTTCAAACTACTGTTGTGATATATAAAAAGTTTTTTTGCTTTATTTGTAGAAAACAACTAGAAACTTTATATGGCAACGTGTACTATTTCAAAGTAATTATGAGGGAAGCTCACACTAGAAAGTGTAGAGATAAACAAAATACAACCCTGATTTTGAAAAATGGAGAATCATGGAAAAATCATAGATTAAAAACAGAGAATATGAGCATGTTAATGATAATATGCTACCAACTACATCCAGCAAACAGACTACTTGCACTCCTTAGCGTGTCAGTTTTGATAAAAAGATTTTCTACAGATTCAAAGACAAACTTCATCGAGCATGAAATTTTAAAAAGAATTTTAACTCTGAAATCTTTTATCAAAGAGTGAATTGAAAGCTTAAAAAATTATGACAGTTTAATTTGTATACTAGACTATCAACTGCTTAGCATTAATGCAATGGCGTTCTTTGAACCTTCTGAATATCACATGACTATTGTTTCCAATACCAAGTGGCCACATTCTGATATGACTTGCAATGATCCTATCTATAATATACCACCCTTTTATATCACTTTTTGTCAGCTTAGTTTTCTTGCTGCCGTCGCTTTTACCTTTGTACTAGCTTCCTGCTTCTTTACCCTTATTTTAATTTTTGTTGAAATAAACAAGTAGATTTACAAATCTTACAATTTTTTTTCTGGACTAAAAGTGTGGGGTGAATTGTTCTATTGCTAAAGCTTTATTTTTTACTTGTGTGAATAGAGATGCAATAATAGAAATTGTTGTACAGGAACAACTTCAACCACAAGAGTGTTTTTAGCATTAACAGACAAGTATCTGTTCACAAAAGGGGCATTATGGGAAAAAACAAACACACAATACAAAACTCTCAAATTATAAGAAGAGCTGAAGGGACATGAAAGGGGGGGGGTGGATCCCAGTGATAGAGGCAAGCATACAACTAACATTTTTACAGGTGATTTTGGAGGAAGAAATCTCAGTAGAAATCTATTGATGGTGGCAACATACAAAGTGAAGTTTGAGCCAGATTACAGGTAGGGCATAAACCTAAGTGTTCTAATTGAATGTATATAATCCCAGCACAGATGGCGGGGCTGGAAAACACCACAGAACAGGCAAAAGAAGTCAACTACATTTGGACAAACCAAATGTGGAATTTTATAGTAGAATCCTGACTTGAACAAAACAGAGTCTAGTCTCAAATTCTCAACAGCTAAGAATTCTGTTTGTTTCTCAGCATGAGGTGGAAGAGGCAATTTTTAATGCGACCCTCCTTTCTATCTCTGAACCCATTTCAAGCTTGTTTAGAAAAATATGCTTACATTAGCACTCATTTTAAAGGAGCAGATTTATTCAATCTCAGCAAAAATAGTGTTTTCTTTTAATAAAGGCACTGTTAAAAACTCCTTTAGATTTTGTTATAGGAAGATAACAGGGCAGATTTTGAGAACTATGCAGCATTTAAGGTAAAGATTATGGGACCCAATAAAAATAAAACCATAAATGCATTTTCTCTATAAAATATTATTTTAATGAATGACATTTCTTCCTAAATAGCTTACATATTGCTTTTTCCCCATCTTTAAGCAATAAAAGTTACTAGGTGTCTAATTAACCAATTAATAAATATCCAATATTAACAATTAAACTAATATAACAAGTAAATTAGTATGTCCCTTTATCAGTAAGCCAAGACCCAAACAAAAGAAGTCACACAGATCCTGTGTACTTCTATAATGTAATATAAATATAGAGTCTCTCTCTATAAATGAACTATATAGACTTATATAGAACACACAGATCCTGTGTATTTCTATAATATAAACGAATGTGAGTTTTGAAAAGCTACATTTCAGATGTCCACAATGTGAGGATAGGATCAGTAGTAAACATAATTTCAACAAGGATGACTGTCAGGGAACTTAAGAGAGATGTATGGTGAGACAGCAGACAATTTGATGGAGTGAACATCTAGCTCTATTCTTTCTTATGTAATGTAGATTCTTCTTGCATTGAATATTAACATTTATATTAAAGTATTTTTTACAGTTTCAGGATATTAAATATAATATTCAAGTGTTTAAATGGTAAGCATCTTTTTTTTCTAAAAAAGGAGAATCTTTTATATTATTTCTATGTCTGACAAAGATAAAGTTTGTTATCAGATGTATCCTCTGCATTTGTAGAGATATTAGAAAAAAAAAGTATGTAAAATGTCCTAAGGCATATTAAAAATAAAACATATTGACTCCCTTATGTGACAACAACAAAAGTCTATCATTTTTCACTTCTCTGTAGGTAGCATACCTATATATAAAGCAAGATAAGCTATGAGGTTATAAACTGCAAGCCATAAAAGTCATAAGATAATCCAGTGTTATTTCTGACAGGCTAAAAGCCTCAGTCACTTATATAGTAAATATTTGTCATTGGTGATATCAAACTTAAACTTACAGCATCAGAAAATGGAGTTTAAGAATCCCTACACTGTTACTAAGGGTAAATCCAACAACTAAATTTATTCATTATATAAACGGTACAAAACATAAAGTACTAATGAAAACATTTCTACAGATTGTTTTTTTTTCATAAATTGGATATGCTAATAAATAATTGTATGTTTGTTACTCCAGCTCAAAAACAGTACCTCATCTCCTTGAGGCACTGTTATATAGTAATTAAGTTCTTCCAAGTACTTCCCCCAAATATACTAAAATCAACTGTTATTTATATACATGCTAATTAATCATAAATGCTAATTACACTTCTACTAAATTCACTAAATTTACTAAATTTTACCAAATAAAAGCAAGTGAATTTCATGTTCTGAAATGTTCTCCGTAATGTATTTCTTAACTATTGAAGTATAAGCCTTTAATAACTTTTTAGAAGAGTTTTAAAATGACAGCAAAATTGAGCATAAGGTACAAAGATTTCCCATATAACCCTTGCCCCCACACATGCATTGCCTCCCCATTATATACATCCCGAATAGTATCTTTTTTGATTGATGAACCTATATTGATACATCATTATCATTCAAAGTTCATAGTTTACATTACGGTTCACTCTTAGTTTTGTACATTCTTAGACTTTGACAAATGTATAATGACATGTATCCACCATTACAGTATATGAATACTTTCACTGTTCTAAAAATCCTTTGTGCTATATCCAATTATCCCTTCCCCCCATCAAACTTGGCAATCACTGATACTTTTACTGTCTTCATAGTTTTGCCTTTTCTAGAATGTAATATAGTTGGAATCCTATAGTATGTAGCCTGTCTGATTGTCTTCGTTCACTTAAGAATATGTATTTAAGTTTCCCTCATGGCTTTTGATGGCTTTATTTATTTGGCTTTATTTACCATTTCTTTTTAGTACTAAATAATATTTAATTGGTTATATGCACCAGTTTATTTATCTATTATCGAAGGACATTTTGGCTGCTTCCAACATTGGAAGCAACATCACAGGATACAAAAATCAATGTATAGAAATCTACTGCATTTCTATAAACCAAGCAGAAAGAGAAATCAAGGAATTTATCCCATTTACAGTTGCACCAAAACCCATAAGATACCTAGGAATTAACCTAACCAAAGAGATAAAAGATCTATACTCTGAAAACTATAGAACACCTTTGAAAGAAAATTAAAAGAGGACACCAAGAAATGCAAAAACATTCCATGCTTATAGATTGGAAGAACAAATATTGATAAAATTGTTAACTGCTGAAAGTAATCCACACACTTAATGTAATCCCTATCAAAATACCACTAGCATTTTTTCACATAGCTATAACAAACAATCCTAAATTTGTATCGAATCACAAAAGACCTTGAATAGCCAAAGCAATCTTGAAAAAGAAAAGCAAAGCTAGAGGCATCACAATTCCAGACTTCAAGCTATATTACAAAGCTGTGGCTATCAAAACAAGATGTTGTGAACACAAAAACAGACATATAGATCAATGGATAATACCCAGAAATGGACCCACAACTATATGGCCAACTAAACTTTGACAAAACAGGAAAGCATATCCAATAGAAAAAAGTCTCTTAAACAAATGGTGTTGGGAAAACTGGACAGCAACATACAGAAGAATGAAACTGGACCACTTTCTTATAGGATATACAAAAATAAATTCAAAATGGATGAAATACCTCAATGTGAGACAGAAGAGAAGATAGTAGAGAAAAACAAAATTGTAGAGAAGAACACAGTCAGCAACTGTGACTTTGGCCACAGCAACTTCTTGCCACGTCTCCGGAGGCAAAAGAAACAAAAGCAAAATGGAACTACTGGGAATTCATCAAGTTACAAAGCTTCTGCACAGTGAAGGAAACAATCAACAAACTAAAAGGTATCCTTTGGAGTGGGATAAAATATTTGCAAATGACATATCCCATAAAGGGTTAGTATCCAAAATCTATAAAGAACTTATCAAACTCAACACCCAAAAAAACAAAAAATCCAGTTAAAAAATGGGCAGAAGATATGAATAGACATTTTTCCAAAGAAAACATACAGATGGCTAACAGACACATGAAAATAATGCTCAACATCACTCATCATCAGGGAAATACAAATCAAAACTACAATGAAATACCACCTCACACCAGTCAGATGACACACTAAGAAATAGAAAAACATTCCATGCTATGGATTGGAAGAACTAATATTGTATTTGTGTGTGTGTGTGTGTGTGTGTGTGTGTGTGTGTGTGTGTGTGTGTATATATAAGAGTATAACTCAGCCATATAAAATAATGAAATCTTGTCATTTGCAACAACTTGAATTGTGCTAGCATGTATTATGCACAGTGAAATAAGTAGTCAGAGGAAGAAAAATTCCATATGATTTCAGTCATATGTGGAAATTAAGAAACAGAACAGATGTACATAGGGGAAAGGAAAAAAGAAAAGAGGGAGGCAAATCATAAAAGAGACTTTTAACTATAGAGAACAAACTGAGGGTTGCTGGAGGAGAGATTGGTGGGGGGATCAGTTAAATGGGTGATTGGGCAACGGAGGTTACTTATTGTGATGAGCACTGGGTATTGTATATAAGTGATGAATCACTAAATTTTGCTCCTGAAACTAGTATTACACTATATGTTACCTAACCGGAATTTACATTAAAACATGAAATTAAAAAAAGAAAGTATTGTAATATAACATTAATGTATGTAATTTATTTTAATGACATTATTTAGGAGGAAGGGGATGATAATGGTTTTACTGTTGATGTTATCTTTCCCAAGAACATAGTCATGAATATGTTCATATTCATGTCTTCTCCTACATGTAAATTTCCAATTCTTTACCAAAGTCCTCATTCATTCAAATATAATATTCCAGTCTTAATCACCATCTTTTCCCCATAATTACTTCCTGCTCCAGAGAATGTTTCAGAGAGCATTCTGTGGTGGGTTCTCATAGTATGTTTATGTAGAATAGGCAATGTAACTTTGCCTCCAGGAGGAAATTTGAGCTTCCAAAGGGGTAGATAAGGAATTTGTTCAAAGTCATTATCACTGGTAGGATTCATATCAAGTTTTGTCTTTAAAAAAACCACACTGATTTTCTATTATTATTATTATATGCCTGTGTTTTCTGCCTCCACATTTTTGACCTTGGGACATATTCAGTCTCTCATTCTCTCATTCTCTCTCTCCCTCTCTCTCTCTCTCTCTCTCTCCCCACCTCCCTCGATCCTCCCCTTCCTCCTTCTCTCTTATTTCTTCTGCCTTTCTACATCTTACCTATCTTCAACAATATAATTTATTTCTATACAGTCTCTTTTAATTATTTTTTAGGTATAAACTCCCAATTCCTCCAGTGGTGCAAACCTTTCCTTATTTATTGGCATTAGTCATAATTTGGCATTAGCAATATGAATTTGTGCATTTATGATCATTTCCAGGTTAATGTTTCTTGAGATCACAACTGTGTTACTAAACTCTTTAAGAATGTAGAAATTCATTAAATACTAATGAAATTTATTCAATTTTGCTTTTTCTAATTAATAAACAATATGAATAATTTACTATACTAAATAAATCATTACTTTCAGTGAACATGAAATAAATGTAGTTCCCCTTATCTTTGAGTTTAGTTAAGAAATTATCAAAGTAAAAATAAATTTACAGTAAACAGATGAAAAATTTCTGCATACATATCTTACATAAATAAAAATACATGAAAAGATTTTCCCTTCACTTTACTCCTTTATATTACATCTAATAAATTATTACTCTTCTGATCCAGCATTAACTCTTCCTATTTTGACATAGACATTATTCCTAAATACTAGATCAAGGGCTCAGACATTCACCCCTTTCTCCTATACCCTTATCTTCATGCATTTTATTGAGTCCTTTCACTGAGCATATAAATATGATTGTCTACAATTTTATTTCTACTCTCACTTCACCAATAGCTTTCTTGCTACACAACTATGTTTTGTTCTTCAAAAGATGTCTTCACTGTCTTCTTATTCAAGCCTCTCATTCACACTTCAAGCCACACAATTTGGATTTTTGACCCACCATTACATTAATAACTTCTCCACAGCAACTGATGAGTTAAGTGCCCAATACTATAAATGCGGACATCTCTGCAGTGTATAAAAGATACAGCACCCACTTTTAATGAAATTGTACTGTGTTTTTCATTTTGACACCAATTTTCTTGGTTTCCCATCACAACTACTGCTTCTATTGAATCTTGTTCACATATTGCTCTTCATTATTGTATCTTCAACGTCTCATAAGGGCCCAAATCAACGCAGTTACTGTCTATTCATTAGGCAGTAAAACGTAAGTCAATGTCATCCATGACATATCATCTTTTATATACACTAGTGAACCATTAATCTAAATTTCTTTTATAAGCTCTATCTCCTTCCTGCATGTGTGTCTTAATGAATTCTATTGAAGTTTGTGTTACATAAAAAAATGAGTATTTACATGTTTAATTCAGTGATTTTTAATAAATGTATGCACCTATGTATCAATACCTGAAATAAAATATAAAATATATCCACCAAAGGAAAACATTCCCTCATACTATTTGCAGTAAAACCTTCCTCACTCCTATCCCCAGGCTATACTGATTTGATTTGTAATATCTTGTTTTGCTTGTTCTAGAACTTCAAATAAATGAAGTAATACATTTTGTATATTTTGATCCAGCATAAGATTTTTGAGTTTAAAGATTTTGTTATGTCAGTATCATTAATTTTTTTCCTGTTTTATTGCTGGTTAGTAATGGATTATATACATATGCCAAGATTTGTTTATACAAAATCTGTTGATAGACAATTGGCTTACTTCCAATGTTTTTGTGGACATATGTTTTCATTTCTCTTGGGTAAATACCTAGGAGTGTAATTTTGTTGGATCAAATGACTTCTTGTGAATTAATTGAGTATTTTTGCCTCTATTAACTTAGGTTATAACTCATCATGTTTGTGTTCTAATAGTTGTTCTAAGATGTACAACATGCTTATGGAGAAAGTCTTTGTAGTATTTTTTTTATGTAGCCCACATATTTTTTTTTTTAATTTCTTTTTTAACCTTTGTTTATTTTTGAGACAGAGAGAGACAGAGCATGAATGGGGGAGGGTCAGAGAGAGGGAGATACAGAATCTGAAACAGGCTCCAGGCTCCCGAGCTGTCAGCACGGAGCCCGACGCAGGGCTCGAACTCACGGACCGCGAGATCATGACCTGAGCCGAAGTCAGCCGCTTAACCGACTGAGCCACCCAGGCGCCCCTGTAGCCCACATATTTAATGCAGTGCTACAGAGTTGCATTTTTTCTTTTTACCAATTTCAATAATTACAAAAAGAAAAAGAGAGACAAGAAAAATAGATAATATAAATATGACAGTGTATTCTATGTACATAAATGAGTGCTTTTCACATATTAAAACATTTAACTTCAACGATGTATGATAGATTCCCCTACTATCATTGCCATTAACAGAGAATTTGAGAGATTTGCTCAAGGTCTTACAGCTAGTTAGAGGTGGAAATAGCATTTGAAAGGAGGTAATCTCACTCTAAAGACCTACTTTTCACCACTTTGCATACAGCATCCCTTATATTCCACTATAGTATGTATCAATATATATTGAAAAGTAAAATGTATAAAAGGAAAGATGGTTTTTATAGGAGAATGACCAAAGGAATTATTTCTCTTTTGTCAATATTTATGTTCAAACAAACTTTTTCTCCCCAGGAATTTCAACTATTTTAAAATACACTAAAATATGTTAATTTTCTAAGTATGTTTTTAAATCAGTATTAGTGAGATCTAATTTTCATTAAAAATACACATATTTTGTCTGTAGTTTTATAGTATATATATATATATATAGTAATTATTTATAGAGTAATATATAACTATTTAATTATATATTACCATATATGTATATGCACATATATATATACACATATAGTCACCACCACCATAGTCAATTCCATCACCCCAGAATATTCCCTTGTGCATTCTTGCAGTTAATCTTCTCAGCTCTCTCAGACAACCACCAATCTGCCACTACTATCTATCACTATTGATTAGATTTGTTTGTTCTAGAGATTCATATAAATGACATCATACAGTATGCACTATTTTTTCTATTTTCATTCTCCCTATTTAAAGTTTGGATATTAATCCATCTTAATGCAAATTGATGTGAGGCCCCCTTTATTGCTGAGAAGAATTCTCTTACATGAATATACCACAATTTGTATATTTCACATGTGGATGGCTATGAAAAATAAAGCAGTTATAGGGGCACCTGGGTGACTCAGTTGGTTGAGTGTCTGACTCGTGATTTTGGCTCGGGTCATGATTGTGGGATTGTGCCCCGCATTGAGCCTTGTATCAGGCTCCATGCCAAGCATTGAGCCTGCTTAAGATTCTCTCTCTCTCTCTCTCTCTCTCTCTCTCTCTTTCTCTCTCTCCCTCTTTCTCTCTCTCCCTCTGCCCTTCTCGCCCACTTGCTTTCTCTCTCTCTAAAAAAATAAAAATAAAGAAAATGAAAAAAAATAAAGCAGTTATAAATATTTGTATAGAAGTATTTTTCTAGGCATATATTTTAATTATTTGTGTTAATACCTGGGTAAGTAATTGTGTGGTCATAATTACAGCCTGAAATCTATGGTCCCAGAAAACACTGATAAGTTAAGAAGTCATCCCACACTTTGTTTTTCAAACTTTCTCCCATCATCCTTTCATGTTCCAGAGAAATGGCAATTCACGAAGGACCACTTTGTCCTTGCATATTCCAAGATAAATATTCCCTTCATTTTTCCTCATTACTCCTATAAGATTATCAGATGATTTCCTTATTTACCTGCCTCTACAAATCCCAGGCCACTTTCCTTTTCTTTGAGACACTCTTCATTAATTAATGCTGTCTCTATTGCAAATGTTTGAATAAAACCATCTTCCTAATTGTCTGGTACATTTTGTCTTTGAGAATTTGGTAGCAGAACTTAGATGGGGTGGATCTCACTTTTAGATTCCTATTTACTCCATCAAGTCAACAAAGCCTCTTGGTCTTGTGCTCCACTCCTGACTACAGGAGAACACAACGGTGAGCTCCTGACCAGGGGCCAACTGATACTTTTGAGTACTCAAAGAGAGAGAAAGGACATGGCAAGAATTTATTTTTATATCTGGTGCTAGCTTATTTTGGTTTCATAGCCCGATCGTTTTGTGATTTCTTCAAATAGATGGTTTATAAAGATCTTGTCTCTGTTGGGTGAAAGGCAACAGAGATTCTGATTTGTTTTTCTTTCTATTTGTTAATTTTGAGCTCAAATCAAATAAGAATTTGAACTTAATGGGAAGAGAGCAGTTCCTTGATATAAACTATTCAATTCTGTATTTCTGTGAGTATGTTTGACCTTTAGTGGGTATTTTAGAACTGATGCTATGACTTCTCTAGACGAATCCATGTATTTAAGTTTCTGGGAGTATGTAATATTCTCCTATGTCAAGATGGGCTGTTACCAAATTACACTACAAATATCCCTAAAACAAAACAAAACAAAACAAGAATATTCTCTTTGGTCAAAAGGTAAATTGCCATCCACATAAATTAAGTATTCCTAAAATTCTGATTTATTTATTTATTTATTTCCAAAGGGGTACTTGGCTTGCTCAATCAGTGGAGCATGTTACTCTTGAATTTGGGGTCATGAGATCAAGCCCCATTTTGGGCATAGAATCTAATTTTTTAAAAAGTAAGCAAATAAAACATTTTCCAAAGAAATCTTATGATTGAATATTATATTGATGCAAAACTAGAATTTTGTTTTCTCTGTTAAGAAAAATGCTTCTTGTATTATTACTCTTAACAAAAGGTTATAAAAGATTATACTTTACTTTCTGTCTAATCTTACTAGATAACAGGTATTGTGTCTTACCATAATAACAACCTTCCAGTGTTTATGTTGGTTGTATTATGTTCTTATTTACTTAGGAAAACAAAAGTTTCTCACTTAAGGAACAGCTAAAGTTCTATGCAGTCATGTTCTTCCTCTGTTTACTTTTAAAACATTTTTTAAATTTTTTTAACATTTATTCATTTTTTGAAAGACAGAGAGAGAGCACAAGCAAGGGAGGGGCAGAGAGAGGGGGAGACACAGAATCCGAAGCAGGCTCCAGGCTCTGAGCTGTCAGCACAGGGCCCAATGCGGGGCTTGAACTCATGAAACGCGAGATCATGACCTGAGCCAAAGTCGGATGCTTAACTGACTGAGCCACTCAGGCGCCCCTAAAACATTTTATTGCTACTTTGAACAAATGGGCTGCCAAATACTGTTTCTTAATTATTTGTGATTCTATCTTAATCAAGTGTTCAAATCGCTTGACAATTTTTTTCTATTTTTTTAAATTGCTTTTAATATTTATTTATTTTTGAGAGAGACAGACAGACAGAGGACAAATGGGGGAGGGGCAGAGAGAGAAGGAAACACAGAATCCTAAGCAGGCTCCAGACACGGAGCTGTCACCACAAGCCCGACGCAGGGCTCAAACTCATGAACTGTGAGATCATGACCTGAGCTGAAGTAGAACACTTTACCGACTGAGACACCCAGGCACCCCTACAATTTTTTCTACTTTTATCTTCTGAAAACTTAATCCTAATTTTATCTTTTGAAGTTGTCTTTGGTATTTTCCAGAGGGCCCTGGAAAATTACAATTTGTTCCTTTACTTTGTAAAAAGAGAGGTAATAAAAATAATTAGGCTTATTTGATATGGTACTATTGATGTATCACATGAGAGGAGTTCTCAAATAAGAAGAGAAATTCACCCTTCTCTGAGTTAAATTTGTATGAGAAACATTATTAGTGTAAATATTTAAGAAATTGTTTGATGTTTGGGAAGTCCCAAAAAATCAGCAGTGCCCTCATTGTTTATGGTATGTTTCTATATATATGAGAGTATATATCCACTGTGACTGAAATCATACAATAATACAGTGAGATCAGGCAAGTTTAATTTACCTTTTTTAAATGTTAACTTGTCCCTACATCCCTATTTTGAATTTAATACCTTCTCAGTAAGTGGTTTTCATCTGGGGATTCATATCATTCACTTAATGGATTTTATTAATATATAGATGTTGAGTATCTACTTCAGACTCACTTAAAATCTTTAAGTAATTTTCCTTATACATTCTTGGTATCGTCTAAACATGTGTTTGGTATATTCATAATAAATTAGATCTCAGGATTATTATATATTTTGTCTGAAGATTTTTATGTGATAAATAATAATCTTTCCTTGAGATTATCTCTAATTAGTTGGGAGGGGTGGAGAATGACTGTAAAGAGTAATTTTGATTTATCAGTGAAGAGCTATAACACCCCTTCTGGAACCTGAGCCTGTTCTTTGTCTTTGAACTATTTTGCAGGTCTTCATAAAGTGCAGGTAACTTATGAATGTACAAATTCTGTCTTGTCTGGTAGAGATTTAATTCACTTCCTCCTCCATTGTGGGGAAACAAACAAACAAACAAACAAAACCAACTTTTGTATCTACCTGTAAGTTCGGCTAGTTCTTGTCATCTTGCAGAAGTTTTCAATCCTTACTAAATGTTTAATTCATCCAGTTTCTTTCAATATCTGTCTACAATGGTCCAAATTTTCTACAAAAGGAGAAAAGTGTTTCCAATTTTTTCCTATTCATCTAATTCATCCTCACAGAACACTAAATCCTGACTGCCCAGATCCCTATCGGTACTCTAGGTTGCCTTGCACCTTGCCTACTTCTCTCAGGTTCTAATGAAGCCCTGCTATTCAAAAGCTGATAAGGTGATGTAAACCCCAAAAGACTCATCACCACAGCAGACCATGCACCGGCTGGATTTCTCCCTATACAAACCACTGTCTTGTCTCTGGTAAAATGTTCAGATTATGTATTCCTTTATACCAAAAACATAGATAGCATCCCCAAGAGCATTAACATAAACTTCAATAAACTCAATGAGTAGTGCTGATAACTTAATAACTTTCCTCCACTGACCTCTTGAAATCCAATAGAATGATTGCCTCAGGGTTCTACCTCTGGCCTTACTTTTATACAATGTTTTATATTAATATTTCTCTCTTTCGTTTTATCATAGTGGTGACAACAGGGAAATTTACTTGAAACTTGTGCTCCTGGAAAGCAACAATGTTTAAGAATTCCCACCTCCCTCTTATATTGAGGGGGAGGACTAACTTGAAAGACCACCTGGCACTCATACCATTTCCATCCCCCCTTGATGACTCTCCTAAGACTCAAGGATGATTCCCTTGTTTACTTGCCTCTCTAAAACCTCAGGCTCCCTTCTTTACTTTGAGACATTGTACATTAATGAACATTATCCCTATTGCAATAACCTGAGTAAAAGCATACCCTTAATTGTCCCATGCATTTTGTCTTTGACATTGATTATACCATTTTACATTACCACTAGCAATGAATAAATTGTTAGTGACAGCTTTGGAGAAGCTGAGCAGCACCTCCAGATGTCTTGTCTCTCCATCCTCCCACATGAAAACATAACCTCTCATATGAGTAAATGTTGAATCAACAACTAAACACTATATATTTTAAATGATATAAAAGTCATTAGCCAACCCAATTTTTCTTTCTGTTCACATGTCTTGTTTTCATGACGGTCTGAGATTGCCAAGATAATAACAAGAGCAATATTTTGCCTTATTTATTTTAATCAAACAATTACATTATTGTATTAAAGCAGAGGATACTCTCTGCTTATAACTTGGCATTGTTTTCAGTCATAAGTACTATCTCTTAAAAGATACTAAAGCAAAATAAATCCTTTACCGGGAAGAATAATGAGGATAATGAGAGGCTTTTGAAGTGTTGTGTGAGGAATTCATTTTTTTTAAAGGAATTACCCATACCCTTATGGTAAAGAGAACTTTTTACTTTTTTATTTTTTTAATCTTTATTTATTTTTGAGAGAGAGAGAGAGAGTTTTAGAAGGAGAGGGACACCGAGAGAGGAAGGCACAGAATCTGAAGCAGGCTCCAGGCTCTGAGCTGTCAGCACAGAGCCCAACGCGGGGCTTGCACTCACAAGCTGTGAGATCATGACCTGAGCCGAAGTTGGATGCCCAACCGACTGAGCCACCCAGGCATCCCAGAGGAATTCTTAAAGATAGGAGGCACATTTAAATCTTACAAAGGGAAAATTTAAATCAGCTTTGAATGTTTAAAGATCTATCATGATACAGAAGAATTAGCTTTATAGATATTATCTGTAATGAATGGGTCATACCAAAAATCAATTTTGAGCTTTATATCACATATACATTTCTAACTGTCTGCATTCGTCCAAAAAGAAATGGCATCTTCAGGCCAATGAGTCACTTTCCTCTTCCAGATTATGAGTTACTTTCCAATGCAGATATTCAAGCAGTCTGAGTAACTATCAGTCTCAGTTTTTTATAATTTATTGCTATTATTATTAAATTTTTTTGTGACATTTATTTATTTTTGAGAGACAGAGTGAGACAAAGTGAGAGCAGAGGAGGGGCAGAGAGAGAGGGAGACACAGAATCTGAAGCAGGCTCCAGGCTCTGAACTGTCAACACAGAGCCTGACGCGGGGCTCAAACCCATAAGCTGTAAGATCATGACCTGAGTTGAAGTCAGGTGCTTAACCGACTGAGCCACCCAGGCACCCCTATTGCTATTATTATTAAAATATAATACAGAGGTTAGACAAATAGTTCTTGAATATTCCTTAAAGTCATGAACTTGTAGTTATTTTCACAGAAGGATAAATATTATAAAGAATATATTTGTAATTAAGCACATAAACCATACTCTGTCATTTATTATTTTTTAATTTTTTTAACGTTTATTTATTTTTCAGACAGAGAGAGACAGAGCCTGAACGGGGGAGGGTCAGAGAGAGAGGGAGACACAGAATCTGAAACAGGCTCCAGGCTCTGAGCAGTCAGCACAGAGACCGACGCGGGGCTTGAACTCACAGACCGCGAGATCATGACCTGAGCCGAAGTCGGACGCTTAACCGACTGAGCCACCCAGGCGCCCCCATACTCTGTCATTTAAAAATAATAAAATAATATCAGGTATAATTAGAAGTTATTTATAAAGTAAGTTTTTGAAATGCAACCTCAGGCAGTACACTTTATCTGAACTGTTAAGCTAAAAATGATGCATAATTAAAATAGTCACCTTTTCTAAATATTCTTTTTTAAAGTAGTTAATTCAGTTTCTTTCACTGTTAAAAACATTCAAACTAACACTGGATTTAATAACACATCTTAATTTATCAGGCAGCATTTATATTGCACATGATTTCTCAGTAATTAAAATATTTAATAAACCACATGGGAACAAATATCATTTTTACTTAGTGGTAAAGAATGAGATTTTAGTTTTCTTTTTAAAAAGAATTTTTTTACGTTTTTTTAAAGTAATCTCTACACCCCACATGGGGCTCAAACTTGACCCTAAGATCAAGGGTTGCATCATCTTCTGAATTAGCCATCCCGGTGTTCCTTAAAAATTTTTTTTAGCATTATGATGTTTGAAAGTAGAAATGTGCTTGCTCATTTTGCAGACACATAAACACACACACACACACACACACACTCATAAAATGAATAATCACAATTTTTGTTGATTATATGTCTGCTCATGGACTACGGATATTCATATTCATAAGCATTTTATTATTCTATTAAATATTTATTTTGACATTAACTGTTCATGTATTTACTTTTCTCTGTGTAAGTGGTATATTTAAGTAAGCATCTTAGTTCTGGTAAAAACAAAACAAAACACAGACCAAAAAGCCACAAATTCACTATACAAGACTGATTAGCAATAGTGTTCTCTCATGAACCCTGGACAGACTAACAAAATGAGTGTATAAAAAGAGTATTCAAAAAGAGTGTAACAAAAAGAGTGTACATAAAGAGTATTCAAGTGTTTCAAAAAGAGAGCCGAGAGATGAAACTTCAGGATTACTTTGATTAATAAAGTGAGATGCCTCAAAGTCATGATTATAATAGTAAACCACATGGGAGGACTACCCTGTGATAAAGACTTAGTATATATAGCAAAGAACATAAACAACTGGAGAGAACTTGGAAGTGAAGAAGGATAACAGAGCAGGAGGAAGTGACATCCCTCTGCTATTTCTTTGCCTGTAGCTCAATTTAAGCCATGCATAAGTTATTTCTTATGATTACTAAATAAGACCCAACCTGGGACTCAACAACATCTGAAGTTACTTAAATTGTTGTATAAGATAATAATTCTAGCTTGTTTAACCTTGAAACCTCATTCATTATTACCATATCAACCATGGCAAAGAAATTTCTAATAATATTACAAGTGATAATACAGAAAGGAGTTCACTATCTTCAACATTAATTTGACTATTTCTTGTGGAAACTGAATTAAGGTAATCTTTACACATGAGTTTCTTATAATTACCTTTTGTATTTTGACAGCTATTGCAAATTGGTTATAATATTCTCATTAAATAGAGTTACTCAAACTATTTAAAAAAACTGTTAACAATCTATTAAGTGATTTTAGTTGGAAATTATTCAATTAAAATAGATATTATCATATCTTACCTAAAATAAAGTTAATACATGTATAAACAGTGTTTGACTTGTGATCATGCCTCTTCACTCTTGTTCAAAAGAGCTGCTTTCCTATTTTTCACTATCTTCATTCACTCACAATGTTTTTCATTATTCTTTCATTGATTGTGTAACAAATATTTTTAAAAAATACATATAAGGGGAGAGATCTGATAAATTCTTATCCACACCTTCTTAGGAAGTTAGTCCAAAGGAACCCATTTATCTAGATTACTCAACCGAACTACAGAGTGGCCCAGAAGTGAAAGAGAATGTACTTGAAAGAATGTGTGGCAAACATAAATTCCAAATAAGAGTTCAATAGACAAAGTGGAGTAAGGCGTGTTCTCTAAATTGCCAGTTTGACTTCCAAATTCTTAGAGTTGGATTTACTCTTTAGTTGGTAAAACTTAAGATCCAGCCTCCTCATTTATATGGGTACATTTTAAGACCCCTAAAAGAGGCCTTAGAAATGTCTCACATGTTCAGATATTTTTGATATATATATAAAGTTCTAAAATAATTGTGTATTCTTAAACAAATAGGACTATAAGCTTCAGACCACATTAAAGCTAGATTTACCAGGAAGTAAATCTGCATACCCTTTTTGTTGTTTTTATCTTTGTGAACAACACTGCATTGTTCCAAACTTAGTATATATGTTGTGAAAGCAAGAACAACAGCATTGTATCAAAGGTAACAGAAAAGAGTTGTCCAGCATTCATTTTGGAAATTCATTGAATTGTGGGCAAATGTTCACAGTGGGAAATAGGCAGAGATAAGAGTCTGGGGTAGGATGAACTAGCTCAGATATTCAAAATCACAGCATCCTTCTGAGAACTGTGGGCAGTGGTGGTAACAAGAGACTATAAAGATTGTGCCTTGGTCAGCCCCCATATCCCACATGAACTGAAGTCATAAGAGGTCAATAAAGCATAAGAACAATTATAAGGCATAATAGCCTGTGGTTCTGAGAAGAAAACCCAGGACTAAATTTTTCTAATTGGGAGAAAAGCTAAAGATAGGTAAGGCCCTTTGGCTTATCTGAACTTCCCAGGATAAGCATTCACTATGTAGTAACATAAAAGTGATCAAAATAGCAACCTTCATATTCCTCTCAGTTTAACTTTATTTATTTATTTTTTGTCCTCTCAGTTTAACTTTAGACAACAGGCTTCTTCTTGATTCTGTGCTCCCGGCATTCCTTTCCTCAGAGCACTTACTTAAAACAAACAAAAAAAACCTTGTAATTACAAATTCGTTCCTGTATCCCTTGACATGTATGTAAACCCTTTAAAAATCATCTTGCCAATTTTACAATCCAGTAAAGTCTTTCTCAAGCATCTGGAACCATGTCTTTGAAATGAAATACATCAAAGAAGATAGCACCCCTATCTCCAGTCTCTGTGGAAGGGTAGGAGTCTAATATTGATAAGGCCAATTAGCAAACACAGGTGGTCTAATCATAAAAAAAAAAAATTGGCTAACTCAAAAAAATAACTCAAATGTTTCAAAACATCTCATTGAGCAAATTCCCCACTAACATTCTTATATAGTTTCTACTAACTCACTCCAGCACTTAACTCTCCACCCTTTCTTTCAAAATAATTGAGTTCTGACTGAGCTCTGGTCTCTGTGTCCTATGCAATAGACTTGAATAGTTTTTCTTGCCTTTTTAAGATTGTCCAGTGCAATTTTTGCTTTGACAAAAGAAAGTTGGGAAAAGATTCCTACCCTTTTATGAAAAATGGTCATGTGGCTAGTGTAGGGAAATGTTGTCCATTTTACAGGCTAAATATAAATGCCCAGAACACAGCTAGAAAAAGCCTCTAACAATGGTGCTAGAGAAGGCCTCTAACAATGGTGTTTCCAGGAACAGGATTTGAATGAAAATACAGGGAGCACTGGAGAGCAGGAGAATTCTCTGTCACATGGGCCAAGAAATGGCAGTTCTTTCAACACCTCAGGAATCACACTGTCCTCTTATTCTTGGGCAAAAAAGTAATTTGGATCAAAACTACATTTTTAGCATAGTAGTCCCTGGAGCTGAGCTATAAAGAAACAGACATAATTATCTTGTGTCCTGACTTCCCCTCGAGGCCGGTATGGCCTAAAGAATTATCTTTAACATGACAGAGAATGATAACATACTAATTGGTGCCTATAAACAGTAAGATATTAATACTATTTGTACATTAAAGAAAATAATTTACTTCCAGAGCAAATCTTTGTGCCGTTTTCAAGTTTAAAAAATGCATGGCTTTGAATTAATGACTAAGTTCCAAATATTTTCAATATGCGATCTGGTGCTTTAATTTAAAAATGGATATAGAATCAATATATGCTTATCCATATGGATTTGTTATTTTGTAAGGATTAAATTCATTATGGCAGTACTTTCAATTCAATAATTGGCAAAATTTTAATACGCATTTAGAGAAAAGTGCCCAATTACAGACAATTTACAATTATAGCCCTAACAATTGAGCTAGTCCAGGAAACTATTGATTAGTTTTTCTTAATTTGCAGGATAACTTCTTGATCAATTCTCAATTAAACCAAATCTTTTCCATTTTCAAAAAAAAAAATAAAAAACAACCCTTAAATGCGCACACACACACACACACACACACACACACACTTTACAAGGAAGATTTAAGTTACTGCATTGAGGAATATCTAAAAGCCTACTCTCTACTCAGAACACCTGAGAAATTGTACAGTTGACATAGTTATAAATCCTTGTTTACCTAGGATGACTCCAGTTTATGCCAGCTGCTCAACATAATTATTAACAGTGCCAAATTTGTTTTCCAAAGTATTCTAATTTTGACAACAAATTATATGGTCACCTCAAACATAGCAAGCAGTTTGTGTTCCATATGTGCATGCACTCTCAATATGAAAGTAGAAGTAAAGTGTCATTAACACAAACTGATAACAGCAAACATTAAATGTTGCAGAGGAAGTTGACCTTTCATAAAACCGTACTTATATAATCATCTAAATTATCATAAGGCACAGCAAGCCTTCTTTTGTTATTTTAACCTAAGATTTTGACAGAAGTCTGCTTTTGAGCAGCTTATCCAATTTTCAAAACACTGTGGCTAATCTTCATTTGAAGGGTCTGCTTTCATTCCTCTCAAGATTCATGTTAATCTCTTCTATACACAGATGTCCTTCATTCCCCTCCAAATCAACCTCCAAAATGGAAAGAAACATTTTGAAAAACTCTTCCATAGAAATTATCATAGTTGCTTTTTCTTGTGTATTGTATTCCTAAAAGCTTCCAATGACATGCCTAGTGAGCTATAGTGGGCCCACTATAGTGGGCCACAGAGAGAGCCAACATGTGCATCTGCACATATTGTCAATTTCTTCATCAGTGTTAGCACACTTAACCCTCCCTACATTATAGACGACGCAGAATATAGATATCAGTGTTCCAGGGTTTTAAAAAGTTTAGAAAAATTTTTAAAAATTATTAAAGCAAATAAAGGGTCTATTATTTTAAAAAGAATTTTACTTTAATACTAAAAGAGATAGAAGAAAGTAATGCTACCATTTATGAAGTTTTATCCATGTTTTAAAAGACAGCATTTCTTAATACAGGAGAAAGTATTTAAGATTAGGAATCTCTAGATATATCGACAATTAGACAATTTACAGATTTCACAAATATGTTTTTATATCTTTACTAAACAAGTCTTGGGAGCTCTACTTAGTGTTAAAGAAATGGTGACAATACATGAGCCATAAATATGCACTTGGGCTTAAATAATCAGAAGTATTTTAAATAATCCCTTATTTCTGCGAAACTCTTGAAAAATATACCAATATAGGTAATGAAAAAGATGAGAAAAATCATATAAAATCACAGAAGTGAGAATAAATATATCAATTGTTACGAGTTAATTTCTTAAACCTCCCTATACAGTTATTTCAAATATTTTCAAAACCAAAAATTATATTTAGAAAAAATTTTTTTTTAAATTGTGGTTTATTGTACAGTTTTGTTCCCTTGTTTCTTTTCTTTTCAACATTACAACTAGGAGACTGGTTATTATCCACATTGCTTTCTAGGAATCACCCTTCAATGATACATGGAATTTCCTCCTGTTATTGAATTTACCACTTTTCTGTCAAAGGTCCCCAGGTGAGGTCTCAATTCCACTCTTATTTGAACACTGTACTTATACTGAAATTCACACATTTATATCTCCAGGTCACATCTTTCCTCTGACTTTATGTGTATATAGATATAATCTTTCCACCTAATACCTGCATTTGGATATCACACAGATATTTCAAACTTGATATAATTAAAATATATAAAATATATAATATATAATTAAAATGAGACTTTTTATCTTTCTCCCAAAATTTGCCCCTTTCCAAACTCTAGGCTTCCTCATCTCTCTAAGGAGGATTAGCATCCAATCTCCAGGTCAAACGCTAAATTTAGAAGAGCTATGATCTCCCCTCTCACTCATTTACTAGCCTCCAATCCATTACCACATCCTATCAATTCTTCCAAGTAAATCAGATCTGTTTCCACTTTAGTCCTAGCCATAGTCAACTGGAGCCTGACTTTGTGAGCCTACTAAATATTCTCTCACAACCCTTTAGTGGTGTTGTTTCACACTTTACCACATCCTTGAATACATTGCATTTCCTCTCTCCTACTTTTCTTACCCTCCTTCTTACTTGTTAACTATGCTCAGCAGCACTGACATTTAGATTTACTTTCTCAAATATGCCAGAATCTTTCATATAACAGGACATTTGCAACCTGTAATGTTCTTCTTCTCTTCCTTCTGTTTGTTTGGCAATCTCTCTTCATCATGTGTTTATGAGCTTGAACATCACCTTTATAGAAAAGTCTTCTTTGATTATTCTATTAAAATCCAGGTCCTTTTCTCCATTCTAACTTAGCATTCAATTTATTTTCTGCTTAGATTTTTCTCTAAAAACACCCAAATCATTTTGTCTTTTTAAACATCTATCTCCTCCACAATTATAAGTTCCATGAAGTCAGAAAATGTGTATATATGATTCTTTTAAAAACCATGCTATGCACCAAAACAAAACAAAACAAAACAAAACAAAACAAAACAATCACTGTGGAAAGATTATAAATTATTTTCATTTTTTTGTTGTTGGTCTATAGTATTCTAAATTTTCTACACAAAATATACAATATGTTGAAAGATAATAATGGCACCTGTTTAAAGAAAGCTAGAAAACATGATGACTATAAATGCTATTACTATTAAATTAAGCATTCATATCACAATGAGTTGGTGATATTCTAACCATAAGAGTTTTCAGTGGGTATATTAAAATTATGCAGCTATAATAGTCTCCTCGGGGCACTTTGCTGGCCATTACACTTTTTTGCACTAAAGAAAAAACAATACAGCACTGAAAAAAAAATAGATGCTTTGAATGGACTAGGCACATGTATCATTGCATATGTGATTTCATACTTAAAATTTAAACTAAACCAACTCTTCCTTTAAGGTGATGATTTGAATTGCAATGTACAATCATAAGTATCAGCAGAAACCAATTTGAGCATTTTTACAAATATAAGTATACTATTTTAAACACTGGCATTTAATTTTATCTTTAATCTTATAAAGATTTGATTTTCTGAGCATTTAATCTATAAATAACCATAACTGATATTCTTACTCCTAACCACAGGAGCCACCTGTCTAAGTACACGGATATTCAGCCACACAACCAGTTTCACATTATAGTCTGAAAGAGCATACACCATTATAATCATCTGACTATACACACTGAAAGGAATATAAAATTCAATAGCATAAATGAACAAGAAGAAAAAATCACATCTGTGAAATTAAAGATTGTCATTTTTGGGAAAAACACAAAAGAGAACATTCTTACTATATCAAACTGTTGTTACCAATTTTATCTGCAAATCATTCCTGAAAATGTTACATATGTTCTGCTATTATGCAACACAATACATTTAGATTGGATATTCACTATCAAGGAGATTTATTATATCTTTCCTGAATTTACTGAAATGAATAATTAAACAAAAAGTGTCTTTATTCTGTTCTCAGAATGTAAATTGGCAACTGCAGCAAATATGTAATATCAAAATACATATAAAACAAAGTAACAATTATTTAATATGTTTTGGCCATGGTGTTATAACAGTATTTAATGCCCTTAATTATTCTAAACATTTTCTTTTTATAATTTTTTCAATAAAATTAGTGAAATATCAATATGAATTTTTTAAGTTTATTTATTTATTTTGAGAGAGAAAAATAAAAGGAGAGAGAGTGAGAACACGATGGGGGCGGGGCACAGAAAGAATCCCAAGCAGGCTCCGCACTGTCAGTGCAGAGCACAATTCAGGACTCCATCCCAGAACTGCAAGATTATGGCCTGAGCTGACACTTAATTGACTGAGCCACCCAGGGGACCCAAGATGACTTCAAATGTTTTCTTGCAATACCTTATGAAGTTGTTAGAGTTTCTTAATTATCGTTGTTTTAAACACTAGGGGATTATATGTTATTCTGCCTCAGATTCCCTATTTGAAAGCTATACTGGCAAGTTCAAATAGCCTGAGTGGCAAACAGGGATACTGGTTAATATGTGCTTGTCTAACATAATAAACATATTGTGAAAAATAAACAGAAGAAAAAAACACGATTAAGCAGTTATTCAAATACTATCTACAACCTTTCTTTAACTCTACGTCTTAGTAATTTTAATTATGCATTTAATTATGTATTCAAAATCATTTTTTTCACCATCTTTCCAGACATCTGGATTTTTAGTTTTGGCTGTGACTATTTCATTGATGCCAAAAGGGCTTTTTCAAAATCCATAATTAATTTAACATTTATTCAAATGGCTACTAATTACAATATACTCTGTGGATTTCCTGAAATAAAGACGCCTGTGACATGGTCACTTTCACCAGGAGCACACAAATGGGTTTTGAACCTTGATGGCATCTGATTCCCATAAATAAACATAGCCAAGTGGATATCACGGACTCCTCTACATATCATCTATCATTTTGGTTCCACACCATGCAGAAATTGATGGATTTGATAATTTTATGACAGATTTTAGGGAACTAAAAGGCCATCTTTATTCCAAATACAAAGCCATCAACAATATTCATGTTCAAGTCAATACTCGTAAAGCATGTAAAATAAATATATGCACATCTAAGGGAAAGGCTGAATGACTTTGGATAGAGAGTGAGAATAATAAGCTACTAGAATCTAGGTCTTTGGCTTTAGAACATTCTTTCATTTTTTAAGCCTGCTGATTTTCAGAAACACATGTCATATTACTCTGTTTTTCTTTTTTTAATTGAATAAATTCCTAGGAAGAAAAAATTAAGGATATGTATTTAATAAATAATGTAAGATCTGAAAAGTGAACATACTTCTATTTTAGTGTTAAAATAGTGTTTAAAATAGTGTTTAATCCATTGGAGTTTCTTTTTTAAATTTTAGTATTTTAAGTTAATTTCTTTATATCATATTTGTTTAGCCATTTAAGTCATTTCTTCATTTTATTTTGCTTCTATTTTAACTGTTTGTCTTTATTTGCACTTTACTCTTTAACCTTGATTTAGTAACAAAATAAAATTTAAGTATTTTAACATTTTATTTAAAGTGTTTTAACTATGTATTTATCCAATGCTTCCATTTTACTTTTCTAATGAAACATATTCCAAATGTGTTTTAGAGAAAAATGTGTGTTTGAGAAAAGGGTGTTTTAGTGATCAAATCATTTCTCCAAAACAGGATTTTCTTAGAGCTTTGCATAAATATATTGTCAATTTCAAAGGGATGGATGTAGAATATAGTATTGCTGATATTTATTTGACCATCATATTCATCTTCACTAGAATATCTTAAAGGATTGTAATACATTCTGGGAAATAAATGCATGTGATAAGGTCTGAAACATCATGAAGAAAGATTCCACTGAGCCAATAGATAGCAGTGATTCCATTAGTGAATGCGAAAGTGATCTTATATAATAATCCTCCTCTCTTTTGTCTCCCTCGCACCAGCCACAAAGGTAAGTGCAAGCTAATTTGTTCATTCCTCTTTATATGTTGTATTTTATTTATTTTGTACTATACTACAGTATTATAATCATTTTTATATGAATATTTTTGGGTTGTGGAAAGGATCATCTGAGTTTCCATTATTCCTTATGGGGAAATTTGCTTTGATATACAAGTGCTTTGGATTACAAGCATGGTTCTGGAAGAATTATACTTGCAAACCAAGGTTTTACTGTATTTTAAATACTATTGTAAATAAGATTGTTTTCTTTTTTACATTTTTAAATGTTTTTTTATTTATTTTTGAAAGAGAGAGAGGGAGAGAAAGAGAGAGACAGAGAGACCTAGCAGGGGAGGTGCAGAGAGCGAATCCCAAGCAGGCTCTGTACAGTCAGCACAGAGCCCGATGCTCAAGTGACTGAGCCACCCAGGAGTCCCTAAATAAGACTGCTTTCTTAATTTCCCTTTTGGATTATTCATTGCTAATGTGTATAAAACAACAGATATTTGTGTTGATTTTGTATCCTGCAATATTGCTGAATTTATTTGTTCTAATAATTTTGGGTGGAATTGGTAAAGTTTTATACATACATCATGCCATCTATAAAGAGATAATTCTACTTTTTCATTTCCTATATGGATGCTATTTATTTCTCTTTCTTGCCTGAATGATCTAAGACTTCCATCACTGTGCTGAATGGAAGTAAAAGAGAAAGCATCCTTGCTTTACTGTTGATCACAGAGGAAAAGCTTTTAATTTTTCACCATTGAAAATGATGTGGGCTGTGGCCTTTTCATATATGGCCTTTATTATGTTTAGGTAATTTTCTCTATTACTAGTGTGTTCAGTGTTTTATTATTTTTTTCTTCATGAAAAAGTCAAATCCTTTTGTGAATCAAATGAAATGATCATGTGGTCTCTGTCCTTCATTCTGTTAATGTAGCCTAGTGTGGTTAATGTGACATTTGCTAATGACATTGTTGCTCCTTTCAGAGAACCAACTATTAGTTCCATTGATTTTTTTGGTTTCTCTATTTCACTTTTTTTTTCCTGCTGTAGTCTTTATTACTTCCTTCCTTAGCTAAGTTTGATTTTAGTTTGTTCCTCTTTTTCTGAGTCCTTAAGGTGTAAAGCTAAGGTGTTGATTTGGGATTTTTCTTCTTTCTTTAATGTAGAAATTTCCATTATAAATTTGAGTGTTAATACTACTTTTGCTGCATCCCATAAGTTTTGATATTTTGTGTTCCATTTTTATCTGCCTCAGTGGGAGTAGAAGTCAGACATCAGCTATGAGTATTCTTTCAATTATTTTAGCAATTATTGGTCAATAGACATTTACCATGTCTTGGGTTCCAACACTGCATATCATTTTTCTACAAATTAACCCATTTCATTCAGGTTTTCAGGTGCATTAATATACTCACATTATATTTTACATAATTATCTTGTTATATTTTAACCATGTTATATGTTGTGGTTTCAAAAGTGTCCAAAGATTCTTTGGCCCCCATTCCTTTAATGTATGTTAGACTTACTGACTCACTTCAAACAAACAATACAATGGAACTGAGAGCATGTGAATTTGGAGACTAGGTCATGAAAGGCACTGTAAATTCCTCCTTACTTGGGAGTATTAACTGCTATCTTATGAGGATTCAAGCCACCTATGGAAAACCACATATGGTGAAGAATCGATGCCTTCTGTAGAAAACCCTGTAAGTAAGCCATCCTGGAAGTGAATATCCTAACCTCTGTACAAGCCTCAGACAAATTTAGCCTGTAACAACTTAACTATAATCACTGATTAGACCCTGATCCACAACCACCCGGCTAAGCCATGCCCATACTCCTGATCCACAGAAACTGTGACATCATCAGATCATTGTTTAAAGCCACTAAAATTGGAGTAATTTACTCTGCAGGAATAGATAACTAATATTAACACACATATATATAGTCACTTCTCTATTGTTTCGAATTTGTTTCTGTCTCCCGCTCTCTCATTTTAGGAAATTCAGCTCTATTATAACTTCAAATTTTTGTGATATTGTGACACTTTTTGTCCAGATATTGGCACTTACAGTTCCATTATCTATATCACTTACTTTCTCTCAGTACTTTAAAGTGATGTGCCATTGCTTTCTGGCTCCATTGTTTTTTTCATGAAAAAGTGGCTGACAAACTCATTATACTTTAAAGTTAATATTTAAAAAAATATTCTAATTCTGAATTCTTTGAATATGTCTTCCTTCTTTGTCTTTAGTTATTGTATTCTAATAGTCTAGATGTTTTATATTTATGTTCATTTTACTTGAATCCAGAATACTATTTTTGTTGGGGCACATAGGTGGTTCAGTAGGTTAAATATCTGACTTTGTCTCAGGTCATAATCTCACAGTTCATGGGTTCAAGCCCCATATCAGGCTCTGTGCTGACAGCTCAGAGCCTGGAGCCTACTTCGGATTCTGTGTCTCCTCTCTCTATGCCCCTTCCCTGCTCACGCTCTGTCTCTCTCTGTCTCAAAATAAATAAATATTTAAAAAGTAATAAAAAATTTAAAAAGTCTGTAATTTCTTCCTACCTCCTTGATTTCTTCAAGTATACCTTAATTGATTCCTTTAAATATACTCTATTTTGTGTAGCTTTTTTAGTTATTTCCAGTCGAAATTTGAGGATAAAACATACTGACTGCCATTGCTGGAAGTGATAGTTGACACAACCACTTTCCCTCCTTCTTTCATGGGCAGCTAGTTTGTGAGGCCAAATTCTATTTCTCCATTTTCATTTTTGACAAGTATGAAGCAACATACATAAAAGACCATTTCTACATCTGTTTTTTTATTTTATTTTATTTTATTCTATTTTACTTTATTTTATTTTTTGAGAAAGAGAGAGAGAGAGAGAAGGAGACAGGGTGTGAACAGAGGAAGGGCAGAGAGAGGGAGACACAGAATATGAAGCAGACTCCAGGGTCTGAACTGTCAGCACAGAGCCTGACACAGGGCTTGAACTCACGAACCGTGATATCATGACCTGAGCCGAAGCGGGGCACTTAACCTGCTGAGCTACCCAGGCGCCCCTATACATCTGTTATTTTAAAGTGAGGTTAACATGTATGTCCAGCTCATATAATAAGTACTATTTGCACATTATCCTTCAGAATAAAATTAAAATAAACCTTGATTTTACTTAAGTAGAATATTTAAGTATAGTACTTATCCCATAATCAATCATTAATCCCATAATCAAGTTAATTATTTATATAGGTAGCCAAATATTAGTTAGAAATTGGAACATCTTATATAAATTTATCTTCAATAATATTAAGTTCTCAGAACAAGTATTTTCTTTATCTATAACAATATATAGACTTCTACACAGATTCTACATATATGTACCTATTGGTGTGTGTTTTACATGTGTTAAGTAAACTATTTTTTTTTCTTTTTTTTAAATTTTTTTTTTCAACGTTTTTTATTTATTTTTGGGACAGAGAGAGACAGAGCATGAACGGGGGAGGGGCAGAGAGAGAGGGAGACACAGAATCGGAAACAGGCTCCAGGCTCCGAGCCATCAGCCCAGAGCCTGACGCGGGGCTCGAACTCATGGACCGCGAGATCGTGACCTGGTTGAAGTCGGACGCTTAACCGACTGCGCCACCCAGGCGCCCCAGGTAAACTATTTTTTAATCTTTGAGTTCTTACATGATGGTTTTATGAAGTGAAAAATCTATTAATCTAAGCAATTCAATATCCATGCATATTCTAATTCAACTGCTTAAAATTATAATACACTTCTGCAGAGTATGTAACATTTCCATATGGTAACAAAGTGCATCTGTTTAGGATCTGAATATAGAGTGACAACAAATATCATAACTTAATCTTGGTAAGAAAGTAAAGAATGTTCCAGACTTTACTGTCTTTAAAATGTATCCCTTTACTACAAAAACAAAAATCAGGGGCTCCTGGATGGCTCAGTCAGTTGGACATCAGACTTCAGCTCAGGTCAGTTCATGGTCTCATTGTGAATGGGTTTGGATTCTACAGTGACAGCTCAGAGCGTGGAGCCTACTTTGGATTCTATGTCTCCCTCCCCTACTGGAGCGCTCTCTCTCTCTCTCTCTCTCTCTCTCTCTCTCTCTCTCTCAAAAATATATAAACATTAAAGAGAGAAAGGAAAAAAATCAAAGGGGGAAAAGAACTTAATCGATGTCTATTGGTAATTGTGATCTGCAATAAAAGCTATAGAATGTACTGTATGTATCATGTCCATTCCAACTGCCAAATGAGAGGCAGCTAGTGTGATAATTTTAGTAGCAAAATTCCTTAGAGCTCTGACATAAACAGGAAAACAAGCAAACAAAAATAAATTTTCCTGTTGGTTGCAATATTTGCAAATTACTCAGCTTTTAACAAAGGGACAGAGTGGTTATTTTCAGAAAATGGCTTTTTTCTCTTTACTTGCAGATAAATTGCATGAAATATTAATTCCAAGAGAAGTTTATGATAACCATGTAGAATTTGTGTGTGAATGAGCAAAATTTTTAAGTAGCCCATTAATTTCTTTTTTAATACAAAATAGCTAGATGGTTCACTGAGGTTTTAATTATAATTGCAAAGGATTATACACTGAAAAAAGTAAAATTTAAATATAATCTCAATGATAGAGATACTATTCACTTGATACATATACTGTAACATCACTTTTTGTGCCCTATGCCTGCAATAAGTGAAAAAAATAAAAAGCTGAGCTAAGCTAAGGTAATATTTTGCATTTTCTAGAATCCCAAACAAAATCAGAACAATAAAGTTGATTGACGACTAAAGTTTGAATACACAAACTGCTGAATTTACAATCATCAAATATTTCACATTTTTTAATGATTTACAGCTGTGTTTAAATAAATCTATCTAATTATACTGAAGTCTGCCATGTAATCATAGACTAATCCCATTTGCATGCTTAGAAAATGATAACAATGAGCTCCACTGGGCAATAAAGATTTAGATAAACAAATTGAGAAGTTTCTACACTAATCCTAGGTATTTTTTTTCTGATTTTTATTTGGCTCCCTGCTTCCAACAGATCATGTTTTTGACCTTAAACCAAAAGTAAGAAAGACAGATAAGTCAATGCTTGACACTTCCCCACAAAGACTGGACCATCTGGACGCTTTATATTTGTAACAGGTGCTTCTGGGATTTAGAGCCTAATTCTGGCCCAGATTCTGTTCTGTATGGGTGACTCTGTTGCTATGTGCAATTGTGCATTGCATTAATTGAAGAGAATAGAAAAGGCCAAGTACAGCAATTAGTCAGTTGGTCATGCAGAAAAGAGTCTAGTGGCTTTGAGCCATGAAATGTTGGATGCACAGATGCACAGTACCATCAGTTTTGCTCTCTGTGGTATGTTCCTAGTCTGTGACAGGTAAAATGCCTTTGTGACATGATCCCAGTTTTCTGTCCCCTTCAAAAACAAACTACATTTTGTAACCACAGGAGAGCGAATATGCTATATTGACACAATATGTCTTGAATATCTAATAGAATACCATACAATAGGCAGAAAACTAAAATATATATATATATATATATATTTTGTATATATATACATTTATATATATAAATTTATATATTTTTAATATATTATATATATTTATATATATTTAATATATGCTTTAGCCATGAACTATTTAGATGTGTTATTTATTGTATGAAAGTACTATTTTTAAAAGCGCTTTTCAAAATTAAAGAAATTTTCAAACTCATAACATGGGTACAAATTTAATTTTGATTAAATTGTTTTAAAGTACACAATATAGTTACTGAAAACACCGATTTTCTCATTTATAAATTAGTATAGCCAATAATCAAATGATAAAATGAGTGACAAGAATTATAATCCAAATTATTTTACTTGGGATCCAATAAATAAACAATTAAACAACTCAAAACTCTAAAGGGTTGAGGCTATTTTAACATCTACAATTTCTTTACTTGTTTACAAGTTGAATTATGGTATTTTCACACTTTATGGCATTATCGTTGTGATAGTTAATTTTATATGTCAACTTGCCTGAGTTTAAGAGATGCCAGATAGTTGGTAAAATATTATTTCTGGGTGTGGCTGTGAAGATGTTTCCAGAAGAGATTAGCATTTAAGTCAGTAGACTGAGTAAAGACCACCCTCACCAATACAGGTAGGCATCATCCAATCTGTTTACTGAGGGCCTGAATAGAACAAAAAGGCAAGGAAGGGGAATTTTCTCTCTCTGTTAAAGTTGGGATATGCATCATTTCCTGCCCTCAGATATCAGTTCTCTGTTCTGGGGCCTTTGGACTCAGACTGAATTACACCACCAGCTTTCCTGGTTTTTGAGATTATAGACAGTAAGTAGATCGTGAAAATTCTTGGCTTCCATAATCATATGAGTGAATTCCTACAACTAATATATCCTATTGGTTCTGTTCTCTGAAGAACTTTGACTAATACAACCATTGTATTCTATAGTATTTCCATTATTTTATTCTGTACTAAAGTATTTCCACTATTCATTCTTACATATCACTTGTTAATTCAACTTATAATAACTTAAATAACAAAAGTAGTGTTAATACAAAATGGAGCCTGGGCTTAAGAATTCTCTGAGCAGAAAATCCATTTAAGCCATATAATCAAGACCAAATCTAGCTGATTTCATGAACATAAGACTTAATTTAGGTTATTTCTTGTAAGTGGCTCTGATAATCAAAAACAAACAAGAAACCTTAAGTCATCTTCCTAAAAATGGTGTAAGATAATCACTTTTAGCCAATCTCCTGCCATCTGGAAACCACCACTATAATGACCAAACACTGGAAAGGTTAAACAATTTCCTCATTTTTCACTTCTTAAGCTATCCTGAAATGCCATACCCCTGAGCTACGTATAAATTTTGAATGTGAAATCTCCCAGTTTATGAACTGTTCTTATATGCACAATAAACTCTTAATAAATAAATACTATTTTACTGACTCCATGGTTTTTTGTTTGCTTTTTGGGGGGTTTTGTTGTTGTTATTTCTGGATTTTTTGACAGTAGTAACTATTAATTTAATAAAATAAGCAAATACTTTGAATATGTTCTATAAATTAAAATTGTTCTAGGTAGGGGGCATTTAACATTTAAAAAATGTCTCTACTATATAGAGCTAACAGTGTGTGAGGGAAGCACATTACACATTGATTGTTTATTTGTATGTTTTCATATGATAATAAAATTAAGCAATGGTTGGTGTAATAAGCAAATAAATCAGGGTAAAAAGGTGGAAATACCAGTGATGCTATTTTGGTTGCTGAAATCAGAAATGAAATCTTTCAGGAGGTGATATTTGTGTAGAAACTTAAAATGAGAAAACAAATCTTGAAAATCAATGGATAAAGAGCATTACAGGCAAAGATGAACAGAGGAAACAATCAGGAGCTAGGTATCTAAGGTGAAACAGGCTTGTTGTGGATATAGAGCACCTTTTGTGAGCTAGGCAATTCACTAGATGCTTTAAAATTTTTTTTTCAATGTTTATTTATTGTTGAGAGACAGAGAGAGACAGGGTGTGAGTGGGGGATGGGCAGAGAGAGGGAGACAGAATCTGAAGCAGGCTCCAGGCGCTGAGCTGTCAGCACAGAGCTCAATGTGCGGCTTGAACTCAGGAGCCATGAGATCATGACCTGAGCCGAATTCTGACGCTTAACCAACTGAGCCACGCGGGCGCCCCAATTCACTAGATGCTTGACCTGTTTTATTTTGACATGCAGATAGGTAACTTGGCAAACTGATTAAACACTAAATCCATAGAGCCAGATGAAATTATATTTAAATCCAGGTTTTGGTACTTCTTCATTGTTTTCCCATTTGTAAAATACAGATTATAATAACAGGTGGTAACATAACGTGTTGGACAAAATAAATCAATATACTTCTTCCAATATCTGACATATAGTACATAGTGCATAAATACCAGCAATCATCAGCATCATTATAATCACCTTCTATAAAGTATAAACTACTAGTCCTATTCTCTAAATGGGGAAGTTAAAACTAAGATTTATTTAACCCTGGTTTTGTGTTTGTTCTATGACAGTTTCCCAATAGCTTTTTTTTTCTTTTTAATAATTTTATCCAACATCTACAGTTGTTCTTATGAGAGGATTAGTATATTATAACTTATTCTTCATAAACAGAAGAGATCTCAATGCTTAAAAAACATATTTTCATATAATTTTTAAAGCACGTTTGAATTAAAATAATATTTGTACTCTTACTGCATATGAAACATAAAAACACGAAATTGTTACTATCTCTCAGCATATCACAGTTCATAAAATCTTTTCTTGGACAATGTGGTCTATCAAGAACTCAATCCTCAAAGTGTATCATTTTTCTTTTCTGTCTCATTTGTTTTAACACTCTGAGTATGTATTTAAGACTCCAAAATATCAGGTTTCTAAGGAAAAGGAGTTGGTTTTTTTTTTTATTTTTTCTCCAAATTGTTTTTATTTATTATCTGTGAAAGGAATAAAGCAAATAATAATAAAATAGTAACAATGAAAATAATACAAATAAATAATTGTCACAGGAGTTAAAAGAAAAAAAATGTAGGACATCTATTTCAGGAGATGTTCCTTCCTTATTGCCAGCAGTGCAGAGACTTCTGAGCAATATCTCCTTATTCAAACCATTAAGTTTTTGATCCTAGAGAGAACCCTCATGGGCAGCACTTTTCCCCACTGTGGCTGTTAGTAATGGCTCCTGACAAAGGCTGCATGCAGAACCACTAAGCTTTCATTCCCATCACATTAGCAACTCCTGGTACTCTGCTTATAGTGGCTGCTTCATATAGTTCTCAGATATTCTTGGTAGAAGCATATACCAAAAGCTATTCTAATTTGCTGGATCAGTTTCAAAGGGTAATGATTTTTGGTGGCCATATTTCCTTGTGTCCTGGTCCTTGCTTAGTCTTCTGTTGGACCTACTGTGTCCTAAGAAATTTATAAGATCATGTTGAAAGACATCTGGGGGTTGCAGAGAAATTTTAAAAAATGGTTTTACATTCCTATGTAAACTTTGTTTTGCATTCACATGATGGAGGAAACAGGTAATTTGATTTCTCTGCATCAAAGCAGGGCACTTATTTATTTACTTACTTCTTTTTCATTTTTTAAATTTACTTTTTAATTTTTTTCTTTTATTTTTTTACCTGAGTATAGTTGACACACAATGCTACATTAGTTTCAGGTGTACAACTTAGTAATTTGATAAGTTTGTATACCATGTTATGTTCACAATTATAGCTATTCTCTATCCCATTACATTGCTATTACAGTATCACTGACTGTATTCCTCATGCTTTGCCTTTTATTCCCATAACTTACTTTTTCCATAACTGGAGGCCTGCAACTCTCTCTGCCCTCCACCCATTTGCCCAAACCTCCCCTCTGGCAACCATCAGCTGTTCTCCATGTTTATACTTCTGATTCTGATTTTTGTTTATTCATTTTTTTAGAGTCTATTTATAAGTGAAATTATATGGTTATTTGTCTTTCTCAGTTTGACTTATTTCACTTGGCATAATACCCTTTAGGTTCATCCATGTTGTTGCAAATGACAAGATTGCATTATTTTTTATGGCTATGTAATATTCCGTTGTGTGTATATATACCTTATCCATTTGCCTATTGATGGACACTCAGGTTGCTTCCATGTTGTGGCTATTGTAAATAATGCTGCAATAAACATAGGAGTTCATATATTTTTTGAGTTAGTGTTTTCATTTTTACTGGGTAAATACCCAATAATGGAATTATTGGATGGTATGGTAGTGTAAAACCTTGGATTCCAAGTAACTCATTCTGTGAATGTTCCATAAGACAAGTAAATATTTCTAATATAGTTTAAATTGATGAGCGATGCCTTGCAATGTGAGTAGTACGTCACACCAAATGTCACATGATCACAACTGAGGCTTTTCTCTCTCCCTCTCTCTCTCTCTTCTCTTACTGTGGGATTGTGGGTGATCATTTCCCATGCTCAGCTGCTCAGTCTCAGACCACAGTGTTTGGCAGAAATCAGTGATTTTTCAGAATGTTGGAAGGTGTTTATAACTGGCACTGGTGTGTTTTTTGTCACTTCAAAGCACCTATGTACAGTCCTTTGTGTTTTCATACAAGAGTAACCTTAGGAATGCTTTGCTTCATTCTAGGTCAGGCTGCCTGCAAATATAGACCCTTTCCTCTGCACCTTTATTGCCAGTTACATTCAATAATGTATATAACAAAAGTTTATTAATACTGCACTGTACTCAACATCCACGGTAGTATATATGATGGCCCCCAGGCAGAAAAAGATTCTATTGAGCCAACAGATAGCAGTGATTCCATGAGTGATAGTGAAAGTCATCCTATACAATAACCCTCCTCTCCTTTCTCCCTCATACCAGCCACGAAGGTTTTCAAAGGTAAGTGCAGGTTAATTTTATTTTTCTTTACATTTTGTATTTTATTATTTTGTACTATATTACAGTATTGTAATCATTATTATATGAATATTTTTGGATTTTGGAATGAATCATCCATGTTTCTGTTATTTTGTATGGGGAAACTTGCTTTGATATATAAGTACTTTAGATTACAAGCATATTTCCAGAACGAATTGTGCTCTCATAACAAAGTTTTATATATTTTTATTTTTAACTTTTTGAGGAACATCTGTATTATTTTCCACAGTGGCTATGCCAATTTACATTCCCACCAACAGTGCAAAAGGATTTTTTTTCTCCACATCCTTGCCAACACTTGCTATTGGTCTTCTTAATTTTAGCCATTCTAACAGGCATGAGGTGATAACTCATTGGGGTTTTGATTTACATGAGTGATGATGAGTGATGTTGAGTATCTTTTCATGTATATGATAGCCATCTCTATGTCTCCTTTGGAAAAATATCTATTTAGGTTCTCTTGCCATTTTTTATACAGATTATTTTTTTGGTGTTGAGTTGTATGAATTCTTTATATATTTTGAATATTAACCACCTGTTGAATATAACATTTGAAAATATCTTCCCCCACTCAGTAGGCTGTCTTTTTGTTTTGTTGATTGTTTCCTTCACTGTGCAGAAGCGTTTGATTTTTAGATAGTCCCAACAGTTAATTTTTGCTTTTGTTTCTTTTGCCTTAGGAGACTTATCTAGAAAAATGTTGCTATGGCCTATGTCAAAGAAATTATACTGCCTGTGCTCTCTTCTAGGGTCTTTATGGTTTCAGGTCTCACATTTAAGTCTTTAATCCATTTTGAGTTTATTTTGATGTATGGTTTTAGAAAGTAGTTCACTTTCATTCTTTTGCATGTAGCTGTCCTGTTTTTCCAGCACCATTTATTGAAAAGACTGCCTTTTTCCATTGTATATTCTTGCCTCCTCTATCATAGAGTAATTGACCGTATAAATGTGGGTTTATTTCTGAGGTCTCTATCCTGTTCCATTGATCTATGTGTGTATTTTTGTGCCAGTACCATACTATTTGATTACGATAACTTTGTAGTCTATCTGAAATCTAGAACTGATACCTCCAGCTTTGCTCTTCTTTCTCAGTATTGCTTTGGATATTCAGGGTCTTCTGCAGTTCCATACAAATTTTAGTAATTATTTGTTCTGGTTTTGTGAAAATGTTGTTGGTATTTTGTTAGAGATCACACTGAAACTGTAGATTGTTTTGGGTAGTATAGACATTTTGACATATTAATTCTTCTACTCCATGAGCATGGAATATTTTTTATTTGTTTGTATCATCTTCAATTTCTTTCATCCATGTTATAGTTTTCAGAGTACAGGTCTTGTGCCTCTTTCGTTAAGTTTATTCCTAGGTATTTTCCTATTTTTGGTGCAATTGTAAATGGTGTCTTTTAAGTTATATTAGTTAAAATCCTATCTATTTATCCAAGCCCTACCTCAAATGCCTCTTTCCTTGTATTAGCCTATAAGCATTATTGCAGTGTTAATTTCATTCCAATTTAGTATCTGAGAATATCTGCTCAGCACTAATTATGTGCCATATACTCTCTCAGTGCTTTTTCAGTGCTCTCAGTTAACATTCTGCTTCATGTTTTTCCCAATATCCTCAATTGTTCATAACTTAAAGATAGGATCACATCTGATTCACTTAAGAATATTCTACGTGGTGTATTATGCTAAGCGAAGTAAGTCAGAGAAAGAGAAATACCATATAATTTCACTCATATGTGTAATTTAAGAAACAAATAGATGAACATATGGGAAGGGGAACAAATTAAAAAAAGAGCTAGGGAAACAAACCTTAAGAGAATTATAATGATAGAGAACAAACTGAGTGTTGATGGAGGGAGGTGGGTGGGGGATGGGCTAGATGGGTGATGGTTACTAAGCAGGGCACTTGTGATGAGCACTGGGTGTTACCTGTAAGGGATGATCACTGAATTCTACACCTGAAACCAATATTGCACTGTAAGTTAAGTAACTAGAATTTAAATAAAAATTAGAAACATAATAAACAAATAAATAAAAAAATAAAAGAATATGTACTTTCTTCAACCTTTTTTGTTTTTGAGACAGAAAGAGGAGACATGGAGCGTGAAGGGGGGGTGGGAGGGGTTCAGGGAGGAGGCGCAGAGAGAAAGGGAGACACAGAATCTGAAGCAGACTCCAGGCTCTGAGCTGTCAGCACAGAGCCTGACGTGGGGCTCAAACTCACGAACTCATGAGATCGTGACCTGAGCCAGAGTCGGAAACTTAACCGACTGAGCCACCCAGGCACCCTTCTATATACTTTAGATCTAAGTTCAATACATATATATATTTCTCATGTAAATTTGAGTTCCTGACAAAAGTAGGTTTTCTCACATCATAAAGGAAAAACAAAATGCCTCCATTCTCCTTTTCCCTCATCTCCTGTAGCTGTCATTCTCAAGTGTAGGTCTGCTCAAAATTACTACTTCTGTTTCATCTCTAACTCCCTCAGAGAATTACAAGAATGTGTAAATCATGGCTAAGGATTTTTACAGGAGTCTTACAAACATAAGCAAGTACTTTGTAACCCTACATCACATAGAGAAACAGAGTCATGAACTGCTTAAACAAATCATAGAAGGATTTTCTTTTTTAAGCTCACTTAAAATTAGGAATCAGAAAAAAAACATGTCCTTAAATGATAAAAGCTCTTAGCAGAATTCACTGGGAAGAAATAAACAATTTGATCACATAAATTGAAGTTAGTTATAATATACTGAAAGGTAATCTGTTCTCCATGTCAAATACCTTGAATCTGTTGAAGAGTCTGTTGCTAACCACTTATATGGCCTTAGGCATGAACCTTAGTCTTTTTTCCACATCAGCATCTTTTTTTTTTAATTTTTTTTTAACGTTTATTTATTTTTGAGACAGAGACAGACAGAGCGTGAGCATGGGATGGGCAGAGAGAGACGGAGACACAGAATCTGAAGCAGGCTCCAGGCTCTGAGCTGTCAGCACAGAGCCCGACGTGGAGCTTGAACTCACGGACCGCGAGATCATGACCTGAGCCGAAGTCGGACGCTTAACCGACCAGGCCACCCAAGCGCCCCCCACATCAGCATCTTTATCTGAAGTAAAGATGGTAGATTCAATGATCTCTAAATTCTCTTAAAGCTATGGTAGATGCTATAAAAGGTCACTTTCTTATTACTACTGAGTTATAAACCATTCCTCTATTGTTAAAATTATATCTCTATGCTTTCAACCTTTCGTGTCTATGTTGTTTTATAAATAGGTTAGATTCATATAATCTTTTCTATTCCACATATGTTACAGCATATTTATTTTAAAGAAATGCATCAGTTTCATCGAGCTAGTGAATATTATTCTCATGGGGTATGAAGGAAAGAAAAAGATGCACAACTTTTCCTAATCTCTGCTGAAGCTCATCAAGGATGAATGGAGAGAATAGCTGGACAATTACATAATTAATTTCCTTTATTATTTAAATTGTTCTAATCAATTACTTTAGAATAACAGTCCTTATGTGCATCTCACTTTTAGGCTACAGATTCATTAACATTAAATACGAAAAATTGTTTATTTTTTTTTACTTTTTTTAATTTATTTTTGAGACACAGAGAGACAGAGCATGAACGGGGGAGGGGCAGAGAGACAAGGAGACACAGAATCCGAAGCAGGCTCCAGGCTCTGAGCCATCAGCTCAGAGCCCGACGCAGGGCTCAAACTCACAGACCGCGAGATCGTGACCTGAGTTGAAGTCGGACACTTAACTGACTGAGCCACCCAGGCACCCGAAAACTTGTGTTTTTTTTTCAATATATGAAAGTTATTGTCAAATTGGTTTCCATACAACACCCAGCACTCATCCCAAAAGGTGCCCTCCTCAATACCCATCACCCACCCTCCCCTCCCTCCCACCCCCCATCAACCCTCAGTTTGTTCTCAGTTTTTAAGAGTCTCTTAAGCTTTGGCTCTCTCCCACTCTAACCTCTTTTTTTTTTCCTTCCCCTCCCCCAAGGGTTTGTGTTAAGTTTCTCAGGATCCACATAAGAGTGAGAACATATGGTATCTGTCTTTCTCTGTATGGCTTATTTCACTTAGCATCACACTCTCCAGTTCCATCCACGTTGCTACAAAGGGCCATATTTCATTCTTTCTCATTGCCATGTAGTACTCCATTGTGTATATAAACCAGAATTTTTTTATCCATTCATCAGTTGATGCACATTTAGGCTCTTTCCATAATTTGGCTATTGCTGAGAGTGCTGCTATAAACATTGGGGTACAAGTGCCCCTATGCATCAGTACTCCTGTATCCCTTGGGTAAATTCCTAGCAGTGCTATTGCTGGGTCATAAGGTAGGTCTATTTTTAATTTTCTGAGGAACCTCCACGCTGTTTTCCAGAGTGGCACCACCAGGTTGCATTCCCACCAACAGTGCAAGGGGGTTCCCGTTTCTCCACATCCTCTCCAGCATCTATAGTCTCCTGATTTGTTCATTTTGGCCACTCTGACTGGCGTGAGGTGATATCTGAGTGTGGTTTTGATTTGTATTTCCCTGATAAGGAGCGACGTTGAGCATCTTTTCATGTGCCTGTTGGCCATCCGGATGTCTTCTTTAGAGAAGTGTCTATTCATGTTTTCTGCCCATTTCTTCACTGAGTTATTTGTTTTTCGGGTGTGGAGTTTGGTGAGCTCTTTATAGATTTTGGATACTAGCCTTTTGACCGATATGTCATTTGCAAATATCTTTTCCCATTCCGTTGGTTGCCTTTTAGTTTTGTTGATTGTTTCCTTTGCTGTGCAGAAGCTTTTAATCTTCATAAGGTCCCAGTAATTCATTTTTGTTTTTAATTTCCTTGCCTTTGGGGATGTGTCGAGTAAGATATTGCTATGGCTGAGGTCAGAGAGGTCTTTTCCTGTTTTCTCCTCTAGGGTTTTGATGGTTTCCTGTCTCACATTCAGGTCCTTTATCCATTTTGAGTTTATTTTTGTGAATGGTGTGACAAAGTGGTCTAGTTTCAACCTTCTGCATGTTGCTGTCCAGTTCTCCCAGCACCATTTGTTAAAGAAACTGTCTTTTTTCCATTGGATGTTCTTTCCTGCTTTGTCAAAAATGAGTTGGCCATACGTTTGTGGGTCTAGTTCTGGGGTTTCTATTCTATTCCATTGGTCTATGTGTCTGTTTTTGTGCCAATACCATGCTGTCTTGATGATGACAGCTTTGTAGTAGAGGCTAAAGTCTGGGATTGTGATGCCTCCTGCTTTGGTCTTCTTCTTCAAAATTACTTTGGCTATTCGGGGCCTTTTGTGGTTCCATATGAATTTTAGGATTGCTTGTTCTAGTTTCGAGAAGAATGCTGGTGCAATTTTGATTGGGATTGCATTGAATGTGTAGATAGCTTTGGGTAGTATTAACATTTTGACAATATTTATTCTTCCAATCCATGAGCAGGGAATGTCTTTCCATTTCTTTATATCTTCTTCAATTTCCTTCATAAGCTTTCTATAGTTTTCAGCATACAGATCTTTTACATCTTTGGTTAGATTTATTCCTAGGTATTTTATGCTTCTTGGTGCAATTGTGAATGGGATCAGTTTCTTTATTTGTCCTTCTGTTGCTTCATTGTTAGTGTATAAGAATGCAACTGATTTCTGCACATTGATTTTGTATCCTGCAACTTTGCTGAATTCATGTAGCAGTTCTAGCAGACTTTTGGTGGAGTCTATCGGATTTTCCATGTATAATATCATGTCATCTGCAAAAAGCGAAAGCTTGACTTCATCTTTGCCAATTTGGATGCCTTTGATTTCCTTTTGTTGTCTGATTGCTGATGCTAGAACTTCCAACACTATGTTAAACAACAGCGGTGAGAGTGGGCATCCCTGTCGTGTTCCTGATCTCAGGGAAAAAGCTCTCAGTTTTTCCCCATTGAGGATGATGTTAGCTGTGGGCTTTTCATAAATGGCTTTTATGATCTTTAAGTATGTTCCTTCATCCCGACTTTCTCAAGGGTTTTTATTAAGAAAGGGTGCTGGATTTTGTCAAAGGCCTTTTCTGCATCGATTGACAGGATCATACGGTTCTTATCTTTTCTTTTATTAATGTGATGTATCACGTTGAGATTTGCGAATGTTGAACCAGCCCTGTATCCCAGGAATGAATCCCACTTGATCATGGTGAATAATTCTTTTTATAGGCTGTTGAATTCGATTTGCTAGTATTTTATTGAGAATTTTTGCATCCATATTCATCAGGGATATTGGGCTGTAGTTCTCTTTTTTTACTGGGTCTCTGTCTGGTTTAGGAATCAAAGTAATACTGGCTTCATAGAATGAGTCTGGAAGTTTTCCTTCCCTTTCTATTTCTTGGAATAGCTTGAGAAGGATAGGTATTATCTCTGCTTTAAACGTCTGGTAGAACTCCCCTGGGAAGCCATCTGGTCCTGGACTCTTATTTGTTGGGAGATTTTTTTTTTTCAACTTTTTTTTTTTTTATTTATTTTTGGGACAGAGAGAGACAGAGCATGAACGGGGGAGGGGCAGAGAAAGAGGGAGACACAGAATCGGAAACAGGCTCCAGGCTCCGAGCCATCAGCCCAGAGCCTGACGCGGGGCTCGAACTCACGGACCGCGAGATCGTGACCTGGCTGAAGTCGGACGCCCAACCGACTGCGCCACCCAGGCGCCCCTGTTGGGAGATTTTTGATAACCGATTCAATTTCTTCGCTGGTTATGGGTCTGTTCAAGCTTTCTATTTCCTCCTGATTGAGTTTTGGAAGAGTGTGGGTGTTTAGGAATTTGTCCATTTCTTCCAGGTTGTCCAATTTGTTGCCATATAATTTTTCATAGTATTCCCTGATAATTGTTTGTATCTCTGAGGGATTGGTGGTAATAGTTCCATTTTCATTCATGATTTTATCTATTTGGGTCATCTCCCTTTTCTTTTTGAGAAGCCTGGCTAGAGGTTTGTCAATTTTGTTTATTTTTTCAAAAAACCAACTCTTGGTTTCGTTGATCTGCTCTACAGTTTTTTTAGATTCTATATTGTTTATTTCTGCTCTGATCTTTATGATTTCTCTTCTTCTGCTGGGTTTAGGCTGTCTTTGCTGTTCTGCTTCTATTTCCTTGAGGTGTGCTGTTAGATTTTGTATTTGGGATTTTTCTTGCTTCTTGAGATAGGCCTGGATTGCAATGTATTTTCCTCTCAGGACTGCCTTCGCTATGTCCCAAAGCGTTTGGATTGTTGTATTTTCATTTTCGTTTGTTTCCATATATTTTTTAATTTCTTCTCTAATTGCCTGGTTGACCCACTCATTCGTTAGTAGGGTGTTCTTTAATCTCCATGCTTTTGGAGGTTTTCCAGACTTTTTCCTGTGGTTGATTTCAAGCTTCATAGCATTGTGGTCTGAAAGTATGCATGGTATAATTTCAATTCTTGTAAACTTATGAAGGGCTGTTTTGTGACCCAGTATATGATCTATCTTGGAGAATATTCCATGTGCACTCGAGAAGAAAGTATATTCTGTTGCTTTGGGATGCAGAGTTCTAAATATATCTGTCAAGTCCATCTGATCCAATGTGTCATTCAGGGCCCTTGTTTCTTTATTGACCGTGTGTCTAGATGATCTATCCATTTCTGTAAGTAGAGTGTTAAAGTCCCCTGCAATTACCACATTCTTATCAATAAGGTTGCTTATGTTGATGAGTAATTGTTTTATATATTTGGGGGCTCTGGTATTCGGCGCATAGACATTTATAATTGTTAGCTCTTCCTGATGGATAGACCCTGTAATTATTATATAATGCCCTTCTTCATCTCTTGTTACAGCTTTTAATTTAAAGTCTAGTTTGTCTGATATAAGTATGGCTACTCCAGCTTTCTTTTGGCTTCCAGTAGCATGATAAATAGTTCTCCATTCCCTCACTCTCAATCTAAAGGTGTCCTCAGATCTAAAATGAGTCTCTTGTAGACAGCAAATAGATGGGTCTTGTTTTTTTATCCATTCTGATACCCTATGTCTTTTGGTTGGCGCATTTAATCCATTTACATTCAGTGTTATTATAGAAAGATACGGGTTTAGAGTCATTGTGATGTCTGTATGTTTTATGCTTGTAGCGATGTCTCTGGTACTTTGTCTCACAGGATCCCCCTTAGGATCTCTCGTAGGGCTGGTTTAGTGGTGACGGATTCCTTCAGTTTTTGTTTGTTTGGGAAGACCTTTATCTCTCCTTCTATTCTAAATGACAGACTTGCTGGATAAAGGATTCTCGGCTGCATATTTTTCTGTTCAATGCATTGAAGATCTCGTGCCAATCCTTTCTGGCCTGCCAAGTTTCAAAAGAGAGATCAGTCACGAGTCTTATAGGTCTCCCTTTATATGTGAGGGCACGTTTATCCTTGCTGCTTTCAGAATTTTCTCTTTATCCTTGTATTTTGCCAGTTTGACTATGATATGTCGTGCAGAAGATCGATTCAAGTTATGTCTGAAGGGAGTTCTCTGTGCCTCTTGGATTTCAATGCCTTTTTCCTTCCCCAGTTCAGGGAAGTTCTCAGCTATTATTTCTTCAAGTACACCTTCAGCACCTTTCCCTCTCTCTTCCTCCTCTGGGATACCAATTATGCATATATTATTTCTTTTTAGTGTATCACTTAGTTCTCTAATTTTCCCCTCATACTCCTGGATTTTTTTTATCTCTCTTTTTCTCAGCTTCCTCTTTCTCCATAACTTTATCTTCTAGTTCACCTATTCTCTCCTCTGCCTCTTCAATCCGAGCTGTCGTCGTTTCCATTTTATTTTGAATTTCGTTTAAAGCATTTTTCAGCTCCTTCTGACTGTTCCTTAGTCCCTTGATCTCTGTAGCAAGAGATTCTCTGCTGTCCTCTATACTGTTTTCAAGCCCAGCGATTAATTTTATGACTATTATTCTAAATTCACTTTCTGTTATATTATTTAAATCCTTTTTGATCAGTTCTTTGGCTGTTGTTATTTCCTGGAGATTCTTCTGAGGGGAATTCTTCCGTTTGGTCATTTTGGATAGTCCCTGGAGTGGTGTGGACCTGCAGGGCACTTCCCCTGTGCTGTGGTGTATAACTGGAGTTGGTGGGCGGGGTGCAGTCCGACCTGATGTCTGCCCCGAGCCCACCTCTGGGGCCACAGTCAGACTGGTGTGTGCCTTCTCTTCCCCTCTCCTAGGGGCGGAATTCACTGTGGGGTGGCATGGCCCGTCTGGGCTACTTGCACACTGCCAGGCTTGTGGTGCTGGGGATCTGGTGTATTAGCTGGAGTGGGTAGGCAAGGTGCATGGCGGCAGGAGGGGCAGGCTTAGCTCGCTTCTCCTTAGGTGATCCACTTCAGGAGGAGACCTGTGGCAGTGGGAGGGAGTCAGACCCGCTGCCAGAGGGGTGGCTCCGCAGAAGCACAGTGTTGGGTGTTTACGCAGAGCAAGCAAGTTCCCTGGCAGGAACTGGTTCCCTTTGGGATTTTGGCTGGGGGATGGGCGAGGGAGATGGCGCTGGTGAGAGCCTTTGTTCCCCGCCAAACTGAGCTCTGTCGTCAGGGGGCTCAGCAACTCTCCCTCCCTTTGTCCTCCAGCCTTCCCGCTTTGCTTCTCGAGCAGAGCTGTTAACTTATGACCTCCCAGATGCTAAGTCCCGCTTGCTGTCAGAACACACTCCATCCGGCCCCTCCGCTTTTGCAAGACAGACTCAGGGGCTCTGCTTCGCCAGCAGGCCGCCCCTCCACCCCGGCTCCCTCCCGCCAGTCCGTGGAGCGCACAGCCTCACCGCCCTTCCTACCCTCTTCCGTGGGCCTCTCGTCTGCGCTCTGCTCCAGAGGCTTCGTTCTGCTAGTCTTCTGGTGGTTTTCTGGGTTAGTTAGGCAGGTGTAGATGGAATCTAAGTCAAACTTGTTTTTTTAAAAACAAAGTGCAGAATCAATTCGTGCAGTTGCCCCTTATGGAATATTAGTGGACCTAAACAAGGTAGCAAAATGAACCTGTCTTTCTGCCTTTTGCATCATTAGAATTTGTGGGATGGAAACGATTTAGAAAATATATGAAGAAATGTTTGCAATAGTTTATCTTAAACTCTTTTTTAATTTTTTTATTTTTTTTGAGAGACAGAGGGAGAGAGAAAGAGAGAGACACAGAATGCAAAGCAGGTTCCAGGTTCTGAGCTGTGAGCACAGAGACCTACGCAGGGCTCCAACTCACAGACTGTAAGATCATGACCTGAGCTGAAGTCAGACCCTTAACCCACGAGCCACCCAGGCACCCCTTTCTCAAAAGCTTCATATCTCTTCTCTCTTTTGATTGAGACTTTGAAACACCTATTCTATAAGATTGGATCTATGGCTTATAAAATGAGGATATATACTAATATTGATAATTTGACTTGCTAGAAATAGTTTAAAGAGCTCTTAACTCATATTTTTAGAGAAAGCTGAATAGATGATGAAAGTCTCCTATAGCGAAGCTCTCCACCAAAATTGAGAAAAAAAAAAAAACTTCTTTAGAAAGTAAATAAGATATGAAAACTGTTCTTCAGTGTATGTAAAGAAAAGAAAAATACACACACATTCACACACATAAGCACAGTTAAGGACCCACAGGAGATCCAGAATGATAAAGTTACCAATCAGCTCCCTTATTGCCTATGATATTAATTTATTGCTTACACTAATGAATAAAATAAAGCCTTTTTTCTTCTTCTTTGATTCAGCAACTGAGCCACTTGGTTTATAGCATGTCTGTACATCCGGTCCTCTAGTTTTATTCCATCTTAAACTGTACCAGTCCTCTTTTCTGGGACATCTAAAAATCATGTGTGTACTCAAATATACAATGATGAAGTATTTTGGGAGATATTAGCTAATTATATCTAGTAGTCAATCAGAAAAAAAAATCCTACTCCACCCAGTGTAGTCTGAAAAAGTTCCCCTAAGATTTCTGAGAGTCTGAAATCCAGTTGATCAGTGAAATTCATAGCACAGAACTCTCACAGATGTGTACCCAAAATCCTGGAGCTCTGCGTTTTCATAATAACCAAGTGACTTTGAGAAAGTAATAGATATGTTTTGTTTTTAGATTTTATAGGTAGATAGACATTCAAATTTAGAATATTCATCTTATTATTATCTTCATAATAAGCATTTAAAATATTTCTGCTGTTGTTACTAACAGTATTTTGTTTTCATTTAGAATTCAAAATACGCATTGATATAATAATTGCAACTAATTTCATTCATCACCAACCATATATTATTAAATTTTTACATATATCAATTTGTTTAAAACTCAGAGTAAACCTGAGGATACGCTATTATTATTACCATTTACTGATGAGCAAGATTAATATTAAAATATTAATCAAATGTTCCATTCAATATTTGGCCCTAGAGGTTTCTTACTGCTTTCATTCTCAAATTTTAAATTTTGTTACCATAAACCAGTCCAAAATCATTTATTGGGAAGAAAATAACCAGAGTAAAAATGCATGCATATCAGCACTTTTGCTGCCCAAAGAATGAATTATTAAAGATGTGCAGAGAACCACAAAACCCTTTAAAAATCTAATATGTGAAGTTATTCACATTCTACTTTCTATGTTATAGTGTGACAACTGCAGAAAAACAGTGAAAAAAATTCACTAACATGATAATCAGACACAGTAAGAATAGCAGTTGAAAAGGTTAGGTCACCATAAAATGTCCAAATCACATATAACCTCACATTTTCACTTCCAAATTATCTTTTCCCAGCAGGGTAGAAATAAGAGATTCAAACTGCATAACCTTTCATCCAACATTATTGCTGTGCTAGAGAGAAGGCTTAAGTAACTTAATTTTTCTCACAAAACCTGATGTTGATATTTGGCAGCTTCTAATCTGGCTGGGTGCCCTGACATGAATTGCAGATTCTCTGTGCTCCTTTTGAGAAGAGTTTGAGGAGGATAAAAGCAGATGCAGACAAACGCAGATGGAGCCCAGAAGCCAAATAGCATGAGTCTCCTCATGTAGGAGTAGATTTGGCAGCCTCACACTGTTTTAAGGAGGAAAGGTAATTTTCTATAAAGTAATTAGATAGTCGCTTAACTCAAACAAACCATTGTGGTGATTGTATTTTGTTTTCGTAACTTCAGGAAAAGTACTTTGGATGCAAGTTAAAATTAAACAGTTGTTTTTGGTTGTTACTGGCTTTGATTATCATTTTTTTTAAGGCAATAATGAATTTGTAGGGTTGAAAGTGATATTTAAATTGGAACATATCCTAACTGATCTCCACAATCAAAGTCAATATTGACCTTTACAAACAGATACAACAAAATGAAAGACTGCCATTGCCTGGTGCGGCAATTTTAAGTCTTATTTCCAAGTTTCTTGATTTTCTCATTATTACTCTAAACTTCTTAGGGTTGCACTATTTCTCTTTAATCTTCTATTACAGAGCTGGAGGCTCTCATACCTGTTCCTTCATGCCCTTCTATCAAGTTATCCACAATGGTGGTTCTCTATTTTCTTGTTACTTCTTGGGGATAAGAAGGGGCATTTTCTTTTCATTTCCATTGGAAGGTTCTCAATTAGTATACTTTCTGACCCCACAACACCACTGTACTCATTCTGCCTTGGGTAGAGGGGTGATTAACTCAACTTTGTATAACTTTTCTTATGCACAGGAAATACCTACTATTAATTGATCCTAAAAAGTTTATGCTTTACAAGGTCCTATCAGTCCCTGGCATATTTGCAGTTTTGAGCAGTTAATTTCAGAGACCTTAAACTTTGATATACTCTTTAGACAGCCTAAAACATAAAACAAAAAGAAATTTAAAAAAGTGATTAAGGCTACCCATGTGTACAGGATATACGACATTAGGCCTTGGATTTTAGTTCGTAGACAAGGTATTTTAAACCTGGACTTATGTTTATCCAGGTGATATTTTTACAGTTGAGCTTATTTATTCATTCATTCATTCATTCATTCATTCATATTTCTGAGGCCTGTGCAAGATGTTCAAGCCAGGTCTCTGGTGACTACAGGCACTTGAGCAAAGACATCACCTTAAGAAAAAATGTCTAGACTTCAGAATAAGTGCTGGACATCTACAGGCTTGGCAAAGTTGCTTGGACCTCAGAGAAAGCTTACAAGGGACCACTTTGGGTGCTGTGGTATTCTGCAAGACAGACCTCACAGGGCTTAACAGCTAGCACAACCCCGTGATTGAGGTCTGATAAGTAAAGAGTGGTTGTTGGGGTTTAGCAAGCAAAAGGCATGGAAACTTTGTGGCTACCCTCTGCAAAGGCCAGATTGCTTGTGATCCTGCAAGCAAACAACCATACCTGTAGTTCGTTCAGGTGGCTTCAGCATGCATGCTTTCATCACTTACTTCACAAGTTCAGCATTTCCTAAATAGGTATAGATGAAGCAAGAGAATCTTACATCTGTAAAGATCTTTTAAATCTGATTTACAGAATATTTGCTACTTTTATATCACATGCCCTCTAAATTTTATGTGTATTTCACAGCACTAGCAAAGTTCTGGCTTTAAAATATAAATGCAAAGCCTGTATGGGTAGGGCTAGATTAGCAGCCCCAAATTTTTTCTTATAGTCCCAGTGAAGAAAAATATAATGAACGAGGCCTACCCTGAGTCTCCTAGCCAGTGCAAGGAACCACAACAACTCTAGTTGGTTCTAAATTGGTTAACTTCACATAAGAAAGAAACCTCCTGAGGAGGCAGATTTCTTAAGTGTAAACAGTTCCACAAGGGCAACAGAAGAAGGTATCCAGAAGAAGAGTTTTCCAGAAGAAACAGCCATTGTGATGCATGACTGAAAACACCCACTTACAAGGCAGTGTAAATACTGGGTTCCTAGCTAGAGACCAAATGAATATAGAACTGGGTGTCAGAAACCAGAGACTCAAAGGGGTAATAGAACTTAGACGATTGTGCAAAATGGTAATGTAGGAAGACCAACACCAGTCAGTTGATGGTTGATATCTTCCAATTTTTTTTTTCAAAACTTAAGAAGAAAAGGACACTTCTATTAGTCTGCTAGGGATGCCATCACCAAGTACCACTGACTGGGCAGCTTCTCACAGTCTTGGAGGCTACAAGTTTGAAATTAAGGTGTCAGGGTTCATTTCTTCTGAGGCTTGGAGAAGGTAGTCTTTCCTCTTTGTCTGCAGATGGTCTTCCTTCTGTGCTGTCTTATATCCAAATTTCCTTTTATTATAAGGACACAGTCACACTGGATTAGGACCCACACAATGACCTCATTTTAACTTAATTGCCTCTTTACAGGCTTATCTCCAAATATATTCACATTCTGAAGTACTGATGGTTAGGACTTCAACATAGGAATTTGGAGGGGACACAATTCAGACCTAACAAAGCTAACTGGGAATGGTTCCTCAAAACTCCAATGATGCCATGCTTATCATACTTCATTCCTGCTTGTCCATTGTTTTACTTGTGCCAGTTTCCCAATCTTGGGAGCTCAAATCACTTGTGGAACACAGAATTTAAGATTGCAGAACAATTTAAAATTTTAGGACTTCACCCTTATCTTGTCAAGTGCTTCTGGGCTTGTGTTCCTGAACATTCTTAAGGCTGTCATCTTCAGAAGGCCTGTGTTTACTTTAGATAAGAGTAATTTAGGCTGATTTTTAGAGTGGAGACAACTCACTGTCAAGAGATGATTTACAAAGTCATAGAACTGGAAAGTGACAGAGCCAGGGCCAGACTGCACTAGTGTAAATATTCTTATGCAATCAACATGTGCTAAGTCTTCAACTGAAAAAGCAAAGAAAATAAGTCATATTAATTATAAAATTATGCTGGATGATTCCTCAGCAGTTGTGGGAAGTTTCCTGAGGACACGATTTTTAATCTTTACTATATCCTGTTTTACCCATTAGTCTGCAATTATATGGCCATTGTTACACTACTATTTAAAACATGACACTAATCAACAGGTTAAAATTAACAAAAAGTCTGAAACCAGATAATTCATCTAAAAATTAATAAACAGATGTTTATAAAAAGTTTGAAAGCTTGGAAATGTTCTAAAATGTTATTAAATGTGATATTTGTTTTCCATTAATTGAGTCTATATCTTCTTTTATTAGCTAAGGGGTCATTTTCTTTGCCACTCTTTCTCCTATTTGTTTAAATCATATCAAAGCAAGACAACCTTGAAATCTGATTTATGCAAAGATATATCCATTCATCTATGAATGTGACCCTTGGCCTGTTTCTACAGTTTGGCTATTGTAAATAATATTGCAATAAACATAGGGGTACATGTATCCCTTTGAATTAGTGTTTTTGTACTTTGGAGGTAAATACTGAGTGGTGCAGTATCTGGACCATAGCGTAGTTCTATTTTTTATTTTTTTTGAGGAGCCTCCATACTGTTTTCTACAATGGCTACACCAGCTTGCATTCCTACCAACAGTGCGTATGGGTTCCCTTTTCTCCATATCCTCACCAACACTGATTGTTTCTTGTGTTTTTTATTTTAGCCATTCTGACAGGTGTGAGGTGATATCTCATTGTGTTTTGATTTGCACTTGTCTGATTATGAGTGCTGCTGAGTATCTTTTCATGTGTCCGCTGTCCACCTGTGTGCCTTCTTTGGAGAAATGTCTGTTCATGACTTCTGCTCAGTTTTTACTTATGTATGCATATAAGAGAGAGACAGCACAAGTGTGGGAGAGGCAGAGAGAGGGAGAGACAGAGAATACCAAGCAAGCTCTGCACTTTTAGGGCAGAGCCCAACACACGGCTCAAACTCACGAAACCATGAGATCATGACCTGAGCCAAAACCAAGAGTCAAGAGTCGGACGCTTAGCTGACTGAGCCACCCAGGCGCTCCTGCCCATTTTTTAATTGGATTATTTGTTTTGGGGGTATTGAGTTATATCAGTTCTTGATATATTTTGGATATTAACCCTTTATCAGGGGTCATTTGTAAGTATCTTCTGCCATTCAACAGGTTGCCCTTTAGTTTAATTTTCAATTTATATACACACCTATACAAACTCCTGAGATTATTTTCCTAGGGAATCCATTGAACATATAAATCAATTTGAGAAAACTTAACATCTTTCCAATATTGAATCTTCCAATCATAAACGTGGTTTATTCTTCCTTTTATTTATATCTCTATAATTTCTCTCAATAATTTTTATAACTTTTCTATTTAGAGGTCTTGCATAGATTTATTTCTAGGATTTTTATTTTTCTTGCCAATGTAAATGATATATAATTACAAAATTCATTTTCCAAATTGTTTCTTGGCTAAATATATGTAAATAACACAAATTTTTAGATTGACCTTATATCCAGTTGGTTTGCTAAGTCATATTTAATTTTAATAGTTTAGCTATTTTATTATAAATGTTTGCAATATTATTTGCAAAGAGTGAGAGCCTTTTTTTTTTTCTCCAGTCCTACATACTTTATTTCTTATCTTGCAGCAATAAGGAACTCTAGAACAATGAAAAACCCAAGCGGTGACAATGGGCATCCTTATATATTTGTGATCTATTAGTATTTCATCATTAGGTATGCCTCTGCAGGTTTTTGTGTGTTTGTCTTGTTTTGTTTTGTTTTAGATTCATAACTGAATTAAGTAAGGTTTTTTATACTCCTGCTACATTAAGTTGATAGTGATAATTGTTGGCTTGGTTTTGGTTTTTAATCATGAAACTGTATTGGTTTTTGCTTTATCAAATGCTTTTTTTCTGAATCTCCTGACATTACTTTCCTCATCTTGGTACAAGCTGAAAGTTTTTTTTCCCTTGTTCTGTTAATGTAGTGAATTACATTAATTGACTCCCAGTATTAACTCAATCTCACCTTCATGAATTAAACCCATTTTGGTGATAACATATACTTTATCTTATGTATCATTGCACTTAGTGTGCTTATCTTTTGTTTAGGATTTTTCAACTGTGTTCATGAGATACTTTAGATCATAGTTTTTCTTTCTTGTAATACTCTTGTGAGATTTTTACATAAGGTAATGTGGTCTCAAAACAAAAAGTTGTGCATTTTTTCCTGTCATTTGAAAATTCATGGATATATTCCAACAATTAAAATTATTTTAATTTGGTTTATTTAAGTATTAATAAATTGAGTTTATTTATTTGATTTGGTTATTTAAGTATTACTCAATTGAGCATTTGTCAATTTTCTTTTTTTTTTAACTTTTTTCTTTTATTTATTTATTTATTTATTTATTTTTTAATATATGAAATTTACTGTCAAATTGGTTTCCATACAACACCCAGTGCTCATCCCAAAAGGTGCCCTCCTCAATACCCATCACCCACCCTGCCCTCCCTCCCACCCCCCATCAACCCTCAGTTTGTTCTCAGTTTTTAACAGTCTCTTATGCTTTGGCTCTCTCCCACTCTAACCTCTTTTTTTTTTTTTTTTTTCCCCTTCCCCTCCCCCATGGGTTTCTGTTACGTTTCTCAGGATCCACATAAGAGTGAAACCATATGGTATCTGTCTTTCTCTGTATGGCTTATTTCACTTAGCATCACACTCTCCAGTTCCATCCACGTTGCTACAAAAGGCCATATTTCATTTTTTCTCATTGCCACGTAGTATTCCATTGTGTATATAAACCACAATTTCTTTATCCATTCATCAGTTGATGGACATTTAGGCTCTTTCCATAATTTGGCTATTGTTGGATTAACAATTTGTGAAGATTAAAATAATCAAGTTGACAAAGATTAAGAAAAGTGCTACTTTGATTCACTGATGGTAGGGTCATAAATCAGATTAACTTTCTCAAGGACAATTTGACAATTCACAGAAAAATAATTAAAATTCCAAATTTCTTTCATCCAAAGTTCTCCTTCAGAAAATCTGAAAAAAAAAAAAAAGCTAAAACAAAATAAGACATGTGAAAGAAACATACTTAATTCTAAAAATCAAAAACTAAAGTGTTTTCTAAGCGTGCAAACATTTAGTACAAAAAAATGTACTGTTTGGAATATAAAAATGTTGAAACCACACTAAACTTCCATTAAAAGTGATTAATTTAATTATGGCAAAAAAAAATTCATGGATATATTAATAGTATTTCTTTCTTAAACATTTGGAAGAATTCACTAATGAAACCATCTGGGTCTGTAGTTAATTTGAAAAAAGTTTTAAATTATGAATTCAATTTATTCAATAGATAAGGGCTGCAGAGATTTTTTTTCTTCCTTCCTAGTTTGCCCTTAAACTTCAAAACTTATTCATTCCAATATAGAATGTCCAGAGTTCTTTGTCTTTTGGAACTCTTTCTGAATCTTTAGCTACCATGGTAGCAAAAGCAAAAGAGCAGAAACACTAATATAAAAAAGAAGCTGGTGCATAATCACATAAACTACTTTCACAATTCAATTATAGGTAGAGATGATCAAATGGATATTTCATTCTCATCAAGTTAAAAACAAAGAAATTGAAAACTTTCACATGGATTTTCTTAATTTTATATTACATTCCATAACATTATGTTTTACTATTTTTGTTAAATACAGAGTTATGAATGTGTTAGAAAAAATGCCTTTTTTTCAAACTTGTTAAACAAATAAAAGGTAAGAAGCTACTTAGGTAGCTTAGGTAAGAAATCTGGTACAGTTAATAAATTGACAGATCATAATCAGATGTGAGTGGTTTAGGTTTACACGTTTGTATTCAATTTTCAAGTTTATACCTTAAACCAAGTATCATTTATATGTATAAATAGTTAAAATATGACATGTACATAAATACACATATTTTAATATCTCATTAAAAGTTTACATTTAAAGAAATATACTCTTTTGCTTTATATTCTAGCAGCGAACATATTTTGGGTCACATAAAACTTATCTTAGATAAGATTACTAGAATTTAAATGTTGCTAGTGCTATTTCTTTGGTATGACATACAAATTTATTTAATACTAAGTATTCAGCAGTGATCTTAAAATCATTTAAAATACTTTCACCTTTTGGGCGCCCGGGTGGCTCAGTCGGTTGAGCATCTGACTTCAGCTCAGGTCATGATCTCACCATTCCTGGGTTCGAGCCCCGCATCAGGCTCTGTGCTGACAGCTCAGAGCCCGGAGCCTGTTTCAGATTCTGTGTCTCCCTCTCTCTCTGCCCCTCCCCCACTCACGCTCTGCCTCTCTCTGTCTCAAAAATAAATAATAAACATTTAAAAAAAATAAAATAAAATACTTTCACCTTTGATTGTATAGTGTTTCCTAACATTTGTCAATTCTAGGATAAAAACAGTTACCTTCTTAATAACAAAACTCGGTGTTTGAAACTAATTCTAATACTTTACATCAAAGCAAGGACTAAATACATGTTCAATTATTAATACAGAAAAACATTAAATAAAACCTTACATTTTAATTTACATTTTTCCTAAAATGCCTATAAAAAAAACCAAAAAACAAAAAACAGCCAAACACTAAATACAGCACCCATTATATTATTAATGTCAACACTATATGACATCACTATGGATGACATAAAATGTTGCCTAGTTGCTTTCTAGTACTAAAACAAATCAGGCTTGCTGGAAATTCAGAGACCACAGAAATGTAAGTGTGAATGTCTGTTTAAATATTTGATAACACTACTAAATATCTAAGTAAATATGGTAAAATTATAGTGTATTTGATTTACACTATATATTTACATAGATTACAAATATATTTCAAATTATATTTGAAAATGTTTTCTAGTTCTTACAAAGCCAAAAATGTTTTTATAAACACATGGTATTTTTCTACAATATCAATAATGAATAGATTAGAGGAAGATTAATAGTTTAGTAGAAGCAGTTTAACTCAGAGCTTAATTTAACACAAAACAATTCAATGATTTAACCTTGATCAATATTCAATATGTAACCTAGAATTATTAATTGGTAATTTAAATGTGTTGAGATTTAAACTTTGTTACATCAACCAAATAGTTAAGTTACTGAATTGTCTTCATATTTGCCTGTTCTTCTCCTGCAGTCGGCCTAACTGAGCCTTGTTTAGATCCCTGCTATATTACTTGTATAAGTCAACACAACAGCCAATTCCATATGAACAAATTCTCAACAAATTTAGAACAGCTTTTGTTGTAAATATCACTAGTCCACCTTTGGCTGAACCCAGAACACTTGGAGTGTATATATTTTTGCTCAGATAAAACACTAAGAAACAATGGTTGTCTCTCAATCAAAGTGGATAAATAGAGGTAAGATATTGCGATTGTTTTCCTCTTTTTTCTCTTGCACTCAAGATCAAAATAAACTCAAACATGAGCCTCATGAGGTGGAAAAAAATCTTCAGAGAGACAATAAGGCATCCAGGGATGAGAACAAGGCTCTTAGAAAAGAAAATAAGTCCCTTTGGAGAGAAAATAAAGCTCTTCATCAAGAAAACAAAGCCTTCCGAATGGACAACCATTTGATCTGGGAGGTGAATCAATCCCTGAGAGAGCAAAACCAGGTCCTATGGAAGTTTAAAAATGTGATTTTGGAGAGCCAAAGACCACTAGAGGAAAAAATCAATGCTTTGAGCACAGAAAGAAAGTCTCATTGGCAACAGAATCGAGCCCTGGAGGCTCAGATCAAGGCTCTCAGAGAACAGGAGAAAGCCTTCCAGAATGAGGCGAAAGCTCTTCAGGAAGAAATACAGTCTCTCCATGAGGAGATCAAGGCCCTGAAACACCAGGAGAGAGCACTCAAGATGGAGGAACAAGACTTGATGAAAGAAGGAATAGCACTAGAGATGGAAGAACGGGCTTTGTGGAAGGAGGAGCAGGCCCTTCGTGAGGAGAACAAGGCTCTTAGAGAAGAAAACAGTGCACTTCAAGAGGAGGAAAAAGCCCTTCGGGAAGAGGCAAAGGTCCTTGAGGAGTGGAATAAGGTTCTTCTGGGAGAAGATAAGAAACACACTTACGGGGAAAATGCACAATAAAACAAAGCAGGAGAATTGTGACTCGAAGGTGTAACCAACAAACCATGAAGACCATTGACATTCCAGTAAAAATAAAACTTTTGAAGGTGAAATACTACTGTTAGGATTGAAGTCAAATCTGGAAATTTACAGTACTTGGTATCTGGTCCTGGAAACTAAATAAAGTTCTGAGAATTTAAAATAAAGGAAATGATTCTTTTAGGTTTACTTAAATTTTACATTACTATTAGAGGTATATATTTTTCTACAGTGCAAAGATGTATTGTTCAAAACGTGACACTGAATGGGCAAAGGGTTTTCCCTTTAAGTTCAAAAACATTGGATGAATATTATAAGAAATTAACAGAATGGGAAATATTTGTCTCAACACTCATTCTTAGAATTATGAATATATGAAATATAAAGTTTTGCATACTTCATTCATATGTATTGTAGAAGAATATCCTGCCTCTTTATGCTTATTTCAGTAATCTAGTTGGGGAGCTAATCAAATAACAAGAATTTTAAAAATAGGTGATAGTACAAGAATTGAGTGTTCACTGCCCTCCCCACTTTCTCTTTATTTCTCCTTTCGGCTATTGTCTTTCTCCTTTTGCTTTCGGGGAGGGAGGCTGTTCTCCATCTAATCAATGTATTAAAGAAAGAAAAGAAGGAGAGAATAGAGTCCAAACTTACAACAAGCGTTTTGGAATTTGGAATGTAAACGTGTAGAGTTCATAATACAAGTTGGGGGAGAAAGAAATGGAGTTTTCAGAAGTGTTAATGTTGATAATTGATCTAACTGAATGCTCTTCAAACAAATAAATAACTGAGTCACATGAACTCATGGATTAAAGTTACATATGTAATGGCAGAACATTAGATTACAAACCATGTAAAGGGTTGGTGCCATACCTTGCTTTTCATCATTGCAAATTTTGAGCACTTAATAATCAGGGTAAATGTTTAATGGGTTTTATTGAATATAGCTGAAGTTATATCTCATTCTGATTCTTTTCTGGTATTGGGGAATGGAAGAGTAAGAAAACTATAGGAAGATAATACTTTATTTGCTGCCACATCTGCAAAAGCCCAACATACATTTGTTGAATATCTATAATTAGCACTCCATTAAGCAATACACTTACATTTAAGTATAAAAAGTGAAAAAAAGACATGTCTCCTGACTTTAACAATTCCACTGAGTATAAAAGAAGAAAAACATTATTACTTTATTCCTTAAGAAAGTCTATCTGGCCTCGGGCTCTGTGCTGACAGCACAGAGACTGTTTGGGATTCTTTCTCCTCTCTCTGCTCCTCCCCTGCTCGCACTTACTCACTCTCTGTCTCTCAAAATAATAAACATTTTTTTTTAAAGTCTATCTGCCTGGAAACAGTTTTCAGACCACTGTTTCTAGGAACTTATAGCCACTATTTAAATAAAATAATCAGCCTTGGAGAAGATTAAAAAGCAAAGAATGTAGATGTATGCTTGACTGATCTGCTATCCAATCGGGACAGGGAAGAAACACAAATTCATCATTGTTTCTACCTCAAAAGATGTGGAAGAAGCCTGCAGGCAGGAGAATGGCCAAATTAATGTTCTATGAGTATGTGACTCTAATGCCTACACATTAATTTTGATATTTTTTTGTTCAAAAAAGAGTCCTTGCTCTGCAAATAGAGAATTTAGGACAAATCCTGCTGTAGAATTTAGGACAAATAAACTATTTTATACTTTGGTGATGAGGTCGGGAGAGCAGTGTCTATGGAGTGGGTGTAGTTATCAATGACTTCTCTTAGTGAGAACGTTGCCATTATTATATCATATTTAAATTAGTAGCAACTCAGGTTAAACTGTAAGGCTTAGTACATTTGGATCAGAATTTCAATCTCTCCTCTTAAATTTAAATGCTAACCTGAAAACTGGCACTATTACAAAGAAATCTTGGTTAATGTTTGTAGCCCACTCTGTAAGACAAAAATTACGTAAGTAGAGAATGGATTAAAACAATTTATATTGACAAATTAACATTAAAACATTGCAGACAAATCAAAAGTTTCTACTAAAATGTCCAGTTACCATATTTATGAAATACTATATTGAAAAATGTATTTTCCCATATAAGTGGGATACATTTATATGTACATTAAAAAGTTTTCATATTTATTGTTAGATATAAATTTCATGGAAATTGTGTGTTGAAAGGAGAAAATATTTGTGGATGAAAAATGGGGGCATTTGATGCTCACAATGCAGGAACTTTAGTGTATATGAACTTTGTTTCTTTGTTGTTCATTTCTAGAATTTTCCTCATAGTTTCCAAAAAGTATGGTCACCTGAATATCTAATGTTCCCAATGGGATTGTCCCTCCTCCAGATCAGCAGTCATTAACTGCAGGACAGAACAGTGGCATTGATGCTCCAAATATCTTCTTAGAGATGATGGATTCCTTAGCTTTCCCACGGCACCTTCAGTCTAAACCCATATATACTAATCTCTATGTATTTAAGGCCACAAGTTCCAGGCTCTGAGGTACATCCATCTTCACTTTGATTTATAATTCATGATGCCCTATATGACCTGCAATATATCCCAATTCAACATTATTCCTCTCCTTCCTAAACATTTTAACAAATATCTCATATCTTGCCCTTTTTCTGAATGTTCCTTTGGTCCTCTTAACCTAGACAGACTTCAGTGTTACTGTTCTCTTAGTATGCCTTGAAGGTGAAGGCGTTTAGGCACTAGCAAAGATGGAACTAGTGTAGGCTTCCTCATTTCCCCATTTGTAAAAATTTTATCCTGTTTCCTCCTACAAAAGACTATGTTTCAGTGAAGCACATATGAGATACCACTTCGATCTTATGTGATATTTCATATTCAGACTTCCTGTTTGCTCATTCAGACATTAAAACCTTTAGAATCTGGCTCACAATATTTCTCTTCACCCCTCCTGCTTTTACCTCTTCTGTATGACTTCAAACTGCACACAGAGGATCAGTCCAGAAATGTTCTACTCAGCATCTTGGATCTTGTTTCCAAAAACCATTGCCTCCATATCACCTCAGTCTCCATCCCCAATGTTATATCTCAACACCTTTATGATTAGCAAGTACCCTGACTCTGACCTAATTCTCTGCCTAGTGTAGAGTAATAATTGCCTGTAGGAAATACTAATCTCCAGTTCACTGTAATTCCTATCCCTAGTTCACATAAATAATTTTATCAGTCCCTGGAGGTCTTTTCATTGGCAGAAGATCTACAAGAATAAACCAAATCTTCCAGGCCAATAGCACAGTGCCTGCTTGGGATTCTCTCTCTCTCTCTCTCTCTCTCTCTCTCTCTCTCTTTCTCTCTCTCTCTTTCTCTCTCTGCCCTTCCCCTCCCCTCTCTCTCTATTTCTCTCTCAAAATAAATAAATAAAAATTAAAAATTTTTAATGAAAAAAGAATAAGCAAAAGCTATTGCTATATTATTTGAAAACAGTGAGACAAGATATTCAAAGACTGAGGGGTACTGAAATGTGCTCACAGAGACTCTCCATATTGGCTCAAAGAGAGGACTGTACACATCTTTTCCAACTCGGCATTCATGATGTTACATTGGTATCTTCAACTCTGCATCCTCCAAATCAATGCTTTATTTTTTATTCATTTATTTTTTGGGAGAGTGGTAAAGCTAGTAAAACATTTACCAACCCAAAGTCAAAGTACTTGAAAACTGATTAAAGAAAACAATGAAATCTATATATTTTATCATCCTTGAATTTGTGTATTTTAAATAGAGGGGTGCTTGGATGGCTCAGTTGGTGGAGTGACTGACTCTTGATTACAGCTCAGGTCATGATATCACAGGTCATTGGTGAACCCTGCATTGTTCTCTGTGCTAAGAGAGCAGAGCCTGCTTGGGATTCTCTCTCTCTCTCTCTCTCTCTCTCTCTCTCTCTCTCTCTCTCTTTGCCCTTCCCCTGCTCACTCTCCCTGTCTCTCTCTCAAAATAAATAAGCTTTAAAAATAAATTAATAAATAAAGAATACTGTCCACTTAATTTCAGATACTGGTAGCATCAGTTATTTATGCTGATGACATTAATGATCTATAATTTGCTGACCATGATTCATATTGTAAACAGGAAAAATAAATGGATAATTGAAACAATGAAGCAAATAGTTTTCCTCTAAAACACCATTATCATTATTTTATTTTTATCAATGCATATATTTTAATATTTACATAACCACTTAAGAATCATGTACTAATAGGGGCTCCTGGGTGGCTAGGTCGGTTAAGCATCTTACTTCACCTCAGGTCATGATCTCACTGTTCGTGGTGGTTCAAACCCGACATCGGGATCTATGCTGACAGCTCAGAGTCTGGAGCGTGCTTTGGATTCTGTGTTTCCCTCTCTCTCTGCCCCTACCCTGCTCATGCTCTGTCTCTCTTTCTCAAAAATAAATAAACATAAAAAAAAAATTTAAAGAATCATATACTAACATTTTACTGTTCTTAAAAATATAATTAGTAGATAATTTTATAATGGGAATAAAGAACATAAAGTAACTGGAAAGCTGCACAGATCTGAGAAGGAATTGAGAATAGATCACTAGCTATGTTATGTTCAGGGTACTATACCTTATGTTCAGGGACTGTAATAGACCAGACTGCAATCCCAAGAAAATGGCTCCCTACGGGTCTCCATAGGAATCATTGTGTAGTTTAAGGATGCTAGGAAAATATTAGAGCTATCTGCAATTACAGATTTTGCATTGAAGGGGTTGTGATAAATTCACAGTGAAAAGTGAAAAAGACCGACAATTAGATCAACAAAGGAGAACATATTTATGGCTATTTATTTTACTAAATAAAAACAAAATAAAACAATCATGATTCACATATTTTTGATATTCATATTATTTCTGAAAAAATTAAAAATATAAGTTTACTCAACAATATTAAAGTATAATATTTGATATTATCCAAGATTTTGCTCCAACCTTTATTTTAAATTCTAAAGACCCTGGATCTATCTTTGAGGCAGTAAAATTACATGTTTTATATATGTATTTTATACCTCCTAAAAATAGCTAGCAACATTCAGTTTATAGAAACTATCACTATTACCACTGCACAGTGGCAAATCTTAATATCTTTGATAAAAATTATTAACACCTTTCTGATTTAAGCTCATTAGAATGTAAAATTAGAGGTAAAATTTCACTACAACACATAATGCCTTAACAAATGAGACTAAAATGACCTGTAAAAATCTTTTCTATAAATACTAGGGATTCAATTTCCCAAGTGTGATAGTTTGCAAAAACAGTTTTATTATGTCATCACTCCTTATGTTCACACTCCAATTGTTTTCCCACATTGAATCTAAGCTAAACTACCTGATTTGCTTTGGTCAAGGGGATGTAACCAAATGACACAAATGGAACCTCAAAAAAAACACTTGGCTATTTCTACTTATATGCTACTATCTCTACCATTGCCCTCAGAGCATTCCTGGGCTAGTTTGCTCTAAGGTAGGAGACTTATTGATTTGATTCATTTTCTACCAGTCATCCCAAAGGAAGCCAACAATCATCTGAGCAAAGGCATATGCATGAGCTCAGTATAAAACAGAAGAACCCAGAAGAGCCAAGTCTAAATCACCAACCCACACTCCAAATAAACGCTTGTTAATTTTAGAAACTGATATTGAGCTTTTTATAAAATTAAATCAATAAAGACAATAAGGATTTGATATATTGAAATTTTTGTCTTCCTTCTCATTATTTTATGATATTTGTTTGAAAATTCTAGTATTTAAAAAAAGTAAGGCATTTTCAGTTAAACAATGACATTTTATGTATTGCTGTATACATTTATAATAATAAATTTGCTTAAACACTCATTGCTTTAAATACATTTAATCAGATCATTAGGAAAGTAGCATGGTTAACAAAACTGCAGTGATAATATTGTTTAAAATACTAATAAACCCTTCAATTTATATGAAATAATTAATCATAACTACTAGTAAATGATAACATTTCAGACTGTTGTATATTAATTTAAACTGAAAACAAGATGACATGTATCACTAATGAGTTACATATGACAAGAAAAGTGCAAGCACTTTAAATTATAGTGAAGTAAAGAGAGGTACATCTAAATCATATTTCTAATCTGTATTCAATCTATGGAAAATCCATACACATATAATCTGTGAGAGTATCTTCATACTCAGTTAGCAGAAATCATATGATAGAATGAAGGGGTCAGTGTAATTGGAGAAAACTGGGTTATTCTAGCCCAGCTTCATTTATTTTTCTGGTAGAGATAGCCAATTATTAGTAAATCAGAGATAACCCATCTTCTTGGATGGCTTCATGACCAGCCACTTTCTGTTACAACAGCACCGAGTCATGTGTCCCACAGTTCCTGAACCAATCTTAAAGTAGTCAGTACAGCACTAGGTAAACTTTGGAATTAAGTTAAACCCCACAGATGTCAGATATTAGAACCAACAACATTCACTGTGTTTCCAAGTTCCCTTTATTGATGACCTGTCTGAAAACTTGGTTTTCCAGAGACAAACTTCCATATAGCTTCCTCTATAGTGCAGAAAGTGAGCCTAAAATCTGATGCAGGTATATAGGAATTTAGTTAGTGATAAGTGTTATTTAGTGCATTGAATAAAAGATGAATTAGCCACTTGATGATTTTCAGAATAGACTACTGTCTGATAAAGCGAAGTTAGGTACATCCTCCACTTTTCACCATCACTACCATCAAAACACAACGTATTTTTGTATGGGTATGTGAAATATCTATACATTGATATCTGTACCCACATACAGTCGTTTGCTAGGGCTGCCATAATGAGGTAGCACAGATTGTAGTGCTGGAGGCTACAAGTCTAAAATCAAAATGTGGGCAGGATTGAAGTCTGAAGGCTCTACTTGGCTTCTAGATGGTCATCTTCTGTGTCTACACATGGTCTTCCTTCTGTGCCTGTTTTCTAATGGCTTCTTTTTATATGGAAATCAAACATATTGGATTAGGACCTGCCCATGTGACTTCATTTCATCTTAATTACCTCATTCAAGTCCCTATCTCCAAATGTAGTCACATTCTAAAGTACTAGGGGTTAGGAACTCAACATATAAATTTTAGAAGAATATACTTCAGCCCATAACACCATACATAAAATATAGATATACTTCAAGATATATCATATCATAATATAACAAATAAAACATATCATCATAAAAAAGAGACAATCTAGAATCTATACAAAAAAGATTTATGTATTTGTTAAAATAAAAAACAAAATTCTCCATGTCAAAATTTACTATTAGCAAAATGGATGAACAAAGATTCAGAAAAACAGTTGCAGTATACATCTCATATTATTTATTTCTTTAAAAAAGCTCTAAATAGTAATATGAAAAAGACAAAGATCTTTGGAGGAGGAATACAGTCTGGATGGAATGAAGAAGGAAAACAAAAGGAAATCAACAGATTTCCATTCCTGACAAACTATGCCCTTCTGAGCTTGGTATATATACCCCTTGGATATTGTATCTAATCTTACCAGTGTCTCTAAGTTAAGATAAGCTTTTCTGGTCAAAACAGATTTTCTCAACCATCACATTCCATTCTGTAGAGAAAGCTGAGATGCTGACTTCCCTTTTCTAGCTGTTTTTGATGGCTTAAACCTCTCATGCGTCTCTCTTGACATATCAAGATGGGTAACAGCACTATCAGAGGAGAAAAGTCCAGGTTGGCAGGGGATTGGTTGCTCTAGCTCAATTCTGGGAAATAGAAACTCACTCACAGCCTGTTGCCATTATTTCTTGCTGTCTCAGATGACTGTAGTAGTAGTGTGGGTGGTCTGTGTGAATATATCAAGGAGAGAGCAAAGTGGGGATTCAAGTTCCCTACATACTCAGAATATCTGTAAAACATCCCCAGCATACAGTAGTACTTTGAAGAATGTTTCTGAATAAGCTTTGACCTGTAATGCTTTTTAACTATCCAGAGGATTTAAACTGCAATCTTGTTGAGGCATACTCTTAAATATATGCCAAAGCCATATGGTTGAATTATGGAAGTGAATTACTTTGCTGATGAGTGAGTCTTACAGATCCTTTACAATCACATCTCTACATCCCTTTTTTCTTCCTGATAAATGAGTTATTTTTAATTCTCATAAAACCCTATGAGCTGGGAAGATATTATATTCTAGCTTTGGAATATGTAAAAATCTCAGGCTCTATCCTTTGACATGAATAAGAACTGAGTTGCCATTCTGCAACATGGGATTATGCCCCTAGAAGGATGTTTTCCAAATTGTTTCATGCCCTACCTATAGTGACAGATCATGTTAATCCAAGGACTGTTGATAAGCCTTTTATGGCTTAACTTTAGAGAATTTTTCATCCTACCCAGGATGAGTGAATTTACATATTATCACTCAAAAAACCATCCCTAAAGTTTTGGTTTGTTGAAATTTCATGATAATGGGGACATTTTTAAAAAATTTATCATGAATTGTAGACCATTTTCTTCATAAAGATTCATGTTTTAGGGGTGACTGGGTGGCTCAGTTGGTTCAGTGTCCGACTTTGGCTCAGGTCATGATTTTGTGGTTCATGAGTTTGAGCCCCACTTCAGTCTCTGTCCTGACAGCTCAGAGCCTGGCGCCTGCTTTGGATTCTGTGTCTCCCTCTCTCTCTCTGCCCCTCCCCCACTCATGCGGCCTCTCTCTCTCTCTCAACAATAAAGACTCATGTTTAATAAACATTAAAGACTCATGTTTTAGTCTTTGTCACAATATTATTAATTAATATGATCCTTCTGTACACAGTATAAATACCACAACATAACACACATTAAAGCTTTACAAAGACAGGACACATATTGTTTTCCATTATATGATAAATGACACATTTCTTTCCCAGTAACAGAAGGATAAATTTGAAATAATTAAATAAATTTTGTTAAAGCATATTTAGATATTGAAGAAATGAATGAGTACATTTTTGAATGTCATTGCAGGGTTACAGCAGAGATACTGAAAGTAGAAGTCTATTGAGAGAATTCCAGTAAGCATGGTTTAATTCCAAATCAGTCACAGTTCTGACTCGGAGAGAAAAATCTTTTTTTTTTTTTTTTTTCAATCTACTTTGTGCACGTTGTTAGTGAACATATTAGTTAATGACCTGAAGGCAAATCCCTGACAATGTGATTTTGTGCTAATTGTGTGGAAAAATATTTCTAGCTTTTAAAAATGCTACATTCTGAGATGCTATAGGGAATTCATCTTCCTTATTTGAGCTATTCTATTCAACCTTCCTCAAGGGCACTGAATCATATTGAATGAGTCATCCGGTATTCACATCATATCTAAAATCAAGGAAAACTCTCAAGAGGCAATATTAGCGATTAAACACTCTCATTCTGTTTACATTCAGTTGGTATTAAAAAAAAATAGTTAAAAAATCAATTGTATTAAGACTATAGATATTTTAATATCTCATCTTCAAAGTGCCTTATATTAAAATGTCAAAACTTTAGATATATTATAAAAATATTTTTATCTTTACATTTGAAAAAGCTCCTTATTTAAATTTGTTTTTTTTAAAACATTTTTTTCTTGATTGTTAATCAAATTAACATATATTAGACTCCTATTAAAATAAGTATGTTTCATGAGCATGCTTATTAGAGGAAGGCCAGTGCTTTAACAGAGTTAGGTTGAAAACTATTAAGTTGAGGTATGTTAAAGGATAAGGCTGTAAAATACATGTAAATTTTAAGTTGTTGCCAGAACATTTGTTATTGATTTTAATATGATTATAAAAGCTTATTTAAAAATACTGAATCCTTGATTTATAGCACAGCCAGGACTTCCAGTAAAATAGGAACAGTACTGTTAACAGAGATTCTTTTTTTTATCCATGTCATTAATGAGAAAGCATCTAAAATTTATCTATTAAATATCATGTTAGATTTTGTAAATATCACTTATTAAATTATAAGAAAGTTACTTTCTAGTCCTAGTTTCTTGAGTTTTGAAAATAACAAAGTGTTCAATACTTTATTGGGCCAACTAGACTGTTTAAGAAAGAAAAAAGAGAAGACACAAGTTACTAATACCAGCAGTGAAAGATAGGACATCACTACAGATTCCATGAACATTGAAAAAAAAAAAAGATTATTATAAACACCTCCATGCCCACAAATCTGATAATCTAGATGAATTGGACCTATTCTTTTAAATATATAATCTACAAGACTCATACAAGGAGAAATAGAAAATTTGACTAGACCTATATCTAATAAAGAAATTGAATCAATAATTAACAACCTTTCAAAAAAGAAAGCACATGGCCTAGATGGTTCACTAGAAAATTCGACTAAACAAGAATGAAATTATACCAGTTCTCTACAATCTTTCTCAGATATAAAGAGCAGAGGGAATACTTCCTAAAAAATACAACGGCAACTACTATGGCTTTCATAAGTTTTTAGTAGTTTATGAAATGAAATATAAAGTAATACAATTATTAAACAATGACCAAACAGGTCCAGTTTGTGTGCTATTTGACCATTTACTCTCATTTGTGTAATATAGTTAATAAATGTTTGATAATAAAACAATTTTGCATTTTGGGCATAAGCGTCACTTGACCATAGCTAGTTTTAATTTCCCATCAGATTAAGGGACATGTTGCATTTACATATTTTGCATCTTTGTCAATATATGAAATTAGCTTATAACTATCTTTCCTTGGTTTGCCTTTACCTTATTTTACTAAAATATACTGTAATGTTTTCTTTTCCCACAATTTTGAAAATTTCTATAAAATACTGATTATCCGATGCATAGTAGAACTCCCATATAAAAGCCCATAGAATTGAATTATGGGGGTTGATTTTCTCTAACATTTCATTTATGTAAACAGTTATCCTTCCTTTCAAGTTTTCTATTACTTCAACTGCCAATTTTAGTATTTTACAATTGAAGAAATGTGTCTACATTAACTTTGTTTCCAAACTTATAGACATACATCAAATAATATTACTGAACAGTTCTTTTAAAAACCTCTGTAGCTATTAGTATCATGACACACCTGAATTCTACTTAACTATCACCTGTCTTTACCTTTGAAAAAGAAAACTTTCTGAAGGATCCCAGAAAAGTGCCATATGATTGAGAATGAAGACATAAAAATCACTTAATTTCCATGAATAAAAGTAAAAAAAAAAAAAAGTGAATTTTCCAATCTAGGGAACACACAGTAATAAATGTTTTGAAGAATAAAGATAATTTTAGACACAATTGAGTGAAACTATTACACCAAAAACAATGTGAAATTTTGTTGAAGGAGCATCACTGAAAACTGGCCGTCAAATTTGGAAGCACAGAAGCAACTGATAAATTTATACATTTATTAAAATAGCAACTATACTTTAAAAATAAGCAAAGGATATAATTTTGACACTCAGAATAGGCAGAAGTAGTGGTCTTATTTGTTTATAGTAGGTATAATAGCAGGACGGGTCACTATACAATTCTGCAGCACTTCTAATGTAAGGGACATTAGAATGTCAGGATTAGAGGAAAGGGAGGTGGACTTATTGAGGAAAACATTTTGTTCCATGAGCTGTTACGTAGTGGTTTTTACATAAAGATTCCTTGCATAAACTCAGTAAATACTTTCCATAAATCTCAAAACAACTAGTCTTCATGTTTGATATGAATTACCAGGCTGTACGTGATTGTGGGGAAATATGTATTTGTAATCTTTGGAAGTATATCACATGAATGCATTTTATGTATAAATAACTAGAAAATTAGAATATATACTTCAATAAAAACATCTGGTATGTTACACGGAAAAAAGTCTAAAGTTCCAGTATATGCAAAGATACAGAGTATAATTTGGGGATATGTTATATCTAAAGGACTAACATAAAGATGACAGCTGATGGCAAAAGAAGGTGAAACAAGTGGCAACATGCATATTGACAAGAAGTGTAGAAATTTAAGACAAATGAAAGGAGATAGAAAAAGGGAATTGTGGAGATAAAAGTTATCATTATCAACTACCACACACTCCCATTAAAATATATATATATATATATATTCTCGGGGAACCTGGGTGGCTCAGTCGGTTGAGCATCCAACTTCGGCTTAGGTCATGATCTCACATCCCGTGAGTTCGAGCCCCGCGTCAGGCTCTGTGCTAACAGCTCAGAGCCTGGAGCCTGCTTCAGATTCTGTGCCTCCCTCCTCTCTCTCTGCCCCAACCCACTCTCATTCTGTGTCTGTCTCTCTCAAAAATAAACAAACATTAAAAAAGTTATATTCAATGACCTTCCCTAGAAAAAAGTAGTTGGGCCTGAAATCTATACTCTTGATTTTCATGTTACAATGTTTTAATTCTAGACCTCTATTAGGAGAGACTTTTCAGGGCTACTTCACAGATCAGTTGTATTATAGAGGTTGGGTGTGCCATTAACTCTCTTGGATAGAAAATGGTAGAGAAAAAGAAAGCAGTCTCTAGGGAAGAAAAGCAGACAGTGGGATAGATAAAAATAGGCTACCAGAAGGCCAATCTTACTCTCTTATCTGGTATCATTGCCAAACTCACTTATCTTCTGTTTCCTTGAGTTTCAGCTGCCTGAGGCTTGAAAGTCACTTATCTGAGGCACCATAGCCCCCAATCTAGACAGAAAAAAAAAACAAAAAACCTGGAATCCTACTCTCCCTGGAAGCTGTTTGCCCTCAAAGTGTCATATGCAAAGTCACTTGTCATTGCTGCCAAATCACTCTTGTGCACAATGCTACAACTCAAGAAAAATAAGTATTCATTTCTACCCTTTGGCATGTTTTTGGAATTTGTACTCACCCTGTTAATTTAAAGTTTGTGAACCACCTTAAAATCCTTGAAGTTGACACACACATTGTAAAAATAGAAACTACATAATATAACAAGGAGATTGTTAAGGAATACCTTAGGTAACTGGCATTCTTTGGAGGATACCTATCAATGACAAAGTTGACCCAGAGAATACATAGGGGTCAAGCTGAAGACCTCCAACAAATTAATCTGTGTTCTTAATTCAAACACATATAGTTCTTTACAAAAAGAGATCTTTAAAGTTTAATAGCAAATATTAATTTTTGAGTTGTGCTGCTGTTTTGAATTTTTCATGCTTCTCTATGTAGAGTTTGTTTACCATAATTCCCCAAATTACATTATTTAGTTTAGGTAGATTTTATTTTAATTATTGATACAATATTTATTTACTTATCAAGTAATTAGAGAGATTAAAATGTAATGACAACTATAATATTTTAATTTTTACTTAAAAATCAAGGAGGGTCTGGCACCTGGGTGGCTCAGTCAGTTAACCATCCGACTTCGGCTCAGGTCATGATCTTGCAGTTTGTGAGTTTGAGCCCTGGGTTGGGCTCTGTTCTGACAGCTCAGAGCCTGGAGCCTGCTTCAGATTCTGTGTGTGTGTGTGTATGTGTGTGTCTCTCTCTCCGCCCCTCCCCTGATCACACTCTGTCTCGCTCTCAAAAATAAATAAACATTAAAAATTTAAGAAAAAAACAAGGAGGGTCACATGAAGGGTATATAACCACATAAGGGTATTTTTATGAAGTTTCTTTATAGAGAAGGATATAGTGTTAGCCTATATCAAGATGTGGTGTATGATGTAAGTCTATCGACAGAATATTTCAATTCTAATTTTCATATATTAAAAACTGGTAATTATTTATTTAGACATTTCTAATTTTATATCGGGTCATTAGCAGCTATTAGTAAATAAAAATTATGAAATGCTCAAAAGATTTCAATTTGATTTATAACATAGTGTTGCCTTTTCAATTCAGTTCTAAATTAAAGTACTTCTAATATAAAATTATTAAAACATTTAAAACAAAGTGGTGCATTAATAGAAAATTGCAATATATTATGAGTAATCGACATCGATAACAGATTATATCGTTTAAAACTTCGCACCTTAGGGGATTTGAAATTAGGAAGAACGTACTAATTAACACTGCATATAGTTGTCATCATTATATATGAATCAGTCTTTTATTCTATCTTAATGACTGATTCCCTTACTAGCTGTATTTTTACTCTAAAGAAAGATACCATGTAAGTGTTGAATCACTAAATTGTACACCTGAGATGAACATTACATGTACGTTAACCAACTGGAATGAAAATTAAAACTTAAGAAAAAGAAAGGTAGAAAATGAATATAATGATTTCTCTTAAAAACACAAACCAGCAATCAACCATAATATTCCTGTAGGTACTCTGGTTTTAGATCATGTTCTCCTACATTGGTATAACATAGTTAAAATGATTATCATTCCCTAACCTGTGATTTTCATGTTGCTGGAGGGAGACAAACATCACTAGGAAAGGTAGGACACTATTCTGCATGGAGGAGATGACCATCATCTTCCTCTTCCTTATTTGTGTACTCGTTCTCAGTACTGGATGGGGGTGGTAGAAAATGAGGAGGCATGGTGGCACACCCAAAATCCATATATCTTTATATGCTGATCATTCAATGGTACAGCTGAGGACTATGCCACCAATATTCACAATAACTTAGTGTTTTTGTTCTATATCACTGCAGAAAGCTCTCTTTCTAAAAGAAGGGAAAGAACACAACGGGACATTTCTAAGTTGCAGAAATGAAGATATATACAAACATATTGATCTTTCCCTCTTTGTTACCCTTCTATTTTCTCTTCCTCCTTTCGGTTTATTCTCCATCATCCTTTTTATCTTTCTGCTCTTTAACTGAAACTTCTTATTATTTCCCTATTTTTCACATGTCCCTTCATTGGCTATTCAGCTTTGTTAGTACAGTGCTTCTGGAGTGGTTGGATAAAGAAATTTTATTTGCAATCTCCCCACCAAGAACAGACAATTTTTTTCTCTACCTACTATACATAACACTATTATACTATCTATTATAGTATATCTAGTACTTTCAAAATAATGTAAAATACATAATATATATATGTATGTATATATGTATATATATATGTATATATATATATTAACATCTCATAAGGCATTGATCTTAGGCAAATAATTAAATTATTTAATTTTAATAATTAAAATCAGCATTTAGGAATGAACTGGGTTCATTGATTGTGTCTTCACCTTCAGATATCTATATATTTACCTGTCTTTACCTTCAAATATGTACATAACAAAGTTAGGAGCATAAAATCCGCATTCACTACTTTATTTAAATATATTTAAAGTAATATAGAATTCCATATCCAAATGCTTAAAATAGAGTGTGATAATTTACAATGCCATCCTAGTTCTTAAGAGTGTTAGAACCACCTTAAATATATTTGTTAGTGCATAAAGAAATTGCAATCATACCACTTCCCTGTGTCTATTTGAAACAATGCACAAACCATCCCACTTCCCTTTGCTCATTCCTGAAACACGACATAAATATACATACATACACCCACTCCTAACAAAGCAGCCAAATGAACCAGGCAACAGATGGGAAACTGAGAGTCCATGTGTTCACATTCCTACTATGCCAATAACTTGCTGGGTGATCTCAGGCAAGCCACATATCTTCAGCTAATTGCCTTCTCTATAAAAGAACAGAGCCATAGGGCCTGAATATTAGCTCTCAGAAGCCAGTAATGAATTTGTCCCATCATCCTTCTTAATGCGGAAAACATATTCAAATAATAAAGAGCTAGAATTGATCTTATTATTATTGCATAATCTCACCAGGTCTTCCCTGCTGTTCTGAAGGCTATAACCAAATGCTTTGCAAAACCCACTTAAATAGAAAAGAACTTTCTTCACCACTACTACTGTAAAAATAATTTTTTATACTAACACAAGCAACAAAAGAAAAATAGGTATACATATATCTAATTTGTTCAAAGAAGATATACAAATAAGCAATACAAGCATGAAATAAAACCTCAACCATTAGGGAAACAGAAATCAAAATCACAATGAGATTTCATTTCACAGCCACTAGGATAACTATTTAAAACAAAACAAAACAAATATATATTATTAAGTATATATAGATATATAGATATATATAGATACACACACACACACGTATAAAATAACAATAATTGGTAAGGATGCTGAAAAGCTAGAATGTTCATACACTGATATTATGATTGTAAATGTTACAGCACTTTAAAAACCTTTGAATGTTCTTCAAAATGTTAAATGTAGAGTTAGCAGAAATTTCACTATTAGTATATATCTAGGAGCATGGAAAATACTTGTCCACATAAAAACATATAAACAAATTCACACAGCAACAATATTAATAATCACAAAATTTAAAAATCCAAATGTCTATCAACTGATAAATGGATAAATGAAATGTAGTATATTCATATAATGGAATATTATTCAGCCATAAAGAGCAATGACATACTGAAACATGCTACAGCATAGCATAGATGATCCTTGAAAGCATGCTAAATGAAAGAAGCCAGCCATAACATGCCACATATTATATAATATCACTTATATAAATGTTCAGAATAGGCATATCAACAGAGAAAGAAATTAGATTAGCAGTTGCCAGAGACTGGCTGGCTCAACATTGCTCAACATCACCTCAATTTACCCCCATAGACTTTAATAACTGACTTTCAGGAAGATATTGGGATGTCCCAGGCTGCTTTCTTTAGATAGCAGAGCCTAAGAAAACATTTTTGTGCAGGTTGCATTTGGGCAACACGCTGGGCAACTACCGCCCAATCCTGGTGGGAGCACATGCAACCCTCCACAGTCCCTGTAATGATCTATGTAAAATGCAACTCAAGGTATCTGTTGAAGGGATAAAAGAACATAATTGACCTGCAAATAACCATTGACCATTGGTCAACTGAGTGTTTAAAGAAGCACCTACTCAGAAGCAAGTCATATAGGCTATAGCTGAGATTAGGCACTGTCAAGTTACATGTGTTTGAAACATTATGCAGCATTGGCTAAAGAAAAAATAAATTGAAAGGCTATATCATGCCAAGCACAAGGAACTTGTAATACCAAGTTTCCACCTACAGAGTTCTTTCTTAATTTAACCCAAATATGTGTAGTGGTGTATTAGAGCTGTGTGTACCAACTCGTGAGAGTTCACTGTGTACATCACTTGCTAACTCTGCATTCAGCAGCATCCTTTTAGTAGCTTGATATTGACCATGATGGGAGTATTTGCACAATAGAAATGGGCAAACACTAAAATTCAGCTTTTAGAGGGACATTAACCATTTACCAGCCTATCTCCTATCCATTATTCTTCAAAGTTTTTTCTAACTAGAACTATGTTAGGGAAATCATATATTTATCTATCTGCGAAATAAGAAACTACCACTGGCCTCCTTCTTTGTTCTTATTAAGACAAAAGGTAAAGGGGCGCCTGGGTGGCTCAGTCGGTTGAGCGGCTGACTTCGGCTCAGGTCATGATCTCGTGGTCCGTGAATTCGAGCCCCGCATCAGGCTCTGTGCTGACAGCTCAGAGCCTGGAGCTTGTTTCGGATTCTGTGTCTTCCTCTCTCTCTGACCCTCCCCCATTCATGCTCTGTCTCTCTCTGTCTCTGAAATAAATAAACGTTAAAAAAAAAAATTAAAAAAAAAAAGACAAAAGGTAAGGAATATGAGGGGAGGAAGACAATGGCATATATTAACAGCAACAAAGATGTTGACAAATCTGACGTATGCATTGATATATCATGGATATTTAAGACATGTATGTCACTATTTAAAAGTAAATAATATCTATAGAACACTTAATATATACAAAGCACTGTACTAGATTTTTTTGTTTTACTTAAGCTATTTTTTGTTGTCCTCATGATGACCCTATGCGATAGGTAGTTTTATTATCCCCATTTTGCCAACAAAGAAACTACGAATAAGAGAGACAGAACAATTTACACAAGGCGACAGAGTTAGAAGTTATTTCACAACAATTTCAGATTCCGAATGTCAGCAATTTTCCTACTATACTTCAGACTTCACTTTTATAACATATGATTATCAAGAATTAAGATAGGGTTTTATTAAAGGAATTATTCTTGTATCTTTTGCTAAATAATCATAAAGATATTTGCCTATTTTTTTCCTTGTATGTGATGAACTCCATGGATAAGTTTAATTATCAATTTCACTGATATGTATGAATTATTTTTGGGTCTGCAAGAATAAATTTTTAGGAGATCAAGGTGGTTACTTTCTGTTCCCTTTCCTCATGAGGAAGAACAAACATTGTTATCCATACTCTTTGCTGCTCTTACTGCCTTATCTACATTTTATTTATTTATTTATTTTAAGCTACTGTCAAGTTCGGAACTAAGTATACCAGGATCAGAGGTCAGACAACTTACACCCAAAGTGGGGGAAAATATGGTTTTCTTGCTATATATTTATAACTGGGGCTGCACATAAGGCTGGCCTTCTCATTCATTGCAGTGGTATAAATGTACCTTTAGTTTGGGGAGTTAAAAATGCAGGGATTCATGGCACCTGGGTGGCTCAGTCAGTTAAGCATCTGATTCTAGATTTCATCTCAGGTCATGACCTCATGGTTCATGGGTTCGAGCCCTCAAGTCAGGCTCAGTGCTGACAGCGTAGAACCTGTCTGAGATATTCTCTCTCTCTCTGGCCCTCCTGGTCTAAATTAATTAATTAATTAATTAATTAATTAATTTAAAAAACAAACTTTTTTTTTAAATGCAGGTATTCAATGAGTGAAAATAAGTCTTCCTACAAGCCAATGGGCAACTCAATCCACAGAATCCTGAAACTAGGGGATTGGGGCAGGGAGGGGAATACAGGGAAAAAAGATCAAAGGTTTGCCAAGCCATTTAAAAAATCAGCCTTTGTTCTCCTCTTGACAAGGAAGAAAGAAAATAACGAAGAATATATTCCATCTGAACCATTTATATATCACAGGTTGATTTGAAACCATATGAGTGCATTTAAAGAGAAATAAACTTTGAAGCAAAAGTTTGTGAGAAGAGCCTGAAGATCTTCAAGTGGCAGAGGTGATACCATAAACACGTCTATTGCTGCATTATTGATGAAAATATTTCCATGCCAGGAAGGTTCATCTCAGAAAAGGCAAATATAGGCAGATTCTGTGACAGTCATAAGTAGAAAAGTTTGTTTTTTGTCTTGTTTTGTTTTTCTTGCTAACTCTGTTTTAATTTTTCTCATTCAGGTATGCAAAATGAGACTTTAAAATAAAAATAAAAAATTAAAAAAAAGCAATGAGTACTCATACATGACTTTAGGGATATGTAAAGATTAAGACATTGATCTATAGCAGCATGGGGTGAGGCCTGCCACACAGTTTTCCTCTATATCTTTGAACGACATTCAAGGCCCAGGAAAGCATTGTCTTAAGTTAAATCTCTGTGGCACTCCTAGAAGTTCTTGTAGTTACCTCCCACCTGGTTTTCAAACCAGCTCTGACATCCACCCAGATTACAACTGTAGATTTCAGGAAACCACAGTCTGTGGATAAATCAACATCACAGTGGGATGGATTTGTTCAGTGAACAGAAAATGCACATGAAGATTTGATACCATGAGATATCATACTACTAAGATGAGATCGAGAAAAAAAATCATTGTAATTATTATAAACTGATGTGGTAAGTGATAATTTAAAACTACTATTCTCATAACACTTTGTCAGTTGGATTTAAGAGTGTACAGAGACATAGTGAAGAATGAAATGAGTTTAAAAACGAATTTGTTTGTTTTTTAGTCAGAATTGGAACTGTGTTGAAAATGAAAAAGAAAAGCAAAGGAAAGCATGTTGATTTAGCAAAAGAAGAGATTTGCTTAGAAAAATGTGAAGGTCTTAAACAAATCTATAAATTAGGGAAAAACAAAGATAATATGCCATACTTAACCACTTTTGAAATTAAAACTAGGAAAGTTGAAACTACACTTGCTTTCTGGATGAGGATTCAAAGAGATATCATATATAAGAAAGAGTCAAGATGTTAGAAACAATAAGAAAAAAGGCGAAGACTTCCATAAGAAGGTTGGGAGGCATAAAAGTATAGAGTTGTATCCTCTAACTGTTCATTACTAATTGGAACAATTGCACTAGTTTATTAGGTAAGATGTGGACACATTTCAGAAAGAGACCATCGGGGCACCTGGGTGGCTTAGTCAGTTAAGTGTCCAACTCTTGATTTTGGCTCAGGTCATGATCTCACAATTTACTGAGTTTGAGCCCCACGTCAGGCTTTGCGCTGACAGCGTGAAGCCTAGTTGAGAATCTCCCTCTCTCTCTGCCCCTCCCCTACTTGCACTCTCTCTCAAAAACATAAATAAATAATACATTTAAATTTTTTAAAAAGATAAAAAAAAGATTTGAGAATATCAGCATGAAATTCAAGCATTTGTTGAGTTTTTTGATTAAAATAACAGAATCCTAAGTGAAGTAAAATAAAAATAGAATACTAAGTAGGAAAGCAGGTAATTCTTATACTGTAAGAGACTCTAAATGGGACTTGATGGATGATGAGATGCTAAAGTTAGGCAAAATATAAAAATAAATTAAATCCAGCTTTTTGGAATTCTGAACAAGTAGTTGGTAATCTTTTCAGTGGAATTACCCTATTTGGGGAAGCAAGAAATTTTTTGAAATAAGTGGATGCTTTTGTAGTCAAAATACATATAATACAGAATCATGAAATATATTAGCAAAACAAATATCTGGATTCAAAGCGAGTTGAAAAAGAAGGAAAAGATAATCCTTCAATAGCAAATAGTGTTTTTCCTTCATCAGGTAGAGAAGGATGAAACTAAGGTTGAAAGCAAGTTAATTATTAAAAATTTTGCCAGGTCTTGCTTGAAAGGTATAGGAAACTAACAGAAAGTAAATGAAACACACAAAGCATTCACTTTTAGGTGTAAATGTGTCCTGCAGCTACTATAACAAAGCACTACAAACTCAGTGGCTTACACAACACAATTTTGTGTGTGTGTGTGTGTGTGTGTGTGTGTGTGTGTGTGTGTGTTACAGTTTTGGTGACAATTAAAAGTCTGAAATGAAGGTGTCAGTAGGATTGGTTTCTCCTAGGGCTGTGATGGAGAATCTGCTGCATGACTCTCCTATCTTCTGGTAGCCACAAGCATCCTTATGAATGGCATTCTCCCTCTGTCTGCATATAGTCTTCCCTCCACTCATGTCCATCTCTGTGTCCAAATTTCCCCTTGGTATAAGGACATCAGTCACACTGTATTAGAGTCCAACCTAATGATCTCATCTTAACTTGATCATTTGCAAAGAACCTATTTCCAAATAAAGTTGCATTCATAGGTACTGGATGTTAGGGTGCGCAATTTTTGAGAAAACACAAATCAATCTGTAATGCCAGGAAAGAATGTAATAGACAGGAATGTTTCTGATGTCTTTGAAACAGCTCAAATTACTCAAGTCTTGTCAACTTATTTATTTTTATTTTTTTACGTGCATTTATTTTTGAGAGACAGACAGAGACAGAGTGCAAATCGGGGAAAGGCAGAGAGAGAAGGAGACACAGAATCCGAAGCAGACTCCAGGCTCTGAGCAAGCTGTCAGCACAGAGCCCGATGCAAGGCTCAAACCCACGAACCCTGAGATCATGACCTGAGCCGAAGTAGGACATTCAACCAACTGAGCCACACAGGTGCCCCATTATGTCTTGTCAATTTAAAAAGAAAATACTGAGGAAAAGAAAGATTTTGCTGTACATATTACAGTACAGCCTATAGAGTTCTCATTAGAACTTTGCTTCTTCAAGCTTCTGAAGCCAAGCAGTTTTAATTAAGAACAGTGTTGAGGGCGATTCTGAAATACAGAAACGAAACGATTAGGAAGAAAATATCTTAGGAAGCAGAATTATGGACTGAGAATTATCTTTTTGGAATCTGCAGCAGACTTGTTAACATTGAGACAAAACAAGAGTGCTATGCAATGCTTCCAGAGAAGGAAATACAGAAAACCCTAGATATGAGAGGTCATTGGGACTTAAAGGAGTACTACAGTTTTATGTTTCATAGTGGGGCATCTTGGTAGTAGAATTAAATACAGTCTGTTTCCCTATAAAATCCTCACACATATTTCAACTGTGCAGTGCCTTAAATTCACGGACTATTTCAAAGTACAGGTTTGTAAATACATGAGGTGAGAACCAAGAGAATGCAGGAGCCTCAGGGGAGCACAGAAGACAAGCATAGTGTCCCTTTATAAGTTCACATTTGGGCAAAAACAATCACTTCAAATGCTAAGAGAGAATCAAGTTATGGATGGATGCACAACTTTTTAAACAAGATGTCATAATTGACATTTTGATGGGTGATTTTCCCAAGTATAGTATAAATTCTAAACAGTGGGCTGGCATCTTGTAAAAGCTGAAGCCTAAATAATTGTTTTCTTCTTTCTTATGCTTTTTGTCTATACCCACTTTTGAATAACACTGTGTCATCGCTTTTTCTTTGAAATATATTATAGTGGTTGCACTGAAGTTAACTTTGGAAGAATGGTGTTGTCGTCTTAGAATTTTTGGAGTGTGAGAGATGTGAAGAACTTGAAGTTGGTTTAATTCAAATTTTGAGGTGTTATTCTTAGAAAGACAAAAGCTGGAGAAAGTACCCAGAAATCTCACAAGCACTGAAATGAGACCTCTGTGACTGCCTCATGAAGTGAAGCAAAACAAAACAAAACAAAAAATAAGAAAAAACTTTTTGAAGTCTTAATTGCATTAAAAAGAAAGTTTGAGTTAGGAAATATTGGGAATCAACTAAAATGGGAATTTAACTTTGACATTTTCTACTCAGGTAACATAGGGGAAGGCAATTATATGTTTAAAGCATTTTAATTGTTTTGTTATATTCACTGGAAAATTTCAAATGATCTATATTGAGAAAGTTATCTTCTTAGAATATGACATGGGAAGCAGAATCGACTAATCCTTGGCAAAAAGTTAAGGTACTGTCCAATTTGGAACCATTTCAGATTCTTATGAGAAACAGGTGAAATATTTGCTACCATATATTTGGATAATAAACCTACAGTGCTGAGGAAAGAAGTTGAGTATTATTACAAAGGTATTTATTTTTAATTTTTTTAATCCAGACACTATCTTTTTAGTATACTTACATAATACAGTATGTGCACACACAGCAGTCTACAAACCTATTCTAACCTAAACACATTTTGGTATCTTTTATTTAGTCTTGTAACTATCTGATTTCATCTATTTTGACAAATTATAAACAATAATCTATTATAATACTTTATTAGAGAAATTTATAGAGGTCTAGGGAAATACCTTACCACTTATGCCAAAGTTAAAGAAAGTTGAAGTTTGCATACTGAGTTTTTTTTTTTTTAACTTTTTTAAAGTTTATTTATTCTTGAGAGAGACAGAGACAGTGTGAGTGGGGGAGGGCAGAGAAAGGAAGAGAGACAGAATACCAAGCTGGCCCCATGCTGCCACCACAGAGCCCCATGTGGGGCTTGAACCCACAAAACCATGATACCATGACCTGAGCCAAAACCAAGAGTTGGACAAGAGTTAACCGACTTGAGCCACCCAGGCACCCCAGCATATTGAGTTTTAATTAGACTATTTGCTTTGACTGTTTTCACCCCCAAAATCATAAAATATTTCATGTATTAGTCAACTATTGCCGTATAACAAATGACCCCAGAAATTATTGGTCTACAATTAGAAGTTTTGGGGTTTTTTTCTGAAAAGTTTATAAGTTAGCTGTGATAATTCTGCTTCAGGCTACAGATCAGCTGTTTTTGACTTCAATTTTCAGATCAGATCCATGTCAGCTCTGCATGCCTCCATATTCTTCTGGCTCTGGCTGCTACCCAGGTATATTTTCTTTATGGCAAATCTCATGAGAACCAGAGCACAATATAAACCAAATAAGCATATGTCAAGACATTGCCCTCCCCCACCAGCTAAAGTAATTTATAAGACCAAGCCTAAAGTCAGTGGGACAGAGATGTATGTCACCTATTGCAACATTATAAAACTCTGTAAAACAAAGTTTTATTTGTGACTAACATCATTTTGTTTATTATTTTCAAAATTATAATTTTCTCACCTTAATTCCAGGTTTATCTCAACAGGTTATTTTTTATTTTCAATTACATATATAATAACCAATTTGTTTTACAATCTTTAAAACTTTACTACCCAGAAATTGCTTCTCACTGCTTTAATTTGTGCTTTTATAGGTACCACTATTTTATGGTTCACATAGACCCACATCCCATGTTTTTGAGTTTCTATCTTCTGTAATCAAATGCTCTGACTCAAGTTCCCGCCCCCCCCACCCCAAGTATTTCTCATTTGTACCTTTTGGTCATCTTGCTTCTGCTTTTTTTTTTTTAATGCTCATTTATTTTTGAGAGAGTATGTGTGGAGGGGAAGAGACAGAGGGATACAGAGGATCTATCTGTGGGCTCTGTGCTGATAGCAGACAGCCCAACATGGGGCTTGAACTCACCAGCCATGAGATCGTGACCTGAGCTGAAGTCGGACGCTTAATCTACTGAGCCATCCAGGAGCCCCTCATCCTGCTTCTTTTAATTTGAATATCCTTCCCATCATTCCAGAATCCTTGCTCATATGAATTCTATTCATCCATTAAAATCTACCTCATCAAACCTTCTAACAAGAAATGGTGTCTTCCTCTTTGGTGGTGAACTCCCACTACACATGTTTTTCTTTTTTTTTTTTACACTTTACTGATTATATTTTGCTTCAAAGCATAATACAGGAAAGTTAATTGAGTCTGGGAGTTATGCCATTAATGACCAAAAAATCATAATGAATAAGAATTATTAACAATTGTTAACAAGAAGTCATAACAATTATTCATTGTTATATTATAACAAGCCTTACCAATTAAAATAGTATTCACCACATTTTTATTATAAGATATGCAATATTAAATAACTCAGACTATAATCAAGAGACAGATATTTGCATTAGTTGGTTTAACAGCAAGAATTTACTACAAAGGATTCTAGATACTGAAAAACTGAAAAGGCAAAAGGGATCACTGAGATATAACAAAAGTAGCAAATTCCAGAAGCAGATACTGCTCCTAGGGTTGGAAAATAGAGGGAAGAATTTTTGATGATTATTAAAATTTAGAGGCCTATACAAAGGATACAGTGGAGCTTCAAATCATACTTTGAAGAAAGTAGTATTGCTGAACTATACCAGTGCCTCTGAGCTGAGAAGATGGCGCCATTGGGTTAGACCAAACATCAGAAAACGGGACACTAGCCACCTGGTGCTGATTTCTCTCAGAGGGCACAACAAGACTAGTTCTGTGAGAGGTGGTAAACTGCTCAGTGTAACAAACTACTGGCTTAGGGATGAAAAGGCAGGACTGGTGACATTCACAGGAACAGGAAGCACAAACAGAAAATTCCAACGGAAAGTAACCTATCAATCTCTCCTCCAGCCTTGCAGACTTCCTTCCAGAACACCTTACTGGAAGAGCCTAACAGGGAACAAAGTGACAAAGCAGAAATATAGGTTTTCCAGCTATAGGTCCTGTGCCACAAAGCCAACTTTAGAAGGGAAGATTTTGGAATCATCATTTTTTCCATCTATAGACATATTCAAATATGAAGAAAAGGGCTTAAAATTTGTTTTACCTTGGGGTGCCTGGGTGGCTCAGTCGGTTTAGTGTCTGACTTGGGCTCAGGTCATGATCTCATGGTTTGTGTGTTCAAGCCCCACATCGGGATCTGTGCTGTCAGCTCAAAGCCTGGAGCCTGCTTCGGAATCTGTGTCTCCCTCTCAATCTGCCTCTCCCCTGCTTGCATTCTGTATCTCTCTCTCTCTCAAAAATAAATAAATATTTTTAAAATACTTAAAAAAATTGTTTTATCTGATTTTACATTTTCCAGAAAATATGTAGTCTTCATCACTGTAGATATTTGAAAGCTATCAACATTTATTAATATTAATGTGATTAACAGTAATCATTTACTAACACTGTGCTTAAACAGTATAATAATTTACTTATATTTAGGGATAAAGAATACCATTCTATCAAGAAGTTGCTGAATCTGTTGAGATATGAGTCCTCCATATATCTTAGCCTTCTATAATTTATTGTTTTTTGTTAGTTTTCTAACAAGATATAAAGAAGAACAAATAACATTTTCTTTTGTCTAGCTTACCTTCTTGTAAGAACACAATATAATACACAAAACATGCAAAATATGTGTTAATTAACTGTTTTATGTTATTTGTAAGGCTTCTGGTCAACAGTAGGCAATTATTAGTTACGTTTTTGGGAAGTTGATAGTTATACAATGTCGCTAATTCCCACATTGTTCTAGAGTCAAATCTACATTATAAATATTGAAGCACAAATTTGAAAAATGAAGCAAACAGCAGGGTGATATTGAGAAATGTGTTCATAAATGTAGAAACTGATGGTCAGGTTAGAGATATAGAAGTAAGAGACAGAAATAGTATTCTATATTCTTCAAGGTTTTGCTGTTTATTTTATAAGTTTCAAAATGGGAGATACAATTATTTTAAAATTATTTTAATTCACCATCTTTTATACAGTGTGCACAAACTTATCTTAGATTCCAAAGAAAAGTTCATTCAATTGTTTATCATATATAATTTACTAATTATGGGAAAAATACTTTATTTTTAAATAAATGAAGAATGCCATGAGTTACTGGTTGTACTATTCTTTTCCCACCAAAATTAGATCACTTTAGGCTCAAAAAAAATTGAAGATATGTTTTATCTCTTAAAGTCCTCATATGAGTGACAAACAGATGAACATAAGGTAAGGGAAACAAAAATAATATAAAAACAGGGAGGCGGACAAAACAGAAGAGACTCATAAATATGGAAAACAAATTGAGGGTTACTGGAGGGATTGTGGGAGGGGGGATGGGCTAAATGGGTAAGGGGCACTAAGGAATCTACTCCTGAAATAATTGTTGCACTATATGCTAACTAATTTGGATGTAAATTAAAAAAAAATAAAAAATAAAACAAGTTAATAATAAAAAAATTGAAGATATATGTATAGGTTTTTTGAGATCATAATTATTAATTTAAGAAGACTGAGAGTCATATTTATCAGCATTCAGTTATATAGACAATATGTACCTACTTATCAATGTGAAACACTTAATGCTATGGTACCCACCTTGGTACATTACATTTCAAGTACTTACTTAACTGGCAGAAATTATAACATTTAAAAGTGATGGAATGAGTACAAAATATATAAAGGACAATGAATGATAAAATTTTGGACCAAGTCAACATATAAAAAAAATTATAAGATATATTAATTATTAATGTTTTCAAGAAAAGTTATAAAACAAACCTGCTGACATCCTAAGACTTTTAGAGTTAAAAGATTTTTTTTTATAATTTTCTACTTATACACTACACCAAATATTCAATATTGGTTGAACTAATTAATGGTTCAAATTATGGATGAGTTGCTATAATAACCTCAATCCTTCAGAGCTGAGAAATAGTATGTTTTAAAACTAGAATATTTATAAATCCAAAAATCTTGAATTCACTATAACCCTATAAGCAAATTCTAAAAGTACAACAAAAATTCATAAGAACATGTACAATTCCAGAAGAAGCTAACTGACTCTGCATTCATTTGAAGGTCAGTTCTCTCTTACTGATTAAGTCTTGTTGCTGATTCTGGCCCCATGAAAACATTCTTTCACACAAGTAAATATTTACAATATGTTTGGATAAATATTTCAATTCTAACCTACTAACCAAAATTATTTAGTTCAAATAATAACCCTTTCAACTCTTTCATACTCTTCCTTCAACTGTGAAAAATTCAATAAAAAACATGAATCAGTTTTAAATTAATTTATAAAATTATTGATTTTCTAAATAGTTTTGATGGTTATTTTCTTCATGAAACATCACAAGGGATTAAGTATAGTGTGCACAATGAGTAAGAGAAGAAAGTATTTACAAACTTGGAAAACTTGGGAATGGAAGAAAGGGATTGAGACCATAGCCAGTTAAAGGATTTAGTATTTTCTTACCACAAATTAGAATGTATGGTTAGGCACTTGTAGCTTTCCTCTCAATATATTCTGCCATTTGTCTTTAGTAAAAGAACTCATATGTTAAACTTAGCACTCTAAAACCTGGCTAAATCATTGCACCACACAATCCCCTATAGCTAGATGTGGCCTTGTGCTCAAGTTATCCCAAATGAGATGCTATTGTTGAGTGATATTTGTATCTCTGTCACATCTTAAAAAGATGGGAGTGTCTTCTCTCCTCTTTCTCTGCCATACTTCCTGGAATGGGAATGGAATGTCTCAAACAGCATCATGAACATAATGTGACCTCGGGAAAAGAAGCCATACACAGAACACCAAAAAGAAAAAAGGAGCCTGAGTTCCAGACATAATAGAGTAGGTTTGATAGTTATCTATGACTGCCTAACTACAATTTTTGTTTCTGTTTGTTTTGTTTTTGTTTTTTTTAGAATTTTGGCTTATTGAAGTCTCTACTTTGAGGTCAGTGTTATTTGCAGCAATCCTAATCCTAAGAATAATTGTGTATCTTTCGACCAAAATAAAGTGAGAGAGAGAGAATCAGAAATGCAAATAATACACCAAAAACAGGGATAATAAAAATCAATAGTATCAGGAATATATATGCCATATCTTGGATGGTGAAGAAAAACACTAGTTATTAAAAGAAAGATTAAAAAAAATGAAGCAAGAAGAAACAGAAATAAAGGCCAGTGGCTTAGAATCATCACTATATTAAAGATTCATTTGGGAAATTAACTGAAAGAATGAAAATCATTTAGAATAGTTAATGAGGGGGATGCAATATAGAGAGTTAACAGAGGATGAATAAATGGATAGCAATGGAGCAGTGTGGTCTAAATTCCTCCTCTTATGACTCTGTTGACCTTGTCATTTTCACACCACCTTACCTTTTTTATTTTTTAAAGTGCTTAAATAACCCTTCCTATGCAAAAACCTTTCTCTGTAAAATAAAAGAAGATGTACATGCACATTTAGCTCCAATAACTGACTGTCCAGTCCTTCAAGAATATATTATCCTCCTTGTACCACGTTACCATTGAAACAGTAAGTCTAAAAATTGATTTTTATTTCAACAGAATGTTTCCATGTGTCTCTGTGCAGGACACACACACACATGCACACACATATAAACTTTATATAGTTTAAAACTATCTAATTTGAAGTTAAAATGGCTTTATTTGGAAACACAGATCAGCCATTTTTAGGTCTGTGATTACAGACAAATTTTCAAAATAATGTATTCTCAATCTTCTTATCTGTATAAAATAGGAGAGTAAGAATCATTTTGAAGGTATGTTGTTATCAGAGTTAATGAATCCATTTGTTTGAATGTGTACAGTCTTGTATGTAATATAACATCTCCTTATAAAGTATGAACTTAGAACACCCACATAAGAATAATCTGTAGCATTAATTAAAGAATGAAGGTCTTAAATCTTGGTTGGGCACAAGAAATCTGGAATTTTTTAAAAGTCAGTTGTTTTTCACAGACTATAGTAAATGGTGCATAATAGATACTCAATAAGTGATTACTACTGTGTTTTTTGAATCTTTTTTTTCTTTAAAGTTGATTTATTATGAGAACTGATATGAGGTTTAAAAATGTCTAGATAGATATGGATATAGATATGGATAGCCATAGCTATATATTTAAACATGGATATTAAGATTTATATCATCATTAAGCAAACTAGCACAGAACTTAATTTTACATTAAACTTTTACATTGGCCATAAATTTTTTACACTGATTTAAATTTCACTTCTTTCCTATAACTAGCAAATGATATTAATCACGTAAACATTAAACAATGTTGTAATTCAATTATCCCAGTTTATACAGTATTATCCCAAACCAGAAAATTATATGACAGAGAAGAAACATGAAAAGAAAGTGATATACCATTGACAATTCTGTTATATACTGTTCCTCTTCTAAAATGCTTTTCATTGTGTATCAGATTCAAAATAATAATGTATAGATAATTTCCATAGATACACAAATACCATCTGTCAATTTTAGTACACATATTAAAAATAATGAATGTAGAAAATTAGAATGTGTCATTAACAATAAAATTTTATAAACATGCACAAAATGGCAGATGGTAGAATTTAAATAACATTATGCCAAATGGTTAGCTACATTATAGCTACCACTATTACTTATAAATCTAAAATAAATTATACTGTCAATGACAAAATATTTCAAAATATAATTGAGCAAGTTAAAAAATGATACCTTCTATGTATTGTCTGAAGTACAATAAATTGAGAATTGAGGCAGTTTTGACAAAAAGTATAGAAAATAAACCACTCAAATAGTGATCACATAAAAAGAAAAAACAGAAAGTAAGAAGTATAGAAAGTGGCAATGAGAACAAAGAGTTAGTACAATCATCATCCTGAGGGAAATTCACTGTGCTCATTTTTTTTTAACCTCACAAAGATAAGGAACATTATTATGTTCATTAAGGAAGTCATTGGTTTTCATTTTTTCTTTTGCTCTTTTCTTCTTCATCCTGTAAATGGCAATAATCGTTTATATCTCTAGTTAGACTCTGCTACATTAGAGCTCTAAAAGTTGTTTTAAAAAAAAGTGTGTTGTTTTCTATTATCTGTTTTTTTTAATTGTTTTAATGTGCTTGCATGCATACTTTGACATTTAATAGGAACTATGGTCAAATTAGCTACCTTGTTCTGATCATCTAGCAGACGAACAAGAATAAATGGGCTCCTTCAAAGTCTGATGATTAGTAGGTAGTAAATCAGGATTGAAACAGAAGTGTTTTCACTCAGACCATTTCTCTTTCCACTGAAACTCAGCACATTTTATTAGTGGTAAGACAAGAGGTGGTAGGACCACATAGTCTTGAGGAAAAAAAATTATTTGGGGATTCTAGTGAATCCATACTGAAAAAAAGTGAGTTTGAGAAATAAAACAATCACTAATAAAGGTGAATTGAAAATGTCTTCCTAAATCAATTCTCTATAAACTAAGAGTGAGCAATTAACTATTAAGATATTCCTGATCTAAAAACTATTAAAGGGAATTTATTAATGAAATATACTTCTCTCTCACTTGATACACATTTAATCTCTTGCTATTTCATCTTGGAAAGCTACCCAGTTATCATATAGTTACCAATCCCAAGGTTAACACTCATACACACACACACACACACACACACACACACACACACACACACTGACAACGAGGCTTTTCTTTGCAGAACAATTGTCACATACCTTAACTTTCCACCTAGGAAGTATGTCCTACATTAGAAAAGCACAGGTTTTGATTTTCAGCTTATGTATGACATAAGCGAAGAAGTACGTTATGTCATGTTGTTGCTCTATACTTGTGTAGCTAATTAGATCACCCCTTCTTCCCAACTGATTGCAACATTAGGTCATAATTACAAATAATGAATGATTTATTCCCAATACTGATGCTACTGTGAATCCAGCTGAACTCCACAGTCACCTCCCAGATTTGTAGTTACTAGAGGACAAAATTACAAAGCTTATTACCAAAACTAGCCAAGAGGAAAGGAGTAAGGACCATTTAGAAAGCAGAATTTACTTCAACAAATTATAAAATTATGGGGTGCCTGAGTGGCCCAGTTAGTTAAGCATCCGACTTCAACTCCGGTCATGACCTTGTGGGTTGTGAGGTTGAGCCTCGCAAAGGGCTCCAAGTTGTCAGCACAGAGCTGTGCTGAGAGCTCAGAGCCTGGAACCTGCTTCAGATTCTGTGTCTCCCTCTCTCTCTGCCCCTCTCCTGCTCACACTCTATCTCTCTGTCCCTCTCTCAAAAATAAATACACATTAAAAGAATTTTTTAGTAAAAATAAATAAAATTAAGGTATACACACAGGTGCATGCTCTCTCCCTTAAGCACACACAAAAGTTTACAAGTCACCAGACTCTGGAATTGACATACATATGTTTTCCATCCAGGAGAAACTGTGCTGGCCTTTGGGATGTAATTAATATGACTGGCAGACATACCTTCAAAAGAATATTTCTTAAGTAAAAAAAAAAAAAGCCAATCATCATCGTATTTTCTAATAACGTCTGTGGAATCTGCATGATAATATTTGTTTTAAAAAGAGAGAGATAGCACTTATTATGCTTTGAAGGACAATAGTGTGGTTAACTTTATTCTAGCAACACTAAATAGAGGTAGCGGCACAGCTCCATGAAATTGAGTCATTAAAAAAAAAAATCTTTAAAATGCCTGTAAGCTAATGGGGCACCTGGGTGGCTCAGTCGGTTAAGCGGCCGACTTCGGCTCAGGTCATGATCTTGCAGTCCGTGAGTTCAAGCCCCGCGTCGGGCTCTGTGATGACAGCTCAGAGCCTGGAGCCCGTTTCAGATTCTGTGTCTCCCTCGCTCTGACCCTCCCCCGTTCATGCTCTGTCTCTCTGTCTCAAAAATAAGCGTTAAAAAAATAAATAAAATGCCTGTAAGCTAAGAAAGTCCATTTAAAATTTTTTTTCATGTTTATTTTTGAAAGAGAGACAGAGTGTGAGCAGGGTAGGAGCAGAGAGAGAGAGGGAGACACAGAATCTGAAGCAGGCTCCACGCTCTAGCTATCAGCACAGAGCCCAATGATGGGCTCAAACTCACGAAATGCAGAGATCATGACCTGAGCCAAAGTCAGATGCTTAACTGACTGAGTCAACCAGGTGCCCAAAGAAAGTCCATTTTTAAAAAGGAAAGTAAAGTAACATTGCATCTTTTCTTCCACAGTGGATGATGAAGTCTCTGCTACCCTTCTACATTTACATTGTTCTTTTCTTCTTTTCCTCTATAAGCTGGACAAAGAGGGGTAACTCCCAGTTTACAGACTGGCATTCATCATTTTCTCATGGGGACCCATTTTGATCGATAAGCAAATTTTGTGCAAATGTAAGGCAGCTGCAAGAAACAGGGGAGATAATATCATGAAATTATAGATGAAAATTCTAATTATATTGATTATGAAACAAACTAGATTTAAAGCACTTTGAAAACCTCTGTATCACCACCTAACTTAAAAAATTAAATGCCCAAGGCACCTGGGTTGCTCAATCTGTTGAACGTCTGGTTTAGGGTCTGGTCATAATCTCGCAGTTCATGGGTTCAAGCCCCACATCGGGATCTCTGCTGTCAGCACAGAGCCCACTTCAGATCCTCTGCCCCCTTCTATCTGCCCCTCACACTCTCTGCCCCTTGCACTGTCTCTCTCAAAAAATAAATTAAAAAAAAACATAAAAAAATTAAATGCGGGGCAACTACATGGCTCTCAGTTGGTTAAGCATCCAACCCTTGGTTTCAACTCAGGTCATGATCTCAAATTTCATGGTTTGAGAGTTTGAGTACCACAAAGGGCTCCAAGCTTGGGATTCTCTCTCTCCCCCTATCTCTCTGCCCCTCCCCTGCTTACTCACTCTCTCTCTCAAAATAAATAAACTTAAAAACAATTAAATGCAAAGTGGAGTTAGAATTCTCTACTTCTCAGGATGATGTCTAATATCCTGATTAGGTGGTTCATCAATCTCACTTATGCTTTTATACTTTCATTACATACATATCAACCCCTACCCAATGTATACCGCTGTTTTACCTATAGTAACATTACATCAATAGTATCCTACTGCATATTCCGGCTCCCTCCCTCTCTCTCCACCAAAGAGAGAAATGGATTTTAGTTAGGTTACCACATTTGATATCAAAAATATTCACTCTTATATTTTATATTTCTGTTCTGTATTCTGGTGAAGTTTTCTACAGAAATAAATACTTGCTGTTTTAATAATACTTATGGTTTTACCTTGAAAACTAAATGTATGGCATTGGAAATAAGGGGATCCCTTTACATTCAACGATATTCAGAGATAGAAAAATGCATAAATTATTTTAGAGGAAGTTTACAAAATGTTTAAATGATGTACAGATGTGTATTTTAGGATGATTCAGTAAAGACTACATTAAATTGGAGGAAAGAAAGCCTATTGTTAACTTCTAAGAGCTTCATGAGGAAGATCTCAATGCATTGCTTCTCTGTAGAGAAGGCTGAAATTTGGTAGGTAGGAGGCAAGGCCACACAGATTCCAGAACTACACAAACTCCCATCAGTATTTCATTTACAGATTCTGAAAACAGGTTCCTACACTGGGAACTCAAAGGATTCCAGTACCACAAACAAATAAAGATCTGCAGGGGCGCCTGGGTGGCACAGTCGGTTAAGCGTCCGACTTCAGCCAGGTCACGATCTCGCGGTCCGTGAGTTCGAGCCCCGCGTCAGGCTCTGGGCTGATGGCTCAGAGCCTGGAGCCTGTTTCCGATTCTGTGTCTCCCTCTCTCTCTGCCCCTCCCCCGTTCATGCTCTGTCTCTCTCTGTCCCAAAAATAAATAAAAAACGTTGAAAAAAAAATTAAAAAAAAAAAAAGATCTGCAGGTTTCTCTAGTGGGTGAGTATAAAGAAGTTTTGCCATGGCAAGTATTGATATTCTTTATCTGAAGTTCCAGGCATTAATTTGAGAGTAAAAAGAACGCAGCATGCTATTTCTGAAATAAAGGTCCAATAAGGGCTGGATCTACTAATTCAGGCAAATAAATGTATCATTAAACTTGCTAAATGTATTCATATATGTAGGGCAACTGAACTTATATTTGGTCATAATATCAGTAATTTTTCACAAGGTTATCTTTACAAAACAAAGAAACATACATTTTGGTAGTACCTATGGAAATTAACTGGTGGAAGTCAAAACAAAAGAAATGCCAATTCCTAAGTAATATGAATTGACTGTAAAAAAGATTAATAATAATCAGTGACAAACTTCTCCTCATATCATGTCATAAATTCATCAAGTGAAGCCTCCAGGTGGTACAATCAATACCCCATCTGTGATTGTTTTCACATATTCTGACACCATCAAAAGGGGCAAAGACGAATGGCTTAACATTGTAATATGAATATATATGTATATGTATACGTATGTATGTGACAGAGAGGCAAAGACAGATACAGAAAGAGAATGTATACTATAGTCCAAACATATGTTCGAATAGTTGTATGTGTATGTATATTTGAGCTAGTTATCATATATTGAATTAGTTTCACTGATTAATAACGTTAAAATTGCCCTTCTTTTTATACTATTGTGCCAGCTTTAGATATGTTTTTATAGAGAATTAATTATATAAAGGATTAAAATTTAAATAAATTAATTTAAAGGAAATAAAAATATCCCCCTATAAATAAGACCAATAGCATTTATTAGTAGTTTTATTTTTAATATTTTAAGAGTTTATCATTAATAAAAGTACTAATACAAATAATGCTCTGTCTATAAAAGTTAGGATAAAGTACATTGGTATGCTCCATTTTCCCAAGAAGTATTCTGCAAAATGAAATAATATCATTATAGAAAGCATTAACTTCTGAAACTTTAATCTTTTTTTTTTTTTTTTTTACTATAGGTAAAAATCAAACAATTCTTTTAAACTTGTATTACAAATATTTTTACAAGATCTCCCTCTTCTGGCTACAACAATTATTTCATTTGTTTTTATCCACAGTGGTCAAAGTCAGCTGCAAAGTTTGGGCAAAGCTAATTTATACTAATCTGGCATCAAAGAGATAAATGGACACTCCTAAAAATGAAAAACAGGAAGTTCTTTTCAATATCTCTAATATACATACTGTTCTATTAAAGTCTGTTTATCTAATTTCATTTAAGTTTTCTGCCTCACTGATAGTCTGAGGATTCTTATGCCAAGCTTCGTAATAAGTTAATAAATGAATTGAATGCTTGAAGTGTTCCAGATGGACTTAAATTGCAAATGCTGTCATTCACAAAAGGGACTGAGCTCACAGAGCAAGGATGCAAGTTTCCAAATGCAGACTCACCTATGCACCTTAAAATAGAGATGAAAATGTACACTCCATTTAAATGTCCTTTCAAAATGTAACTTTTGCTCTCAAATTTACAAACCTGATTGCAACAATAAAATAAATCTGAGAAATATTAATAAATGAAAGACAGTGTTTACCATGCAACTTACAAAACAATGTTATATGAAAATTATTTTAAAAGGATGTGCTTTAGTCACTATCATATATTCATTAGTCTACTTCAATCATTACATTTAATTGTGTAAAATTTCAGAAAACCACGCATGAAAAGTTTGGGGAGAGCTATTGTTCCTAAATAACATATTGTGTTAATGTACTAATATTCCCCAGTAGTCATCACTTGATAAGCTCTTCCATTTCTTCAAAAAACATTCATTTTAAAATGTCATTTCAAAATAAATAAAATATACTCAGTACTCTCAAGAAATGCGTATTTGTAAATGACATACCTGATAAAGGGTTAGTATCCAACATATACACAGAACTTATAAACTCAACAGCCAAAAAATAAATAATCCAATTAAAAAATGGGCAGAAGATGGGGCGCCTGGGTGGCGCAGTCGGTTAGGCGTCCGACTTCAGTCAGGTCACGATCTCGCGGTCCGTGAGTTCGAGCCCCGCGTCAGGCTCTGGGCTGATGGCTCGGAGCCTGGAGCCTGTTTCTGATTCTGTGTCTCCCTCTCTCTCTGCCCCTCCCCCGTTCATGCTCTGTCTCTCTCTGTCCCAAAAATAAATAAAAAATGTTGAAAAAAAAAATTTAAAAAAAAAAAAAATGGGCAGAAGACATGACTAGAAATTTCTCCAAAGAAGACATGCAGATGGTCAACAGATACATAATAAGGTGCTCAACATCACTGATTATCAGGGAAATACAAATCAGAACTGGAAGATTGATCACCTCACAGCTATCAGAATGGCTACAATAAAAAATGCAAGAAACAACACGTGTTGGGAAGGATATAAAGAAAAAGGAACGCTTTTACACTGTTGGTGGGATGGCAAACTGGTGCAGCCACTCTGGAAAACAGTATGGAGGTTCCTCAAAAAGTTAAAAATAGAACTACCCTGGTGTGTCTAGGTGGCTCAGTTGGTTAAGTGTCCAGCTCTTGATTTTGGTTCAGGTCATGATCTCATAACTGGAGCCCTGCATCGGGCTCTGTGCTGGAAGCGTAGAGCTTACTTGGGATTCTCTCTCCCTCTCTCTCTCTCTCTCTCTCTCTCTCTCTCTCTCTCTCTTTTTCTCTCTCTCTGCCCCTTCTCCGCTTGCATGCACACATGCATTATCTCTCTCTCACTCTCCCTCCCTCTCTCTCAAAAAAAAAAAATATATATATATAAAAATATATAAAAAAAAAAAATATATATATATATATATATATATATAACTACACTATGATCCAGCAATTGCCTTACTAGGTATTTACCCAAATAATAAAAAATAATAATTCAAAGAGATACATGCAACTTGATGTTTATAGCAGCATTATCTACAATAGCCAAACATCTCCCATTATGGAAGCAGCCCAAGTGTCCATCGACTGATGAATGCATAAAGAAGAGATAGTATATATAGTGGAATATTACTCGGTCATTACTCAGCCATCAAAAAGAATAAAATCCTGCGATTTGCAATAACATGGATGGAGCTAGAGAGTATTACACTAAGCAAAATAAGTCAGTCAGAGAAAGACAAATACTATATGATTTCAATCATATGTTAAACTTAAGACACAAAACAAATGAGCCAAGGGAAAAAAGAGAGAGAGAGAGAGAGCAAGAAACCAAGAAACAGATTCTTAACCACAGACAACAAACTGATGGTTACCAGAAGGTAGGTGGGTGGGGCGATGGGTTAAATAGGTGATGGGATTAAGAAGTGCACATGTTGTGATGAGCACTGGGTGTTATGCAGAAGTGTTGAATCACTATACTGTACACCTGAAACTAATATTATACTGTATATTAACTAAGTGGAATTAAATAAAAACTATAAAAAGTATTATCAAAAAAAGAAATGCATGATATGCCATTGGATCACATTAACCATTGGATATGCCATTGGATCACCTTGGATTGCATTAACAAGTCTCAACAAATGTGGAATTCCTTCAAATTACACTCAACTTGTTATGGTACATATATTCCCCTTTTAGGAAAGGGGGTTTATTTACAGCTTTCATAAGATGCTCAAATATGTCAATGACTCCAAAAATTTAGGAACTGAGTGAGATGAACAAATAATTACAAACTCCATAACACTTGATATTTTAAAATACCAGTGTAAAGAAAAGTTCAAATAATAACAAAATCTACAGAGGAGAATCAAGGAACGTTCCTGAGAAATGGTATCAGTATACCCTGAATTTTGAAACTCAAGGAAGTTTGTCAGGAAGAGAAGAAAGAGAAGACTTGAGAACACCTCTAGAATATACAGAAAGGCAATGTTGACTGCTAGAGCCTTGGTATAGTCATTGGAGAGAAGTGGGACTAAAGGATGTACATAGGGAAGTTTTTCCATTGCATCCATTGTTGTTTCTTACATTTAGGAAAGTACTTGGTACATACTATGAAGGCCTATAGATGTTTGTTTAAGGAGAAATAGGAATAGGTTTAAATGATAGGATATTGACAGATAATGAAATTTCTTGAAGTGATAGGGATTAGGAAGTGTACATGTTGTGATGAGCACAGGGTGTTATACAGAAGTATAGTGAGGGTCTCAGTAAGAACTTTGGCCTTAACAATTTGGCACAAAAGTGACATTAAATGTTGGTTGATGAATACAGCCAAAATTTTCTAGTGTCAAATGCCATTAGATGAGGTGAATTTTGGATTCTATTCTCATTATTATATACATGAGAAAAAAAAACAGGGGAGATCACAGAAAGTTCACTCTATTTTCTGTTTTCTGATGTGTTAGAAAGATTTCTTAGACTATCTCCAGCCAGTTACAAAATATTAGAAATGTTACCATCAGAGAATTACTACTTTTCTTAAATCCTTTGTAAAAATGCAGATTATATTTGGTCCTTTCTAACAGGTAGTATGGCTTCATTTTTAGATGTTTTTTTCTCATAGAAGGAATGGATCACTTTGGTGATCCTGAGCCACAGGTTCGTCATTTATGCTTTTGCCTCCTAATAGAGTTTAATTAGATGATAAGGAGATAAAGACTACACTGTCTAGCATATAATTTTAGATATCAGATAAGTAAATCTCCATACTTCAATTATGTGTTGATACATTTCAGTTTCATATATACAAGAATATTTATTTATTTATTTATTTATTTATTTATTTATTAAAGAAAGAGAAAGCACAAGGGGGGGGGGAGGGTGAGAGAGAGAGAATCTTAAACAGTATCCACACTCAGCTCAGTGCCTGATGCAGGATTCAATCCCATGACCCCGGGATCATGACCTGAGCCAAAATCAAGAGTTGGATGCTCAACCAACTGAGCTATCCAGGCGCTCCAACAAGCGTATTTATTGAATTGGTTATCAAGTAGTTTATTATTAGATCTCTGTGAACCATGTGAACTATTAGTTTACTAAAAATTGTTTTAGAAGTTATGTTACATTCGCCTCACTTGAAAAATAACACAAATAATAGATGATAATTGAGCCTACTTTTGGTTCATTGTAAATGTAATATTAAAATGTTCAGTTAGCTTTCTGTGAGAAACAATATTTATACCTTGTGCTGACATAGCCAAATCACAACAACTTGAATAATTAGGATTGTGGAGTCATGTTAACAATTTATTTTTCTGCAATTGATCAAATTAACTACATTACATTTCAAAGAGCCAGAAAGAAAGAAAGAAAGAAAGAAAGAAAGAAAGAAAGAAAGAAAGAAAGAAAGAAAGAAAGAAAAGAAAAGAAAAGAAAGAAAACCTAAAATTTCGTTCTTTTTATTATGTAGCTTCCACATAAAATTGATAATTCTGTTGCAGGAATTGGACATGAGAAAGGTGACACCAGAGCAGAACTATATTAATTCAATAATATCTATTTAGAATTCTTAAGCAGGGATCAATTAGGGGAGAAGACAAACACAATAACGTTTCAAAGGGATGCAGAATAATAAAATATGCTGAAGTGCTATTTCTAGGGGATCCACTAAGCCAGTTGGCCATATTCATCAAGAACAGCACATTTCCCCAACCCATTTTCCAAGAGAAAGTATCTGACCCACCTTGCCACTTTCCCTGGGTTTATATCTCTATTTTGTAGCATGCAAAACCAACTTGTTCAAAACAACCTCCCTCTTTGGCATAGCAATAGAAGTTTTAGACGTTTATTTTGGCCTTTCTATGGCATTGACTTTCTATGGCCACTGTCTGCATATCACCTTATGTTTCCATTTGCAATTTCACATCCCTGTACTTGCAGCAGAATTTTATTTTAATACTAACCTTAAGGGGGTGACAGAATTCAAATGGTCCTACTCCAATAAGGCATTATCAATATCAAAGCAGTTCCTGCCTATTATTAAAAACAAGAAAACTGGCCCCAAAAGGAGTCACTTATGCTTTTATTTTTTTTAACACTAATAACTCTGAATCAGGTAGTAACTTACAGGAATATGTGCTTCAGGACGATAAAAATGTTTAATTTTCAATGTAAGGCTGCTGAAAAGGAACCACTCTTGAGGTCCCAAAACAGTTTTCTTCATATGACCACTGTAATGTAAAGTATTGATAGACAATTTAATTGGGTTAAGCCCCAAACACCCTGGATAAGGAAAGATTACTTTTAGGGAAAATAATGTCTTTGGTAAACTGTATCTGGAAATGACTGCATTGATGTTGATATTAATCTTTAAGTAACAGCCAAAAGTTCTAAATAGCTATACAAATATGTGTCTCATTAATACAGCTGTTAAACCTTGAAATTTCAAACTGTATGGATAATTCGAGAGTATCTCCCCCTCAAGTAAGAAAGCAATATATTTTTTCTTAAATGGTATTATACCTATTTTTGCCTAGGAAAACTGTGTTTAATAATCAAAATGACCATAAAAAATGTTTAATGACCAAAAAAGTTTTTATGTGTAATTATACCTATTTTTCAAAGTATGTATCATATTCAAAAACAGTTCTCATTAAGATTATTTACACATGTTCTAGGACATAAAATCAGTATCTCCATACTTAAAAAGTGTCTAGAAAAATAATTAAAATAAATTATAGCATTTTTTATTAGTAAATTCTATGGATGTTGATGTCAGTCTAGATATAATCTACTTCTGGTTATCCACACAAATAATACCAAACAACAGGTAAATAATAAGAATAGCTTAATTTTATACTATTATTTTATTATTGTCCATTTTTTTCTCTAAATCTTATTGTTTTAGGGATTCAGACTTTCCTTAAATCTCTGTTGATACTCATTTCTCTTTAATTATTTTATAAATGCAATCTAGAGGAATATTAAAAATAATTTTGAGAAGAAAGAATTGGAGGTATTACATAAAATCCAAATTTTTATGGGGGTAACTAGGTCACTCTAGTATATAATAATAATAATAATTATTATTATTATTATTATTATTATTGAGGTTTCTTCAAGTTAATGTTTTCATTCTAAATTCCCAAAATATAAATAGATACATGCAAATGTCCTATATGCCAAGCAAGGTATTCAGTGAGTTTGTAATATATGTCCCACTTTCTGACCTAAGTTTGCTATTTATAAGCCACTGGGTCTTAATTAAGTTTTAAAATATCTTTAAATTTTGGTTCAATACTCAAAGTTAAAATGAATATACTGATTAGTATGTAAATCCCTATTATTTCTGAGTAGTTAGTAAATATTAAGTGCCTATTGACATCTACATGTCTATACATCCTGCCACTCCAGTCATATAACAAGCATAATAACCACATGAACCATTTCTTATTCCATGCACAAAACCTTTGGTAACTTTTGGTTTTATTAATAGCCTCAGTCTTATACTCAACATTCCACAGAATCTTATTATTAGGCAGGAAAAATCCTATGTATAAGTCTAGAACATAGAAAAATTAATACAAATATTTTAAGGACTACCAACATCGAACATCTAACTATTCCCTGAGTTTATACACCAGAATTTTAAATCCCAACATCAAGATATATTCTTTGGGTTAAGATAATCTGGGAGAGAGAAACTATACAAAGATGAATGTACTATTTCATACATTTGTCACAATAAATCCATAGTACTCTGGTTGCTATGAATATAGTAGTGAACAAAATACAAAAAATCCAAGTTTTATGGAATGTATAGCCTGACAAACTCAGGGGGATGCATAAATAAGTAAAATTGACTATTTAATAGTATCAGGCAGGCTGCATTAAGCTATGAACAAAATAAAACAAAGAAACAAATGTGACAAAAGTTGGTAAAGACTCTTGATAAGGTAAAATTTGAGAAAAAAAAAAAGTAAGTGAAGGAGCAAGTCATTCAGGTGTGGGAGAGTAATATTCTATGCATACAAACAGTAAGGTCCTTAAAAATTGGGGCACAGATACTTTTTATGTGTTTTTAGAGAGAGAGAGAGAGAGTGCAAGCAGAGGAGAGGGGAAGGGTAGAGGGAGGGAGAGAGAATCTTAAGCAGACAGCAGGCTACATGCTCAGCACACAGCCTGACGTGGGGCACAATCCCACAACCCTAGAATCATGACCTGAGCCAAAACCAAGAGTCGGATGCACAACTGACTGAGCTAACCCCCTGAAGTACAGAGATTCTAAAGGCATACAAGTTAAGTGTAGTATGGAGCTGGTGAAGGGTTTTAAGCAGGAAGTAGCACAATCACATTGATATTTTAAATATATACACAATAAATCATTACCATCTATAATGTAATATTATTTTTATTTATTTATTTTTTATTTTTATGGGAAAATTGACAGCCTGTCTTGCATAGAGCACTATATACCAGACACCCCCATCCTCACAGATTTTATAGTGTATTAGAAATGGAAATGGGGGTGGGGGCATGAGGATGCAGATAAAGGCTCGTTATGATGCATGATGAAAGGTCAAAGGTAGTAATACACAGATGGTATGAGGAAATTACAAAAGAGAAACCCCAGCCATGAACATGTAATGCAGATAATATGTATATGATACTAAAGGCAATTTAGTGTTATTGGAGTGTAAAATGCAAATATTGGTCTACAAAACATTCATATGATTAAGGAGACTGGGATGTATCCAATAAAAATGGAGAGCCATCGAAGTATTTAGATAATTACTTAAAGTTTCCTTTGATACACCACTCTGTCATAAGTGAGAGCTCAGATGTAAAAAGGAACCAAAAAAGGAGGCAATAATTGTTATTTTTTTTCAGTTATGACAGAATTGGGATCTGTAAGAGGGCAAAAGTAGTAAGGATAGAGGATATGAATTGACTGCAAAAACACATGAAGAATAAAACCAGGGAAACTGATGATTAACCACAAGAGAAGATAGAGAAAAAAATAAGAAGTCAAGAATGACTTCTAGGGGCGCCTGGGTGGCGCAGTCGGTTAAGCGTCCGACTTCAGCCAGGTCACGATCTCGCAGTCCGTGAGTTAGAGCCCCGCGTCGGGCTCTGGGCTGATGGCTCGGAGCCTGGAGCCTGTTTCCGATTCTGTGTCTCCCTCTCTCTCTGCCCCTCCCCTGTTCATGCTCTGTCTCTCTCTGTCCCAAAAATAAATTAAAAATGTTGAAAAAAATTAAAAAAAAAAAAAGAATGACTTCTAGGTCTTAGGTTGTGTTAATAGATCAAACACAGTGCTGCCAGTAGAGAGAGAAAATACAGAAGAAATAGGCCCTGGGAGGAAGAATATTTGTTCAATTTTGACATTTTTGAAGCTCCTCTGTGTTGCCTATGTTTGTACAGCAAGCAAACAGTTTGATTAATTAATCCTAGACTGCAAAGAGAGGTCTAGAAGGACAAATACATTTGGAAAAAAGAGGCATATAATTAGTAGTTGAAACAATGTAAATCAATGAAATCACTGAAAGGTAGTATATGAAGAAAGAAAAGCAGTGTTCAAGGAACCAAATTTTAGAATGAATAAAGAGATCCTTGAGAGAGAAAGAGAGAGAACAGAGAGAGAACATTATGAACTTGAAAAACTGGAAGAATGAAGAGTTCTCACCATCAGGAAAGCTGAAGGAGTGTAAAATGTTAAGGGAGAGAGATCCTCCAAATTCCATAGTGAGCTTCTTAAGGGCAAGAGTTAATGCCTTTACTTCTGTTCTCTCAGGTCCTAGCATATACCCTGGAAAATAACGAACTCTAAGTACAAAGTTGATAGAGTGAATAATAAGAAAAGAAATAAAAGTAAAGATATACATTTAATTTTTTTTTCAAATACAAGGACCACTAGATGGCTGACGAACATGTAGATTCCAGTAGTGCTTCCTAACAAGGAAGCTAGGAGAATTACGAGCACTTTTCTATCCTGTGACCACTCCATCTACTTTACAACTACCTCTACCACCCTACCAGATTTGTACACCAGAGAAAGGAAACATTTTTGAGGAAAATATGCAAAATTAAAAATTTTTAAAGATAAAAGCTCATCCAAGTATTTATCATTCTCACAGTTAGAAATAAGTTGAGTCAAAAAGAGTAACATTTAAAATCAAGGAAACAAACAGAAGAGTTCAAATTCAGCAACCTTAACATAGGAAGCCATCATGACAAGCTTCACAGGTTGGAGGAGTATAGTACTTCAGAATTATTCCTTTGTAGAATGGGGAGGGGTCGTTCAGCATTTAAGGGTCTGGATTATTATGATTATTATCTAGCCTTGAGACTGATACATTCTTACCATGCCACAGTGCCAAAACTCAGTTGCACAACATTTTTTAAGCATATTAGGTTTAGCAGCTACTTTTTGGGTTTGGGGCCCGCCTGAGATCTTCATGTAGCAGTACTAGCCATTTAAAAACAAAGTGCTTTGAGGCCCTGGGTGGCTCACTCGGTTAAATGTCTGACTTCAGCTCAGGTTATGATCTCACAGTTCATGGGTTCGAGTCCTGCATTGGGCTCTGTGCTGACAGTTCAGAGCCTGGAGCTTCTTCATATTGTGCCTCTCGCCCCACCCCCTTCTCATCCTCTCTCTCTCTCAAAAATAAACACACACACACACACACACACACACACACACACACACACACACAAAAGTGCTTGCTTTGTATAACCTACCTCTTCAAAGGTAAAAAAATAAAAATTAAAAAAAAAAAAAAAGGATACCCTTGCTTCTGGAATATTTCACTTTACTGAAACTCCAGTTTCCATTTTCTCACCACCTCTCAAGATTTTCCTAATTTAATAAACACTGCTAAACATGTAGCACCTCCATTTTGCCAGTCAATTCTTCTACCTAAACATGTTTTGAACCAGTAATAATTTTAGTTATCCATAGATATAGAATACAATTTATGTAAATGCCATTAACACAATGCATCAAAAGTATACAAATCATGATGTTTTTGTTTTTTTAATATTATTTTTTTATTTTAGAGAGAGGGAATGCAAGGTGGGGATAGGGTGAGAGGGAGGGAGACAGAGAGAGAGAGAGAGAGAGAGAGAGAGAGAGAGAGAATCTTAAGCAGGCTCCATGTTCAGCACAGAGGCCAATGCAGGGCTCAATCCCATTATCCTGGAATCATGACCTGAGCCAAAACTGAGAATAAGATGCTTAAGCAACTGAGCCACCCAAGCACCCCTATACAAAACATGATGTTAGACACTATATACATACAATGGGATAAAAATAATTTTCTATACATGCCACAAACTGAAAGCACAGTTCAGAATAAGTTTTTTAAAAGTCTGATGAAACTGTTTCCATTTTTCCTATACTTAGATTCTCAAGAAAGAAAAGACAAAATAATAAGTTTTACTATCTTTCTAAATTTAACTAGAACTTTATTCTTATTATTGTACATTTTATTTATTTCCCTTGACTTTACATTAGAAATACTATACTGAATATCCACCAGATGTCAGTATATGCACGCAAATGTTTTACTATGAAAAAAACAAGTGCTAGCAAAGATAAGCCAAATCTTTTATTAAAATGTACTCTTACAAGAAATATAAAGTAGGGGTGCCTGGGTGGCTCAGTTGGTTAAGTGTCCAAGTTCAGCTCAGGTCATGATCTCACAGTCTGTGGGTTTGAGCCCCACATTGAGCTCTGTGCTGACAGCCCAGAGCCTGGAGTCTACTTTGGATTCTGTGTCTCCCTCTTTTTCCATCTCTCTAATGCTCATGCTCTGTCTCCCTCTCTCTCAAAAATAAACATTAAAACAATTTTAAACATATAAAGTAAATGCCTTTTCTTTGAAAACTTAAAATTCTTTAATTATCTATACTCTATTCATATATCATTGAAAATCATCTTTGAAGTTTTATTCTAGCCAAATATAATACATTTGTTAATTTGAAATTTTTTTCTGGTGTCTTATGAAATATTTACATTTAAGAAACATAATAATACATTTCATAAAATAATATTTAAGCAACTTAGCTAGACAATTATCATTTGAAATTCTTTACAGAAATGAATGCAAAAAACTTTTAGTTAATAAAGCTTTACACCTGGAAAATTACAGAACATTATTTGAAAATCCAGTCAAACAATAAGGTTACCATATAAAATAACCAAGTACAAAATTACGGGATAAAAATATCTTAATTTTCCTATATCCAAGTTAAAAACAGAAAATGCCAGAAAGAAAACATTTCATTGTACATAGGGGAAAAAAGCATATGTAAGAGGAAAAATAGAAGTGTATTGTACCCATCTGAGGAGTAATTGAAAACTACTTGAAAACATTAAACAGTACTAAAAAAATAATTGTGAGAAAGGATTAGTCACTGTGGGAAAAAATGTTGTTCTTCCTACATTAAACTGTGTCTCTAATGACATACCAATTAAAATGTCATTAGATATTATGAGTATTGTTAAAATTTCACTAAAATTATATTAAATTCTACTTTAAGAAAAGTTTAACCCTACAATTACTAGAAATTCTTTTTTGATTTTTTTAATGTTTTTATTTATTTTTGAGAGGGAGAGAGACAGAACATGAGCAGGGGAGGGGCAGAGAGAGAGGGAGACACAGAATCTGAAGCAGGCTCCAGGCTCCATGCCGTCAGCACAGAGCCCAACACAGGGCTCGAACTCACGGACTGTGAGATCATGACCTTAGCCGAAGTCTGACGCTTAACTGACTGAGCCACCCAGGCACCCCAACAATTACTAGAAATTCTTATAAAGCTGTAATTATTTTTAAAAAATAAGCTTTGAGGAAGAAGCCTCTGAATGGAAGTAAGTAGAATCCATAAATTTACCCAAAATGAAAATTCTGGTTATTGGATGATAAAAGTGGTGTGTCAGTGAAGAAAATATCTGTTATTCAATAAATATTCTTAAGATAACTGGCCTGCCGTAAAAATAAGTAAATAAACAACTAAGCTTCATAAGAGTAAATATAAATATAGATACCTGAATTTACATTCTGGAAATATATTCAGGAAAAGTATTGCAATGTTGATTTCTGAAAATTTTTTTATGCTTATTTATTTTTGAGAGAGAGAAAGAACATTAGTGGAGGAGGGGCAGAGAGAGAGGGAGACAAAGAATCCGAAGCAGGCTCCAGGCTCTGAGATGTCAGCACAGAGCCCGACACCAGGCTTGAACTCACGAATCACAAGATCATGACCTGAGCCAAAGTCAGAAGCTTAACCCACTGACCCACCCACGCACCCTGCAATGTTGATTATCTAGAGGCTTTTTATCATTTTTCATTTTTATGTATTAGTTTTATAGGCTTAAAATGCAAAGAATTAAAAATGTTATGTTGTCCTGTTTTAGTGAAAACAGAAGTTGGCAAAATATGAAGGGATAAATACAATTTTTAAATGATAAATTATAAGATAATATGATAAATATATATGTTAACATAACATTGAGCAAAGAAGTTAATAAACTGGAAGAATGTGAAGAGATCAAGAAGTTAATAAACTGGAAGAATGTGAAGAGATCAAGAAAATGAAACCATAGTTATGGGGGAAATAAGAATAGATAATTGAACGAGGGAATACATTGTCATAATCATAGGGAAAAAAAGTTATCCTTTCTGGATTTTAGTAGTCAGTTTTGACAAGGTTCAGGCACCATTCCAAAAGCAATAAGATTTTAAGACACTGGAATTTTTCTAACTGAAACTTTTACTACTCACTGTGCAGTAATACCTTAATATACAGTGTGTGATTCAGTTTTTCATTCAAATTCATATGCTGAGTTCCCACTATGTGTCAAGAATTGTATGAGAAAGTCTGTAAATACTTGAGCACAGAAATAGGCATTTCTGCCTTGGGACTGATAGCATTTATACATGATGTATTCAGACTGAGGAAGTTGTACAGAGAACCAATAACTAAAGCTTTCCTATTCAGAACTTAAACGTTTTTCCAACTTAGGTATTTAACATATTTAAAGCCATATTTCATAAAATATTTTCCCTAGTCTTCAGTCTTCTGACCACCACCCTGTAATGTGCATATGACTTAACCTAGAGTTTTGCAATATTGCATATCCTCTGTGTTTTTTTTTACTACCACTTCCTTCTCCATCCACACTCTATATTCCTCTATTGTCTCTTCCTTATCCTCTATGTCAGGAAGAATATGCTTTTTTTGCAAAAGCCGCCATTTTCTCACATATCATAGATTCTAACTTCTCTTAACACTTCTGAAAAACTGTTCAGTCTGTTATACCCTAGTCCTTTCATTTTCTGTATCTCTCAACATAAAATAAATCTTCACAGGGGAGAAAAGTACAATAAATTTTCCAATTTAAACACCCATAGGGGCACTTGGGTGACTTAGTTAATCGTCTGACTTTGGCTCAGGTCATGATTTCACTGTTCCCAAGTTCGAGCCTCGCATTGGGCTCTGTGCTAACAGCTCAGAGCCTGGAGCCTGCTTCAGATTCTGTCTCCCTCTCTCTCTCTGCCCCTCCCCACTCATGCGCTCTCTCTCTCTCTCTCTCTCTCTCTCTCAAAAATAAATAAACATTAAAAAAATTTAAACATCCATAAACACACATGCATACACATACATCACTATCCTAGATATACTTTGGAATTAATATATTTTCCTTTTTTCCTTTTATAATAGCTCCATAATCTTCATCTTCTTACCCACTATTAATTTCTTAGTCTCTTTCTCCAGTTTTTATGTGATAAACATTTTACATAAAAATTAATCTATTGAATATGACATTCCACATATGTATATATGTATGTATCTATATATATCTATATACGTATATACATATATAGAATGTATGTATACACATACACACATATGCTATTTTTTTCTGAGTGAACAGGTATTTCCATACTCTTGCAAAATGTTTATTACATCAAGAAAGACTGAGGATAAAAATGTCATTGAGATTTCCATTAAACAGAAAATCATTGTTTTTAAAAAGTTAAAGATTAACTGGATTTATCTTAATGTAGTTATTATTTAGTCATTCCTAAATTTACTGAAGGTTGTTTTTTTGTGGCAAGGTTTCTCCACTGTAAAATTACTGTTTTTCCATTTATGATTAATGAAGACTTGGTTTGAAGGAGATATTCTGAAACTCTAAATATCCTGTTGCTCTTTATATTTGAACACTAGTTTTAGCATCCATCTGGGGATCGTGCCCATAGCAAATGTTCTTCTTATGGTGTTCCAATGGTGACTTTTTATTTTATTCATTCTTTATATATTCATCACTTTGAATTCTTCTGTACAAAATAGATATCCTTTCTCCCACATATATTTTTATTGAATTATTTTTATATCAGTATGGATTCATAGATATGTTCTTAGTTGATTATAATCCAATACTATTATTATTTACTTTGTGGCTCAAATTGTTTCAGCTATGGCTATTGGGACCTTTTAATTTGCTCCTGTGTCTCTTCAATGTAACCCAACTTTCAATTTTTTTTAAAGCACTTTTTTTCTGTCACTGCAAGATTCTCTGGACTTATCTTGCATTCTGTGTTCCTTGGCAGGAATCATCCATTTCTCCAAGTAGTCCAGGTACACATTTTTGCAGAGTAGTATTAGAAATAAAGATCTGGATGCCATATGTGCTCATCATTACTGGGGTGTCACCAAATCTAAGCTCTTTCAGTTGGTAGAGCTAAGAAACACATGTATGTATCCTAACCCCACATACACACATCTGTATTTCTATATCTAATGTATATTAAAAGAGCAACAGTACATTAAAGCATGAGTTCACACTGATATCTGACTATAATCCAGCATCACAGAGCTCATTCTACACTCTCTGCCCGCCCACCTACCCCAGTCCCCTCCACTCCTTATTTATAACTTGTTTCTCCAACAATGAGAAACCTGGAGCCCATTACCTACAATATATTTACTGATTTGTTAAACCTTCTATATTTATTGATTTTACAGAAGCAATTAGACTATGAAAAAAGACTTTTAATAGAGGAGATCTGCGTTGGCTGAATATGTTATTGTTTCCAATGAAGTGGAGGCCACATGATTTAAGTTATCCAATGTTAGTTATAAAATTTTCTGGGCAAGACAAACATTAATTTTGCAACTGTAAGTGAACCTACTTTTGAGGAGAACAATTTAGGTACTTTGTTAGAAATTATTTGGATAATATTTCAATCTCATAAATAATTTAGTTTTTGTTTTGTTTTGTTTTGTTTTGTTTTTTGTTAGAAAGAGCCAGCAATGAAGAGCCTCAGGTGACTGAATTTGGAGAGAAATGATTTGTCTGTCTGTCTGGATGGTTACATTTTTAAGTTGTCATAAGACAAGAAAAAAAGTCCACATAAATTATACAGAAAGGCCACTAATATTAAAGGGAAATTTTATCAAATATTTTTGGAGAAGAACTAAGAGAAGAGTGTGATAAAGCTTTGCCTCTGGGCTATAGAGTCTTCCAATCAAACATAATCTAATTAAGTAATGAAATCCCTCCTTATCCATGGGGGATACCTTCCAAGACCCTTAGTGGATATTTAAAACGATGGATACCGTTGAACCCTATACATACTATGCTTTTGTCCTATGGTACCTTTTACATACATACCTACAGTAAAGTTTAATTTATAAGTTAGGCATAGTAAGAGATTAACAATAATAACTAACAACAAAACATAACACCTATAACAATATATGGTAATAGAAGTCATGTGAATGTGATCTCTTTCTCAAAATATCTTATTATACTACATTTACCCCTCTTATTCTTGTGATGATGTGATATGATAAAAAGCCTACATGATAAGATGAAGCGAGGTGAATAACAGAAGCATTGTGATGTAGGTTAGGTTACCATTCACCTTCTGACCTTTCCAGATCATAGTTGACCACAGGTAACTGAAATTGTGGAAAGTGAAACCACAGATAAGGGGTTATCTACTGTAAATCTTCTAGTCTCTCTTCCTAATGTCTTCTCAATATTTTCCCTTTGTTATTTGTTTTTATTAACCTCTCAGTAAAATTAAACACATCAAGTGTTACTTTTTTTTTTCTCAAAAATACAACATAGATAGTAAATTACATCACAGAACGGCTGGCTCTATGTTGTCTTTCATCATTCATGAAAGTGAACTTATTTGTATTAAAAATGTTTTCTTATACCATAAGCTTTTCCTTTTAAAACTTTAGATATATTATACTAATGCACAATGACATTGATGCTACAGAATAGAACAATAATGAAGAATATGTGGTGGTGGTTTAATAGATAGCTACATTTTTGTTAGGCTATCTTGGTGATGGATTGCCTTGTTCAAGAGTAAGGTCTTCAAGTTGAAAGAGGTCTATATTTAATTTCATTGTATGTTTCAATTTTTAGTTTTCTAATCTTTTAAAGAAAGATAATTAAATATATACATATATCATCAGAATTGAATGAATAATATAAAGTGCACAGTATAATCCATACAGTATTTAACCAATAATTTAATACATGTTATAAACAGAATTTTTAATACACAGTAATACATATTTGTTTATACACATTAATCAGTATGTAAAACAACTGTTTATTCTGGAAAAGTATTTATTATATATGCATAGTCACATTACATTTTGCATTGAGAAATTTCTCCATTTATACCTTTAGATAATGTTGTTCTATAAATTTTCTCACCCTCACCTTCACTATTCACTCACACACACACCCCCCCACACACGTACATGTTTAGGAATAAGAATTACCCATTAGTTGAATCTGTATTTTCTTTTCTCTAGATTTATCATCATCTCCATCACAATTTTAATCTCTTTGTAATTTTTTCTTCAAACTTTAAAAGAATGCTTTAGGTTGTTCTTTATATCTCTGATGTAATTTTCCACATTGTCAAATCTGTTCTTTATAATTCAAATGAGAATGTTCACTGTTACTGCATTTTCATTCCTTTTAGTTCATTTTCTTGAAGATTTTACCATTTACCCTTATATGTAATCAATTATCTCCTTAAAATTTACTATTCATTTCATCTTTTTTCATGAAAACACTACTTTATCCTATAGGGAATGCTCAAAAATACTGTCTAGAAATACATATATACTTATGCATTTGTGTATATATGCTTATATATACATATACCTGTACACAGACATGCGCACACACGCTTATGTGTATCATGCTAAGAGTAAGTCCTTACATGTATTAAGGGACACTAGTATGGCATCTTGTAGTTGCATCATTAGTGCAGTTCTGCTCATCTGAAATGGGAAACCCGCTTTGTTACAACTTTGCATCTGATATTCTGAACTGATACCATACTTCTATGACTACAACCCCTGGCACACAGCTATGTCCTGTCTGCAGTCTTGCCTAGAGTGCTCTGATTTGTAATCTGTGCTTATCTGAATGCAGAATGTCTTCTGTACTATTTCCTGTTCCCTGCACAGTTGCTTTATGAGAGTAGTATTTAAGTGATGGCAGAATATGGCACCCCAAAATATGTCACATCAGCAAAGGGTTATTTTGAGCTAAAGACACTTGAAGAACAACAAATGTAAGAAGCATTCTCATCTCCCCTTTGTTCACAAAGATAGATAAAATTCCATGTGAAATATGTCCTCCGTATATCAGAAGGAAAGTAATTTTTAGTAAGGATGAGAAGTTGAGACCAAGAGAATTCTTCTCAAAAAGACCTTGTTAAAATGGTTCTTATCTTCCTTTATCCTCACCATATTTCCAGTTATTCCAGGTTTAACCACTTCTTTTGGTCATTTCCTTTGGAGGGCTCCCTGTCATGTAAAATTTATATTTGTAGACTTTTCTTATTTGTATGCCTTTTGTTATGAATATCTAAAATGCGTAGAGAAAAAAATTTTCCTCCCCTACATTATTCTTTAGGTACATGGAGAAACAAGATGCTTATGACTGAAATACACAATATCCTGGTGTGATGGGCTGAATAATGACCTCCCAAAGATACCTACATCTTGACCCACAGAACCTCTGAATATATTCCCTTAACATGGCAAAGGAATTTATTTGATGCGACTGAATTAAGGATCTTAAAATGGGGAGATTATTTTGGGTTGTCCAAGAAGGCCCAATACAATCAAAAGATTCCTCATAATGGAAAGAGGGAGGCAGGAGAGTGAGAGAGAAATAAATGTTACCACAAAAGCAGAGTTTGAAGTAACATGTAAACACAATTCAAGGAATGCAGGCAGTCTCTATACACTGAAAAAAGTAAAGAAATTGATTCTCCTTTCAAGCTTCCAGAAGGTACTTCCTACCTATTTTAGACTTCTGAGTTCCAGAACTATAATAGTTCGATACTGTTTTAAACCACTAACTTGGTTTCTAATTTGTTACAGCAGTAATAGGAAAGTAATACAGGTGCCTTCATATAGAGTAAAGAAAACTTTTTTAAGTTGTTTCTCATCTAGCCTGGTTTTACAGTGCTAAAGAAGCTAGCAAACACTGGGATAGATATGAAATACCTGTGAGTGAATTTTTAGGTGTGGAGGATCACCATGCAGCTTCTGAGCATTGTTAGTCCCTTTTACTGTTTCAAAACAGCTGCATTAGCCTGCTAGTTAATAAAAATTGTTTACCAACAATTTAAATGTCAATACTCCAAACGAAATTGTGTTTTTTGTTTTCTACAGTAGAAGTTTCATCATAGTGTTTATAGCACTCATTTGTGGTTTTTTGTATATTGTTAAAGACCTGTCAGTCTTTTTTTTTTTTTTAGTTTGATGATATTTTAAATCAAAGGTATAAAAATTATTGATCTCATCATTTAGGTACCAATATATTATATTAAATAGCAACTGGATTAAAACAATCATTGCACCTGACCTCATGGAGTTTACAGTCTTAGTAAACCACTGAACAAGTAAACCATTATACAGCCATTGAACAAGTATCTGTAATTAATTAACATTTCAAAAGAGGAAATGATTCTCTGAGACTATAGGATAGGGAGAAATTACCTAGTCTAGAAAGGTTCTTAAGAAAGTGAGATTGCTACAGTTTCCTACATGGAATTAGATACAAAGTGTTCCAGCAATAAAACCAAAAGTTACTGAATGTAAGAGATTAACTCCTTGGAGCAATGGGAAGTTATTGAAAAATTTATAGCAGCAAACTAGCGTAATCAATCCTCATCTTTGAAGAAATTATTCTGCTTGCAATTTGAAAAATTAATTAAGGAATCAGAGTGCTTTCTTAATGTGCTGCTTTAGTAAACACAAAATATTTAACACAATTCAAGTACTCTTGTGCTTTAGGATTGTTATAATTGACGCAACATTTGTGGTTTTCTTTACCACAACTCGATTAGATGTTAAAGTAAATATTTCTTCTTAAGACTGTTCATGTCTCACTATTTATATGTCTCACAAACCCAACCCTCCTTCTCAGTTGCTAACTTTTATCCAGAAAGGCACCATGTGATAAGAATGGGAGCCAGAAAATCAAACTTCTTCAAAATAAAAAGGAAACACTGAAGAGTAAAGCATATGTGCTTTATGAGACCTACTGCAACTTTTTGCTCAAACATTATATATATATATTTTTTTTAATTAATTAATTAATTAATTAATTAATTATTTTGAGAGAGAGATTGTGCGAGAGACAGAGCTGAGAAGGGACAGAGAGAGAGGGAGACAGAGAATTCCAAGCAGGCTCTGCACTGTCAGTGCAGAGACCGACATGGGACTCAAACTCACAAACTGAGAGATCATGACCTGAGTCGAAAACAAGTCAGATACTTAACTGACTGAGCCACCCAGATATCCCTCAAAGATTATATTTTTATTCTCCGTATTATGCTTTTGGTTTTTGAAGTTGTCAAATATTCCACTACATGATGAGTCAAATATTATTGTATATGAGATTGTATATTTTTTCACACCTACCTTAAAAGAATAAATTGCTTGCTATTTTACTCTGAAACATTAACAGGGAAATAACAATAAAACATTAATATTTTACATATTATTTTCTTCCCATGCAAATGACAAGTTAGCTTTTGGGGCTGGGTAGATATGAAACGCTAGGTTTCATTATGGAATGCCAAGTTCTACCTCAAAGGTAGACTAACACCAAGAAAAAAAATTCCAACAAATGGATAATGCTAATGCATAAAATTCACAATGGCTTTGAAGATTAAAATAAACAGTCTTTAGAGGCATCTGGCTGGCTCAGCGGGTGGGGCATGCAACTCTTGACTTTGAGTTTGTGACTTGGAGCCCCACATTGGGTGTGTAGATTACTTAAAAGTGAAAATCTTAAAGAAGACAAAATTAAAAAAAAAAATAAAAGTATCTCATATAAAAGAGTACACAAATGAGATTTTTATATCAGGTATAATGAAATTTCTCAGTATTTGTACATTTCTAGGAAAAAGTGAATGGATAAATTTTCATTTGCTAATATTTAAGATTTAATACTTTACATCTTTTTAGTGTAAAGTCCAAATAAAGTCAATGTTCTGTCTCATGCTATTTTCTCTTCTGATATTAAAGAAATGTGAATTACTGGTTATACCTCTGGTTGTTCCTTCTATAAGATATCTGTGAAGTAAAAAAACACTTTTCTCTTTCCAGAAATATGGGATTCAAAGGGCTTTTGATTATTTAAATTTCCTAGAGTCTTTGATTCCTCTAGTTTCCTTCCTGGAAAATATTTTTTCTCATTAATCTACCCAGGAAAATCCTCTCATAGTCTGTGACTCTATCCAAGTTACACTGTATTTTAAAAGTCACCCGTGAAACAATATTCTCAAACACAAATTGTTCCTATTGTCTTTTCTGCCTGTAGCATATCCTTATACAGATTATACCACAGCACGTATAAAAGATTTTATTGCATTTGTTTTCATGCCTTTTTCCCTCTATTTCTCATGAAGCTTCTTCAAAGGTGTATCTATGTATCTAATTGTTTTTGCAGCCCTCAAACATGTGGGGCACATGTAAGTCATTAAGCAACATTTAGAGCTTGAGTCTACAGTACACACTGAAAGTAAACCACGTTGGGGCACCTGGGTGGCTCAGTCAGTTCAACGTTCAACTTCAGCTCTGGCCATAATCTTGCAATTCATGAGTTCAAGCCCAGCATCAGGCTCTGTACTGACAGCGCAGAGCCTGGAGCCTGCTTCGGATTTTGTGTCTCCCTCTCTCTCTACCCCTTGCCCACTCACACTCTGTCTCTGTCTCTCTCTCCCAAAAATAAATACACATTAAAAAAACAAAAGAAAAGTAAACCATGTTGATCCCAGTCTAGATTAGGCAAATCTTCAGTGCACATAAAATATTGTAAAAATACAGGTGATGAACAGAAGAATAACACAAACAATATTTACCAGTACAAAATAATGTTGTACATCTGAAAACTTTTATACTTTTATCCATAATTATATAATAAACCAGTGTATAGCATAAGAAACCTACAATTTAGAGAGTATCATTGTCAACCTTCTCCACATAAATGCCAATAATTTTATATACATATATATTAAATACTTACATTAAATATGTGTATTTATATTGGGGGATATATGAATATTACATACTCACATAAAAATATTATGAGTCATTATATATGTATTATATACTTATATATATGATAGTGGGGGTATATATGAGTATTATAAGTATTTATGTATTTGTGTGCATGTATATCTGTGTACAACTTTGTTATGAACATCCTCACATTGTATAGGGAGTGTGCACTTTTAACTTTATAAGATAATGATAATTTTTCAAAATGGTTCTAGCTATTTATGCTATCAACAATAGAATGTAAGACTGACTTTAGCTCCACACCTTTAATAACCCTATTCAAGGAAGAGTGCAATCCTCTGTAAAGCAGGCTGGGAAAATGACCATACCATTCAATGGGTCCAAAGGTCTAAGAGTGATAATGAAGGAAACATTAAAAAGATCACTTTGGTCTCAGGAACAAGCTGCAGTCTCCTATAATGACATACCACAACGCGAAACAAAACAACACATCATGCATATTTTTATCTCTATCTCATTCTAAATTGACTTCCTAATTGTTTCAAAACGTGGATTATAGGAGTATATGCAAAATCATTACCTTCACACTCTAACACATGGGGCCCTGGCAAGGAAACCTTGAGAAACTGGCAAGTGGAGTCCTATTTGGGGACCAAAATACTCTGTGGTAAGAACCAGCCTCTTGATGCAGCTGTCACAGCAGGTGTGTGCAGGCAGGTGAATGTTTATGACAGGTGCAAGTTTGAGCAATGCAAGCTGCACGAGTCAGGTGAACAGATTGTGCAGACCTTTGTGTCCAACAAACCTCAGCACTTGGCCACAGCTGGTTCTGCAGGATGGGGGATAGACAAGGCAGCATTTTCATAATTAGAGAAAGAGTCTTTAATGCAAGACAGGCTCACTTTAAAAGTGACAGTTTCAGTGTATGGGAATTTCAAGCATTGGTGGGTTGAACAATTTTTACTTATTTCTTTTTATTTGTTTAGCCAGGGCAGCAGTCTTGGGTTAACACCACAAAGGTGTCAGAGGTGGTACAGGCTACAATTCTTATGTCACATTCTGGCCTTTAAATTATGTGTTCCAGACACAGATAATTAACACAAATCATCTCCTTCAATTTCTATTTTCTATTTCTTTTCATTGTATTTTTAATGTTTTTGTTTTAATACATGGGCGACAAAAAGAACACATGTATTATACATGTAAGTTATAGCACATGATAATAAAATGGACACCTTGGGCGCCTGGGTGGCGCAGTCGGTTAAGCGTCCGACTTCAGCCAGGTCACGATCTCGTGGTCCGTGAGTTCGAGCCCCGCGTCAGGCTCTGGGCTGATGGCTCAGAGCCTGGAGCCTGTTTCCGATTCTGTGTCTCCCTCTCTCTCTGCCCCTCCCCCGTTCATGCTCTGTCTCTCTCTGTCCCAAAAATAAATAAAAAACGTTGAAAGAAAAAAAAAAATTAAAAAAAAATAAATAAAATAAAATGGACACCTTTAAATTCACCACACACTTGGGGCACCTGGGTGGCTCAGCTGGTTAAAGACTGACTCTTGGGGCGCCTGGGTGGCTCAGTCGGTTAAGCGTCCGACTTCAGCTCAGGTCACGATCTCGCGGTCTGTGAGTTCGAGCCCCGCATCGGGCTCTGTGCTGACAGCTCAGAGCCTGGAGCCTGCTTCGGATTCTGTGTCTCCCTCTCTCTCTGCCTCTCCCCTGTTCATGCTCTGTCTCTCTCTGTCTCAAAAATGAATAAACGTTAAAAAAAAAAAGATTGACTCTTGATTTTGGCTCAGGTCATGATTTCACGGTTCATGATTTGCAGCTCCACGTTGGGCTCTGCGCTGACAGTGCAGGGCCTGTTTGGCATTCTCTCACTCCCTCTCTCTCTGCCCCTCTCCCACACGCTTTCTCAAAGTAAATAAACTTTAAATATATATGCATTCTATTGACTACTAAGGAAATTGAGATTTTTTTTAAACTTTAAATACAGAATTGTGTTTCCTTCTGTATGAAATGTTTATATTTTTTTCCGTTATTTGTATACTGGATCTTATTACATTTCATTTAATTCTGTTCATCTAGTTGACTTTGATGTCATTTTAGACTCTATTCATGAATTTTTAAGTTTATTTTATTATTATCATTATTATTATTATTATTATTATTATTATTATATTACTACTATTATTATTTATTTTAGAGAGAGAGCACATGAGTAGGGGAGAGGGGCAGAGGGAGAAAGAGAAAATCTCAAGCACCTTTCAGTGAGGAGCCCACCATAGGGCTCAATCCCACAACCCTGGGATCATGCATGACCTGAGCCAAAATCAAGAGTCCCCCAGGCGCCCTTGTCTATGAATTTTTTTTTAAGAGTAGCATTAATCTGTAAATTTTTCATTTTTATATTGTTCTCTTTTGTTAAACAAAGTGTTTTTTTTAATGTTTATTTATTTACTCTGAAAGAGAAAGAACAGAGGAGCAGCAGAGAGAGTGGGTGAGAGAATCCCTAGCAGGCCCCTTGGAGTCAGTAAAGAGCCTGACATGGGGCTCGATCTCCAGATCATGAAATCATGACCTGAGCTGAAACCTAGAGTCAGACATTAACCAACTGAGCCACCCAGGTGCCCCACAAAAGTGTTTTCATTTTAATGAAGTCTAATTTTCAGTCTTTTCCAATATTATAATGATATTTTTCTCTACTTATTTATTTTTAACTTTTGTCATTATTTTTTGTCAAGAACTAATTTTTGTGAATGTGAATGTTAAGGTAAGTAGCCACATTCTTTCTTCTCCCCACTTTTCCACTTGTATTTATCTTACATTTTCTTACTTTAGTGATCTTCAATATAACTTCTATCATATATCATCTTTCCCTAATCATGTGCTCTTTTGAGGCTCCTTGATCCAGACAATTAGATTCAATTTGTACATTCTTGTTTGGTTTGTTTGTTGCTTTTTGCTAATTTATGCATCCCTATAAGTCACTGTAACTTTATAATAAACAATAAAAATACTCTATTTCTTCTTGTAAGGAGTATACTGAGATTCTTTTGTAGCGTTTCATTTTCTATGTAGCATGAGCTTATCAAGTGATCTAGAAAATTTCTTTGAAATTATGGTCGGAATGATACTGAATATATAGATAATTGTCTGAAGTAATATTTAAAATTCTATTTCTAAAATAAACATGACATTTTCTCCAATTCTTCAAATTTGGAGAAATCACATCTATGCTATCACTGGAATTAGTGTTTTGTATTAATTAACTTTTCTCTGGCTGCTGGATCACAAAAGTCATACTGATTTTTGTTCAATGATACTTTACCTAGCAATGTTTATAAACTCTCTTATAAACCATAATAAAGGATCTACAGATTATTTTCTGTTTTCTATGCAGCAAATTTTATACAACAAAGACAATGACAGAGTTATGGACTGAATATTTGTGCTCCCGCTAAAATGTATATATTGAAGCCCCAACCAAGTATGGCTATACTTGAAGATGGAGCCCCCCCCCAAAAAAACAACTAATTAAGATTAAATGAGATCATAAAAGTTAGGTCCAGATCCATTAGAATTAGTGTGTTTATAAAAAGAGACACCAGAGGCTGAACGAACCAACTCTCTCTCTCTCCCTCCCTCCTCTCTCTCTCTCCTCCCCTCTACCCCCTTTCATCCTATCCCAATCTCCAACATGTGCACACGCCAAGAAAATGTCATGTGAGGACAAAGCAAGAAAGCAGTTATTAGCAAGCAAGGAAGACGTCCTCAACAGAAACTGACACCATCAGACTTAATATGGGACTTCTAGCCCCCACAGCTAGAAAATAAATTTGTGTTTAAGCCACTCAATCTACTATATTTCATTATGATGACAGCCCTAGGTAGGTTTATTCCTTTCTTTTACTTAATCATTGTCTTGTTTTTAGTAAGGACCAACAGTACAATAATAAATATAACCTCACAATTGGCCATCGTTTTCTTGTTAAGAGTGCTTTTATAATGTTCTCACCATTCTACAGACCAGAATGTGGAGGATAAAAATATCTAGTCTACTAATACTAGAACAGACTTCTCTGTATTTCCATTAAATCAATCTTGTGTATTGTGTTAAAACGTATTTTGAATGATATTATTTTTATTTGCTTTATCTGTTAATACTAAGGAGAGGCGTATACTGAAATATTTTAATGCTACAGTGTAGTAGTCACATTCTATAATTTCACCTATTTTATCAGGTGCATATGAGTTTACTTCTTTTATTTCCTTCCTTCCTTCCTTCCTTCCTTCCTTCCTTCCTTCCTTCCTTCTTTTTCTTTCCCTTTTTTTTGTATTGTTCTAATGAGTATTATAAGGACAAGTACAAATTAAATATAATAAGATATTTCCTTTTCCTGTATTCCAGAGCATTTACTTTAGAAACTTTTAATTCTAAGTACTTTCTCCTCTCTTTTAAATGTTTATAAATCCCTTTGAAGAAAAGTTAGACCTTTTGTCATATGTATAATCCAGGAATGTCTTTCTTAATGACTTTCGAGACATCTCTTAACTGTAAATATTGAGGGAAAGAGAACCCTTTTTTCTCACTTTCTGTGGGAGGGCTGAGGCCTAACTTCCATGAATGCCTTGCTCCAAATTGCAAAACTACTCCCTGTCATAAAGGTATGTCAGTTTGTTTTTCCTCTGAATAAAGGCAGTTCATGTACACAGATGGCTGCCAATTATCAGGTAAAGTTAAGATGATCTATATGTAACAAATAGTACCTCTCTCTTGAGGACTGGTTACCATTTACCTTGAGAACATGTTTATAATGGGTCAACTATTTCCTTCTCATTTCTTCCTTGAAATTCTACTATTTTGACTTCAGAATCTAGTGTAATTAAATGCACTCTGTTCTTTACAAATGTAAATACTTTAGACAAATTTAATGCTAATAAATCTCATGTTGATTTACATGCTAATATTATCTGGAGTTTTCTATTCCTTTAAATTATATATTACTATTAAAAATACATTATTATCATCATATTTTTAAAAATTTTATATGGATAATTTTTGCCTTTTTTCCCCCTTTATGTCACTAATGTTCATGCCCACCATTTCTTCTTGTATTTCAGGTTTTTCTTCTGTGATATTTTCATCTTTTCCTGAAGTGAAATTATGTTGTTGATAAAACCTCAACCTTTGTTTTTGTAAAAATGTCTTCAAATTTCCATTGTTCTCAAATATCCACATATGGTAGAAAAGAAAAGTGACCAACTAAAATAAAGATTAAAATATTGAAATATTCAACTGAATGAATCTGAATAGCTCAGGAGGAACTTGAAGAGGATCACGATAGAAATCCTTGTCTATCTTGCTCACTGATGAACCCCAATTGCCTAAAGTGTGCATGAACATACTATTTGCTTAGTAATTATTCAATGATGTAATGTATGATCATATGGAATTGGAAACTTTGAATAATATTCTATCACAAAAGGAAAAGAATGACTGGAAGGAAGCACAGGGGCTACCATTAAAATATCAAAGTTATGCAAGGACAGAAAAATTCCAAAGCTGGGGAAAGGAATGCCTGGGAGAAAATTAAATGAAGTTATTGGTCCTCCCCAGAACTTGTGAGCATTGCCCCTATAAACATAAGTAATGACTTGAATATAGGAATCAGTGATGATTCTCTAATGAAAACAAATATGGGAATATTAGAGAAATTTTTATTCAAACACATTTAATAATTAAAGAAATTCCGTATCAACAAGCTCTGACAGCAACCAATACGATGCATAAATAAAATGTGTCAAGGACATGTTGGATACGAGACCGGCCCTCCACGGAATGCAAGTTTTCTTGGAGGATACCTTAAGGCAGATATGTGGTGCTTGGTTCACAAAAGAGAAAGGACATTTTCCCAAAATGAAACTCATAATCAGTTCAGAACGTGGTGTCAAGGAAGGTTGAGGGATAGTGGAAATTATATGGGTTTAAATATGTTGGATGAAGAAGGAAACAGCTTCAAGTCATGAAGACTTAGGCCCATCAGAGTAAGTTTCTAAATTTAGGAAGTAGATAAGGATATCTAAAATACCCCTTTCAGTATATGGTAGTGGATAACACCCTCTCTCCTCTTGACACCATAATCACTTAACTGATGGAAGATTACTCTTAATTCAGTTTTAATTCTGGAAGAATTACATCCATTGCGATGGTTAATTTTATGTGTTAATATTGCTGGGCCACAGAGCCCAGATAATGTAGTATAATATCATTCTAGATGCTTCTATGAGGGTGTTTTAGATAAGGTTAATATTAAGTCCATGGATTGGCCTTTCAAAGACTCAGTTATGGTGCCGAATAGATGGCAATACCTTGCAGGACTGAGGTAAGGTTATCTAAGAGGTTTTATATGCTCCGAATCAGTGTCAAATATGTGGTGCTTTTTCAGATATCCACGTATGGGAATGGAAGGGTGGAAAAGGGAGGTGTATCACTCACTTTACATCTAATGACCCAGTAGCAAAATGTTTGCTCCCTATCCCTGCAACTTTATACTCCACTGGCCCAAGGATTTAGTTCCAGAGGGAGGAACATGTCCACCAGGAGACACAACAAAGATTCCATTGAACTAGAAGTTAAGGCCACCCAGCCACTTTAAACTCTTCATGACTCTGAATAAAAAAGCACAAAAGGAGTTATTGTGTCGGCTAGGATGAATAATCCTGATGACCAAGGATACTGCTCCTCTACCACAGAGATAAAAAAGAATATGTCTGAAATACAGGTGATCCTCGAGGGTATCTCTTAGTATTACCATGTCCTGTGATAAAGTCAGTGGAAGACTGTAGCAGTCCAATCCAGACATTTAAACTAATAACCCAGATCCTTAAGGTTTGGGTCATCTCAACAGATAAAGAACCATTACAAGAAGAGGGGCTTGCTGAAGACATAGGGAATGCAGAATTGGTAGTGAAAGAAGGTAATTATAAATACCAGCTATGATCACTTGAGCAGTCCTAGAACTTAGTACTCTAATTTTCATATTTCTTCTTTACTTTGTATACATATGTGTGTGAGTGATCTACATATATATATATATATATATATATATATATACATATATGATACATATCTTTGTTTTTTTCTCTCTCTTATCCTCTTATCATGTAATCATGTAACATTAGATGCATTGACTTTACATTATAGTATTTAAATTATGGACTAACAAGAACAGTAAACATTACTCAAGGACTTTTCATCCTCTGCTGGACAAAGAATATGTTTTCTGTTGCATGCAGCATAGTTGTATCACGTTAGAGGAGTTATGACGTAGACATTGTCTTTATCAGGAAAATAAATATTGCTTAAAAAGAGGCATTTGGATGGCAAGTTAACAGAGGATGCTAGGCTCTGGTGCCCAAATATGTAGTAAAACATTATTCTGGATATTCTTGGATGTGATTAACATTTAACTTGGTAGACTTTGAGTGAAACAGATAGATCTGCAAAATGTGAGTAGGTGTTGTGTCATCACTTGAAGATCTGAGTAGAAAAAAAGACTGACCTCTCCTGACAAGGATGGAATTCTGCAAGCAGATGGCCTTTGGACTTGAACCGCAACATCAGCTCTTCTCTGTGTCTTCAGCCTGACTGCATTTGGATTTGAACTCTAGCATTAGCTCTGTCCTGGTGTATAGCCTGCCCAGCCCACCCTGCAGATTTTGAACTTGCCAGCCTTCACAATAGCATAAGCCAATTTCTTAAAATAGATCCTTTTATTCACACACATGCAACACACACACACACACACACACACACACACACACACACACACGTGGAGAACACTAATACATCCATTGTGGCAGAATACAGTCCAATTTGCTTGTACTGAGTAAATCTCAAATTCCAGCACACAATATTTTGTGAATGTCAACTTTTTGTTATTGTTTTACAAACATATTTTATTAATGATGCAGGAACATCTATAAACCAGCAGCTCTTAAGTCTGAGTGAAGAGCTAAGTTTAGAAAGAGAGACAATGAGCTAGAAAAAGACACAGAGACAGTGATTTAAAAAGAAGGCATACAAGAATATGAGAATGTGACACTAGTAGCTTAGAGCCTGGATCAGAGGACAAATTCAATAAATGTAGCCTCTATTATCATAACCATTATCAACTGCAGTTGTTATTGAATACAGAAAAGAATCATACCAAAAGGGGAAAATTAGACACCCTGTGGCTATGTTGATTAAAAAATGCTCAACCATGAGAAAGCTGAATTAAAGTTACACCTTTCTTTCCTGCTTTATTATTCATCATAATGAATGTGGGGGAAAAAAAATTATTCCTCTAAAAGTTGATTGGATTATGCTTCCACTGATTATTATCCCATATACAGAAATAGACCAAAATTGAAAATCTTTCTACTTTATAAAACAGAAGATGCTATAAGCATGGACAGAAAATTCAAAATGAAAATATTAATGCTATAATTTGATTCAAAATTTATTTTACTTCATATATATTCAACCTTGAATGACCTAAAAAATAACCAAGGACCACATATACCATATTACATTTTATTATAATTCTTATAGTTGTTTTCTGTAATCTCTTGGTCTGTTTAAATTAAACTGAAGTATGTAAACAATTGCAACTCCAACACTCCATCAATTACTGCATGTAGCTCAAAGCCAAGAAACTCTAAATAATGAATAGTTCTCCTCACCAAGCCTGGATTTGGCACAAAGATGGCATAACACATATAGAAAATTATATCAAAATTTCAGATGTTAATTCTACCTTATTAGAAATTATATTAAATATAAAGTAAAATGTGAGAAACTTACAGAACAGAGTATTCAAAACATATCATCCAAAATATATGCTGTCTATAAGAGACACATTTTACATTCAAAGGTTCAAGTAGATTGAAAGTGAAAGGATGGGGAGAAAATACCATGAAAACAGTAAACCAAAGAGAGTGGGACTGTTCAACTACAGCTAATGTTGCTATGTAGAAATGTGGAACTGGTATAGACAAAACTACTGATTCTGAAAGAAAAATCAGAAATGTATATTTTATTTGATGTATTTTAAAATCAAAAGACTCACCTTTTTATATTATGTAAGGCAAATAAGTGTATGGGCCATGTATGACCCCTTGGCTATGAATTTATGAGCAACTTATGACTTTAAAAAAATAACTCTTAATAATCCCCTCACCAAATGGAATGAAACTCTCTTAATGTTACTTGAGTTGGAGGAAGGATATATGTTATATGAAGCTTACAGATGAGAAACAAGTCATTTAATTTCTCTATTATGTGAAGCTAGTAGATAAGAAACAAGTAATTTAATTTCTCTTTCTAACTATTCTACCACAAACTTAAAACTTAAAATTTTACTTCTTTATCATAACATTTTTTTTAATTTTTTTTAACGTTTATTTTTGAGACAGAGAGAGACAGAGCATGAACGGGGGAGGAGCAGAGAGACAAGGAGACACAGAATCAGAAGCAGGCTCCAGGCTCCGAGCCATCAGCCCAGAGCCCGACGCAGGGCTCGAACTCACGGACCGCGAGATCGTGACCTAAGCTGAAGTCGGATGCTTAACCCACTGAGCCACCCAGGCGCCCCTCATCATAACAATTTTTTTAAGAAGCAACTTTTCACTGCTCCCTTGATAAAAGGAGGAGTTTACTGCCTAGCGATTAATGCATTTAGGATTTTTAGTTCTAGATTAGTACTACGACTTATATAGGCCGTACAGATCTTTTATGTAACTTCATCGGAAAAGCTGTATTTCCAGGTCAGTGTCTAGCACAAAGTCAGTATATGCATGGTTCTTAGCCACACATATATCCCACCTTTTAGTGGCACTATTCTAGAGTGCAATATGAACACTCCCTAGGAAATGTTCAGGTCCTAGAAGGCATTCATCTAATGCAGGTCCCCTGAAACAAAGTATAGGATCATTCTGCTGCCAGGTTCTCTCTATAGGCATGGTAGTGCCTAAAGATGATTTTACTGTTTTGTTTTGTTTACTAGTACAGTAAAAATCATCATCATCATCATCATCATCATCATCATCACCAGCTTTTGTTGCTCACTGTGATCATATTGACCTCACCTCCTATATGCTTCTTCACAAATAACTACTATACATAACATTACAGAATTGGCATTGTCCATTTCCCTCTATCCTCAGTCACATTATACACCCTTGTATTCTATGAATAGAGGCAGAAAAATAAGAGTTCAGTGAAGGTGAAAAATAAATGGCTGTCATAGGTCATACTCAGCAAAAGACTGAAACTGCATTAAAAGGAGCCAAAATTATACTGAGGAAACAATAAATAAAATATTCTTTATATCTTCCTTATAGTCATTAATCCTGCTTTCCGCAGCCCCCCACATGGCAAATTACAGAGGTCATAAATGACTTTCTCAACCATCACAAAGCCTGCCATTCTTAATTATTTTTTTTCTGAAATACACCATCTTATCATGTATCTCAGTGATCACTTTTTGTCTTTGTTTTTGTTTAACTCAATGGTGTTTAATTTGGAATTTTAGTGATACGCATTACCAATGCAACTACAAAGCATTTAAATTAATTTTAACGCAGAGAATTCAGTAAATATGGATTAAGAAAAGTCAACCAACCATAGGTTTGAGATGATAAAAATATAGTGACATTTCAGAAGAAAGTATGACAGATACTGGAGTTTGACTCACTCAACAGAAAATGGCTTTTTACCCTGCCTCCAAAAGAGAGGCCAGAAATCTTTTTTAATACTCCTACATGTATTTTAAACCTCTTTGAGCCAAAAAGTATTCATGTGACTCACTGCTGAACTGTGAAATGAAAAGGGAGGTCAACTGGCACTACCTTGATGGATTTTCCTTCTTCCTTTTCTAGAATACTGGTGATAACTGGGAATATAGTAGCACTGGTAAGGAAAGTGTAGCAAAAGATAGAAGGAGACCATTTCCTGTCATCATTGAGGAAGAATTTCAGTCTTATAGTATCACCAGTAGATTTATTTTTGCATGAGGTAAACAAAGCCTTTTTGCTTGAGCTACTGTAATCAAGTCTCTTGTGAAACACAATCTTTAACTGATATATGGTAAAACAACAACAACAACAACAACAACAACAAAACAGAAACAAACAAACAAAAAAAAACAGACCTTCAAGGACAGAATGATCACAGAATCAAGGACACCGAGTCTATTTTCTCTAAATTCTGAGCCATGTCCAACATTATTTTGAAAATGTCAGCTAGATATATTGCTATCATTAGAAACTCCAGATTATCGTACAATAATATTTTAGTAATATTTCAGCATTTAGCCCTTATTGCTTGTCCTGCTGAGTTCTATTCACCCAAATTGTTAATAATCACTTATGACAGTAAACAAAACTTGTCAGTTCTGACTCAGTCCACTCACTGATGTGTGTTCAATTCTTGGTGAGCAAATAATCTGCTCTGACAACTTTTCCTGAAGTACTGGTACCTCTCACTAAGTACACCCCTACACATTATAAACACACACTCAAATTTTAAAAAAGATCTGGGTCTGGGTGTGATTACAAACCAGAAGTTAAAGAGCTTTCACATTTGTGAATTGAGAAAACACTAGAAACTTCAAACTCACCCTGGAAGATGACTCTCCTGAGAGAAAGGAGCTTCTGGTCCACATGACCTTGACCATCAATTCCTGAAAATCTCCATGGGAATTCCTTATTGCGTGCCAACACTACCCCAGCAATACACAGAGAATTAAGCATGGATAAAAACCATCCCTCTCTTCTTCCTTGAAGAGTTGAAAAGAAGGGGAAATTTTACAAAAGCTTTAGATGATGATGATGATGATAATAATAATAATAATAATAATAATAATACACATTACCAAGTGACGGATATAAAGCATTTAAAATGCTGCTTTTTAAAGAACAGCTATGTATCACAGCTAACATGTTTCTCACTTAAGAGATCAAGTTAAAAAAATAAAAATGTCCTAGCCTGGGTCCTTCTCTTTTTACCTCCCATACTATCTTTGATATCTTAGAGTCTACCAAAAGAAGCAGCCTTTATGATAATCTATCTAGGACATATTTATTCAATTCTAGTTCCTGGTAATAAGACACATATTGTTTTTGGTAGAAGGATTATATCATTTCAACATTCGGCAAGACGATCAGATCTATTAAAAAAATAATATTTTCCATTATAGAATGCAATTATAATATAAACTGATGAAACAAACATTTTTAGTAAAACGAAATGAAAGGTATCAAACAGGTTATAATATCACTCAAGCCAAGAGAAGTAAGAAAACTGCTTAGAAAGTGGTTTTTAAGTTTTTTAAATTTATTTAAGTAATCTCAAAACCCAATGTGGGGCTCGTATTCATGACCCTGAGATCAAGAGTCAAATGCTCTTCCAACTGAGCCAGCCAGGTACCCCTGCTCAGAAAATCTTTGGACTTCACCTATTTTGTATGACACTCATTCATTCATTAATTTTTAATCCAACACTACGTTATATATTAGCCAAAATGTGCTCAACAGTAAGCTTTGTGCTTCAGGGAAATAAAAATGAATAACTCACTGACAAATTTTACATTGTAGGAATTCCCAACCTATCAAAAAGAGTAAAAAATATTAATTAATTAATTAATTAATTAATGCAATATAATATGTTAGATGGACTTTTAAAAGTTTACATATTTATTATGAGAGAGAGTGTGTGTGCATGAGCAGGGGAGGGGCAGAGAGAGAGGCAGACAGAGAATCCCAAGCGGGCTCCATGCTGTCAGCAAGGACCCCAAAATGGGGCTTGAATTCATGAGCCATGAGATCAAGACCTGGGCTAAAATCAAGCTAGTCCACTGGATGCCTAACCCACTGAGTCACACAGGCACCCCTATGTTAGATGGATTTTTAAGGTAACCATTTGGTATAGCAATAGCACATTAGAATATAGCATTTTCCCTCCGGATGGTAGAGGGAATTGGTATATAAAATTTGATATTGGAGGGGTATCTGGGTGGCTCAGTCAGTTGACTCTTGATTTTGGCTTAGGTCATGATCTTGAGGTTCATAGGATCGAGTCTTGTGTCAGGCTCTGGGCTGGCAGCCCAGAACCTGCTTGGGATTCACTCTCTCCCCCTACCTCTTTGCCTCTCCCCAACTTGCACTGTCTTTGTCTCTCTCCAGATAAAGAAATAAACTTTAATAAATGAAATTGGGTTTGTGTCTTAAAAATTGAATAAGAATGCACTGTGTTAGAACAAGAAGAGCATTCCAAGCAGAAAAGCACAATCCCATGCTCCCCATTCCAGAGCTAAACAGACCATCAGAACTAATTGAGAGCATGATTATACCATTTTTTAATTAATGTTTTGGCTTGAAACATCACCCTAATCTGAAACAAAATCCAATTTTTGGACAAGAAGTAATTTCCATGAGAAATTTTTGGTACTGTAATAGATAAAGAATACCAAAAGAAGAAAATGTTCTGTAAGTTCTTGCAAGAGGTGGCAATTTCTTCCTACCTAAAAAGATGACATGTGTTGCATGGTAATTTTATCCAACAGTAATCTCCATGGACGTCTCAAGTTTTATTTGTTTTGTTCAATTCTGTATTCCCAGTGTTTAGGACAGCACAGTAAATAATGTCACATTTGATACAAAGCAATAAAACAGGGAAAACAGGGATCCAACTAATGAGAAAGCTACACCAACACTTCTAGAGAAACTCCAGTTACAACTGAGGAATGGAACATATGCAAAACACAACTAAATAGCTATCAGCGAAAATTCAGGATGTTCAAAATTAATGTATATAAACAAAATAGGTAAATGTGAAGGATATGAAAGATAAAGGCAATATTAAAGTGGTATGGAGCTGGGGCACCTGGGTGGCTCAGTCAGTTAAGTGTCTGACTCTTGATTTAGGCTCAGGATGTGATCCCAGGGTTATGGGATAGAGCCTCACATGGAGCCCTGCATAGAGCCCTGCATCAGGCATGGAGCCTGTCTGAGATTCTCTCTATCTCTCTCTCTCTCTTTTTCTCTCTACTTCTGCCTCTCTCTCCCACTCTTATGCATGCTCCCTCTCTCTAGAATGAAAAAAAAAAGTGGTATTGAGTGAAAACATAAAAGTTTTCCAAAGAGAGTAATATCTTCATTGAAAATTCAAAATAAATCAATTTAATTTGTTAGTGTATATTTATTTTTGATAGAGAGACAGAGTATGAGTGGGGAGGGACAGAAAGAGAGGGAGACACAGAATCTGAAGCAGCTCCAGGCTGAGCTGTCAGCACAGAACCCGACATGGGACTGGAACTCTCGAACCTTGAGATCATGACCTGAGCAGAAGTTGGACACTCAACCTACAGAGCCACCCAGGTGCTCCTCAGATTAAATCAATTTAAATCAGAAGTTCTGACTCTGTGATGGTTTAGGATCGTTCATATCTTTGATATAATTTTCTCTTGAACTGGAATCATTTGTGACACAAGGATAAAATTGTAGAAGATTATACATAATTTTTTTAATATCTTACTTAATTTTTTCACTTCTGGGACAACAAAATTTTCATTACAATTCTTTAACAAGTGAAGATTGGATGGATAGATAGACAAATAAATGCGTGAAAAGATTATTATTAAAATGTTTGCAATGTACATACTTTGTAAGCAAACTTCAGCACATTCAGCTCTTTAGTACCACTGTGAGAAATACAGAGCCACACAGATATGTATAAATAATTCTTTTATAAAAAATTAGAGTTCTTCAGGGGCACCCAGATGGCTCAGTTGGTTGAATGTCTGACTTCGGCTCAGGTCATGATCTCACAGCTTTTGAGTTCAAGCCCCACATTGGGCTTGTTGCTATCAGCACAGAGCCCTCTCTCTCTGACCCTTCCCCACTTGTGCTCTCTCTCTCTCTCTCTCTCTCTCAAAAATAAACAAATCTTTAAAAAAATTAGAGCCTGTCATATAAAGAAATACATACAGGGAAAGGCAGAGAAATAAGAAAAACTAATATATATATATAAATGTTGAATAAAATAGAGAAGCATTTTGTGTATTTATACTTACAAATGAAAGTAAAATGCCCAAAAAACAGAATTCAAGAAGGGAGTGAAAAACTGAGCCACCCAGTGTGAGAAAAGATTAACATGGCAGGTTTGGTTTTGCGGTCCTTGCATGTCTCTAGTCACTTGAAACCAAGACTCACTCTCGGTCAAACACTCAAAATATGATTTTGAGAAATATTTTTATGTTACTTATGTTACATATACCCAGAAGAATGGGGCATGCCATACCAGATTTTCAGGACATATGAGAATAATTTTAATGCAAACATTAACGAAGATTAATGATGCACCTGCTTTCACTGTTAGGATCTTGAACTGCTATTACCATGCTGGTTGTACAGTAGAACATGTCTATGTTACCAGTTATCCATAAAAATTTGCACCCTGAGGTTCAAATGGGCTTCCTTGAATGGAGGCATGTTGCATGGGTCCCTACAGTTCACCACAGGAGAGAAAAATGTGTCCTCTGAGACTTAAAATGACTTGGAAGCCTCCACCTGACCCCTGCGAACTCTACCCAATGCCTATTTTTTTTTCCATATTGATCTTGCTCTGTACCTTTTGATGTAACAAATTTTAGCTACTACTAAAACATGCAACTGAGTCCTATGAGTCATTCTAGTGAATCAATTAATTTGAAAGTGGTTTTGAGACACTAAAAACAACAAGTGCTGCTGTGGCTGATAAGGGAAGTATATGGCAAGGCTGCTATGAGACAGATGTTGGGTCTTTAAAATTAGTGTTTGTAGTGGAATGCCTATGCAGGAACAAAAGATGGATCCACATAAGCATTTAAGACAGAAGCTCCATTCATGTTGCAAAGGATAACACAGACCTTCTAAAATATGAGTAATTCAAAATTACAAAATACGTAAGGAAGCAATCAACCATAATTTAGAATAATCAGATATAACAAAAATGATTAAACTGCCAAGGCCTTAAGCTAAAAAATATTATAATGTAAAAGGAAATATTTAAAAATGGGTATATACAAAATGATTAACAGCTTAAAGGATTAGACATATAAAAAGAATGATACAATATGAAAAAGTATAAGTAGAGGTGAAATAGAACCAAAATTTTATTTGTATTATAGAAAAATGTAGACATTCAAATGTAAAACTCCTTGGGGCAGTTAATTTAAAAATATATGCAGAGAAAGAAAATTAATAAGCCAGAGGACAAAATGAGGATATTATAAAATGCAATACAAGGAACTGAAAAGATGAATGATAATTAAAAGGATTTAAATAACCTGGAAGCGAAATGTGTCAACATACGTACAAAAAGAGTTTTAAAAATTAGTAATAAGGATGATGAAGCAAATGCAATATTGAAAACAATATTTTGACAAGAAATTTCTAGAATTGGTAAAAGATATTAAATCAGAATGAAAGTCAGAAAATAAAATATAATTTTAAAATAATTAGGATTTAAAGCAAATTGCAATGCTACTGTTTTTGAGATCAATACTGGCAATATTGAGATCAAGACACATCCATACGTGAAAGGTGAAAGGTCTGAGATTTTACTGTACTTGCGGGTTAACAAATTAGTCTTCTAATTTCTTGAATAGTGGCAGAGATACAAGACTCCTAGGTCAAAGACAAAGAACTTTATCACTCACAGCAAATGCAATAGCAGAGTATCAGCATTTTTATAAATTGCCCAAGCCTCGATACATAGGATGACAAGAAGTAGGCTTAGTGACACCTGCTTATGCAGCACCATGTTACAGGAAAAGAACACTATATAGTGGAAATCAAGAGATAAGAAAGTCAAAATCAAGGAGCTGCAGTTACTAGAATTGTCCAAATACAACCGCCTCTTAACATTCAGAACACTAGAAAAGAGCACTTGAATAATACCATAGCAATTTTTTTAAAGTTATCTCTATGACCAACATGGGACTCAAACTCAGAACCCCAGATCAAGAGTCACATGCTCTACTGACTGAGCCTGTCAGATACCCCAAATAATACAGTAATAACTTTAACTAATATTTTCTTCATCTTGTACATTAGTAGAAAAAAACAAATGAACAGGTAGATGATCTTTACCTCTACCTTACAAATCTCTCATAACTATATCAAATATTGACACCTCAATTTCGTATAGAAGCTTTCAAAGATCTTTCTCTATCTTCCATGTGTGAGATGAGGGTGGGAATTCTAGGATGAGTAAGCCAACCCATCATGTCATTTTCAGCCATCAAGTCATTATTACTAATCAAAGTGTAGAGACAAGTATCACACGAAGTTCTGATCTGGATAAATAAAAAGAAATAAATTTCTAGATATATGGTGTTGAAAGTGAAGAATATCAAAAACAAAGAGAAAATCTTAGAACCTACTGTAAATAAAAGATCCATTTCACAAAATGGATTAACAAGTTGACTCAAAGTGGGTATTTTTGTAGAAACAGACATCAAATATAAATAATATATTCAATATGATGATATAAAATAATCATATTATTACCTTCAAAGTATTCCTCAAGATTAATAATTAAGAATTGATATTTAACCAAAAACTTCAAAACCTTGTATGAAAGAATTATTTAAAAATGTGCTTCCAAATTAAATTAAATCCAAAAGTAAAGATGAGGTTGCAAGGAACAAGGACACCACATGGTTTTTCATTGGAAATATGTTAATTGTTGGAAAATTCTGTAATTTTGAAAAACATTATCAAATAGACTAGCTCAATATCAAAATTATTATATATTGAATCCATATGATCTAGTAATTGAGAATTTGAGCAAGTTGTAAGTCTTATATAAGGAAAGAAAATGGAAGTTTATTTCATTCATACCATGTAGCTCTCTACTTCCAAAGTCTTAAAACAAACAGAATTAAGGATTTATACCATCTGTTCTAATGTCAGTCACATAAAGAACTTTAGCATTCTTTTCTTCACTTTTAAGAGAAAAGCCATTGATTGATTTATTTTTATTTTTTTACACAATAGATTGCAAAAATAATTCCTTTTAAACATTTCTTATATTCTATTTGGCAGATTGGTAGAAAAAGCAAGGAGCGTAATATATAAAATACACACTCTTCTGTTTCTTGCAGATGAAAAATGTTTTGTCAGATATTCAGTTAATACCTATCCTTCTCTAACTCTTGCTGAAAGTTGAAGGAAAAGCTTCCAAACTCATTTTATAAGACCAGTATTACCCCGATAGCAAAACCAACAAGGCCCCCACACAAAAAAGAAAATTACGGCCAATTTCCCTGATTAATATAGATGCAAAAATCCTCAACAAATTAGCACACTGAATTAAACAGAACATTAAAAGGATTATACACCATGATCAAGTGGGATTTATTCCAGGGATGCAAGGACAGTTCAACATCTGCAAATTAATCAAAGTGATACATCATATTAACAAAATAAAAGATAAAAATCATATGATCATATCAGTAGATCCAGAAAAAAGAAAACATTTGCCAAAGTTCAATACCAATTTATGATAAAAACTCTCAATAAAGTGGTTATAGAGAGAATGTACCTCAACATAATAAAGGTCTTATATGAAAAACTTACAGCTAATTTCATATTCAATAGTGTAAAGCTGAAAACTTTTCCTCTAAGATCAAGAACAAAACAAAGATACCCACTATCCCTACTTTTATTAAATATAGTATTGAATATTATAACAAGAGCAATTAGGCAGGAAAAGAAACTTTTTAAAAAACATACAAATTAAAAAGAAGTAAAACTGTCAGTATTTGTATTACACATGATACTATATATAAAAAGCCCTAAAGACTCCATCATAACACTGTTAGAACTGATAAATGGATTCAATAAAGTCACAGGATAAAAAATGAATATCCAAAAATCTGGTGTGTTTATTTTTCTACACACTAATAAGGAACTATCAAAGAGAGAAATAAAAAAAAATCCCATTTGCAATCACACCAAAAAGAATCAAATACCTTAAAATAAATTTAACAAAGGAGGTAAAAGATTTGTATATTGAAAACTATAAGACACTGATAGAAGAAATTGAAAAAGATACAAATAAATGGGAAGATATCCCATGCTCACGGATTGTAAAGATTAATACTGTTAAAATGCCCATATTGCCCGAAGCAATCTACAGATTCAATACAATTCCTATCAAAATTCCAATGACATTTTTCACTGACTATAGCAAATAATTCTAAAATTTGTATGGAGACACAAAAGACCTCAAATAGCCAAAACAGTCTTGAGAAAGAAGAACAAAGCCAGAGGCATCATACTCCCTGATTTCAAACACTACTACAAAGCTATAATAATCAAAACAGTATGGTACCAGCTTAAAACAGACACATTTCAATGGAAAAGAATTTAAATAAACCTACATGTATATGGTCAAGTAAATTACAACATAGGAGGCAAGAATATATAATGGGGAAAAGACAGTCTCCTCAATAAATGTTGCTAGTAAAACTGGAAAGCTCTATGGAAAAGAATGAAACTTGACCACTATCTTATACCATATATAAAAATCAACTCAAAATGGACTAAAGACTTGAATGTAAAAGCTAAAATTATAAAAATCCTAGAAGAGGGGCACCCAGCTGGCTCAGTCACTAAAACATGTGACTCTTGATCTTGCGGTGGTGAATTCGAGCCCCACATTCGGCCTAGAGCTCAGTTAAAGAAGATCCTACAAGAAAACATGTCTAGGCAGTTTCATGACATCAGTCTTAGAGATATTATTCTGGATCTGACTCCAAAGGCAAAGACAACAAAAGCAAAAATCAGTAACTGGGAGTACATCAAACCAAAACACTTCTGCCAAGTGAAGGAAACCCTCAACAACAACAACAAAAGAGGCAACCTACTGAATGGTAGAGAAGATATCTGCATATCCAAAAAGGGGTTAACATCCTAAATATATAAAGAATTCACACAACTCAATTACAAAAACAAACAAAAAAACAATCCAATAAAAAATGGGGAAAGGATGTGAATAGACATTTTTCCAAAGACACATAGATGGCCAAGAGGCACATGAAAAGATGCTCAACATCACTAAATCATTAGAGAAATGCAAATCAAAACCACAATAAGATATCACCTTACATTTGACAGAATGGCTATTATCAAAAAGAGAAGAAATAATAAGTGTTGGTGAGGATGTGGAAAAAAAGGAATAATAATGCAGTGTTGGTGGGAATGTAAAATGGGGTAGCCACTATGGCAACAGTATGGTGGTTCCTCAAATAAAAAAAAAAAAAAAAAAAAAAAAAAAAAAGCTATCATATGGTCCAGAAATCCCACTACAGGGTATCTATCCAAATAAAATAAAAGAACTAATTTGAAAAGATATGTGAACCCCTATGTTCATTGTTGCATTATTTACAATAGCCAAGATATGGAAACAACCTAATTTCCCATCAACATATACATGCATAAAAAAGATGTGGTATATGAGCAAAGGAATACTACTCAGACATAAAAAAAAAAAGAACAAAATCTTGCCATTTGCAAGAACATGGATGGACTCTGAGGATATGCTACATGAAACAGGTCAGACAGAGAAAAATAAATACTACACAACTTTGGTTAAATGTGGAATCTAAGAAAACAAACCAAACCAAACCAACCCAGACTCATAGACACAGAGAACAGACTAGTGAGTGCCAGAGTGGAGGGAGGTTGGAAGGGAGGCAAAATAGGTGAAGGAGATTAAGAAGTACAAACTTCTACTTATAAAGTAAGTAAGTCATGGGCACGTGGTGTATGGCATAGGGAATATAGTCAATAACATTACGCTAACTTTGTAAGATTACAGATTGTAACTAGACTTGTGGTGACCATTTGGCAGTGGATACAAATGTCAAAACACTATGCTGTACCTAAAACTACTATAGTATTGTATGCCAATTATTTCTTAATTTAAAAACAAATAAATTCATAAAACTAGAGGTACTCTCCTCAAGTACTTTACATCCTGGTGGAGGAGACAAAGACAAAACGTTGCTGATTTCTGTATAATATAATATATGTAAAAAGACAAATATTCAAAGTGCTTAAAAGAGCAGAAAGGAACATTTAAACCACCCAGATATTCTTAGAAAGCATTAAGAGCAGAAATGAGCCGAGACTTGAAGAAAAAGAACTATAAATGTTAAAGAAAAATGTGGAGCCGGCACTTCTGTCAAAAGAAACTGTATGAATAAAAGAATAGAACTATGAAATGATATATTGTGTGAAGCACTTTGTACAAAGTTTGTGGTGTAAAAGAGAAAGAAATGAAGCAGTATCTATAAAAAGAGACCAATTCATGGAAGGGCTTATGTATCATGCTTAAGGATTTAGACTTAATCTTTTAGGTGACAGGGAGCAATTGTAGAATTTAAACAGGGAAATGACTGACATGGACAAATTGTGATTTTAAAATAGATTTCCATACTAAAAACAACTTGGCTGAGTAAGTTTCCTCAGTCATTTATTAATGAGAGATAGTGAGAACTTTGCTTAAATCTCTGAATTTCAGATTCTTCATTGCAGAGGGACTTAAATGATATATATATATATATATAATAAATCAAGAGATAGATGGAATCAACAAATGCACATAATTGCAAGATGCAGTAAGAATTCAGAAATGTGAAAATGGCAGCCTCACATTCTACAACTGAGGAGGTGCGCTACTGTGTCACAACAGATGATCAAGAGAATGTTCTCAGACTGAATTTGTATGATGACAAAGCTACCATGAGAATATTCAATGAAGAATTCCTTGTAGCAATTGTGGAACAGGGAGTCAGAAATACCATGCCTAGAGGAGAGGAGAGACAGAGAAATTAAAAATGATAATAAGGATAATACTGGGATCACAGTTTGGGGTATAAAGAAAAACCAGATAAGATTCTTATAAGCTATATGGCAAATATCTCAGTATTAAAAAAATAAAAATACAAGCATTTACTTAATGGGGACTGTAGAGCCAAGGTCTTAGGAAATTAATCACTAACTATAATAACGACAGAGATCCTTAAGGAGTATTTATTTTAAGAAGAGAAAAAGAACTGGAGAAGAGGATGGAATGAAAAAGAACTTCCTCTCCCATGCCATAATTTGTTAATTCACTCACTCCACACATATTTATAACATTCCCCACTGATATTACAACAGTCTGTAAGCACATACCATTTTGATTCTGAAGTACTAAATTAGTTGAAGAAAACTCATTAAATAACAACACAAAAACACTGAGAGTTATATACGCAATGAAGATAAAAATAACAGATTTAGGGGTGCCTGGGTGGCTCAGTCACTTGAACATCCAACTTCGGCTCAGGTCATGGTCTTACAGTTCATGGGTTCGAGCCCCATGTTGGGCTCTGTGCTGACAGCTCAGAGCCTGGAACCTCCTTCGGATTCTGTGTCTCCCTCTCTCTCTTGCCCCTCCCTGCTCACACTCTGTCTCTCTCTCTCTCAAAAATAAACCAACATTAAAAAAATTTAAGGGGCACCTGGGTGGCTCAGTTGGTTAAGCATCTGACTTTGGCTCAGGTCATAATCTTGTGATTCGTGAGTTTGAGCCCCGCATCGGGCTCTGTGCTAACAGCTCAGAGCCCGGAGCCTGCTTCAGATTCTGTGTCTCCCTCTCTCTGCCCCTCCCATGCTCATGCTCTGTCTCTCTCTGTCTCAAAAATAAATAAACATCAATTTCTTTTTTAATTTAAAAAAAGTAAAGTAAAGAAATAACAAATTTAATAACAGTAAAAACACTCTTGGAATTAAAGAAGAATTCCCTGAGAGGGTGGTATATTATTTGAAATATGATGAATAAGTGGGAATTACATAAAAGCAGGTAGAAGAGCATTTTATAAAGAGTTTGTTGCATGGGCTAAAATGTGTACTAGAAGAAACAAGGTGAGGGATCCAGCAGGGGATATGGTTGGAATAGAAAATGTAATTTAAAGAAATATAAAAATATAAATCACCATCCTAAATAAAATTTAGTTGATAGAGTAATTTGGACTATGAATTTGGAGAAATCTCCCAGAAGAAGTTGCAAAAAGAAAAAGGGAAGGGTCAAAAAGAAAGAAAAGACAAGGAATCAAACCAGAAATTAAAATATATGACTCGGACAGTGAGACTAAAGCCAGGAAAAAAAAATGAAAAAAACAAATTGTAATCAAGAATTTCTCTGAACTGAAGGAAGACAGGGGTCTTTTATTTCAAATGGCTCACAGAGGCCAAGCAGGATGAGTGTAAACGATTTATTACTGAAAATTATTTCAGAATTTAAAGGAGGAAAAACATAGAGGTGAAAGGCTTCCAGATTTTTTAAAGCAGGTCTTCTACACTAGAACAATAATCAAATTTGAATCAGACATCTCTCTGGATTTCCAGGCCAAGTATAAATGTCTTTAAAATTCAGAAAGGACATAATTTTCACTACGGGATGTTACTAAACAATTAAATCAGAAGACAAAATAAAGATATTCTCTAAAACATACAGATCAGAGAATAGAGTTTCCATGTATCCATTCTAAGACAGTTTCTAATATCAGTTAAAAACTAGGCCAATCTACCCTGACTGAAAACTAGGGAAATATTTTATTTCATGTAACTGCAAAGTTCAGATATTTCTGGATAAAACAGAAGATAAGTAATACAACAGAAAAGAAAAATCATTGGAGAACAAAAAAATAATTGGAAACAAAGTAAGGTGGTCATTGCTTCATACCACATATCCTGTTTCAAAGACTAGTATAAACTTTTTGCCCTGATAGTGGGATGATTCCTAGATATTTTTCTGGTGAAAGCTTCTTTGCCCACATCCCAGCCCCCCATGCCTCTTGGTTCTGGCCTCTAAAAGGAGTCCCTTGGGGCGCCTGGGTGGCTCAGTCGGTTGGGCGTCCGACTTCGGCTCAGGTCACGATCTCACGGTCCAGGAGTTCGAGCCCCGCGTAGGGCTCTGTGCTGACAGCTCAGAGCCTGGAGCCTGCTTCGGATTCTGTGTCTCCCCCTCTCTCTGACCCTTCCCCGTTCATGCTCTGTCTCTCTCTGTCTCAAAAATAAATAAACATTAAAAAAAAAGTTTTTAAAGGAGTCCCTTATTTAGGGTTATCCATGACCACTTCTGCAGTGGTAATTGGAAAGAATGCCTAATCTGGGTACTGATTTTCTTCATCATCTCATTCCTGCAGGTTTGTATGTATGTGTCTTCATTTGTGTGTGAGAAGAGCAATTGTGAATAGGGGATTGATTGCTAAGTGGAAGTTCAAACATAATCTGTTAATCCCAGACACTGGGAAAGTAACTCCCTTAAAAGCAGATATTGTGTTGAGCCATGTTTCCTGATTTTAGAGCTAGAACTTGGAATTATCTGTTTCCTAGCAACAATTCTCAGTTATATGCTAGCTTCCCTAACCCTTAATTTAATGACCTCCACTGAGGCATCTCCTTTGGACAATTTGAGACAATGGTTCAGGACGGGAAGGCACAGTTAATCTCCACCTCTCCCTGCTATCTGCAACTTATACCATAAAACTAATTGTCTCCTGTGTCTGCCTGGTAGTATATAACAGGAGATTCATGGAAAGGGCCTGTGGGAATCAGGCTTCTCACATAACTCAATCCTACTGCCAATTTTGGTTCTGACTTCCTTAACTCTGCTAACGCTAACAAGCTTTTTGTTAAATAATTTAGCTTTTTTATCCAAACAAGGCTCCAGGTTATTATATTCTCAGCCATCCCTGGAGGCTGGCCAGAGGCAAAAAGTATGCCTATTCTTTCCCATGAATCAGTTTTAACCCAGGACTGTATCTTTATTACAGGATATTACAGAATCTATAAGAAAGGGAAAAGCTACCAATCCACTCTCACATCTTGAATTTTCCCTATCAAATCTCATAATGTACAATCATGTTAGGTACATGGCTTTACTGCAGAGTGTAACAACCATTTTGTCCATCTGTTCGATAACAATAAGAATTGCAACTTCTCTACCTGGGATTATTATGATTTCCATTGCCTCTCAAACTACTTCTACCTAATGCAATTTCCATTTTGGACCGTGCCAAATTTCAGCAACAGTTTAGTAATGGTACTGATAGCTAATAACTAGCCTGAAATGTGATAGTGGTAACTTTTTACCCATCACACTCCATATTTCTTAGACACACTGTTGTTGTTGTAGTTGTTGTAATTTGTTGTATTTAACTACCATTTTTTGCGGGTTGTTTCCTGTTCAACCACAACTTTAACTCAGCCTTCAATTTAGTTTTAGTAAAAGACATTTTACTTTCTACTATAAATATGATACTAATATACAACAATGAACACTTCAGGTTTTTACTTCCATTTACCATATAACTTTTCTAAGATAAAAGGCTGCAAAGACAATTTCCAGAGTAGGACAGAGACAGAGACTGAGAGACAGAGAACATTTTGTTCCAGATGGTTTTGTCCCAGGACAGCCAAAAATAAATCCATTGATCAAAACACCCTGAAAATTCTAAGACTAAACTCTATAGTCTCTTTATGAAATTCTTAATTTAAGTGCAAGAGACTGAAATGGTAAGTGTCACTCTGTCTCAAGACCCTGCTGAGGTCAGTTCCTTCTCTAGACTTTATATCCAAATACTACAGGGGCTACCTTCCCAGGACCTGTTAAGTCCTGCCTCAGCTGAAGAGTGAAGACATCTGAAGTTCTCTTTGTTAAAATGGAACAGTGTAAATTACTGAGAACATTGTCAACATTTAACTTTCATAAACAGAGTTGATTTAGTCTACAAATACTATGCCTATCATTGGAACAAAAAGTATTTCCTAAAAAAAAAAAAAAAAAAAAAAAAAAGAATTAAGATGCTTCTAATGCTATTCAATCCTATGCTAAACTCACCAGATACTGCACAAGGATACTTTCTTCGAATGGCACCTAGAATAACTCTTGTAAACAGTGTTTTCAAATGCTGCAGCTGACATTGAGGTTCATTCAGTTAGCTCTCTCAGAGACTCAAAATTTCTCAATTCCTTTAACCCTTCTTTTCCAATATGTATCACAGTTTAATATTTCTGGTAGGATTATAGTTTTGAACTGAGTACATATTTAAATGCTTTTTAATTTCTGTCCCATATCTGTACCAAAGTGACTTTTATTTTTAAAATTTCAGAAAGTTTAAAATAGAATTGCAAAACGTTTACAAATGAATAAGAGAATAACATTAAATATCAAGACTAAAGCTCAATTAAAATTTAAAACCTAAATACTAATAAAATGGAAAACATAATATCAACCTTATATTTACTGTTTAATACATTAAGAGACATTTAAGCTTGGCTTAAATTATTATGAATTCTGAATTATAGATAATCCCCTAATAACTCATTAATTATAGACTGATAGCACAGATTCCTGGCCCACCATAATTACTCAGTAATTGTCTATTGAAATGAATTGACCTTGTGACCAAAACTTTACCAAACTTCATCTATTGCTAGGTGTAAGATATGAACAACAATTATCCAGATCTTTTACTGAACCCCTGGCTGCAACAATGCAATCTGAGTTCTGGCTGTGAAATATAGTTACTAAAAACGTGTCACTTTCAGATATGACCCACTAAAACCTTCCAGTAATGTCATTCTTTCCCATTTCATGGTGATTTTGAAGACATGTGTTGATGATTTGGGAGCAAAACAGGAGAAAGAGCCTGGGTCCCTGAATCTACATTTGGAGAATAGGCTTCCAATCAGGAACACGTGTTTTAGGCAGTTACATGAGTGAGACATGCTGTTTTCATTATTTTTAAGCCATTCACTATTTTTGGATGTGTTACAGCATAGTTACCTTATCTAAGTCAGACGTTATTAAAAATAATAAGAAACCTTGTTCCCCTGTAACAGAAGGAATCGATGATGTCACCCTTTAGAGACAGAAAACACTCACTATCAACCCTTAGAAACATATGGCACTCTGTTAGTAATGAGAGCTCCTATCACTCTCACTTTTTAGTCATCTTTACAAAATCGCTTCCCTAAACACCCACACAAGGGTTCTTTTAGGTGTGGGGTATATATTAGCTTCCTATGGCTACTATAACAGTGTAGTACAAACTGGGTAGCTCAAAACAACAGACATTTACTTTCTAATAGAAGTCCAGATAAAGGTCTCATGCTCCTCCCCCTTAAATCCCAAGAGAAGACTCCTTCCTTGCCTCTTCTACATTCTGGTGGCTGAAGGCATACCTTGATTTTCCTAATGCAGGTCTGTGATTCTGTGTCCAAACTTCCCTCTTACTTATAAGGACAAAAGTCATACTGGATTCAGGGCTCACCACAGTTCATTATGACCTAATCAAACTTGATCACATTTGCAAAGACCCCATTTTCAAAGAAGGTCACTTTCTGAGGTTCATATGAACATGAATTTTGACACAACACCAACCCAGTATGGTGTGGGAGGGAATAGTAAGTGGGTTAGAGGGAGAGGTCTATTGTAGCATAAGTATGTGCATAAAAAGGATAAATTTCCCTACATAAATAGTACCATAAAGGGTGCTTATTTTCTCTAATTTGATAATGTAAATGAAGGGTACACACTGAGACAGAGAGAATGAAAAGAGTAGCCAATACTACAGCTGACAATGACTTTATCTTTTTTTTATTTTTTTAAATTTTTTTTAATGTTTATTTTTATTTTTGACAGAGAGAGAGAGAGAGAGAGAGAGACAGAGCGTGAGTGGGGGAGGGGCAGAGAGAGAGAGGGAGACACAGAATCTGAAGGAGGCTCCAGGCTCTGAGCTGTCAGCGCAGAGCCTAACTCAGGGCTCAAACTCACACTGCGAGATCATGACCTGAGCTGAAGTGGGATGCCCAACCCACCGAAACACCCAGGTGCCCCGACAATGATGTTATCACATTACATTATTTGAAAAAAATTGCAGGGTCAAGATTGCAGATCTCAACAAATTGATTTGAGTCTGACTTTTAAATTGTTATTTACATTGGATTGGACTTTTGGAATCTAACTTACATTTGTTAACTCATAAAATGCTATCATGACATTATACATTCATAAAATTATATAATAACATCAGTTTGTAAAGTCAAAATAAAAAACAAATTACCAGAAAATATATAATGTCATGCAAAATTTTATCTCAAGATGACTAAGCATAAAATTTAGCATTGTTTTTTAAACTTGAAAATGAGTGATATAAATATGTATACATATCACTTCCTCATTTTCCTAACATCCTCTTTCTTCTGTTCAATGAATAAATATGTACATTATGCCTTTTGTCAATCTTATTCCAAGAACTGACATGTTTTTGAGTGAAGTAAACTAAAAAATGAAGCCTCCTTGTGTCAAAAAAATTTCATAAAAAAAGATATTATAAATGTACTGTATAAATACTAAGTCACTATACACTATGCCCTATGCCTTGGGCTAGGTACTTGGGATATAATATAATAAATAGTCCAGGTATACCTGATGGCTTCTTGTCTTCCTCCCTGACTTGCCACACCCTATATACAGTTGGGAGTTTGATTATACCTAAAACTTTCTCTCAACAAGTAAAGAATGTTAGCTTTCCCAAGGTACACATTTAAATCAGAATTCTGCCCTAATATGCAAGTGAAAGTCTTGAGCTGGCTTCATTTTGTCCTTCAATTTTATGACACTTCATTAGCTTTTTCAGACTTCTATAATAGTAAACTGGATATAATTCAGTGTTTTGAAAGCTAGGCCAGCATTAAAATGAAGACTAAATTATTCTGATTCTCCTTCCTCCTAAAAATATCTAAGTTAAATTCTCAAAATTTGAGAGGGTTCCTAATTCTATTTCTGATTTGTACAGATGGGTTTGCATGAATAATTGTCTGTAACAATGTTTCTTAAGTCAGAAACTGATCATAATTTAAAAAGGGATTATCGGGGCACCTGGGTGGCTCAGTGGGTTAAGTATCCAACTCTTGACTCTTGATTTCAGCTCATGTCATGACCTCAAGGTTGGGAGATTGAGCCCCATGTCAGACTCCTCTCTCTCTCCCTCTGCCTCTCTCTCTGTCTCAAAAAATAAAAAACAAAAAGGGATTTTCAATTAAAAGCAAGTCCAGAGGCTACCAGAATAGGGGGAGGCCGACTTTGACAGTAGCGAAAATACTCTGAACTTAAGACATCTATCAACCTCTCAAAGGTTTGTAGGAATGAGTAAACAGGCTAAAAAAACAAAAAAAACAAAAAAACCCTTTTCAGGGAGTGGGATTAACAGGTGGTGTGCTCAGATAGTTGATCAGGAATGTTCTTCTGTGAAGTGAGCTGATTCTCAGGAGGGATTCAAAAAGGAGGGACCACAGTTGAGGGGCCTAGGGAAAACCGACCAAACATGGATCAAGCCAGGTTACCAAGTATTTTGTCCACATTTCTCAGTAACACAGTTTATGAGCCCAAGCATGGGAATTTGGAGAGTCTATGTCTAGCCTTATCATTTATAAACAAGAAGGCTATCCATGAATCTTATTTAAGTCACACAGGGATAGTTACTTGCAGTAGAGCATTTCCTAGAACATAAAGTGGGAGGGGTGGGGGACTGGCATTTCTTAACTGTTATTTTCCAGGAGCATAAGGCTCAGGTAACATTCAAAATTGTCAGGGGTTAGTTAAGCCAATACAAATTCAACTAATCCACAAAAATAAGGTAATTTGTACTCTTAACTAAACCCTTATTCATTGGATGCTTAAACCAAGTCACATATTTCAGAAGGTAAACTGCATTCCATGTAATTAATGCACAAGTAATTATCAAACACTTATCTTAAGGTTAAAAATGGAAAACTTTTCTTAGTTTACTTTTTCTTATACAATTTGCAAACACCTAAACACAAGCATTTTGTCTGCAAAATTACCATATAAATCAGAAGGCTAGGCCTAATGCCTTCCTTAGGAAACAATAATCTTTTTTTTTTAATTTTTGTTAACGTTTATTTTTTTTTTTTAATTTTCTTTAATGTTTATTTTTGAGACAGAGAGAGACAGAGCATGAATGTGGGAGGGTCAGAGAGAGAGGGAGACACAGAATCTGAAGCAGGCTCCAGGCTCTGAGCTGTCAGCACAGTGCCCGACATGGGGCTCAAACTCAAGGACCCTGATGTCATGACCTGAGCCGAAGTCGGACTCTCAACCGACTGAGCCACCCAGGCGCCCCAGAAACAATAATCTTAATAGCAAATCTATTAAGTAAAAATTCGTCCTTAAATTTTAGATTGTCAGTTGGTTAGAAATAATTTTATATGCTCTGTGATTAAAACTACTTACAAAAAAAGGACATGAAATATAGCACATAAGTGAGTTACAATTTAATAGTCCTATTTAATCTTTTGGGTCTCCTATTACTTTTTTCCATGAACGTGATTTGCTGGAATAGACTCACTTACATCTTATAGGAAGGTTATATTTAATATACATTAACAAGCATTTAATATGACATTTTTCTCCATGTTAAGAGTAGAAAATCTTACATTTTTCTACAATCTTAATATGAAATATATAACAGTTACCTTTATGTGCACTTCATTAGAAACTGTGCAAATCTTAATATATGACTTAACCATTGAAAAAAGAGATGGCAATTAAGGCTACAGAAGAATTAAATCAAATTAAACTGGGGGCCAAGAAAGTGCACAAACATAAATGGTGGGGTGGTGATTTAGCTACTTGCTATTTTGCCTTAGGAAAATTCCAGGAAATGGATTTTTCATGATTTTTTTCTATGTACCTAGAGTTGTAGAAAGAATATAAGAAGCCATTTGCCTTAGATACAAGATTAACTAGACCAAACATAAAAGAGGTGCTTACTTCCTTACACTCTTGCATGTGTAATAAATGCTGACTGGAGATTTAATAGCAATAAGAGAGAGAGAGGTATTTTGCCAAATAGGGCTTAAGAAAGTTTATAGGAATCAACTTGCCTATGTCATGACTAAAAGAAAATCTTCCATAAATTCTTCACCCTTTGGGCATCTGAACTAACCAATGAAGAATTGTTGCGGTAACCATTTTCCCAAATGCGCAGTATGTGGGAAGGAAAAAAATATTACAAATACAAGAATCAACACTTTAAACAAAAATCACAAACAAAACAGCTGGATGGGAGAGTAAATAGAATAATTAGAATGTTGTCTATCTGGAAAAAGTCTACTACTCTTCCAGTCATCAGTCAAGGCTCTCTGAAGTCTTCCCTAATATCTCTAGGCACTCTATGTTTCTTCCTTGTATTTGTGTTTAGTTTATATAGTATTTGCTATTTCTGCTTTATCTAAGAGATGAAAAAGAATGGATGTAATGAAATAAGTAAGTAAAAGCAAGATATGTAGAATATATATTTTGAACGTGGCAAATAAAACTAAATCTTGCCGTACCATCCCCGTTCTTATAATATTTAATAAATAAAGTTAATATTTGGTATATGTTTATAATATAAATTCTTATCTTTACTGTAACTATGACAACACTCTAACCAAGTAATTTACATACTATTCTACATGGTACACACACCTGAAAATTAAGGGGATTGCTGACACTCTTTCTTGCTTTGTAATTTACAAACTTGGTGAAATATCATGCTTCTGAAAATAACTTTAAAAATTGAGCATCTAATGTTCAAAGGGAAAAAATATGAAAGCTGATATATCCTGAGCAAAGGTACCACACGTTTTGTGACATCTCTGTGCCATATATCATTACATGACCTCTCTGGCCTACAACATAAGAAATTAAGAAGTTTAATAATTTCAACCAGCTCACAAATAACCAGTCGTCTCAGCAACTGCTTATATTTTCTAAATTATTTTTGGGGTGCCTGACTTAACTCTATATAGGGGTCCTTGATCAAGGTCTACATGTAGAAATAATCCAAGCTTTGTAAAGCCTGACATGGTTTACTGAACACGTAAAAGATCTTAAATCTCTATAGATTTCTAAATACAAAGTTATGAATAGAAATTTTCATTAAATAACTATAGAAAGCAATCATTACAATTAAAATGGGGAGAAAAAGATTAAAGCCCTGAATTTTAGGATCAAATAAAAACACAAATCAGGGATCACACATCCCTCTTGTGATCCCTGTAAACCAACTTTAGTAATTATAGATTTTAGTTCATTTTTGGAAAAAATATCATGTTAACAATCTTAACCTTGGGATGATGTGCTACTTAGTTGTTTTTCAGATATCTGGGGCAGAACAATAGAGCATGATTGTTCATCAGTGTTTTATTTATCCATATATACTTTAAAATATACAAAATAAATGTGCAGAATATCTATTTATACATATTAAAAATACATATGACATAGGCGTGAAAGAACAGTATTTTAATTCCAGAGTTTTGAATTGCAAGAAAGATGAATATTTGGACAAAGTTTGTCTTAAGTTTTGGGGCACTGATTACTCTTTCAAAATTTACTTATTTGCATTACATGACCATCAATTGAAAGTATAAAGAAATGCTAAAGAGCAATGCAACTTTCAATTAAGAACTTAAATGTTTTACTTGTGTTACACAATCAAGTACCACTTTTAAAGTGCAGGATGTTTTCCTGTAAAAATGCTTATGCCTTTACATAACTGGATTTTTTGGTTCTTAGAAAAAAAGAAGCAATGTTGCCAAGAAAGTTTGTGTTTTTATTTTTAGTATAAATTTAGATCTATCTGTAGCAAATGTATGTATCCTGCAAAACAGACACGAGTTTATATTTAAATAATCATTGCCTTAAAACACTTTATAGATTAAAATTTCTGTAACTTTTGATTATATCATTAGTCTGTGAAGTTGAAAGAGTTTCCCAGAAGACCAGATGTATATTTAAAGTTTTATATCCACATGGTTTGTATAAAATTTGACTTACAATGTGAATTTTTTTCTCTCCTTCTCTGAGGGAAATAGCTCAAATATAATGTCCTCCACAAAAATGCAACCTACTAAAACACTGTGGGGTTGCTTTGGAATGTTAATAACCTTTTGGAGCTACCACACTAATTTAGCAATCTCTAACAGGAAGGTGCTTTCATTATTTTAATTTGTCATATCCCTTTCTTTGAATAGGAAGGTAGATATAGATAATCAGTAAGAAGGGAAAAATAATTAGGTAGAATATTGGTAGAATATTAGGTAGAATATTGGTAGACTATTCCCCCAATAAAACCAGAGGTGTAAGAAATAAATATTTTCTCGGTAGACAAAGATCTATTACAAAGGTCATAAAAAGCACTGATAAAAGGAAAAAAATTAAAAAGTGAACTTTGCCAAAATTAAAAATTTCAGTTAATTAAAGAATACCATTAAGAAATGAAGAAAACAAAAGGAAAGGAAAGAAAATGAAGAAGTAAGCCACAGCAAGGAAAAAAAAATACTATTTTCCATATATATATATATATACATATATATATATGGAAAATAGTATATATGTATATGAATATATATACATATATAGTATATATGTATATATATATATATGACAAATGACTTATATTCTGAATATATATGTCCACAAAATGGAAGACTATTAAAAATCAGCTATAAAAAATGAAAGCAAAGAATACAAAAAACATGGGCAAACATTTGAACTTAAACTTCACAAGATACACAAATGACTAACAAACACATCAAAAACACTCAGCATCTTTAAGCATGAGAATAATGCAAATTGAAATCACAATGAGCTAGGATGCATAAAGTTAAAAAGTCCACCAGAGCGTTGGTGAAGCTGGGAGTGACTGGAACTCACACACTGCTGGTGAGAAAATTCTCCAAGTATTTTGGAAAACTGTTTGTCATTTCTTAACGGTATAACAAAATAACATACTGTTACTACATAAAAATATGGCTTGCACATTTACCTGCTTCATTCTTTCTGGCACTTTCATGAGATGGAGTTGGAAATTTACTAGATGGTGTCTTTGAGTTTTATCTTTTCTATTATGTATTTATCTCCTAATAAAAATGGCTATAGAAGAATAGCTATAAAAGAACTAAGTATAAATGATTAAGCATTTACTAAATGCCAGGCATCACAAATTCTCTTGATGAATGATTTCCTTTAATCCAGCCAGCTATTTTTTGAGGTCAATATTATATTTAATCCCATTTGTGCAGATTAGAAACCAGAATATTCTTAAGGTTAAGTTAGTTGTTCAATGTCACACAATTCAAAAAATTATAGTGATTGAAAGATAGATTAGATGGATTGTATATCTAATTGCTACCTTTCTTTTTCTTTTCATATAAATATACATATTCCCCAAACTTTATTTTCTAATTATCAAATTTAGTCATCACCCATATCTGCTGTTAGCAGCATTTTTATTAAAATATATTGCTTTAGGGGCATCTGGATGGTGCAGAAGGCTAAGTGTCAGACTCTTGATCTCGACTCAGGTCATGATCTCATGGTTTGTGAGTTCAAGCCCTGCATTGGGCTCTGCATTGATACTGCAAAGCCTGCTAGGGATTCTGTCTCTACTTCTCTCTGACTGCCCCCCACCCCAGCTCTCTCTTTCTTAAAATAAACTTAAATATATATACATATATTATATAAATATATGTATATACATATTATATACATAAAATAAACTTAAATATATATACATATATTATATATATATATGTATATTATATGTATGTATACATATATATGTATATAATATACATATATATGTATACATATATACATATATAATATACATACATACGTATATAATATACATATATACGTACATATACATAATATAATATGTATATTATATATGTACGTATATATGTATATTATATACACATATATATGTATATATTGTTTTGTCTTTATTGATACATAGTTTATGTTGAATAAAATATACAGATTTTTAGTGGATAGTTTGATAAGATATGATAAATGTGTATACCCATGTAGCCAACAGCCAATTCAAGATAGAGAACACTTCCATCACCCCAGAAATTTGTCATGCTCTTTTCCAGTCAATCATTACCACCACTACCACCACCACCACCACCACCCTCAATCACCAAAGGCAACAACTGTTCTAATTTCTCTCACCATAGATCGTTTTTGTCTGGTGTTAATCTTTATATAAACAAAGTCATGTCCTACACACTTTTTTGTACGGCTTCTTTCAATTAACTCTCCTTCTGTGAGATTCTTTCACTTGGCTTCATGCATCAACAGTTCATTTCTTTTGTTGTTGTTGTTATGTAGTATTCACTTGTACAAATACAACAATTATTTTTATACTCTTGTCTTGTGACAACTCCATTTTTGCCCATTATGAATAATGTTGCTAGGAAATTCTTGAACAATTCTTTTGGGCACATAGGCCTTCATTTCTCTTTGGTGAATACCTTGAAGTACAATTTCTGGGTCACGTCACTGATAAACATTTAATAGTACAAGAAACTGCCAAAATTCTTTCTCTTTTTTTTTCCTTTTTTTTTTTTTAATTTTTTTTTAACGTTTATTTATTTTTTGAGATAGAGAGAGACAGAGCATGAATGGGGGAGGGGCAGAGAGAGAGGGAGACACAGAATCCGAAGCAGCCTCCAGGCTCTGAGCCATCAGCCCAGAGCCCGACGCGGGGCTCGAACTCACGGACCGCGAGATCGTGACCTGAGCAGAAGTCGGACGCTTAACCGACTGCGCCACCCAGGCGCCCCTCTTTCTCTCTTTTTTTTTTTTTAATAAATGGAATATTTTCTATAATCTGTCTAAAGATCCTTTGCACGGGACCAGGAGACCAGAGCAGGAGAAAACTATTGACTTGAATAACAAAGCTAACTTCAGTATTATCCCGGTAAATGTTTAGCAACTGCCTTTTGGGACTAATTGGTATAAATAATCCCATCATAGCCAATGTTAAGCCCCCAACATAACATCATCAACATCATCAGTCCTCCCAATGGAAGTCAATGTCAGTACCCCCTTGGATCTATCAGGTTATTTCAGGCAACAGAAAAAATAAAATCAGGCAACTCACTATCAGACTACCTCCTTCCCAAATTTGTCTGTATGAAATAGGTAAATACTAATACTTCCTGAATGCTAACTATATGGCAAGTAACGTCCTAAATGCTTCAGATGCAATATCTCTATAAGTCACCTAAAATACAATGTTAAGTACATTTTTATTAATGAGGCACACTTAAGTGAAATGCTTTTCCAAAGTCCCATACCTAGTCCTTCACAGAGCTAGCATTTCACTCCAGTCATTCTAGCCAAACTTTCTATTGCATAGATGCCATTCTTCTAGAGATAACACAAGATTTCGTTTTGTCACTGAACTATCAATTTGTCACTATTTAAAGTCATGATTAACTTATATTTGATAGATAAATACTTGATATGTAAATTGTTTAACTGCATTTTATACAGGCTTTATGAATCCACCTAATATATTATTTGTGGGGGAAAAATGAGAGATTACAATTATATACAAAGACAAATTTGAAATCTAGAATCAAGCAATCATGAGAAAAGAATGACTTTATATTGCATTCAAAAATAATTCAAGTTAAATTACCATGATCTTAAGTCAGTTCTAAAAATGTTTTGGAAAACTGGATAAAAGATGTATTTGCTTATTCATAAGATGTCTACATATATAACAAATTGTTGCTTTGAAATATATATATATATATATATATATATATATATATATATATATAACAACTTCACTACATAATAACAATTATGTCTCAAGTGCACCAAAGTTCAGCTCATGGAAAAAACTGAAATATCAGCAGTCCTCAGTAAGAACTGATCCCTGAATGTCAAAGCCCCAAGCAAGTCTGACTTGTGTAGTCTAGATAAAGGCAGCAGGGAACAGTTAGCCTTGTCAAAAGGCTGTCGGCCCCTAAGGTGATCATATTAGTAAGAAGATACCCTTCTCACCTTTCACTGCTTTCAACCAGACGTCTTGGAAACTCCCCCGCACACGTAGGAGGCTTCGAACAAAGTTTCTGGCACAGACAAGGCTTCACGCCAGGAAGAAAAAAAAAGATGTGGAGAGGATTGAGCGCCTACGGTGGCTGAAGAGGGACATGCAGAGCTGCCGGCTGCAAGTTAATGGGATTCTTGCAACTGTTCGGCGGGCTGGAGAAGTTGCGGCTGCTACAGTGGTACATGGCCTTGTCAGACAAACAACGAAATAAGGTGGCTTGAGATCTTACGCGGTCGTTCTGGCTTGCAAGCTCATGGTGTGCGGCTTCCTGGAGAGAACGGACCTTAAAATCCTCTATAAAAGATATGCCAGCCTCTACCTCTGCTGCGCCTTTGAGCGCCGGGACAATGAGCTCCTCATGCTGGAGCTGACTCACCGAGGTGGTGAGCTCCTGGACAAATACTTGCCCAGCATGTGCGAGATGGACATCATCTTTAACTCTGAGAAAGTCTGTTTCATCTAGTATGAGGTTTTGATACGGGAGATGCCCAGGACAGCTTCAAGAAGAGCGTGCTGAAGTCTGTGACGCAGGACGAGTGGCCACTCAGTTTGCTTTAGGAGACATCTGGTGTAGTCCCGCAGCCTTCAGAGATGTGGAGAGACGGAGAGGCAGGACGTGAGTGGCTGCTTCTTATATATGTCTCTCCAAGAGCCCTTAAAAAGGAAAAAAAAAAGTTTATTTTATTTATTTTGAGAGAGGGAGAGCGTGAGCGGGGTAGGGGCAGAGAGAGAGAGAGAGAGAGAGGAGGGAGAGAGTATCCCAAGCAGGTTCCTTGTTGCCTGCACAGAGCCCCTTGAGGGCTGGATCTCATCAACCCTGAGATCAGGACCTGAGCCAAAATCAAGAGTTGGATGCTTAACTGATTGAGTCACCCAGGCTCCCCTCCCAGTGCCCTTTACTCCTTTGGACCCAGCCACCTCTTTTCTGCTGCCTCACCTTTGGAAGTGAGCTGTGGACTCAGGACCCTCAAACATTCCCTCCCACCACTTCCCACTTCCTGTTTCCCCCTTTCCCAGTATCAGGAAATTATGACCAAAACCGCTGCTCTTTGGCTTTCATTCCCTGCCTTTGAAGTATTATTATCACTCCAGATCCCCTCCCCTCCCCCAACACTGTAAATATATAAATATGTCAGGTTAAAAGGAAAAGGTTTTAGGAATTTTCTATTCTCCTTGCCCTGTCTTTTACCTCCACCTCTTCCTGCATCCCTACCCCCTCACTGGAAGGGGGCTTCAGTGCAATTCCTTTTTCCACATCTGCCTCCCCCACTTCCTTTTTGGATGTGGTGGGGGGGTCTCTGTTCAGCGCCAGGGGAAGAACCATATAGTTAAATTTTTCTAATCTTCACGCTGTGGGAAGGAATGGTTGGAGGAAGGGCAGACTTATGGGAGACTGGGCCCTGTCCCTCCTTAGCTCCATGTTCTGAGTGAGGCAGGAGCTTAGGGGGTGGAGCCGGGAAGTGTCTGACCTTATTTCCTTCCCTCTAAAAGAAAAGGAAAAAAGATTTCTGGGGGGATAAAATGTTTTATTTAAAGGGCATCACGTGAGAATGCCATCAGAGCCTCTTTGAATTCTTCATAATAACCTAAATCTCCTAAAGCTGAAATCTGAGATACTTTCTATTTATCCTTATACAGATGAAAGTAAATTCAGACTATGCAAAATTGTGCCCTTGGATTAAATTGCTTCACCATTTTAGCCCCACTTTTCTGCCTTCTTATACTTTCAGTAGCAGTCTCTAAATATTCTTTGAGTTCAGATCCTTAAAAGACTATATATTTTTTACATGCAAAAACAATACTTTTTATATTTTAAAGTCTGACTCTTGTCACAGTGTCAGCATGTTGTAAGGAGCACAATATCAATTTATGTTTCTTCATACTGGAGGAGGTTTTCTTCCTCTCATATGGAACAAATGTGGCCTTCCTCTACAAAACAGCTTCTACTGTATATCTAGTCTTTTTATTTGTTTTATTATTATTGTTTTTTACTTTGTCAGGAGTGTAATGTGATTTGTATAGGACTAAAACATGCAGGGTTTGATTAAGATTTTAAGCCAGGCTCTGCCACTTCTTACCTAACCTTAAATTATTTTAATGTTTTCAACTTGACATTCCTCATGTATAAGATGGAATATTAATACCATTTCATAAGATTGCTCTTGTGTTATAGTGATATTTAAAATAATCAACACAATGCAGGGAACGACATATAAGTAACAAAAGATACATAATTAACATAAATTACATAAGTAACATAATTTACCAATTTTATACCTTCCATTTTCCTTCTCAAAATAAGTTATTTATGTTATAGCTTATAATAAGTAATAGCCTCAGTGTCCTCATAATGTGATTGATAGATATTTATTTAGTTCTTATTTTATTTATGTAGTGTGGTCTCCAAGTTCAGGACATAAGTTGACTGATCAAAACTACTTTAAGTGTGAACATTCAGTGCTAAGTGGCCAGTTTTATATCTTTTCCTATTTCTCCTCAATTTAAACGTCTTAACTATAGTTAAATTTATGCAAACATGCCCAAACCTTGTAACCTCCCATTTCTGCCTCTAGCTTTCAATTCTTTTCAGTCCTCCTCATATTTTTGAAATAGTGTCTTTCTATTCTGTATTCTGTTCCTACTTCTATCCAGGGCTTTGCTGGCTTTTTCTGAATTAGTACAATAAATTTCTACCTGGCATACATGCTCCTAACTCACTCCATTGTCCACACTAATGGCAAGTAATACTTTTACTCAATCAAAAATAAAATTCCCATAGTTAATTTTTTTCCCTAACTCCTGTGAAAAATCCAAACATCTTCACATGAAACACAAACCCTTTTCCAATCTAAAGGCTGTCTTTCTCTGTTTACCATGGTATTGACTACCACATCTCTTCTACAGTGAGGGGCTCTAAGTGCAATGGTCTGCTAGGCTTCCTGCATTCATCTTTGCTGAGACACTGCTTCTCCATTTCTTTGTTGCTAACTTCTACCAGAACTCCGTAACTCACCCCAGATGTTACTTCTTCCCTACTGCTTCTTGCGCAATATTCCCGATCTCCTATGTGCCTTACTCTCCTGTGGCATCAAACACAATGGTGTGTATTGATCTACTTATATTTTTGCCCCCTCAGTAGACTAGAACTCCTTGATGGAAGAACTAACTAGCATATTGTCTGTCACATGTAACACCAAAACTGATCCTGGCCTCTGGTTCCTACCACTACAATCATCACTACTAATATAATTAATAGGTAAAATGTACTGAGATCAGCATGTGCCGGACATTGTTCTAACCTCTTTTCATCTGTTTATACCTCACTGCAACACTCTATGTCAGGTACTATAAATGTCCCCATTTGACAGATGAAGAAATGGAGACCCCCCCGCCAAAAAAAAGTTGAAATCATTTACTCATGGGCACACAGCTAATAAGTAGCATATCCAAAAGTCAAGTTGAGACAGTCTGATTTCAGAGCTTCAGAGATGGCCTCTTAACCATTATAAAGTACTGCTCATAACTGCTCCATTAACTTCTCTGAATAAGTGGTTTTCTAAAATTGTAAATATGGTTGAAATAATCTATATCTTTGAGAACACACTTTAGTTTTGTGAAGTATTATATTGTTTTAAGTTAAATTAGTTTCATAATAAGTTAGATACAGGTTAAAAAAATGTCACATAGAAATTTAAACAATGATATAGAGAATGCTGTTAACAAAGACAACTGAAGTATATGGTTTTCATCTCCAAATACTTGCCCTAATACTTCAAAAAACTTAATTAGCTATAAGAAAATATGCTACCTTATAAGGGTAAAGTAGGACATTAATAGTGCTTATCTGAGGTGGGTTGGCGGGGAAGGCCTCACAGAGGAGATCATAGTTAGCCTGGGCATACGCAAACAAGGCAATTCAAGTTGACTAAAGCACACAAATAGAAAAAGGGCACTATGAAAACAGGTTGAGTGTATAAGGATGAGAAGCTTGGCATGTTGAAAATACTGAGGGTGTCAAGGAGAGTGATGGATAGTCCTAGAAAAGTAGAGGAAGACAGGTTTGGGGATAAATTATGAAGAGTTTTCCTAAAGACTCTCATAAGGTGTCTGCCCTATTTTTTTTGCAGGAAGCTAAAGTGAAAGGGTTTTCAAGCAGTCTTTATTCACTTTCTTTTCAAATAACTAGTTTACCATAAAAAACACAGATATATCTACAAAGAAAATAAATGAATCTGACAATCATTTTTAACACCTTAGGGTATAGGGTATGTAAGTGTAGCAGTTATGAATTAGAGTCCAAAATCTCTAGTATTAAGAAATGTAACTTTATTTTTTAATAAGCTAAAATGATTTCTAATTTTATGCCCCATTCTGCCAGAATGACAGGAATTCAGTTACAGTCAAGGGGTTTAAACCCTTCCTGGAATCATGCTAATCTCTAAAGTTTTAGAAGATAATTAGAGGGAGGGGCAATTTGATCCCCTACCACTACTTTATAAAGCCCTTCTCAGTCCCACTCAAGCCTGGAACCCTGCCATATCCTTTTATCTTCCTGAATTTCTACCTTTGGCCCTTACTAAGATTGTAATTAAAAATATAATTATGCAAATGTGCAGTAACTTCACTATCTTTCTGGAATATAATCTTCCTGAGATCTGGAGCAGAATTTGTCCATCACTGTGACCATGTACTTAGCGCCAGTCATAGAGAGTTTTAATTGTTACATACATTTTTTAAAAATTAATAAATGAATTAAATGAAACCCCAGTGGTCAAACTTTAAGCAAATTCCAGATCAGTGGGAGATTATTTCAGGACCAAAATAATTTAATTCCCATCTATTTACTTTACATTCCCCCCCCCCAAAAAAAAAAAAAAAAAGTCTGACCCATTTATATAGTGAAATTTTATTGAAAAGGTACCTTTTCACAGAAACTTGTGTCTTATGCATAAACGACTAAGACAAGAAATAACCTGAAGAGAGAATGTCAGCCTCACTTACACAGCTGTGGAAATAAATGAAGATAGTCCAAATGCAAAAAAACAGAAACTATTAATTCAGAGTTTGCTATGGCAAAGGAATCAGCCATCTTTTCTTAGCAGAGACTTAGAGGTAGTCAGGGCAATGAGAAAGCTTTATAGTGGAAAAAGAGACAACATCACGTACGTTCTTGTTGGAATTGTGGGCCAGGGGAAGCTAGGGGCAGGCAAAGTAGGAGCTCAGCATCTTATGTGATTGGTTTGAGGAGAGTATTGGACTTTCTTTGATTGGTCCTGAGTTGGAATTTTAGGGCGAAGATAGGGAAGCTGGTAGTCACTGACTGAGTTCTGACTGTTTGGGGCCGATTGCTTGTAGAGGTTGTGATCTGCTTTCCTGATTGGTTGCTATAGAGGTTCTAGGTCAGAGTTCCATTTTCAGGTACTGCCTGGTCATTGTGCATTTTTATATTCAGGCTCTCATAGCTCAAAACATATTTTTAAGGCAAGATTAGCTGATAACGGTATTCCAGTCATACTTTGTACATTTTATATTTAGTCATCAACCCATTTGAAAAATATTTATTAAACACCTATTTTCATTTGTTAACAGTACTAGAGAGGAGGATATGATAGTGAACGAGACAGGTACCATAATACCATGCCTGCTTTCACAGTTCTTACTGATCAGTTACACTTGTTCAAACCAGGACAGCTTCCTTCTGGTTTCATCCAGCTATGAAAGCATATTAGATATTGTATTGAAAAACAGGTTTTGTGCCAAACTGTTACATCGATTGAGTTGCATTCAATGCAAGTAATTGAAAAAGTCTAGTCAATAATGAAAGGAATTTATAAGCGTACATAACTGCAACAGTTATGTACCTGAGTCATTGCAGGTTTCAAATATGTTTTGACCATGGCTATGCTCCTGCTTTTCTGTACATTTTTTAAAATTTTATTCTCCTATATTTGTCAGTTTCACATTGAAGCTGTCCTCAATCATACAGGTTAATGGCTAAAATAGTTTCATACCTCACATCTGTTCTATATAGCATACAGAAGAAATGAAATTTGTTTTGTTACGAACTACACAAGAAAAGTCAATGGATTGGATTCTAATCCTATATTAGTTTTCTATTGCTGCTGCAACAAATTACGACAGTGTAGTGACTTAAAAATAACACAAATTTCATCTCTTACAGTTCCAGAAGTCTGAAATCAGTTTCTCTGGGCTAAAGTCAAGGTGTCTGCTGAACTGGTACCTTCTCAAAGCTCTGTCTCTTTGCCTTATTCAGCTTTTAGTGGCTTCTTCTAGTGTTTGTTGTTTGTATTCCATGACTTGTGGCCCCTTTCTCCATCTCCTAGGTGTCCCATTCCAGATCTCTGCTTCCATCATCACATAACTTCCTCCTTCCTTTCTGACTCCTTCTCAGTACTACTACTGAAAACCCGTGTGATTACACTCTGGGCCCAAGGGAATAATGCAGGAGAATCTCTATATACAAATCTTTAATTTATCCACAAGTACCAAATTTCTTTTACCATATAAGATAACATTCACAGATTTGGGGAATAATGCACATCGTCTTTGGGAGTCCATTATTCAGCTTACCACAGATCTCCAACCTTGATTGGTGCTAATTGAGATAAGCATGGTTAAAATCAATCACTAGGGCAGGGGGGCTGAGATTATAGAACAAACTCGAAAGCTAGGAGTACAGTCAAACTTAGCCATGTATGGCTTCCCACCATGCTCATGGTGGCTACATACTGGGAAGGCAACAACTCTTGTCCATTTCTGCTATTATCTGTAAAAGTAATAATAAAAGGAATATCCCTGGCTATGCATGGATACCTAGGGTGAACCCCCACATAGAAAGTTAGGAGGAAGCTTGGCACTGAACACAATAAGAACGGAATGATTTCTAGAAAATATTCTGTATTACTACTTTTTAAGGAAGAAACATCTGGCCTGAGGCTGAATAACAGAAGCTAGGAATTAAAAGTAGGAATGAAGTAAAGCCAAGAAAGCAACTGGAGGAGCTAACAGGAGATAGGTAAGTACAGAAATGTTTTCCTAAATAGGTGTGTGGTGAGAGGGGTAATGTAAATGTTGGAAGATGAGAGTAAACTTAATTAACCATATGGTGTTGATCTCTCAGTATTTACTGTTTAAAGTAACTTCAGCCAATCCACGTCCTGAACTAGAAGACTAAGATAAAGTACTTCATAAAAGAGATGGATTTTTAACATTTTTACCACGTTTAACTCTGGCAGTCAGTGCTTCTTCATAACAGCTGTGATACTTGATTTTTCAAAGATAAACCATGTTTTAAAAGTCTAAAATCTTCAAAGATATTATAAGAATTTTGCTTTGATATAAATTACAGTTTTGCCTCTCCTCACCTCTTACAAAATGTAAGGAACATGAGGGAAGAATTTTGAAAGTCAAAGAGAAATCAGTAAAAACTGTGTAAATAGGAATAGCACATGTATTTAAGTTTATTTGTTTATTCTGAAAGAGTGTGTGGGAGGAGCAGAGAGTGAGTGACAGAGAGAAAGAGCCAGAGAGAGAGAGAATCCTAAGCAGGGTCTGCACTGTCAGTGCAAAGCCCGATGCAGGGCTCAAAGTCACAAATCTTGAGATCATGACCTGAGCCAAAGTCAAGAGTGGGACACTCAACAGACTGAGCTACCTAGGTACTCTGAAGAATAATACATTTTTAACTGCTATAGAAACATATATGGAGAAATTTACTTAAAATGATTCTATAAATTCTTAATTCAAAGTAATTTTTTCAAACTAATTCAAAATGAGCCTTTTATTTATAGGGAAAAACAAATGATATTTTTTCAGATAATTTAATGTGAAAAAAAATGTTGCTTTAATTTTCATTTAGACTCAGTGAGAAAGAAGTGTTATCTTATAGGCTAATGCACTGAGTTCTCAAAACAAAAACAAAAACAAAAAACACCTGTTTTCAAAATTAATAATACTTCCTTCCCGAAAGTCCAAAATTTGTTGAAGGTTTTATCTTTTTGATATTCACTCAATGAATATGCCAGTTATCCTGGTCATTGTAAATGCTGTGGTTAAAGGGGCACGTTTCATGTGGGCACTCCATATAACCAAAGGACAAACAGAATTTGCTGCCTCAACTTCCCCTCCTGGGTCTTATAGATACAAATAAGTAAATTAGGTCAATTAACAAGAGAATGGGAAGAGAGGCCTAGGGAAGAGTCAAGAGGTTGTTCCCAATTAGGTGGAAATCTGTAAAAGGTTATTTTAAGAAATAAGGTGGGTAAAGCAAATGTGACGGGAGTGAAACAAAGAGGAAATAGGAGGGGAAGAGTCATAGAACTCTTGGGTGGAAATCTGGAGATGGTTATTAAGAAATGGGATGAATAAAATGGACATTGATGGGTTAAAACAAAGGTTATAATACACTACTACCAAAGCTTTGAGGTGCCAAAGGGATCCCCTGTTGGATCTCCAACATAAAAGGACCATAAACACATCTTTTCTATTTACCCCAATTGGAAGAAATTTCAAAAGTTGTAAGGTAGAGATTGCTATGAAAAACTTGACCAGAAATCACTTAGGACAGTGATTAGGCTAATAAAGGTAAAGGCTGACAAAAGGGCCAGGTCCCTCTGCTCCTTACTGGGGGACCCAAGCCTATTGCACAGGAATAGGTAAATCCGTCGGGAGTAGAGAAGTTGCCAGGATTCCTTAATACAGATGTTCCAAGAACTGTGGTTCACCCTGACTTGGGCTACAATTGGATTGAGAGAGTATAAAAAATATAATGGTTGATAGGATTATGAAAGTTGGAATGTTTAAGCAAGCTTTATGTAAAGAAGTTGTGTTTCCTTTACCTGAATGTTTTTAGGGAATGAATATTATGTCTGGCTGTGGAATACTTCCCCTGTCTAGTATTATAAAACCAAAGCCTGTGGATAAAGTCTTAATAGAGGCTACAGTTAGGAAACAAGAGTTGATATAAGAATATGAGTTAATAGAATTAAGGTAAAAAATGTGTGGAGAATTGGTATGTTTGAGGCTTTATGTGAGGTGGTTGAAAGGGTTTTATGTGAAGTCTCTTTTACCTGATGGTATTATAGAGATAGACATTGTATCTCACTGGGAAACATTTCCCCTACCTAGTACTAAAAAATAGAAGGCTTGTAAATCTGTCATTCAGGCAATAATAATTGGAAATACTAAGTGAGAACCAGTAAGACTGCCTAAGCCCACTCAGCATAGAATACAAGTTGGAGTGCTGGGAAGGACAAATTCTGTGTGATAGCCCTAGGCAAAACATAGACTAGGGCTTATGAGCACCTCCCAGCAATACTACTGGGGTTTTGGACTAGGGGGTTTCCATTTGAGGGCATTTACCACCTTGTTATTGGATATTATAAATTAAAGCTATGTCTATGAAGCAGATATAAAGTGATCTTAAAATCTGAAGTAGCTATAATGTCTTGGATGATATCCGAGGAAGATATCAGTGCCCCAAAAACTCCACAATAAAATTCGCATGATTTATACAGGATCATGCTGCCTGGGGAATGCAAGGAAGAGATACAAGCAGGGAGCCTTTTTTCCCTTGGCCTGACTCTGGAAGTACATGAGAAGCTGCTGGATTCTGTTAACATGGACAGTGCCCTATAAACAGCTCTCAACTGACCCACAAAGAGGTGGCAGTTCCAAGGTGAAGATGGACAAGATTCAATATGGAATGGACAAGATCCAATATAGAAGGCTACCATTCTGAGTGAAGATGGTAAAAACAAATCAGCTTGATGGGCTGAATTGCATGCTGCATCCCAGCAGTGATGGAAGAATTGAAGAGCTGTAAAATCTCCTATGTATTGGTTTTTACCAGAAAGGGCTCAATGGCCTAGTCATATGGTCAGGCAGGAGGGCAATGGAAGCCTGAACTATTAAAGAGGAGCACAACCCTATGGAAATCACTGGGAATTTGAGGAGGACATTCAAGTAGGACAAGTTGATGCCCATCAGAAGAATTTTCTTTCAGGTTCAGAAGGTGATTGGAATTAACAAGCAGATATCCCTGTGTGCTTACTTACAGTGGCCACCTGGATCCATGAAATGAGTGAAACAGGTGGTACTGCAGCAATGCAGAGATGGGCTGAATCCAAACATACCTCCCTTGCACCCTCCAAGGCAAAAAATGCCAATAAGAACTGTTCTACCAAGAGAGACAGAGACTGCTGATGCTCTGTGGCAGATCCCCTGGTAGAAAAAGGCCTTGATCATAGCTGGCGAGTGAGCGAGTGGCGAGTGATACCGGTAGCACTGCAGACTACAAATGAGTCCTGATAGGATTAGACACTGGCTCTACACTGGGCTTTCCTTACTTCACGTAGATGTAAATGCTGAGTGTTATGAAAGAACCAGAACAGAAGATGCTATACCAATTTGGACAGTGGGCCATCATTTCTGCCGGCCAGGGAACACATTTTACAACCCATAATGGCCAGCAATGGACAGAGACATAATCCTCCTCGCAGTAATAGTTTTAACAGATTTGGAATGGGCAATTAAAACATTGGTTGTCTAAAACAGGGAGATAAAATCATGAAGGGCTGGCACACGTCTTCATGAGTGTGTCCTCACACTCAATATGAACATGATTGGGGCTAAAGGAATGTCCCCACTGGATAGATTCCTCTGTGTTTCTGGTGCATCTGAAGAAGAGGCAGTGAGCAAGGATGCTGGTGTTTTTTCTTCCCCACATCACCACAGCTTCTCCCCACCGCCCCCCACCCCCCTCCCACTTGATGCAGTGGTTGTAGGGCCAGGGTTGCAACTACAAGGGAAGGATGCAACTACAAAGGAAGCAGGGATGATTCCTAGCCAAGAAACTGTAACTATTTTTAACCTTTTTGTCAATTTCTAAGGGCCTGGTGGGGCAGGATGTACCTTCACTGTATCGGGCAAAATTGGGGTTAACAGTGAAGATAGCCCACTAGTTTTGTAGGTGAGCAACCTCTCCCTATCTGAATAGAAGTGAACTGAGAAGGGGCACCTGGATGGCTCATTCGGTTAAGCGTCAGACTCTTGAATTCAGTTCAGGTTATGATCTCATGGTTTGTGGGTTCAAGCCCCATGTCGCACTCACTCATGCTCTTTCCCTCTCTCCAATAAATAAATGAACAAACATATAAACAAACAAAAACTAAAAAAAAAAAAAAAAGAACTGAACTGAGGAGAAGAAACTTGCTAGACTAGTGTTGCCATGTGCTTGCTACACAAGCACAGTGGTAGACCTGACATCCCTTCCAAAGGTGGAAAAGTTTGAGTATCAATGCAGAGAAGGAAAACTAGTAGCTGTGGATAAAGGAATGAATACATAAATGGGTTATGTAATGAGGTAAATCCAATGTTAGACTAACACCTCAAAAGAGGATCAGAGCAAGAGATGATAATGTCTCTTAGCTCAATTATCCTGGATGCTGAAAGGGGGAAGCCATATATTGCTGATACCACTCTTGCTTCTAGAACCTGACACATTGAGTACAGCCTGAAAACCTGAGTGATATTGCTCTGGGAGACGTCATTTTGGTTATAAGATATTTTGATGAACTTGACCTACTGTTAATTACTAAATAGAATGCACCAGTGAGTCACGCACAGAGAGTGGGGACACCAAGGCTTTTCTTTCCAGGAAAAAGCTTTATTTGTGCCAGCATGAGCTCAGGGAGCTAAGACCTAAAAGGCTGAGCCCCTAGTGCAGTGGGGGATTGCCTTTTGTACAATTTTTGCTCCTTTGTCTCCCATATATGGTAACATACAGTCTAAATGGGCGGTCTGTGTTACAGAGTCCTGAGGAATGTCACAACACATGCACGTAGCCAGTATCTTTTGACTCTTCTTTTTCAGGCTCTATCTACAAGTAGCCATAGATGAAGGGAGGAAAACAATAGTCAAACTAATATAAGAATATGAAAATGTTTGTAAAGGCTTTATAGAACAAATGAATTATTTCTTTAAATCTAGCCCTACCCTACTCTGGCTTCTCCAAATGTTAGACATATTTGTGTAATTACTGATGTGAGAAACAAAGGTAGAAGGAAATGGCAGATAGAACTAAATTTCCTTATAACACACAACCCATTGACAAATACTTGAGGCCGGAAGAGTTAGGTTTTTCCAGGAACTCCCTACTGTCTTAATGTTAGTGCTTTGCTAGAGGGGAAAACAACCTTAGTTTGACAATAGCTAGTCCTCCAGCATCCTGAGTCTTCTTTAGTATATGAATATCCCTTTGGAACCTTCCCCTTGACTTTACCTCCCCCAACTGCATACTATATAATCAATCTCTCCTTATGGTCCCGGGGCAGCTCTTCCTGCCCACAGGTCCTGTCCCTGCACTTTAACAAAATCACCTTTCCGCACCAAATATGCCTCAAGAATTCTTTTTTGGCTGTCGGCTCCGGATCCCCCACCACTCCAAAAACCTCATCAGATAGTATTGCTATACCTGTTGTATAATGATACACCGTAATACTTTGACAAGTACGACCATTCTGCTATAAGGAATCTTTCTTTGAAGACCAGGTAGTGGACTTCAATATTATGACTTATAAAAACTATATATTTGGTCATTCATAAGAGCAATGAGAGCATCTTTTGGTAAAATGTTTTGTCTCTTGCTGTCAATTCCTGAAATCACTTCAGAGGCATAAAGTGAAATGAATGTCTTGTTATTCATAACAAGCCCTTATCATCACACCTGCATTTATGTTAATGAGGTGACTTTTGGAAAGTACCTAAGGATGGGGGCTGGTTGCCAGGAGAACCAACAGTGAATAGAGTTGGAAATTTCAGTAACACTTCCCCCACCCCCAATTTCCCAGAAAGGGAGAGGGGCCAGAGTTTGAATCAATCACCAGCATCCAATGATTTAATTAATCACACCTATGTACGTAAGAGACGCTCCAGAAAAACCTGAAAGGATTGAGTTTCAAGAGCTTCCAGGTAGAGATTTGAGGAGAGTGATTTGCTCAGAGAGCATGGAAGCTTGGCGTACTCCCCACATACCTTGCTATGTGCCTCTGGTCCCTCTGGCTGTTCCTGGTTATATCCTTTCCTAAGAAACTGGTAATCTGTTAAGTAAAATGTTTCTCTGGGTTCTGTGAGCCAGTCTAGCAAATTAATCAAATCCAAGGAGGGTCAGTGGGAACCTCACTTATAGCCAGTCTGTAAGAAGTACAGGTAAGAACCTGAATTTGCGATTGGTACCCTGAGTTGGAGGTCATTGTTGGAACCTTCAGTTTGTAGCCAATTGGTCAGAAGTACAGGTAACCTGAGTTTGAGATTGGCATCTATAATTGATGGCTGTCTAGGGGAACTGAACCCCTTACCTGCAGCATCTGATGCTATTTCCAGGTGGGTGTGGGGATTTTCTGATTCCACTTTGGAATTGGGTGCAGAGCCCATTAACCACAGAGTATATCCCTGTTTTTAGTGGTTTACGATGTGTATTATCATATTTAGGGATCTGAGACGTTCTGAATTTGGTAAACCTATTTAACTTTATTTAAACCATGATTTCCCAAAATAATTTCTGCCTTAAACACTTGTTTTCCCCCTCTTATCACCCAGTAACACTTCACAGAACTCTCAGTCATGAGCTGTCCTTTAGATTTGGTTGTAACCTTCCCTCCATATGACAGTCTTCATGAATTCCAATGCCTAAAAAAAATTAATTACATCTTCCGATGCTTGACTTCTGGAGCCAGGATCTGAGTGTGGAGAAGAGCTGGATGACTCCAGTTCTCACCCTTCTTTTCACCGTTTCACTCTGTGTGCTCCATGGCTGCTTTCCTGTTCACTAGCTCATTGGGCAATAAACCTAGTTCAGTAGATTAGGGGGAAGAATATGGATACAGAGGTAACATTCTTTTCTCCAAATTTAGTGTAGCATTTAGGTAACTACCTTCTGAGCTGGAAGGGGAGAATAAAAATTAATAATTGTTGTCTACTACTACGCTTGCTCTGGAATCTGTGTCACATAAAAGCCAGAGCTAGCACATTTAAAATGAGAGAGGCAGATACTATGGGTACTTTTTACTACTCTAATTTAGTTTCTAAACCAAAGCAAATAACACATTTTTAGGACATCTAAGCATTAGTGTACTGTGAGAGTAGCATTACTGGAAAAAAAATGATATAAAGAAAGTAAAATAAAACAATTCAATTAGGTTTCAAAACAGCTTTTCAATTCTATAGGCAAGCATAGATCAGACACATAAAAAGTGGGGAACAAATAAATAAAAATGCATACACAAAATAGGAAGACTTGAGTTCTAAGCAGCTTAACCAATATGCTTTGCTCCAAATGAACTGCCACTTTGGGCATGGTAGGCAAAGAATCTTCTGAAAATATTATGGAGGTAATTCACTTTTTAAAAAAATATTAAATGAACATTGACCTAACATTGTTTATTCTGGTTTCCCAGATGAATAGCTTCTTAACTCCTGTGCTGTATAACTATAAAATCAAAGTCTTCAGTGTTCTATAAGCTGCTTTCAGATTTATATTGTATAGTCTATATATTAATTAAAACTTCATAATTACTAAGGTATAACTTTAGCTGTTCAAAGAATATTTACAAAAAGTCTAAATACTAGAAAATTAAGATATGGAACCAAGAGTATAATGACTCCTCATGATAAAAATTCCTGAAGTATAATCAATTCCTACTTGTATGAAAAAAGAATAAATTTATATATCCAAAACTACATTTTTTTAATTAAAAGATTGATGAATTCTAATAAACTTCTCAAAGAAAAAATTTACAAATCCCAAAGGTGAAGTTCAGAAAGACTTCTTGAAAATAAATCTCCAGCTAAGAGATCTTAAAATTGATAAAATTATTTGTAGACACTAATGGCATGGAGCCTGCTTGGGACTCCATCTCTCCTTCTCTCTGCTCCTCTCCCACTTGTGCTCTCTCTCTCAAAATAAATTAAAAAACTTAATTTTTTTTCTTTTTTTTTTAATTGGAACTAGTCAAAAAAAAAAAAAAAAATGGAGAAGGAGCCTAGCTGGCTCAGTCCATAGAGTACATGACCCTTAATCTCAGGGCTGTGAGTTCAAGCCCATGTTTGGCACAGAGCCTACTAAGAAAAAATTAGAAAACAAAAATTAAAAAATATTGGAAGTAGGGGCACCTGGGTGGCTCAGTCAGTTAAGCATCCAAGTCTTAATTTCAGCTCAGGTCATAATCTCAGGGTTCGTGGATTTGAGCCCTACTTGGGCTCTGTGTTGACAGCATGGAGCCTGCTTGGGATTCTCTTTCTCTCTCCTTCTCTGCCTTTCCCCCCCCCCCCCCCCACACACACACACTTTCTCTCTTTCAAAATAAATAAATAACTTTATAAAACAAATTGGAACTAGTCTAAAAGCAATGTATTAATTGACATCAGACATAAATTTGAATATATTAGCACATATACAAACACACATATACATACACTCATACATAATGACCACATTTATCCAGCTGTTTTCAGCTTTATAGTTTTCTGCTTGATTGTTTTTTAACTGATCCTTGATTCATGGTCTCTACATGCTGTGGATTGAATTGTGTCTCCCAAAAGATATGTAGAAGTCCTCATCCTTGATACCTGTGAATGTGACTTCACTTGGAGATATGATCTTTGCACATGTAATTAAGATGTAAATGAAGATGAAGTCATAGTGGAATAGGGTAAGCCTTTAATCCAGTATGACCAGTATCCTCGTAAGGGAGAAGAGGGACGCCTGGGGGGCACAGTCAGTTGAGCATCCAACTTTGGCTCAGGTCATGATCTCATGGTTCCTGGGTTCAAGCCCCATATCCAGCTCTATGCTGACAGCTCAGAGCCTGGAGCCTGCTTCAGATTCTATGTCTCCTTCGCTCTCTCTTCCTCTCCCCTGCTTGTGTTCTCTTTCAAAAATAAGGTAACATAAAAAAATAAATAAATAAGAAAGGAGAAGAGACAAACAGGAAGAATGCCTTGTGAGGATCGAGGCAGATATTACAGTGATGCATCTATAAGCCAAAGAATGACAAGGATTGCCAGCTGTCACCAGAAGCTAGAAAAAAAGGTGGGAAACACATTCTCCATCAGAACCCTCAGAAAGACCCAGCCCTGCTCATCTCTGGATTTCAGACTTCTGTCTTCCAGAACTGTGAGACAATAAATTTCTGTTGTTTTAAGCCACCCATTTTGTGGTACTTATTACAGCAGCCCTAGAAATAGTATGTGGCCCGGAACATATGAAAATTCCAGAGAACCCCATGGCTATTGCTGTTAATTCTAATGTAATTTAAAGGATCAAGTTTATTATTTTATTCAAAATGTAAGTATTACATTTTTAACATAGTGTCAAAATGATTAAGGATTTCTCCTTTTTACCTAATGGGAGGGCTGTATTCTTTTTTTTTTTTTTTTTTTTAATGCTTAATTATTTATTTTGAGAGACAGAGGGAGAGAGAGACTGAGCAGGGGAGGGGCAGAGAGAGAGGGAGACCCAAGCAGACTCCACAATGTCAGCATGGAGCCTGACATGGGACTCGAACCCATGAACTGTAAGATCATGACCTGAGGGGAAACCAAGAGTCTGACACTTAACCGACTAAACCACCCAGGCGCCTGGGAAGGATATATTCTAAAACATTTTTTTTCTTCATGATGAGAACATAAGTAAATGATGCTAATAACTTTTAGAACTAGTAAGAGCTGTAATGTGTAAAGGACTGAGCAGATACTTTGAAGTCAGTAAAGTATGAGTCTAAGTCCATGTTTGGCTTTTTCTTAGCCCTGCTCATTTAGGTAAATCGTTATGAGTTTCCAGTCCCTCATCTGACTCATTTACATTGTTGACAAGATACATTATATCAGGTTAGTAAGATTCCTATGAAAGTTTCAAAGTATTATAATTTTTCTCCCCAGTTTTTCCAGTAAAGAAAGTTAGGAAAGTGAGCACTTTTATTCTTAATGTGGAGGGGGAAAAATGCTGCTTTAACATTTTGACTCATGACAATTTATGTTAATTAATTAGTATAATTCACTCAGACAAGAAATGTTGGCTTCATGCTCAGCAAGATGTTTTCCAATAACAAAGATTCTTATTTATATAGGAGGTAGCATTGAAATATTATTGGCCTCTCTGGTCATTATAGCTAATATTTATAATCCTGTGGCCTTCTAAAGAAATGCCAGTATACCAGAAATAACATTTTGTGGTGTTATTGCTTTACCTCAAACTCACAGCTTTTACAGGGACACTAAGGTGGAAAGAGATCACTGAAACTCAATTTTCCTGTCTTTGTAACAATATTTCTAACCTTTGTTACAGAAATGGTTTGATTTTTTTAACGCTCGTGTCCACAATGTTAAAACTGTTGAAAGTTTCCAGAACCATGAGTCTAACCAACCCTTCTTCATCTCCTCCGTAGCAAATCATATTACTTTAGGGTATCAAGGAACCACAATGGGGAAAAAAAGAACAAAGGCTGTTTTTGCTTTTATAGTCTTTGCTTTCACAATTCAACAGTAAATCAACAGTGAACATTTGGTTTGCCTGAGGCAAACATGAAATCAGCTTGCCTGTTTGGAGCTTATATTGTCTTTTGTTCTTATCTGATAACTCTTCAGAATAAGCACACACTCTCCCATCTTGAAGACCCTCAGTACCAGTGGTAGTCCCCACTGAATTTATTCATCAAAATGATTTGAAATTCAGCTGTCCAATTTTGTATTTGTGAGGAGTATTGGTAATATAGTTCAAAATAAAGCCACAGAGAAGAATTCATTTCAGCACAGAAATAATTTCCCCTACAGTTAATCCTGTTTTTATTCAGACACAGAGACTTGCCTCCACAAGGCCATTTCTCTCCCTAGGAAGAAGAAAGTTTTGTTGAGGGGAAAAAAAGCCATCTGACTCAACAGATACTTAAGCACACAAGGAAGAAAACTCTTTTTCAGGATGATTTTCTTGCCAACAAACTCTGAGTGTCCTCCTGGCCATACCCAGTTTCAATGCCAGATTCAAGCCTTCCTAGTGACAAAGGGAACTGTCAAAAAAGTGGAAGACATCAGTAGTGATTTGAAAACACAATAAGACAGGGGAAGCAAGGGAAAAAGAACAAGGCATGAGAAATTCAAACTGATAGGCCTGATTTAGCTGATAGCTACATCATGAAGCAGTACTTTGATTTGTTAAAGAGATGTGTAAGACTTAGCTTGAATTTATTTCCTTTGCTAATTCTTTCATTTTTCCTATACATTTCTTAAAAGAATGAATCTCATGTGTGCAAAAAAGTATTTGTAAGGGATAAAAACATAAATGAAATTCAAAGTATTCTCAAAGCAGCTAATGAAATAACTCTGTTACCTTTAAAGTAGGGCAAATAAACTTAAATGGTCAAAAAACAAAATATTGGTTAAGGTTTCTGGTATGTCACACTCCTGAGGACTAACAGGAATTAGGGTCCCACAATCCATTTTCCAGAGAGCACACATAACTGGATATTTACCTGAGGGCTTGTGGCAGTACCAGAGTCTCTCTCACTCTTTCCACAGAAAGGTGATTCTATGCCCCTCCTTCCTGAATCTCCCAGAGCTGTGTATTTTGACCAGTAGAAGTTGAGTCCTGTTGTGAGGAACCCAAACAGCTCCATGGAGAGGCTCATGTGCCACAAGACTGTTGCCAGTGCTCTAGCTGAGTGTCCAGCTAGTTAGTAACCAGCACAAACCTGTTAGCCATGTTTATTGAGCCATCTTTGGAAGTGGATCTTCCAGCCCCAGTCGGAACACTCTAATGATGCCACAGAGAACAGAGAAAAAATTCCCCATAAAGCTCTGATCATATTGCATATGTGTGAGCAAAAGAAATGATTCTTCTTGTGACAAGCCAGTAATTTTTGGGGTGGGATGTTACACAACATTAAGAAGCCAGATACTGTTTTGGAAAGTAGTTTAACAGGCTCTACTACTCCTACCATAACTCCAGCACTTCTCTTACCTGAATTTAAAAGAAAAAGACTTGGAAAAACATTGAATAGACAGAGCTGTCAGAGTTGTAAATAACTCCCCTAATTCTCTGGGTACTTTCCCCAAGTAGAGGTGGGGGAAAAGGTAGGAATTAATAGGCTTTGTTACCTTTTCTATTTCACTTCTTAACTCTTCTACAGATATTTACTGGGATCAGACCTCAAATAAATTACTTTCTTGTAAATTATTGTCTTGAGAGAACCCTAACAAAGACAACCTTAGCTAGTGATGCAGTGCCCACTGGTTGCATAGGTATGTCTTAGTTATCAGTACTTTTGCTTGTAAAATAATGGATGTAGTGTCTTCTGTGATCTGGTGCCCCACACTTTGGTTTTATCATATGTAACTAGTTTATTAATGCAAATCAATGCATGTAAATATGAGTAAGTTTGGACTTGTTTCATTATTTTTTATTTATTTTTTAAACATATCCCCAACTGGATAATGTAGAATCTCTCTTCTCTAATTAGTAAATTCCTTAGTGATAAGATTATATGACTCTTTCTATACTTTCTGTTACTGAATTCCTTATAGCCTGTGTTTAAACTTCCAATTAAAATCCAATTCAAGTCTTATATCTTGCCTAAATGGTTGTTTCAGTCCTAGGAATTCAGAGGGAGGAGGAGCTGGGACGTCTTTCATTCTGTCATTTGTCTACAATGGAGATGAGTGTGTTGGAGTTATGTCTTCTCCGGTATTCTGTTCTCGCTCCCTCTTCTGGGTTTGCATCCCCTGATGTTGTGGGCTGAGAAGGAAAGAAAGGCCATGCTGGGAATCTTCTTAGAAACTAAGCACATCTCAGTGGTAAAACAACCCAGATATAGGTCTCATTGGGTCTGGCCCTCTTAGTTGACCATGACTACTGCTGAAATGATATTCTGAAGGGATGGGGATCAGTGTTTAGCCTCCTTTTATACTTACATACTTAGAAAACTTCAGTGTTTTTCTGAAGACTCTGAAAGCTACGGGAACTTAGGAGAGCATTTTTCTCCTTCTTCTTTCCCTGGAAACACCATTCTACGAGTCCCTAGTCATTGTGTATTTGCAAATTTCTCTAGTAACACTTCTGCTTTCAGAAATATTCAAAGATGTGGGCACGAATTTCTATATCTACATATGCTGCCAAACTCTAGTAAATAATGACAAAATTACATGAGTTTTTTCTCTTGACATCCTATTTACAATATTATAAGATCGCAATTTCATATCTTAGAAAATGCACTAATAAAAAATGAGAAATGTGGGATGCCTGGATGACTCAGTCAGTTAAGCACTGACCTTTGATTTCGGGTCACAGTCACAATCTCACTGTTCATGGGATTGAACCCCATGGCAGGCTCAGTGCTGACAGCACAGAGCCTGCTTGGGTCTCTCTCTCTCTCTCTCTCTCTCTCTCTCTCTCTCTCTTTCTCTCTCCCCCCTAATCTCTTCCCCCTTCCCTGCTTTCTCTCTCTTTCAAAATAAATAAATAAACATTTTTTTTTTTTTTTAATGAGAAATGTACTGCTTGTATAACAAGTCAATTTTACTCAGTCATCTCAGAATTCTTCAACATTTTGGCAGGTCAACTTTCTTGAAACAAAACAAAACAACAAATAATGAGAGTGTTACTGAGATGCCCTTGAAGCAGAGATACCTACTGCTTCAGTTGGCCCAATGGCAGCAACATCTATCATGCCATTCCTAGATTTCCCCTCATCTACATCCATAGTCAACAGTTTTGTTGTTCTCAATTACTTGCATGATGGGATTTGAGCCCGCAGATGACCCTTTCCTTGTCAGGCCACAGCTGATATAAATACTCATTTACCATGGTCACTAGACATGGAAACACCAATCCCATGAGTTTCAGACATTGTTTTCTCTATGCTTTCTATAGTAGAATCATCAATTCCTCCTGCTTATGTAGTGACTTTGGCCATTTGGTCTTCTGGTATAAGGATCTCAAAGTGACTAGGCACTAGCCACAGTTTTGGCTTACTGTGATCCCTGGGAGAAAAGTGCCTTTAGGGATCAGGGCTTTTCATCACGCAAAATCTATGTTTACAGGGAGAAGGAAGCAGAAATTCCACATGTGACTCACTGATAATGACAGTAAAAGGTTTCTTCTACTTCCAAACTTTAGACCTCAAAGCACGTATGGGATAAAGCAGCATGTACTGGCTATTGGGCCCTTGTATATTTTTCATCTCGAAGAGCACTACCTTGATGAGAAGGATGTCATAATCAGGGCATTCGCTATATCTTCAAGTGTACACTCCAATGTTCTATCAGATTAGCTGTTTTCCTGATGATGTAGAATATGATACTAAGGCCCACTTCATACACTGTCAGATGGATTTGGAGCAATTTTTCACTTAGCATCTGGAATTTGAAATCCACACTCCAGCTAGGAGTCCCTAGTATCAATGACAGTTCAAAGTACACTCAACAATCCTGAAATATTTGAGTATTCCTCTTTCTACAGTTACTCTGGTGAATGACCATAGGTTTCTTTGAGATATACAGTAATAATTACTACTATGTATACATGTTGTAACACCAAATACTTACTTCTCAAAGAGCCCTGGCCTCCCCTTCAGTTGAAGGGACTTGTGTTTGAGGAATGTTGAAGGTCTAGAAATTGGGCTCACTGTTATAATTTGCATTATAACAATTGCCATCAGCCTTCTATTCCCCACTGTTTAAATTTCTTCATTATAAAAGTTAAGAAATCACTGACTGCTCATTGACCCTTTTTTGAAGAATACCATAGTCTGTCATCCATAGATTCCTAGGAGTCACAAGTGTCATTTCATCCTTTCTACTACTACCACAATTATGCCTACTTTGTCTCTGATGGTTAAGTGCTGAAACTTGATCTTTGTTCTTTTGGAATTCTGTGTTTCTCACTGACATTGTATTATCCAGTTGAACAGCTAACTTTCTATCATCAATCCCACCACAGGTGAATAGCCACCACTGGCTTCTCAACAATACTGGTGGCTCCTCATTGCTTTGGAGACATTATCCTTCAAGATAATCCTTGGAAATCAGAGGCAACTACTGGGTTATCTAATTTTGTATAATAAATTTACTCTTGTTTGCTATGTTTTCAGCCTTTTGACCATACACAGTTCTAGCATTTCTACTTCATTACTGCTAATCACCTAGCTTTTTTTTTTTCCCATTCTTGAAGAAATCATCCTATCAACATAATATTAGGGCTATCTCCAGGTGTCCTTGACAGGTACAATTTATGAAATCATAGGAACCCAATTATTAATAAACTCTACTTTATTCAGCTTTATATTCAGCCCCCATTGACCTAGCATCATCACAATCTAGTCCCAATCATGATCTCTCTGTTCTGGTTGGTTTCTAATAACTGGTTTCGCCAAATCTTTCAATGAATAATCCCTTACTTCCTACAGCAGAGACAGTACTTCCTTCATTAATCCATACCGAGATTTGGTCATATTCCAGAAGCAATGAGGGAAAGTGGAGGAAGGTATTATCTTGCCAGACATCTACTTCCTGTGAGACCTTAGCATGGTTTTTAGGCAAGGAGTGAGAGTTCTCCCAAAAGTTATCCCTGAAAAAAGCATTTAAATGCAAGTTGTTTCCTTGAAGGGTGATCTTAAGAAACACTATATGTGGAGAAAACAAATGAGGAAGTTTGCCAGTGTTCCTCCAAAATTCATGTCTACCTGGAATGTGACCTTTGGAAATGGGGTCTTGCATATGTAATTAGATGAGGTCATACTGGGTTAGGGTAGGCCCTAAATACAACAACTGATGTCTTTATAAAAGATAGAAAAGGGAGATACAGAGACACAGAGGGAACAGAAGAAAGTCATGTGATGATGGAAGCAAAGGTTCAAGCAATACAGACGTAAGACAAGGAACACCAGGGATTTTTGGCAACCATCAAAAATGAAGAAGCAAATTCCTTAGAACCTTCAGAGAAAAGCATGGTCCTGTTTACACCTTTATTTTGGATTTCTACCCTCCAAAACTGTGAGAGAATAAATTCCTGTTGTTTTAAGTCGCTTAGCTTCTTTGTTTTTTATAAAAGCAGCCGTAAGAAATAATACAGGCAGGGAAAGGAAGAAAGTCAAGAAAGGGTGGGTTATCAAGCTCTGAGCCACTGCAATTTAATCCCACCTAGGAATTCTGAGTATCCATACAGAACACATCCTTCAGTTATTCCTCTTGAAAATGCAGGAATTAGGGCAATTTTCTACCAGGTACCATTGGTTAAATGCTGTTTTCCAGAGAATTCTTTTGTTCCCCAACACTTCTGATACATTAAGCACTTGAGCAGAACAGGTTCTGGTGGTCTTTCAGTCAAGAGGGCACAAAGGCTGGCAGCTGGAACTAAAGCTTCTGTGCTTGGAAATGGTAAGGACAGATGAAACACTGACAGTTGTCTGCTACAGATATTCAAATAAATCCATGTTGTTTATTCACATTCAAATTATATGGACCATCAGGCCCACGGATCTTTCTCCAAATTTGTTCAACTCCTGACCTCAGTAGGTCTTCACTGAGTAATCTTCTAGTAGGCCAGACTTTTGGCTGCAGTTGCTTTTGTTTTGTTATGATTCCTGTAGAAAACTAGTCCTTCACAATTCAGGAGAATCTTGCTCACTTCGGTGCTGTTTTTCATACAGGCCTCAGTGGTCTTTCAGTAAAACACAATACTACACCTCCTGGATTACTTCCAGACAATCTTCTCCAAAGAGATGGTAGCTGTTTAGTTTACAGTTCCATGAATGACCATATTTCCAAAGTGTTTCCTCCATCCAGGGTGATTGTGTCAGTAAAGTGTTCCAGAGCAGCCACACATTGTACCAGAGCCACCCCTTTCTAATTTTATTTGGGCCCTGGTACTAAACCTGGATTACCTGCCCAGACTTCCTGCTTCCTCATGGTCATTTCCGTTATTGGTCCCAGTGTCTCTCAGTTTGGATAAACTTTTTTCATCATGCCTTAGTAACATTAAAAAGAGGAAAGATGTCTCTTTCTTTACTCATAAGAGATCCCTTGGTTTCACACAAATTTGTCTATCCCTCCATGGTGACCTTCTTGAGTTTCTTACCAAAGGGCTATTAGGAGGAATTATATTAATGACATAAATTTGGTTCTTATGTAAACTCAAAATGTACTCATGATTCTTAAAAGCCAACTTGCTAATGAATGCTATTAGTCACAAGAGGAATAAGGCATGAGGATATGAGTAAATTGCTTTCATATTCACCAAAGCTAATAGAAAAGCAGTGACTTTTTTCTATCAGTAAAATACCAATTTTACACTAAGTATAATATTTTGAAAGTACTTACTTGTCCAGATGTTTGGTGTAAATTATTTATTTGCTAAAATATTTACTGTTCACCTACTTTGTGCCAACATTGTGCTGAGTGCTGGGTGGATAAAGACAAACAAATATAGCTCCTTTCCTTATAAAGCTTATAATATGGGAGGGAAGAGAGAAATACAGTTAATCAGCCAAATAATAAAATAATAAAAAGATAGCAATTGCTATTACTATAAGAAGAAATTGCAATGATTAAAACTAAAGAGTTACAAAAGCCAAACAATTCTGGAGAAGGAGTTCAGGGAAGAAGTTTCAGAAGTTATATTTATTAAGATAACACTAATGGAATCAGTGGAATCAATCTTATTTTGCGGGGAGGTTGGAATAATACTGAATCTGAAAGCAGCCAGTGTATGTGAAGCATTGTGCTAGAGATCAGGGTATTGTGCTCTGCAGGATCCAGAAGATACAAAGCCTCATAGCTAATGATAAGAAATGTCAGTTTTTTCCCAAGGATATTAAGTGTTAAGCAAGTGTGGATAGCACAACATAATTTATGGAGGATTTAGGATTTATTTAGGAAAAACTCTCTGCTTTGTGCATAATCCACTGAAGAAAGTATATGAGAAAGCAGAGAGCAGAATTTGTAGTCTATGGCAGTTGTCTAAGTGAGAGGCCAGACTTTTAAAATTAGGATTATCATTGGTTGTGACTATTTCTTTTCTGAGTTCAACTTGATTTTTGACTCCGTATACACAGCTTGATGCATTATGGCTGGGCAAGTCCAATGCAGTGATAGTAGACCACATGTTTCACACTGATTAAGAAAGATGAATAAGTTTCTTCACTTGTGAATTCCATACTGGGAATTTACAACAACATTGTGGGGAATGTGATTCAATGATTATTAGAACTGCAATCTAATTAGAACTGTTGGATTGGTGCTAAATGAATATAAACTTCAATTCTCATCTAAAAAATTGTCCTGAAAACATTTGTATGATACAGGAGATATATACAGGACGTGACAATTTCTTTTTACCTAGGGCACAGATTGATGTTAAAAGCTCTCATCAGAAGGGAAAATTTCCATTATAACAGATATATCAAAGAACAGGAAGGTACTTAAATTTCTTAGGTTATATTTTTTGTTTAGCCATGACTGACTATAATTTTATTATTTTTCAATAGTAACTACAAAAATTTTATTTTCAAAGTTATAAATTCATTTGATGAGTAACTCTGTGAGGACTTCATTTTGATTTCATAGTAAACAGTTCAATAGACAATGAATTTCTTAGCTATTGATGTGTAAGTTTTGCCACTGGAAATATTCATTCAAAGGGAAATTAGCATAAGGGTTTGGAATTTTTACTTAATGAATCACATATTGATTTAACAAAGCTCTTTAGCAACACTGCCTTTCCTCTTTCCAAACTGCACAACACAATAGTTATAATAACTTCAATACCACATCATCTTGATCATTTTTGTGGTAATGTAATACTTAAAGCTACACTTATTTCAAGGTCAGTTTTATCGGTAGTTTAATTAGCTATACATAGATATAATTGAAACTGTATATCAATGTATATAATTTGAATTATGTATATATAGATATAACTTGAATATATCATAGATATAATTTGAAGGTTTATTTGGCTATAAATACACCTAACAATATACTTTCCTGGAATTCTCATCTTGTATTTTCTCTTCTTTTTGATGAAGACACTGAAGAATTTACTGTTTTGTAAAGGGCACTCAATTAGGCTTTATTCCCATGGAAGAGAACTCAAAAATTTAAAAATATTAAAAAATGCGTCCAAGGTATATGCATATGGGAGGTGATAAAAAGTTGTGGGAGACATATATGTTCTTAGATAATATACATAAAGCTGTTTGTCAAACTGAGGGATTTAAAGGAAAAGGACTGAATTACTGAGGAATGTTGGATCCAGTAACAGAATAACAAAATGATTTAGTGAGGTACAGATAAATCAGTCTGGCAGTTCTGAAACTATTTTTGGAAATATTAAAGGCTCCATGAGTGTTACTTTTCTGGACAGACTGATGCACATTGTAGACCCTTAAACTCACCCGAATAATCCTGACCTAAAAGTAGAAGCACTTTCTTAGGCTTCCTATGTGGAATGTGTTTTTTTTCTTATGAGAATAACCACTGAAGCATGTAAGGTGATCTATAGCAAATGTTTGGGACCTCTTCCCTGTTTAGTGGGTTAGATTATTGAAAAGCATGGTATAAAATAATGATTGTTTATTCTAAAAATAGTTTATATAATGTTCAAATCATTATGTTCCAGGTTGAGAGAAAGATGCCTGAAATGAGTGTAGCTATCCATTTCAGAATGCATCTAACACCTGGTCGTGCAACTGTTACTGGACTAAAGTCTGTAGGTATGGACAGAGGAAAGAGTGTTATCATATCTTGGTGAACCTAAATGATAGACTCTGGCTTTAGATGTTTGCAACATTTTGGTGTCAGTTCATCTGCAACCTTTTGTTATAGAATTGGAGTTAACCAATATATCACTCATGTGGGTAAATAGGCATGAAGAACTTGTACCTAATAGATTCTCCTTATACTTGGCTGAAGTGCAGCCTCAGGTCAAAGAAAAGTTTCTTTAATAGGACAACAAAGTCTTTTAAAAATTCTATAGTGAGCTGTATATTCTGCTTCAATGGGGACAATGAAGAACATACCCTCCAATATGAAGAATGAGAAAGGGGACATCTCTGAAAATCCTATGGACAGTAAAAGACTAATAAGGGAATGTTATAAACAACTTAATATAAATACACTTAGTAACAGAGATGAAATGGACAAATTCCTTGAAAGACATAGACTATCAAACTCATTCAAAAAGAGACTATTTCTGTGGTTATTAAATGAATTGAATTTGCAGTTAAATATATTCTAACAAACATTTTTAGACCTCGATGGGTTTACTTGCACGTTCTGCCAAACATTTGAGGAGGAAATAATATGAATTTTACATACATTCTTCCACATAATTGAAGATAAAGGCATATTTTCTGAACATATTTTGTAAGGCTAGCAATGTCTTGGCAGAAAACCAGAAAAGGCAAGACAAGAAAATAACTTACGAGCATTGATGCAAAAATTCTGAACACAATTTTAATAAAATAAATCCAAAATTTTATCATGACTAAATGGGGTTTATTTTAGAAATGCAAAGTGGTTTGAAGTTTGAAAATTAAGCAATGTAATTCACCATGCTAATGAGACTAAAAAAGAAAAACGGTAAAATTATCTCAATAGATGCAAAAAAAAAAAAGAATTTTACAAAATCCAACCTTCATTGATTACAAAGCTCTTAGAAAACTAGGAACAGAAAGGAATGTAAACTGATAAAGGGCATGTAGGAGAAACCCACAGTTACCATCACACTTGGTAAAAAATTGAGTAACTTTCCCCTAAGGTTTTAAAAGAGGTGGGAATGTCCCCTCTCACTTTTTATTTTCTGAATTTTATTAGAGAGCATGTATCATTTTATAGTTTTGTTGAGTTATGATGAAGGCATAATTACACATATTTAAATTAAATAATTTTATAAACTTTCATATAAACAGCTTGGAATAATAACCCTAATCAAGAAAATGAGTACATCTGTCAACCACAGAAGACTTTTTTGTGTCCTTTCTTATCTAACCCTGACTTTCCAATCCATGGGCATGCAAACATGAAGGTACTTTCTGTCATTATAGATTATGTCCTCTTGATGAATTAACCCCTTTATCATTGTGAAATGATTCTTTCATTCTGATAATATCCTTTTCTCTGGAATACACTTTGCCTGATATTAATATGTCCCCTCCAGCAGTCTTCTCTTAACTAGTGTTAGCATGGTAGTATATATTATCTGTCCTTTTATTTTTAACTCATTTGTAGTTTTATATTTGAAGTTGGTTTCTTGTTAGTAGCATTTAGTTGAGTTTTACTTACTTTTTAAAAACCTTGTTAATTAATTAATTTAATCTCTTACTTTTAATTGGGATACGTAGACCCCAATTTCATTTGGTTATTGGTACGAATTATTTAAGTATACCATTTTGCTGTTAGTTTTGACTTCTTTTATGTGTTCTTTGTTCCCCTTTTCCTTTTTTTCACTTTTGTTTTAGATAAATAAGAAAAATTATTTTTGCTCACATATTTACCATTTTCAATCTATCTATTCTGTTGTGTGGATACAGATTTCCATTTGACATTCCATTTGATATCCTTCTGCTTGAAAGACTAATTTTATTTTTGTAATACTTCAGATCTATTGGTGATGAATATTTTAACTTGTGTATATATAAAGTAGACTTTATTTCATTTTTGTTCTTGAAAGATATTTTTACCATATATAGATTTTTAGGTTGATGGTATTTTTCTTATAATACTTTAATATTTTTCTACTGATGTCTGGCTCGCATTGTATGGTTTCTGATGAGAAGTAATCATTCTTATTTTTGTTATTCTGTATATAAAATCTCTTTTTTGTTCCTGTGGCTTCTTTAAAAATGTATATTTAACACTGGTTATAAGAAATTGGATTACACCTTGGTATAGTTTTCTGCATGCTTTTGTTCTTGAGGTTCATTGAGTTCCTGGTTCTAGAGGTTTGAATTTTTCATCATATTTGGAGAATGCTTGCCATTATTTCTTCAGATATTCTATTTTACTTCCTCCTCTGATTCAGAGATTAAATTATATGTCCATGTGCCTGTCTGAAGTTATCTCATATATCATTTATCATCAGAATATTTTTTTTAGTTTTGTTTTTTCTGTCTGTGCTTCATGTGAATACTTTTTATTGCTATATTTCAAGTTCAGATATTTCCTTCAATAGTGTCTAATCCCTTTATTTTTTTCCTCAGACACTTTTAGTTTCACCCCCAGTAGTTTGACTTGGGTCTTTTTTTTTTTAATATGAACAGCAATACTTAAATATTCTTATGCTTTCCTCTCCCTTTTTGAAATGTGGAATATAGTTATAACAGGTTTAAGAACTGTTTTATCCTCTGTGTTATTCCTTGGTCTCTTTTCTTTGATTAATTTTCTCAGTATAGTTTATTTTTTCTTGATTTTTTTTACATGTCCAGTAACTGTTGATTGGATACCAGACATTATGAGTTTTACCTTTTTATGTGCTAAATGTCTTTGTAGTTCTTTAAATATCCTTGACGTTTACCCCATTGAGCAGGTCCCTTATTTTTTCAAGACACATTCCAGAGATCTACTGCACAACATAGTATGTTTGGTTAATAATATGGTATTATAAAGTTAAAAATTATATGTATATATATATGTATATATATATACACACTATGTATATATATATATATATATATATATATATATATATACACACACACTACGTGTATATATATATATATATATATACACACACACACACTATGTGTATATATATACACTATGTGTGTATATACATATATATGTAATTTTTTTTTTTTTTAATTTTTTTTCAACGTTTTTTATTTATTTTTGGGACAGAGAGAGACAGAGCATGAACGGGGGAGGGGCAGAGAGAGAGGGAGACACAGAATCGGAAACAGGCTCCAGGCTCCGAGCCATCAGCCCAGAGCCTGACGCGGGGCTCGAACTCACGGACCACGAGATCGTGACCTGGCTGAAGTCGGACGCTTAACCGACTGCGCCACCCAGGCGCCCCTGTAATTTTTTTTTTTAAGTAGGCTTCACATCCAGCACAGAGCCCAGTACATGGCTTGAACTCATGAACTCATGACCGTAAGATCAAGACATGAGCTAAGAACAAGAGTTGGATGCATAACCCAGGCATCACTGTACACTTAAAATATATTAAGAAGAGAGATCTCATTTAGGTGTTCTTTCAAAGCTAAAAAAGAAAAAGAAAGAGAGAAAGAAAGAAAGAAAGAAAGAAAGAAAGAAAGAAAGAAAGAAAGAAAGAAAGAAAGAGAAGAAAAGGGAGGAAGGAAGGAAGGAAGGAAGGAAGGAAGGAAGGAATCACAAAAGAACACTGAAATTTTTTTAAATATTTATTTATTTATTTTTACAGAGAGAGAGAGAGAGCATGTGTGCTAGTGTGGACAAGAGGGAAAGGGGCAGACAGAGAGGGTCAGAGAGAATCCTAAGCAGTATCCGCGCTGTCAATGCAGAGCCTGACCCAGGTCTCAATCTCACAAACTGTGAGATCGTGACCTGAGCTGAAATCAAGATTTGGACACCTAACCAGCTAAGCCACCCAGGTGCTCTGACTAAGAAATTTTTGGAGGTGATGAATATATTAAGTATTTTGATTGTGGTGATGGTATCGTGGGTGTGTGGATGTCCAAACTCATCAAAATATATACATTAAACCTGCAGTTTTTTTAATATATATCCAAAATAATTTTTATATGAAAATTGGATACAAAAAAATATCCTTGACCTTTGTTCTGTGACAAAACTTCACTATTTGGAAGCAGTTTTACCCTTTATAAATGTACTTTTAAACTTTATTAGGCAGGGCATTACTTTGTAGGAATTTTGACCCACCATCAAGACATTGTCCTTCTGAGTACTCTACTAAACAACCCTCAAGCCCTATATTTTATTGATTTCTGTACTTTGGCTAGTGGAAACACAGATAATTCTTTACCCTAGATGAGCCTCAGGACAACTTGATCCTTTCTAGAGATTCTTTTACAAGTTTCTGGTTATTTTCTCATGCATATTCTCTGATTCTGCTTAATGTAAAGACTCAGTCAGATTTCTGTGAAAATCTCTGGAACTCTTTATTTCTTTGTAGAACTCTCTCCTCTTGGGCACCTGGATGGCTAAGTCGGTTAAGTGTCCAACTTCGGCTCAGGTCATGATCTTGGGTTCATGAGTTTGAGCCCTGCTCAGACTTTCTCCTATCAGCATGGAACCTACTTCATTTGAATCTTATGTCTCTCTCTCTGCCTGCTCTCTTCTTGTGTGCTCTCTCTCTCTCTCTCTCTCTCTAAAATAAATAAACATTTTAAAAAAAAGAACTCTCTCCTCTCTGGAGCTCTTCCCTGTAAGTTCTAGCTTCTACGATAGTCAAGGGACTACAGGCTGGCTCTGTTCACATTTCCTTTTTTTTGTTTTGCAGACTGGAATCTCTCCCACTTCAGGAATTATTGTCCACTGTTGCCTTTTGTCTAATGTCTGAAAACCACTATTTCATATACTTTCTAGTTCTTTGTTTGCTTAAGAGAGTAAACCTCTTGTTACCTCTTTATGGCTGAAGGCAGAAGTTAGTACACATTATTTTTATATTTAGAGAAAATGTAAACTCATTCCCTTTGAAAATGATATGATTGAAAATCCTTAGTTTAGTGTTTTCTTTCTGAAATATATGCCTCAGAAATTACAGGTAGTCTTCCCAGAAATGCAATTCAGTTAGTCTCCCAGAATTGCAGTTCAGTGACTGCTGTCCATTTCTTTTGATTTAGAGAGGATGATTAATTTCAACACAAGGGTTCATAATGTATTTCCAGAAAATGTAGAGTTCAGACCATAATTAAGAATACTTTAACTTTTATATGCTAAATATGGATATGGTGTGGATGACTGTGGTGAATATATTTGTCAAAAAATTCCTAAAATATTTAAAAGACTTTTCTATTTATTTTAATTGAATATGATTGGGTAAAACAATAGGTCAACATGTAGATAAATCTATACTATTAAACTGATGTGTACTTTTTTAAAAAATAAAAATGGAAGAAGTTAACATGCGTGAAAAAGTACTGGTGGACTTTAATGCCTATATATCAATGACAGATAATGAAGTATGTAAAAAAAAAAAAAGAGCACAAAAAGTTGAAATCGGCAAATTCATTATATATTTGATCTACATTCTGTGATCATAATCACTGAGAGCTATGTACTTATTCAATTAAATTTACTTTAGGGTGCAAGGACAGATGGGGTTGCAGTGCTTACTAATCTTGGCAGAGGAGACCTCTGGAAAAAAATTGGCCAAGAAATTAAAGAAAATGTTAATATACAAGGAAGAATACGGTGGTTTGTTTCCAAGACTCTGCCGGAAGTTATTTCTCACAGTTGTCTGAAATATAACTGACACTTCCCCTTTTTGCAAGTTTTTAGAGCTTTTTGAAATATAGTTAACCCAGAACTAAAAAGTGAGAAGTTGTCTTAAATAAATATCACACATTTGTGACTCTAGTGTCTGTGTATTTTAGGGTCAAAGTTGCTATATCAAAGAGACCTTGAAATACAGTGGTTTGTACAACATAAAGATTATTGTCTTTCATTAGAATTTTGAAATAAGTTTTTCATCTTTGTACCTCAGAGACCTAAATGTCATCCGGACAATTACCTCACAGTTCCCTATAATGCTACTGTCTTTATGGTTCAAATTCATACCTGGTTTCCAATCATTGGGGAGAAGAAAGATTGCTTCCAGGAAGCATGTCTCATGTCTTAAGTCCTAGATGTGTAATTAGCATACATTACTTCTGCTTGTGGTCCAGTGATCAGAACTTAACTCACTAAGTTAAGATGAGAAGGCTTAAAAATATCTAGTCAAATAGCATTGTGCAAGCGATAATTGTATTATAATGGAAAAAGAAGGGACGAAATTGTGTTACATGATTAGCAGTCTCTACCATAATTCTCTGTCATTAACTTCCATATTTATATTTCTAGTTGTGAATTCGCTTTTCATTGATCCGTTATTTTATTCAAACTTTCGATTCAATATCTCCACTATTATGTTTTATAAATATATAAAGATCATGATGCCCACTTAATTTGCATCCTGCTATACTCACTGACTTGCCTATCTCTACTGATGAAAAACTCCATCCCCACCACCCCTCACCCCCATGCTCAGAAGCCATTTTTTACCTAACTCACCATGATCCAACAAGAAATACTTGTGGAAACAGAAACCACACTAGGTCTTTTAAATAGTTATTTTTATTTTTTTTAATATTTTCTTACATAATATTGAAAGTAACCACAGAGATCTTTGAAATGTTGGCCAGATCATATCAGTTCTGTGCCAGAAACCTGAATTGTCTCCCAGTTTTACACAAAGAAAAGCCAGAGTCCTTATATATCCTAAAGGTACCTTCAGAGTCAGCTCTCCATCACTGCAATTATTTATTTATTATTTATTTTCTTCACCTCACTTTGCTGCAACCATATTTATATTCTTGCTTCCCCTTTAGCTATTTTTCTAACACTCCCATTCCTCTCTCACTTTACAGTTTGGGCATTGGCTACCTGCATAATAAAGAATGCTCTTAACCTAGACAAATGAACATCTTTTTCAAATTTCACCTCTCTGATGATATCTAACTTAATCCCAATTTTAAATTCTAATTTGAGGGGCGCCTGGGTGGCGCAGTCGGTTAAGCGTCCGACTTCAGCCAGGTCACGATCTCGCGGTCTGTGAGTTCGAGCCCCGCGTCAGGCTCTGAGCTGATGGCTCGGAGCCTGGAGCCTGTTTCCGATTCTGTGTCTCCCTCTCTCTCTGCCCCTCCCCCGTTCATGCTCTGTCTCTCTCTGTCCCAAAAATAAATAAAAAACGTTGAAAAAAAAAAAATTAAAAAAAAAATAAATAAAATAAATTCTAATTTGATCTCATATTACATCTATCATTTTCTGTAAACATTCTCATTCCTCTTAACCCTGTTTTACCGCCTGGTTTATTTCATATAATTTATGACATAAAATTCAGTTACTTACCATATGTATTATTTATTGTCTATTCCAATTTATTGACTATGACTAAAATGTAAGCCACATGTAGGCAAGAAACTTTGTCTCTATTGTTCACTAATGTATCCTAATACCAAGAACAATGTCGTGTAATGATGCTCAATAAATATTTATTGAAGTGGAAAGTAAATAAGTGAATTTCCTGTATAGAAATTCTCATACGTATTTTAAAATTACTTTAAAGGATTGTTTCCTTTTGTCTTTCTAATACAATCCTTAGATCCACAATCCTTAGATTTTAAATCTGAATTTCAGTGAAAAACGCACATCCACATTACCTTCATTAACAATAGAATTTGTCCTCGATATAATATACTCAGAACTATTTGTATTTTCATATTATTTTGTGAACAGCTTATAGAAATAATGGAAATTTTAATATCTGAATTTTTCTAAGGAATCTTTATGGAGTGCATTCTGTTTCTAGAAAGGGGATATTTTTCTTTTAAAAAATCCATAGCTGTGGGAGAAAAATCAATTTTCATTAATAACTACGTAAGTAGGAATCCATTTCATTTTGTATGTCAATTTTTAATCATAACATTCTAGTAGCAGAACTTAAATCACCCAAAAACATTAAGTTTCTTAATGGAAATGGAAATATCTCTAAAGATATTTTCGAGTATCTTTCATTCATCCAACAATCCTTCAGCAAACATTTATTGAGCTAGTTTAATACTAGTTACTAGCCTAAACCATGAGGACATATCACGTTTAATAAATGGATCCTCTTGGAAAAAGAATTAGATAATGGCATTACTGAAGACTAATATTTTACAGGAATTCAAGATGACTGGATATGAATGGTACAGGAGGGTAGCTTCCTCTCCACAACTGTAAAGATCTGGAGCTCTTCACCAAACACAGATATCAAGGGTAAAGCAGGTTTCAGAGAAATTACAAAGTTTGGTTTGGGGGGTGTTAATCTTGTGTTTCATCTGAGACATCTGGGTAGATGATTTGGAATGGAAATATAGGTTCAGAGCACAGGCAAGAGTTCTGGATAGGAACATAATGTTGAAGCTATTATCATACCAGGAGGAAATTCAATGATACATGCAAGAAAGAATCTATAGAGAGAGGATAGCCACTGAGTCTTAAGGAGCAGTTATATTTAAACTATAAAAGAAGTAAAAAACAGTAAAGGAGAGCAATCCATCATGATCAAAGAGTAGGAGTAGAATGAAGAAATACACACATTCCCTTTAGTTCATTGAAGGTAAGTGCTGTTTGTGTATCTATGAAATATGGTGCTTGGAAAAAAGAAAGGATGCAATAAATTATTTTTTAATTAAATTTTTTCTACTTTATGTGATTATGTGTTAAGTATCTTTTAGTAACATTGGACTTATTTTTTTTTCAAATTTTGACAAAGGTGATATTTATCTGGATTTTTAATTCTCCCTTGTGATATATTTTAATAAATAAAATGCCACAGTCAAAAGGTATAAACAATTTTAAGATTGTTGATACATATTTTTAAAAATATTTCCAAAAAGGTGGCTCCTGGGTGGCTCAGTCAATTAAGTGTCCAACTCTTAATTTTGGCTCAGCCCAGAATTGGGCTCTGCACTGACAGCGCTGAACCTGCCTAGGATTCTTTCTCTCCTCCTCTCTCTGCCCTCCCCCACTTGCATTTTCTCCATCTTTCTGTCTCTCAAAATAACTAGATAAACTTAAAAAAAAAAGATTTCCAAAAATGCTTCACCAATTTATATCTTCACTGTCTTTTAATACAGAAGGGCATTACAAACATTGATTATTATCTTTTTGTTTGTTTTTAATTTCACAAATTTGATAGGGGGGTTGTAAGTTAATTCTTATTACTCCTGTTATTGTAATTTAATTTCTTGGACTTCTGAAGGTGCTAGAACATTTTTTTCCAATATACTATCTATTAGCATTTTCATGTCCTTTGATTTAGGGAATATTCCTACCATGAAAAAGATTAAAGTATGTAATATAGCTTTCATATTAAGAAAATATTCAGCTAGATTTTTAGTGGAATAAATTGTTAGTTTCTCTATAGTAAACACTGTTGTGAAAAAATAAAATCTCTTGCATAAATATTTTGAAACTGTAAGAGTAAAAACAGAAGTCCCTGATACATTTTAATATTTCTACGTGTTATGCATTTATATTCTGTGAGAATAGAATTAATCCATTTCTTTATATATGTACATATATAAATACATATATGTATATACAATTCTTTAGAGTGGTTCAACAAGCATCTACTGTGATATACCAGTGATGTTTCCTTGTTTATCATCCTTCCCAAATGTGAATTACTAACGTAAATAGTGCAATGTCAAATGTAACCAGAAAATCCAGTTGAAATTAAATCTACTTAATCATTTGTACTGAAAGATTTAATAATGTTCGATGGCTTTACATTTTGCCTCATTCTTCCACTATGCTGCATCAGACATGTTTTCCAAATATATTATGTGTCATTGGTTCTATGTGCCAGAGACCAGTGATTTCTTCAAGGTGTACTGAACCTAATTCGCTTACAATATGTTTTCCATTCCATTAATTTTGTTTTTTTAAATAAGGATTATTCCCATGTCAATATTATCTATTTAGTATTTCTTCTTTGAATTGGAATATTCAATAAAGAATGGTCACAAATATTACTTCACATATGTTCTGGTACAATACCTAGCTATATTTAAAAATTAAGCCAAAATAAATCAAAATAAATTAATAAATTAAATTAATAAATTTTAAATGATATTACCAGTTGTTTTAAAATTTTTTTAATGTTTTTCATTACTTTTGAGAGACAGAGAGAGAGAGAGCACAAGCAGGGGAGGGGCAGAGAGAAGAAGACACAGAATTTGAAGCAGGCTTCAGGCTCTGAGCTGTCAGCACAGAGCCCAATGCCAGGCTCAGACTCACAGACTGTGAAATCATGACCTGAGCTGAACTCGGATGCTTAACCAACTGAGCCACCTAGGCACGTCTAACAGTTGTTTTAATACAAATATATTGTTTGAGGGACACCTGGGTGGCTCAGTCGGTTAAGCGTCCAACTTTGGCTTAGGTCATGATCTAGCAGTCCAGTCCATGGGTTCGAGCCCCATGTCAGGCTCTGTGCTGACAGCTCAGCACCTAAAGCCTGCTTCAGATTCTGTGTTTCCCTCTCTCTCTGCCCCTCCCCTGCTCACACTGTCTCTCTCTCAAACATAAATAAACATTAAATTCTTTTTTAATACAAATATATTGTTTTCTTTTTTTCTTTCTTTCTTTGTTGTTGTTGTTGTTTTGATTTTTTGCTTTGCCAAGTCATATTACACTCTAGGAAGGGCTCACTCAGTGAATCTAAATTCAAGCAATAAAAAATGTACTCTCTACATTTATAGTATATAATATATATGTATGAATGTAGGTGTGTGTGTGTGTGTGTGTGTGTGTGTGTGTGTGTAGATAGCTAGATTAACCAATAGACAGATTTTCTTTTTTACTGCAAGCTTACTTTTTGTAATTCTGCTCACACTCCTGATTCATGATTTGACTCTGACCAATTTCTTTGTCATGTTTTACAATAAGTATTGGTAAAATAGTTATACCAAAACTATAATTTAGTTTTCAACTCTGTAATCTAACTATAAGACAAACATCTTTGACAATTTATCTACTAATATCTGTCTTTGGTGATTCAAGGGATCAAAAGTACAGATAGTAGTAACATATGTATGTCAGGAGGGGTGGTAACTTCTCTTTTTCTCACCACTGTAATTTTAGCGTGCATTGCAGTACCAAGCATAATAAACATTTATCAGTAAGCAAAATGAATTATTGTTCTCTGAATTGATGTGTTATAATGAGAAATTTAACATTAAGAGAAAGAGAAGAAAGAAAGCGTACCTAATTATCCAAGGCATCCCATATTTCTGTGTCTTATGTTCTTTTCTCTCCATCCTTTTAGCCTCATCTGTGTCACCAAATTTCGAGGATGCCAGTAGAAGTGCGCTGTTATAAGTATTATGTTGAACAGTCTTAAATTTATTTTAGTGGAAAGAAATAATTTTTCATAACAGTTAATCTTTTTATTTTCAGGATGATCTTCTTGGGAACCTCATCCTAATGCATGTAACGTATCATTCTTATTGTGGATGTATTATACATACCCTAGGGACCCTTTTACACTATCATAGGCAATATCCCTTTTCTGCCAAACTCTGACCTGCTCTACAATTCATCCACAAACCTCATAGGAAACAATGTCTAACTCAAGCTGAAATCATTGAACTGAAAAAAAAAAAAAAATTAGAGTTCCTTTCTCCAGCATATTGTTCTTCAACCAGCAAAATTCCTGGTAGGTATTTATTTATTAATGCCATTCTCATTGTTGGTTTAGAGCACTTATAAAAGTAGAGCAGCTGTAGGATCTATATTATATCAATAATTGATAGTGCTGTATGGACAGTGAAAGATTTTTGTCTGCAGATAGAAGCACCTGGGGAAAAGAAGCTCTGGATCAAAGCAGGCTCATTCAGATCTCTAACAAGGTGGTTACTAAAAGGGAGATGAGAAACTGGGGAAAGGCTGATCTTAACTAAGCAGGTTTAAAAAACGATAGTAGTTGCATTCCAATCAGAGATTGTCAACTCTTTTTTTTTTTTTTTTTTTTAATTTTTTTTTTTTTTTCAACGTTTATTTATTTTTGGGACAGAGAGAGACAGAGCATGAACGGGGGAGGGGCAGAGAGAGAGGGAGACACAGAATCGGAAACAGGCTCCAGGCTCCGAGCCATCGGCCCAGAGCCTGACGCGGGGCTCGAACTCACAGACCGCGAGATCGTGACCTGGCTGAAGTCGGACGCTTAACCGACTGCGCCACCCAGGCGCCCCGAGATTGTCAACTTCTAAATGATACCCTTAGAATATAGCTCTTATGCTAGCTAAAAAAAAAAAAATAGGACTAATTACCTCTGTATTTCAAAAATAAATTATTGTTGCATGATATGTTATGATGTAAGTTTGTCACAATTCATCCAATTTCAAATTCTCTCAACTTTATAGGTGTTGACTTCCTTCTAGATTGTGTTTTGCTGTTATCCAATGCTGCAGTAAACAATTCTGTACATATCCACTAGTGAACATGAACACGTTTCTTTTCCTATGTATACACATAAGAATATAATTGTAGGTTATATATATATGTTTAATTTTATAAGACAACGTATGCAAGAACTAAAGGGAAAACGTGGCTAACTCATAGAAATATAATACTGTGTGAAAAAAAAATTGCAGAATAATACACAAAAGCATTGTGTTAAATGCTTTACAAAAAACAAAACAGAGGGGCGCCTGGGTGGCTCAGTCGGTTAAGCGGCCGACTTCGGCTCAGGTCATGATCTCGCAGTCCGTGAGTTTGAGCCCCACGTCGGGCTCTGTGCTGACAGCTCGGAGCCTGAAGCCTGCTTCATATTCTGTGTCTCCCTCTCTCTCTGCCCCTCCCCTGCTCACGCTCTGTGTCTCTCTGTCTCTCAATTATAAATAAACATTAAAAAAATTATAAAAATTTTTTAAAAGAGGGGACCTGGGTACTGGTTAAGTCTCAGACTTCTGCTCAGGTCATGATCTCATGGTTTGTGAGTTCGAACCCGGCATTGGGCTCTGTGCTGACAGCTCAGAGCCTGGAGCCTGCTCCAGATTCTGTGTCTCCCTCTTTTTCTGCCCCTCCCATGCTCATGCTCTATCTCCTTCTCAAAAATAAACATTAAAAAAATTTTTTTTTAAATTTAAAGAAAGCCAAAACTTTGCTGAGACTCTTGGAGGTCTATGAATCTCTCCTTGCCTTTCCACACACACACACACACACACACACACACACCCCAAGTGGCTTTACCACTCAGAAGAATATAGTAAAGGCAGGTTCAGCTTATAGAAAAGATAAAAACTCAGCCTTCGGGGCTGGAAATTGCTATATATCCTATTAAGATTTTTTTTCTCAGCATTTTTATTGCTCTGCTCTGATGGAAAAAAAATGAGAATTACTGCCAAAGAGCAAAACTCGCTGAGTTTTTATGGTCCTTACTGTGTTGCCTGTTGTTTTAATATCGATAAAATTTCAGAATATCCACGTGAATGTAAAAGTAAGAAAAAGAACTAAGATCCTTTATATTGGCTGGAGAAGAGTTGTTTAGTTTTAAACAAACACTATATTAAGCACTCTATCAAGACACATAATAGAAAAGCAGCTGCTTGAAGACTTTAGATACTATTGTCACAACTATCTCATGATCCTTTTGTTTCCTATGAATTGGACAACTGAGTCTAGACAAGTTATATTTTTCCTCTATGCAATTTTAGAGTATGTTAAAATTAGAGAATAATTCTATCCTATTTATTTAGTATTTGACTTGTTCTTTTTTACCACCAGTTTAGACACAATTTAGTTCCAACTATTAACCTCCAAAATCAGATCTTAGTGTGTAATTGAGTTTAAAACAGTTACTTCATTACCAGTGAACGTATGACACCTGCATGCTGTAGTGGAGGGCAAGAGTGTGGCAAAACACCCTATTAGATAAATCTATACATTTATTTCATGTAATGGATAAGCTTTTCCAAATATTTTATTAGATTTTCCAATATGATGATAGACCAAAAGATTTTACACTTGTGCATCCTTACCTTTTCCAGAAATGTGGTGATGAAATGAGTATACATTTGAAATTTAAGCAAACTTTCACATTGAAGGATATATAGAAGAGCTTATTTTGTGGGATTGTTAAAGTCAAGAACAGCACAAGACATTAACAGTCTCCACATTATTTCAAAATGATGGAATGTAATAATGTATAATGTTGTCCTCAATTTTCTTTTCTTCAGCACAGAACACAAATCTCAGAAATTAGGGGAAATTTTTCCACTATCTACCCACATTTTCTCCCAGCGCATACCCTAGGGGACATCAAAGCAACTGTTATATTCACTCCTACTTTCAGCCAGCTGAGGCTTGACAGTAATAATCTACTTGAAGTAATTTTCTCTGCTAACATTTTATACTTATCACTGTCAAGCAGTCATTATCATTGACATTTGGCAGCATTTCAGAATCTATCATGTTGTCTAACACCTGCCAAGGTTTATGCATAAGACTCAGAAGTGTATTAGGAACTACTCAAATTAATTACTATTTCATTAATGGTTTTACAATACTCATATATACCCATACTCTTACAGTCACATACCTTCACGCTTAGATATTTCTCGATAAAGTTTTTAAAAATGTATACACCATTGTTGAATGTTAACATATTTATTAGTCTAAAATCTATGTAACCAGTTCAGATTTCTGGTCTTCTTATATTTAATTTAATTCCAAAAGAGGTGGTGGGGGGGAAACCATTAAAAATGACTCATACATAACAAAACTTAATTCGTAGAGATGCTATCTAAATCTTCTATCACTCAGTGCCTTTTGTTGTATAAAATGTATTTTTAAGAGACCAAATGAAGAGTGCATCTAAAATAGAATTTGTATTAGTTACCATTTATTTTTAACATTTTACCTACATTGTAACCATTAGTTTTATGTTTACAACTTTTTATACTGTACTGAAAGTGGAAATTCACACTTCGTTTTATCTCCTTCTCCATATGAAAAGTCAATACATACAGAGTACATATTTTAGGATTGATGAAAATATGTATCTTCCTTAACATTGGCAACTTTAGGGGTTATTACAAGATTATTGCAGCTATAGATTTTTCCCTATGGAAAGCTTAAAGTATCCTTGTATGCTGTTGCTAGCTACAGAGATTATTGTATCTTTAACAATCAGGAAAGCTTCTACTTACTTGTTTCTAATTTGTATAATTTAAAGTGTTTCCCCCAATATATACATATATTTTTAATTCTTGAGAATGAGAAGAACATTGGTTATTTGGGATCTTTCGCAGTTATGTACAAATTTGAGGATTGTTTTTTTCTATTTCTGTGAAAAATGCTGTTGGAAGTCTGATAGAGATTGCATTGAGTCTGTAGATTGCTTCGTTTAATCATTTTAACAATATTAGGTCTACTAATCCATAGATATAGGATACCTTTCCATTTGTTTATGCCCTCTTTATTTCTTTCATCCACATCTTGTAGTTTTCATTGTATATATCTTTCACTTCCTTAATTAAACTTATTCCTAAGTATTTTATTGTTTTGATGCTATTGTGAGTAGGAAAGTTTCCTTTATTTCTTTTTCAGATAGTCATCGTTAATATTTAGAAATGCAACTGATTCTGTTGAGTTTATATCATGCAGCTTTACTGAATTATTTTATTAGTTCCAACAGTTTTGTGGTTGAGTCTTTAGTATTTTTTCTATATAAAATAATATAATCTGCAAATAATGATAATTTTACCTCTTCTGTTCCAAAGTGAATGCCTTTAATTTATTTGTCTTGCATAATTCCTCTAGTTAAGACTTTAAGTACTATGTTGGATAAGAGTGGTGAGAGTGGGCAACTTTGTCTTTGTCTTGTTCCTAATTTTAGAGGAAAAGCTTGAAGTATTTTCACTGTTCAGGATGATGTTAGCTGTGAGTTTGTCTATAAGACTCCTAGTAGCAAAACAATCACATGAAAGAAGAACAAAGCTGGAGGCATCACACCTCGTGACTTCCAACTGTACTACAAAACTATAGTAATTAAAACAATATGGCACTGGCATAAAAATAAATACATACACCAATGAAACAGAATAACAATCCCAGAAATTACTCCCTGAATATAAGGTCTACTAATATTTGACAAGGGGAATAGATAGTGTGTTCAACAAATGGTGTTGGGAAAACTGGATATCCACATGCAGAAATATGAAGTTGACCCATATCTTACACCATTTATAAAAGTTAACTCCAAATGAGTTAAACACTTAAACCCATGATCAGACACCATAAAACTCCTAGAAGTAACATAGGAAAGAAACTCATTGACATTGATATTGGCAAATTTTTTTTTTTTTGGATATGACACTAAAAGCACAAGCAACAAAATCAAAAACCAACAAATAGGACTATATCAAAAAAGTTTCTGCACAGCAAAGAAACCATCAACAAAATGAAAAGGCAACTTACAGTATGGGAGAAAAAAATTACAAGCCATATATCAGATAAGAAGCTAATATCCAAATATATAAAAGACTCATATAACTCAATAACAAAGAAACAACCCAATTAACAAATGAGCAGAGGAACTGAATAGATGTTTATCCAAAGAAGACATCTAGGACAACAAGTACATGAAAAGATGTTTAAAATCTCTAATCTTCAGGCAAATGCAAATCAAAATTGCAGTGAGTTATCGCTTCACATCTGTTAGAATGGTTATCAGGAAAAGGTAAGGGACAACAAGTGTTGATGAGGTTGCAGAGAAAGGCAACACTTGTAAATTGGTTCAGTCAATATGGAAAACAGCATGAAATTCCTCCAGAAATTAAAATTAGAACTACCGTATGATCCATCAATCCCACTTCTGAGTATATTTTCAAAGGAAATGAAAACAGCATATCAAAATTCGCCCTTTCTGTTTATTGCAACATTATTCACATTACCTAAGATGTGGAAACAACCCAAATATATCAGTGGATGACTGGATAAAGTCCACTAGATCAGTGGATGACTGGTATATATACAATGGAAGGTATATATGAGATCATTAAGCTAGGTATGATAAGTTGACAGAGAAAAACAAATACTGAATGTTATCACTTATAAATGAAATCTAAGAAAGATGAACTTTGGGGCCCCTGGGTGGCTCAGTCATTTGAGTGTCCAACTCTTGATTTCTCCTCAGGTCATGACCCCAGAGTCATGGGTTTGAGCCCATGTTGAATAGGCTTCGTGCTGAGTGTGGAGCCTGCTTAAGATTTTCTCTCTATAGGGGGGGCGCCTGGGTGGCTCAGTCGGTTAAGAGGCCGACTTCGGCTCAGGTCATGATCTCGCGGTCCGTGAGTTCAAGCCCCGCATTGGGCTCTGTGCTGACAGCTCAGAGCCTGGAGCCTGTTTCAGATTCTGTGTCTCCCTCTCTCTGACCCTCCCCTGTTCATGCTCTGTCTCTCTCTGTCTCAGAAATAAATAAAAAACGTTAAAAAAATTAAAAAAAAAAAAAGATTTTCTCTCTATATACCCCTCTGCCTCTCTTCCCCACTCAGGCTCTCTCTCTCTCTTTAAAATTAATTAAGTACTTAATTAATCAAGTAAAATAAAAAAGCTAAACTCATAAAAACAGAGCGTAGAATAATAGTTACCTGGGCTGGGGATGGGGGAATTCAGGAGATGTTTAAGGTACAAACATGCAACTAGCAGATAAAAAAAAGTTGTGGAAATCTAATGCAAAGCAAGTGGTTGCAATAAACAATAATACATTATGTTCTTCAAAGTTGCTAAGAAACTTGTTCCCACAAGTAAAAAGAAATGATAAATATGTGACTCAATAGGTTGTAGCTAATGCTATAGCGCTGGTAAACATAATGCAATATATGTATCAAATGAATGAGTTGTATCAAATGAATGAGTTGTACACCTTAAATTTACACAATGTTACATGTCAATTATATCTTTAATAATAATAAAATAAAAAACAATGAGGAGAGCAAAAGAACTTATTGGAATTAGAAGAACCAGTTAGATTCAGGTATTAGACTGCAAGAGATTTTTAACAGTACAACTATTTAAAACCTTTGCTTGTTATAATCATAATACTTTGATACTCCTTGATATATTTAATTCTTTCTGTATTAAAGCATTTAAGAGATTTTGGTAAAATCACAGAATAAAGAGAAAACACAAACAAGACATCACCTCTCACAGTTTCCTGGAGGTTTTAAACTTGTCTAAATAAACTCTGTAAATGCTCTATGTAAACAGCAAATTTGAATTATACAGGATATATAAACCAAACTCGCCTATACCACATAGTTAAAAAAAATAACACAGAGAGAAAACCAATAGTACTTCATTGTTTTGAATCATAGGAAAATGAAAATACTCATAGCTGTGCTTTAAAAATAAATTCACATAAGCTGAAATTTAATATACACATATTATCTAGAAGGTCAAAACAAATGTGTGATTATTTTGCAGGATTTTCTTTCATATTTCCCATACTTTAATATCATATTCACATTAAACCTATTTCCCTCTCTCTCCTCTCTCTTTGGTGCATCATCTTTCTATCTCTTTGGTAATTTAATGGGTCATCTGTATATGCGCACATATATATGTATATATGTGTGTGTGTGTGTGTATATGTATATATGTATATGTATATATATGTATACATATGTATATATGTGTATATATACATATGTATGTGTGTGTATATATATATATATATATATATATATATATATATATATAATAGGATAGCCATTAAATTACCACTTATATAGTTATATAGTATTTTTTATATATAATGTATATTTCATATATATTTGAGAAATTTAATGGTTATACGATTAAAGACCTGAAAGCCTGAGAGAAAAACATGTAAATAATATAGCAGGTTTGGGGGCGCCTGGGTGGCGCAGTCGGTTAAGCGTCCGACTTCAGCCAGGTCACGATCTCGCGGTCCGTGAGTTCGAGCCCCGCGTCAGGCTCTGGGCTGATGGCTCGGAGCCTGGAGCCTGTTTCCGATTCTGTGTCTCCCTCTCTCTCTGCCCCTCCCCCGTTCATGCTCTGTCTCTCTCTGTCCCAAAAAAAATAAATTAAAAAAAATAAAAAAAATAAAAAAAAAAATTAAAAAAAAAAAAAAACATTAATATAGCAGGTTTGAAGATACAGTCACTGCTGCTGACATTTTTCTACAAATTATGTCTTCACATTTTCATCTGCTTTCTGAAGTTATTGTTATTAACCAGATCTTATAAGAACTGAGTATCAGAATATCTAAGTTACCTGATACATTTCTTGAATTCTATAATATATTTTTCTTTCGTGGAACCACCGGAGCTACTAGTATGCATCTTCATTTATTTGGGAGCTGTAATGGTGTTACTGGGTGTCCAGGAAGAAGTGAGGAATGGATATATACATAGTGGAAGGAGAACAGTTTGCTGTCTTTCACAATTGATCAGTATTATATAATACCTAACTTACCAAATGGCAGAAAAGAAATTTGAAACAACCCTTGCTAAGGTCTGAATGTTTGTGTCCTCCAAAAATTTGTTGAAATTCTAAATCCCAAAGTTCATGGTATTAGTAGGGTGAGGCTCTTGGGAAGTGATTAAGTCATGAGGGTGACTCCTTCCTGAATTGGATTAGTGCTCTCATAAAATAGATCCCAAGAGGCCCCTACCCCCTTTCACCACGTGAGGACACATTGAGAAGTCTCTGACCCAGAAGAGGGCTCTTGCCTGGTCGTATTGGCACCTTGATCTTGGACTTCCAAACTCTAGAGCTATGAACAATACATTTCTGCTGTTTATAAGCTAGCCAGTCTGGTATTCTGTTATAGCAGCCCCAACATAATAAGGCACTTTTGCTAAATCCAAACCTAATGTTGCAAATATATCTCAGATAATTCTAATTTTCAATAGAAACATTTTTTAAAAAGAATATTCTGTTTATTTTGTATGAAAATACTGGAAGAATTAACAGTAATATGAAAGTGAAAATTCCAGAATTACTAAAGTATAAAGACTTGATATATTTTAGTTTATGTTTGAAATACTATAAAATATTATAGTATTATGTATATAATAAATATATTTATATGCAATAATATATAAAATATTATTGAATGAGAGCAGAGGGAAAAAAGGAGAATTCAAAGAAAGCACAAAGTTTTTTTTGGCCTGAGAAATTAGAGGGATGAGCTGCTTTCAACTGAGGTATCACAGGCTGAGGCTAGGTCAGATATTGGAAGAAAAGTTTGGGAGTTCAGTTGTGGACATGTTAAGTTTAAGTTTAGATTCCAATTAGAGGCATCATGGAGAAAGTTGGAAATACGAGTCTAGAAGATTAAAGAAAAAGATGAGTTGAAGTTATAAAAGTGAAATTTTAAGCATATAATATCATATTTAAAGACATAAGACTGGTTGTACTTATCTGGACAATAGGCATAGATAGGAAAGATTCCCTGGACATTATTAATATGTGAATAAGAGAAGGAACCCCCAGAACTTTCTGCCTGACTTTGCCACATCTGAGTGATACTGATTTATATGTCAGAGACAGGTCCTCAGCCATAAAATAATGTTAAAGCACAACATGAATTATTTCATTCAATACTGTCAAAAACTTTATTAATGAATTGTATAATTGTCCCCATTTTTATGTATATAAACCTGTTGAGTAACACATACTGATTAAGCGACTATCAGGTATTACTGGGTTTTTAACTATTAGACAGTATTATAGCTTGTATTGCTCTTGGATTGATATCTTCTTTAAGGGAAGAGAGAGAGAAGAGGGAGAGACAGAGAAGCTTCTTTCCAAATTATACGCTGATGTAGTATTCACATGCATTTTTTCCATGAATGAATACACATATTTGTTGATTGAATAAACATTTCACTTGGGAATTTAAAAAGATAGCCTATAGCTAATTGTATCAAGTCTCCGAACTTTTTTTCTTCTTTTAATGTTTATTTATTTCTGAGAGAGAGAGGAGGAGAGCATGAACAGGGAAGGGGCAGAGAGAAAGAGAGACACAGAATCTGAAGCAGGCTCCAGGCTCTGAGCTGTCAGCACAGAGCCCGACGCAGGGCTTGAACTCACAAAATGAGAGATCAGGACACTCAACCAACTGAGCCACCCAGGCGCCCCAATACTATTCTTATTTTCTAATCTTATAATAAACACAGGGTTCGAACTCATGAACTGCGAGCCAAAGTCAGAAGCCCAACGACTGAGCTACCCAGGCACCCCGAGTCTCAGAACTTTTAATCAGCATTCAGATCACATTAACTACTATTACTTTTCTAGCATTACTTTTCATTATGTCTTCATTTGATTATTCTTTGTTAAATAATAGCTCCTGAATTCCATCTTAGTTTTTTTTTCTACATCCTCTTCTCTAGAGTGCTTCTTCTTCTTGATATTAAGTAATTTCCAGTACTTCTTCAAAAATCTCAATTACATGAATTATTTATTTTTATTCCTTCAGTTTTATACACATTTGGTAGTGTGTAAAAATAGATTCTAGGTGGAAAGTGAAATAAATAATCAAAACTAGGAAAGTAACACTATACATGTAAGACCAACGGTCAAAGGTAAGATACTGTGCATTTACCATACATAAGAACATAATCACATAAAAAGGAAGCATTCAAAGAATATTCTGATAGAAAATAAGTAAGTAGAAGGTACAGAATGTGACATGTGATAAACCTCCTGAAAAATCAACAGAGTATTTGTGATCAGGTGTATCTATAAGTTTAACTCTTGACAATGCAAACTCAGTGGAAGGTCTATGCTCTCATGCAAAGAATACAAAATTACATATTTAGTGCTCAATTTTATTTATTAGTAATGATTAGGTTTCAACATAGCAGTGTTTTGGATAACATGTTATTAAAATGAATATGTGCACCATTTTTGCCAGCAATAAGTTATAATCTAATTAATTGAGACAGCATATAAGCACATCCTACCCTGCAATAATCTAGTGGATTAAAAATTTTAGTGTCTTTGCCCCTTTAATCATATCACATAAAATATTTGATTTTGAGTTTATGAGGGGAAGCACACTGATGTTTTCCAATCTCAATTACTCACTCAATGCAGTAAGTAAAGGTAAATTAAAACCTATATATTTTTTAGCTGAATTCAAATGACTTATTATAAGGAAGCACTAAATAACTTTCTTTAAAAAGACTAATTCTACCTGTGAAGTGTGAGGCCTCCAAATGACCCAGACCACATTTTATTTTCTATCAGAAGATAATAAAACCAGAGAACGCTTTCTTGGTACTATCTGGTCAGGGAAAGTTGGTTCTATTTTTATGTTTGCCCAACTGTGACAGTCTCATTCACATTTTGGAATCATGACAGACAACCCAATGGCATTCTTTCTAGAATGCTGATAAAGACTGTAGACAGCTGACTAGAACAAATTGACATATTTCAGACTTTTAAAGTCTCTATCTCCTAAAATTTCCACTTATGTGGCCTGGAATCTTAATGCCAGCTAATCATGGCTTTTCCCTCATCTAAAATAATTTTAGTTTAGGGGTGGCTGGGTTGCTCAGTTGGTTAAGCATCAGACTTTGGCTCAGGTCATGATCTCTCAGTTCATGAGTTCGAGTCCCGTGTTGGGCTCTTTGCTGACAGCTCAGAACCTGGAACCTGTTTCAGATTATGTGTCCCCCTCTCTCTGGTCCCCCTCCCCCTCTTGCTCACACTCTCTCTGTCTCTCTCTCAAAAATAAATAATTTTTTTTAATTTAAAAATTTAAAAAGTAGATAATTTTACTTTAACAATGAATCTTATCTCTTTTTTCACATGCCCTGTCTAAACTGATCTCACAATTATTCTTCAACTTTATGCTATATTAATGTACATTAATGACTACAATATCCATATAATCATATCACAAGATTTGATTTTGATCTTGTCTTAAGATTTTGATCTTGACAATAACCACCAGCTCTTTATTTATGCTTCTATTTAGCCAGCTACTGCAAGAGGACCTAAGACCTTGATATTCCCCAGAAATAGATCTCTAAAATCTTATATTTCAAATGCTGAGCTTGACTTATAGTGACTACATTTATTTCCTCATCGTAATTCAAACAAACTGGGTTTTTACTTTATTGAGATCTATTTTATATCCAGCAATTTCTTCTTTCTTTCTATCATGTCTTTTATAACATTCTTTCTTTCCCAATTTGGCTTATAGAGCATAATTTGGGGCGGGGGTGGAAAGATTGCCACAGAAAGACAGTTTTAATGGTATTCTTTGTATTATAACTATAAAATGAATCTAAAATGGGTGCTAAAGAAATTTTAAATAAATCAATAACAAAATGATATTAAAAATAAGTGAGAGAGGGTTGGGGATAAGAAGTGGGTAGGATACGAAATGAGAAGTTTTTGAGGATATCAAAAAATGTAAAACCAGTGTTAAAATCTGTTTGCAAAGAAGTAATACATAAAGCATCATTGCAGGACAAGAAATAAATTGTGGGGTAGAAATAAATTGTAAAGCTCTACGGATGTGTTATGTATAAACACTCTCAAAATGGACACCCAGATAGGCTAGCACACTCTATGTTTGTAATATGGGTACTTTTAGGGTCTGACTAATTAGCTCAGATTTTTTACTGTGAATATCTGCTACTGGAAAAAGAGCATTCATGGTAGTTTTAGTACGTCCATGCTCATTGAGCACTATAGTATTCGGTAAAGTTTATTCTGGTCCAGAGTCATTGCTAACCAACTGTAGTGTAATTGCTCAGCATTAAAATTAATTTATTAATATGCAATTAATAAGGAATGTAACTATCATATCTATCATTAAATAATTATCATATAAAATTTATTTCACCATTCAAATTGAACACTCCAAAAATCATTTTCCATTTATTTTCCTAAGCCATATTAGCAATCAGCAAACAAAAATAACTCTGCGTTCAAGATTAGGCATATATTGAGAAACAAAATACATTATTTCTTCTTAAAAAGATCACAACTTAGTTGCATAAGTTAGGAAAAGATTAAAGTAACTTTGAATAAAGTTTATTTGCATTCCTGTATTGAAATTGAGAGGTAACACAGAGAAACTTTCTTTACCACATATTAAAATAGTTTATTAAGGGGTGCCTGGGTGGCTCAGTTGGTTGAGCATCCAATTTCAGTTCAGGTCATAATCTCACAGTTTGTGGGTTCAAGTCCCATGTCAGTCTCTGTGCTGACAGCTCAGACCCTGGAGCCTGCTTCAGATTCTGTGTCTCTGTCTCTCTCTGCCCCTCTCCAACTTGTGCTCTGTCTCTCTCTCTCAAAAATAAATAAACATTTAAAAAATTAAATTAAAAAACCCAGTTTATTAAAGCTTTAATAATCCAGCAGTACAGTTCATTCATAAACAAGGGGGGAAGGGAGGGAGATAAAGACAGAACCAAAAACAAAGAGACAGAGAGATACCAAAGAGCAAAAGAAAACCCTAAAACATTAGCATTAAAGATCAGTTTCAGGGTGCCTGGGTGGCTCAGTCGGTTAAGCATCCGACTGTGGCTTGGGTCATGGTCTCACAGTCCATGAGTTCGAGCCCCGCGTCGGGTTCTGTGCTGACAGCTCAGAGCCTGGAGCCTGTTTCAGATTCTGTGTCTCCCTCTCTCTCTGCCCCTCCCCTGTGTCTCTGTCTCAAGAATAAATAGACATTAAAAAAAATTTTTTTTAAAGATCAGTTTCAGTACATTCCCCCTGTTTCCATGAGGGTTTACTGAATTTGAGTAAATCTTAAATAGGTTTTGTGAAATAAACCCATTCGGTGGGGTGAATTTGTAACCTGAAGTTAAACAAAAACAACACATTCTAGCCTTTTGACCACAATAATTGATAAAGGATGAACACATGACACAATCTGAACATGAGTCATCCAGAGGCTTTTGTTCCTGACACTGGGGAAGAGAAGTAATTAAAAACTGAAGCAATATAAATGCCTCAACACAACACAAAAACAATGTCCAATGTCATTAGTGAACAAAGGCATGAAAATTAAAAAAAAAACAATTGAAGAGATATATTTTTTAATTATGAAGCTAGATTTTGAAGGATAAGTAAGTGTACAAAAGAAGAAAGACACAAAACACAAAGAATATTGAAAATAGTATTGTGTATTTTTAAAACTGCCAAAAAATAACATTCACCTCTTGTTTTTGTTTCTTTGTTCGTTTTGCACATGGTAAGTTACTAAGTAAATGGTTGCATGGAAATTACTGTCAGCTCGAAATGTTTTTTTCTTTCACAATAATAACATTTTTTACTTAATATATGGATATTCAAAAGAAAGACTACATTTCCCGGTGGCCTACCACCAAAATTCTAGTCAATAGGTGGAAATATTATGTGGCAACTTCTGGCAAAATCTTTGTCAAAGACAGATTGTACTGAAAAAAATTAAATAGATGAGGAAATCTTTATTCAAGACTGTTGCAATAAGGAAGAGATATTGAAATCAACTCCATTGATTGAAACAAAAGGCAGGAGGTTTCTTAAGCAATGGAGTAATTTTTAATATTTATTTATTTATATTTATTATTTTTGAGAAGAGGGGAGGGGCAGAGAGAGAGGGAGAGAGAGAATCCTAATCACTGGGCTGACAGTGCTGAGCTCGACACGGGGCTCAATCCCAGGACCATGCGATGATGACCTGAACCAAAATCAAAACTCGGAAGCTTAACCTACTGAGCCACCCAGGTGCCCATGAATGGAGTAGTTTCTAAACAGTGGAGTAAGTAGTGAAAAGTGGTAGAGGACAGGACTTTATTGGGGACAGGTTGATCTCTGGGATGTGTTAAGCACATTGAATCATTCCTGAATTTGCAGATATTTTTCTCTGTGATTAGGCCATCTGTGTTTCCTAACTAGTGTTCATCAAAGTTAGGTTCCTAAGCTCCCACAGATCCTGGGAAATAAGGGCACTATCTTTGTTGATTGCATTTGAAAGGGATTATCTCCAGGTCCAGGAGAAAGACATTTCTAGGTTATAAAACTGGCTAGAGGCTGGGAAATTTATCTACGATTCAGAGGAGCAGAGGAAGAATTTGCAATTAGAAGTTTTCTAAAGTAATTGTTCTAACAAAAGAGAAATTAGGGATTTACAGTCAGGAAAATATCTGTCTAAATTTTAATCAAGCTGAGGTAGTCTTGGTTATCCTTTAACAAAACTAAAAATGTTGATGACCTTTGCCCTTTATTAATTTCTTCTTCCATCCTGATGTCTGGGATGTAGATTATTCTTTGGATTTAGATAATATGGGATATACTTTAGTGGTAGCAGAGTAGTAAGCTGAAGTGATCCTGTGTCTGTGAAGACTTTGTGGAGCAGAGAGTACTATATCAGCTCTAGACTGCATACTTCCAGATGTTCTGTGTGTTTAAGCCATTGGGCGATTTGGGTCTCTTGCTCTCAACTGAACATAATCTAATTTATTGCTTGTTTGTTGAATTGTAGCAAATCCAAAGGGATTCCAAAATAGCTTCTTTGACCTTCACCAACAGTGTGTGTTCCTGAAGGTCAGAGAACTAAGAACCAAGAACCAAGAAGGTTTTGGACCCAACAATAACCATAGAAAGAAGAGAAACAAGGGTGGACCCAAAAGTCAAAGGTACACGCAAAGCTTTCTTGGGGCTACAGCTGGAGCTGAAGGGAGACACGGCGCTAACAGAGAGGAGTTAGGCGGGCCTTCTCAACAAAGGGGAGGTCCTGTGTATTTAGAGAAAGTTCTTGCTCAGGGTCCCACCCTGGTCCAATATGCTAATAAGGGAAAGAAAAAAAAATGCCTCCTCCTGATTGGTTGGAAAGGCCTCCTCCTGCTTGGTCAGAAGGGCCACATCCAGGCTGGTTGATATTGGTGGGCAACTCAGGCAACTCCCTGGTGCTTTTTGGAGCCAGGGTCCTCAGGTTTGTGCAGCCTTCATCTTCAATCTGGCTCATATACTGGCCCGCATCCTGGTTTTGCTAAGAGAAGCAGGATAACAGCCAACAGAAAATGCCCCAAGTGCGTAATGTTCTTCACTTGGGGCTTGTTTCCATGGCTCCTGTCAATATGAGCGTCTTTTACCTAGTAGTTCCTGCATTTGTTTACTCTCTATTCTCACTTGTTATGTTTTATGTGCATTTCACTTCCCCAACCTAATTCAAAGGTAATCACATTTCATACACCTCCTAGAGGATAACGTGGTAACATAATTTACCCTAGTAATAATTATTTGAAAAATTATGTCTTAATAACATCTATATTTAATAATTGTACAAATTTCTAATATATGTTTTTGTGTTCGTTTGGGAATATATCAGAGAACATGGAGGCTTGTGAATATGTAATTGTCTTTACAACATACTACATTCTAAAAAGTAAAACCAAAATACTGAGTGTACCGGGGGAGAATGGAGTACAATATTTATTACTAATTGGTTTGATTACTGAGTGATTTGGAATAATATCAAAGTAAAAGGCAAAAAGATAATTTTTCATACTTTAGAAATCTTTGAAGTTTTTAGCTCATCTTTTCTGGTCCCCTTTCTTCAAATAAAATTCTAGCTAATTCAGAATATAGAAAACCTCAAGTTTAAAAATAATTGCCTTTCAACCTCAAGCAAATAGAAAATCTTTTCACTTTTATCATAGGTATTTTACTGAGAGCTTTAAAACCAATATTAATAATGTCAAAGTTAGTGAAATGTAGTGCATAATAAATATTAAACAACAAGATAATAATGATAATGATTTTTTCATTGAGGACAGCTTTTAAATTTTTGATTCATATAAACTATTAACTTGAAACCTTAATAGAGTATTGATTATGTATAAGGGCCCTAAATAACAATAAAGAGATCCTTACAAACAAAAAACATCACATGAGAGAGTTTCTAATTAAAGTTGTAATTTATTATTATAAAATAAATGTTATGGCTATAATTTATGATAACTACACCTGAATAACTAACTCTGATTGTGATCAATAAGTATTGACTAACAGAACTGAGTTGTTTGCAATTTTTTCCAATGAATGCAAATCAGGACACATTTATAAACACCAAAATTGTCTCCCTTTAAGCAGTGCATTCTGTTAGCAAAAGTGAAGTAAATATACAATTAAAAGAAACCAATTTAATCATTGGTTTTATTTTACATGGAATCAAATTAAATTTAATTTAAACTGGGTTGTATATTTGCATATCTAAGAGTCAGTGTGTATATTCAAATAAGTTTAGATGAGTAGAGTAGGGAATATGTGTTTGAAAGTGATGTCTCAAGATAGGAAGCACATTTTAAACACACTTTTGGTTGGGAATGAAAAAAAAAAAAAAAACAAGCAACTACTTCCTATTGCTAGATCATGATCAAAGTTGAGACAATCACCTTAATGTTTAATCCTAGTATGGAATTTATTCCTACTATGGAATTTATTCATTTTTAAATGAGAATGAAGGGGGTTCTAAATATATTCATATCGCTAATTTTATCCACACATATTTATTGAGTAATCTGTCTGTTCTGAGCACTGTTCTAATGTGTTTAGGATCCTATATTTATAAATGTCTTAAAAAAGAGCTCAGGCCTGAATTATAGTGAAGAATAGTGGATCCAGTACTGTCTTTGGCCTCTCATAGACCAGATTTCAAAAATAAGGGCCACTGTGTGAGCTTTGCCTGTTATTTAACTTTGACATGTCTTTGTTTCTTCTTCTGTAACATTAGGATAATAATAATAAAATTCCAAGGCTTTTGTAAGGGCTAAATAAGATGATATGAAAAGTGCTTGTATAGGAGACAACTCAACAGATGGCAACTCACTGTAATTAAATCATAAGTAATAATTATATGCCTTGATAAATAATTGTGAGAATTGATAAATGCATTATTGGTGGTTGAGATTTCAAGTGACCAAAATATGTGGAGACGTTGAATGGTTCTTGTCTCATTTTAATGTAGATGTTTGCGAATATTTTTTGATCAGATTCCATTTGATAGCATATGGGCACTAACACTGATAATCCAATGTAGATAGCCTCCTCTGCAGGCAGCCATCATATTTGGTGGGCACCCTTATTGCTTCCAGAGAGTATCGCTGCATTAGCATGGCTCTATACCACTCTGAAAGATACTACAGAACAATTGTTCTACTTTTGATAAATTATGTCTTTCAACTAGTAATGCCAACTACTGGAATTCTTAGGAGGCAAAAAGCAGTGTGGTAGTCTGTGGCTATATTGAAGAGAATATCACTTTGCATGTAGACTTTATTCTGTTCGAGAATAATCTGAATCCTGCCACTTGTACCTTAAAATTTTAGAATTTTCAGTGCAGAAGTTCTTTTAATTTACAACTGTAGCCCTCACTATGAAATCGTATGACTTTCTAATTCACTGTTTAACCTACCTGTCTGAATTCTCAAATGGTTTATCTTCGAATTTTATCAATTGTGTATGATGAATGGCTTTATTCTTTGACTATATATTCTCAAAGTGGCATCAGATAAATAGTCTCAAATTCTCTGTTAATGAAATATCGAAAGCCACATTGTTACTCTACTTCAGACAAATGTTACCTATTACCCTATTTAAATTCTGAGACAATATGTATATATTTTGTCAGTATTTTTGGAAGACTGCTATGGAGAGCATTAGACCCACAGTTACTCAATTAGAATGCAAACTCACTGCAGGTAGGATGTTTTAACTGTTTTGTTCATTGCTGTATTCCTAGCACCAAGAACAGTGCCTGGAAGACACTGAAAAAAAGTTTTGCTGAGTGAGTGAATGAATGAATGAATGATAAAGGAAAATTACTAAGGAAATACTGAATACCCTATCCTAATCTTAGAGACTTGTAGTACATATTTGTATATTAAAGACAGTGGGGAGTCTTGCATCAAATAAAATTATTAATCGAGATGTTTATACTTAATATTCTACAGAAAGCTTTCAACACCTATAAAAATCAATTGAAATACATGCCCCCATAAATATACTTTGGAAAACCAAATTGTTTACACAATTTAATTTACATAAGGTCATCAAACTGGCTAACGCTGATTTTTAATATAATATTAATATTTTGTTCATTTAGAATGTCAAATTTCAATCTTAATACAGACACATTCGGTAATGGTATTTTCTTATCCTGACAACTCAGTATTTTAGGTGGATGAAATTATTTGCTTCTCCCTGACTACTTCCCTATCATCCTTATTTTAAGCTGACAAGCTCGTCTGATTTTTCTTTCTTTCTCGTACCAAATTGCTTAATTGTTTCCTTCCCAAGAAATGCTGTTTCTGTTTCTGCAAAGAGATCCATGTTCATTTAAGATTCAGTTTGCTAAAGACTTCTCCTCTGCATGGTGCCTTCAGAAGAGTAGTAACAGGCACACGATTCTGTTCTTCTGAAACATGACTTAAACAGCAGGTCCTGGCTCTTTGTTCCCATGCTGTTCTTTTTTCTTATCCCTAGGAACCTAACTGGAAACGTTACGCACAAATTGACATTGACTGGCTACTCTGTTAGGCTTTATAATGGACTGAAAAAGAGAAGCACGCATTCTCATTCAACTGTTTCCATCCAGGGGGGAAAAAAAGGAGATTCATTGATTCTACAGAGACAACACATCAAGCACTCAGAAAATCCAATTCACTTAAAAAATTAAAGCTGTATTGTTTGTCAGTCAAATCTTCATTTTATTCTCAGAAAAGACTTAATACAACTACTTTGCAAGCACTCTATTCTAGTGAAAATATTTGTACATTGACACATTAAATAATGCTTCATTTTTCCACTGTCTGTTTTTCTTTCACTTGATTTCTTATTTAAATTGTAATGAAGTAAGGAGCGAGAGGTATGTTTTACTTCAACAATTTGTACAAAGATTTCAAAGTCAATCAAAAGTTATTTTTTAAATAAAAAAATTTTCCTCCAAAAACTTCCTCATATGCTTAAAAGTTCAAGTTCATTGGTTATGTCTGCTGCTGTATAAGCAGGATGGTTACAAGACTTAAGTCTTGGATATGAAACAGATTTAGCTGCTGACTGACTATATGATCTTGGTCAATATATTTACTTTCAAGCCTTGTTTTTCTTAAAGAAATGGGAACATTAAAATCTTTGCAGTCCAAACAAATAGATTATGCTAATTTAACCTGAGTCATTTTTTTTAGAGGGTCTTATGAAAAACTTCTATAGTGAATGCTCTATATATTTTCGAATAAAATGATTTTTTAACTATATTAATAGCACAATTAATATAATAAATTAATAGCAACAACCAATTTATTTGTTTTTACAATTAAATCATATCTGGGGTGCCTGGGTGGCTCAGTCGGTTAAGCGTCCGACTGTGGCTCAAGTCATGATCTCACAGTTCGTGGGTTCGAGCCCTACGTCAGGCTCTGTGCTGACAGCTTCAGAGCCTGGAGCCTGCTTCAGATTCTCTCTCTTCTCCCTCTCTTTCTCCCCTCTCTCTCTTCTCCCTCTCTTTCTCTCCCTCTCTCTCTTCTTTCCCCCCTCTCTGCCCCTCCCCCCCTCACGCTGACTCTCTCCCCCTCTCAAAAATAAATACACATTAAAAAAATTAAAAAAAATCATATCCTTCATGAATTCTTAAACATTATTTCTTTTTTTTATTTTGAAAAAGGAGTAAAGAATTGATATAGAAAGACTTGATTATTTTGAGGAAAGCTCAATATGCATTATGTCATACATAAAAAAACTAGGTATTTAAAGACTCATTTGTCTTTATTGAACACTTACCACATCTTAAGCATAATTTCTATGAAATATAAATTGTGGGATACTACCAAGAAAAGGGAGTTATACCAGTATTTTGTATCATACAACACATAATGTACATCGTCACCAATTGTAATCCTTCTGCATCTTAGTATCAAAGCTAATATACAGTAATGTCATTAAGATAATTCAGTGAAAAAAAATTAGTTTTAACTGTCTTGCCTCTAATGTTGTCTTCATTTGAAGATATAGATAACTAAATTTCTTTTTACAATATCTGAATATTAAACACACAATGTCAAAATGCCAGAAATAGGTAATTTATCAAAATTAGAGATATTTATACAGAGATATATCAACACTTTGCTTTGAGAAACCTTGTTTTTGTACTGCATCTTTTTAATTCAATGTCTTTTGGTTAGTGTGATGCAGTTGGTAATTAAACTACTGATAAATTTGGGTAACATATTTTGAAATATATTAAAATACTGGGTAATTATGATGGTAAATTATAATTTCAGAAGAGTCTATATTTTCATTCACCTTGCTTCATATTTTATGAATTGTTTGTATACTGTAATCCATCAAATTGTTATGTTAATATGTTAACATATTAACTATATGTTAATAATTATTTGATTAAGACTTTGAGACCTTTGGGGAATACATCTCCCTATGCAATGCCCTGACAAAACGATCAACATTTGCCTGGTATGTCACTCAAAAGGGAGCGAAAGCTACTGCTTTCTTCATCAATGGGAAAATGTACAATTTCCTTTGAAAAATTGAAAAGACTGAGCCAGGTATATTTTTCTTTACTCTGAAAAGAATAATAATGTTTTTAATATTATTAAAATAAATAAAATAAAATGGTTAATATGGCAGAATAGTAGGGGGAACCTATGCTTGCCTCCTCCCTCAAACACAGCTAGATAAATATCAAATCATGCTGACTACCCAAGAAATTGATTTGAGGACTGAAAAAACAAACTACACAGCTAGTGGGAGAAAAGAGGCCCAGTAGTGGAAGGGAAAAGGTGTGGAGATGTGATTCATGGGTGCTGTGGAGGGGAAGGAGCCCTGATCAGAGAAAGGGGGAGAGAGAGAGAGAGAGAGAGAGAGAGAGAGAGAGAGAAGCACACAAGGGATTGCAAAAGAAAAACCCTTCCCTAAAACCATTGGGAAAATGAGAGGGGCTGATTATTTTGAGTTTTTACAAGCAGTAGAGCTCAAAGACTGAAGTTTTAGAAGTTTGTATCATTGCCAGTGTGGAGCCTGGTAGGCCTAGCATGCTCCTATGAAGAAGTAGGGAAGACACCCAGGAGCAGACAGTATGGCCAGAGAATCCCTTGGGTCACAATGGGAGAGACAGTTCTCTTTTTTGGAGTGCATTTGGGAGAGGTGGCACTGCTTCTATGGGGCAAAAGAGCTGAGGGGTTGCCATTGAGATTCTGTGTTCATTAGCATACAAACAGAAACACCTGCTGAGGACAGCTAACCTGGACTCGGGCTTTTTACTATGCTTTACCACAAACTCCAAGCCCCCGTGCATTCATGGGACTGCCCTTCTGGGAAAAACCAGCACCAGCCACAGCATGGTGAGACCCTCCCCCAGAAGATCAGTGCATATCCAAGTTGTGCCATATCACTAAAAATTTGAAGGTGTTGTTGTTGTTTTACACTTATTTTTGAGAGAGCACTAGTGGGAGAAGAGGAGAGAGAGAGGGAGAGAGACAGAAAATTCCAAACAGCCTCCACACTGTCAACACAGAGTCCAGTGCAAGGCTTGAACTCACAAACCATGAAATCATGACCTGAGACAGACCAAGTCTACTGACCAGAGTGCTGCAAATCTTCAACTCTACTGGACATAGGACCTAGTTTCTTTTAACAAGCAGACCAAAGTACACCTTGTCATAACTTGCCACATACTGGACAAAGTCCAAACACTCCCCATGGCAGGTAGAGAGAAACTCTGCAGAGGACTGACCTGAGAGAAAGACCAGACGAAACACAGCAGCACAGTGCACACAGCATACACCAGAACACTTCTTGAAGCAACAGGCCCTCCATGAATAGTATATGACCACTTCCTAATATAGCCATTACTCTCAGGAGCAGGAAACATAATAGGCTTTCCTAACACACAGAAGACAGAGACCTAGAAAAATGTCAAGACAGAGGAATTCATCTCAAAAGAAAGAACAACAAAAGGTCATAACCAGAGATCTAATTGAAACAGACATAAGTAATGTGCCTTAGAATTTAAAACAACAATCATAAGGATACTAGCTGGGCTTGAGATAAGCATAGAAGACACCAGGCAGTCCCATACCACAGAGATAAAAGACCTAAAAACTAGTTAGGACAAAATAAAAAAGGCTATAACCAAGATGCAAAAACATCTGGATATAAATGACTACAAGGATGGAAGAATCAGAGGAATAACTAAGATATACAAGATAAAATTATGGAAAATAATAAAGTTGAAAAGAAGAGAGGAATAAAGATATTGGATCATGAGTGTAAACTTAGGGAACTCAATACACCAAAAAAGCATAATAACATTCATATCAAAGGAGTCCCAGAAGAAGAAGAGAAGAAAAAGAGACAGAAATTTTATTTGAGCAAATTATAGCTGAAAATATCCCTAATCTAGGAAAGAAAACAGGCATCCAAATTCAGAAGGTACAGAGAGTCCCAGTCAAAATCAATGAAAGCAGGACAAAACCAAATTTGCAAAATACAGAAATAAGGAAAAAATGCTTAAAGCAGCAAGAGAAAAGAAATCCCTAATTGCAAGAGAAGTCAAGTAGGATTAGCAGCAGATCTCTCCACAGAAACTTGACAGGACAGAAGGGAGTGGTATGATATATTCAATGTGCTGAATGGGAAAAATATGTAGCCAAGAATACTCTATCCAGCAAGACTCTCATTCACAATAGAAGGAAAGATAAAGAGTTTCTCAGAAAAACAAAAACTGAAGGAGTTGGTGGCCACTAAACCAGCCCTGCGAGAAATAGTAATGGGGACTCTGAGAGGGAAAGAAAGAACAAAAGTGACAAAGACTTAGAAGGAACAGGGAAAATTTCCAGAAACACCAAATGTATAGATAATACAATGGCACTACATTCACATCTATCAATATTCACTGTGAATGCAAATGGACTAAATGCTCCAATAAAAATACACAGGATATGAGAATGGATAAAAACACAATACCCATTTATATGCTGCCTACAAGAGACTCATTTTAGACCGAAAGACACCTGCACATTGAAAGTGAGGGAATGGAGAACCATTTATGGATGTCAAAGAAAGGTGAAATAGCCATACTTATTTCAGAAAAAACAGATTTAAAAAAATTTTTTTAATGTTTATTTATTTTTGAGACAGAGAGAGACAGAGCATGAATGGGGGGAGGGTCAGAAAGACAGGGAGACAAAAGAATCTGAAACAAGCTCCAGGCTCTGAGCGGTCAGCACAGAGCCCGACGCGGGCTCTCACGCACCACGAGATCATGACCTGAGCCGAAGTCGGACGCTTAACTGACTGAGCCACCCAGGCACCCCCAGAAAAACCAGATTTTAAAACAAAGACTGTAACAAGAGATGAAGAAGGGCACTATGTCATAATGAAAGGGCCGATCCAACAAGATCTAACAATTGTAAATATTTGTGCCCCCAACATGGAAAACTCAAATATATAAATCAATTAATAACAAACATAAAGAAACTCTCTTTATAACAATACAATAATAGTAAGGAACTTTAAAAACCTACTTACAACAATGGACATATCATCTAAGCAGAAAATCAACAAGGAAGCAATGGCTTTGAATGACACATTGGACCAGATAGACTTAAATATATTCATTTCATCCTAAAGCAGCAGAATACACATACTTTTTGAGTGCACATGGAACATTCTCCAGAATAACTCATATAGGGAAAAAAAGACAAAAAAGAAGAAGAAATAAAAACAGAAATCTAGGAAAAACTATCTTCTATCATTATACTTATACCAGAATCAACTAAGATTCTCATAGGTGCATAGGATTTCTAAATGTAACAATGGCTCCTGATCTTTAACAAGGTCTCATAGTGGTAAATCAAGACCCTGTCACCCAGGCCATTCTTAGTGAATCTGTCATGGAACCTCAGGCTCCTAATGAAGTAGATGATGATGAAGAAGGAGAAACTGTAACAGAAGAAAGTGAGAATGAACTGGATAACTCTAAACTCTCAAATAGGAATGCAGACAGGTTTCTCCCCCAACTAAGAGAATATAATTCTGACTTAATTAAACTGTGGACTGATATTCAGCAAAAAATGGACATTTATTCAACTGTCAAAATTATGCTATTTTATACTCTATATGTAGTCATCAAAACTTCATTTTGATATTTATTTGGGAAATATTTATTTATCAAAATATTTATCATTTTGATATTTATTTGGGAAAAGCAATGGACATCTGGTTATAGTGCATACTATAGGAAGTTATAGTGCATATGTGGATTAAAAATACAATTGGTAACAAAATGATTGACCTTGCAGACTGATCTGATGCCAACAACCATGATTTCTCTGTTTCAATATACTGGATGAAGAGTTTTCAAATCACTTAATTTTCAGCTTAGAAAATATTTAAAACTGCTTGAAACTATTTAGGTGAGATGTTATGCACTGTACTGACATGAGGTTAATCTGAAGAGGACAACATTGAGATGAAAGCATTAATTTAACCTATGACTACACAACTGCATCCACCCCCGATTCAAACTATGTATTTGAACTTGTTCAAATCTACCTGGTTGGAAAGCATCTTCAAAATTGTTTTTTATTACTAAATTTTGACATATCTTCAAAATTCATATTAATGATTTGAGTAATTATATTTTCATACCAATATATTTTAAATAAATTTTAATAATAAATTTAATAAATTTTAATAAATAAATTTTTTAAATAAAGGTTTAGTTGTGACTAACCTGCCTTATCACAACTTTTGACTAAAGTTTTGGAATTCTGTAGCATGGCAATAATTGCTTGTCGAGAGCAATTAAAGAAAAAGACTAATGGATTATGGAATGAGTATACACACACACACACTCACACACACACACACTCACATGCACAGAGTTTTCTATCAATATATAACAGATTATCAAAAACTTCGGCACTTACAACAATACCCAAGTATTATCCTATAGTTTTTGTGAGTCAGGAATCTGGGCATATTAGCTGGATCGTCCTCCTGGGTCTCACAAGGCTGAAATTAATGTATTAGGTGGGATGGAGATTGTCATCTGGGGCTTGAATTTTCTTCCAAGCTCATCCAGGTTATTGGAAGAATTTGGTTCCTTGTGTTTGTCTGATTGCAGTCCCCCTGCCCCATTTCCTTCTGGCTGTGAAATCTGGGCTGTTCTCAGCTCCCAGGTGGTACTCTCAGATCCTTGATATGCAGCATCCTTCATTGCTTTCTTATGTTAAAATCTCCCTAAATTCAGAAGGATGAAGACCTTTGGAAGGGCACGCTAGATTAGTACAGGCCAACTTACATAACCTTCCTTTTGATTAAGTCATCTGATTAGTAACCTAATCAGGGCAATCTTTGTCTCATCATATTCACAAATTATTCCTTACCTCAAGAGGAGAGTAGTCCATAGAGCACCATGTAGGAATCAGACATCTTAAGGCTATCTCAGAATTCTGCCTATCATAATATAGATGTGATATCGTAAGTCATGAAATACTAGTTACATAGGAAGTCTGCACTCTGCTTTTTTACTTCACTGTGGGTTCTACTTTTCTGGAATTCATACTGGAAGATAGATTTATCTTGACAGATCTACTTCTCTTTTGATAAATCTGCCATAGTAATATTTTGAAAATTTATATTAAATTACCAAACTCTCCCATTAAAAACACCCTCATTCATGACTCTTTATTTATTAAGATAAAGAAGGCCAGTTATCCCCAAACAAATGCAAAGTCCATATTATAGCATCACTTTCTTATGCCAGGATCTCACCTGCTCTTATCCCTATGCTTGCTCTGGACTGTGAACAGGCTGTGCTTCACCATGGAACACTGTACATGCCATTCTTTCTCTTTGGAGTGTCCCCCTTTCCTTGTTCTTCTAAGTAAATTATATTCGTTCTCATTAAGCAGCATCAGTGCCTTGGAGAAAGTTCTCTGATCTCTGTACCTATAAAATTCTATTAGTAGCTCTTTTCATAGATACTTTATGTCTACCTGTATGATTATAGATTGTTTTCAACACTAGATTGTGACTCTGTTCATTATATCATTAGAGCTTAATAATACTTTAAATGAATGATAGAATAAATCAAGGAAATAATATTGAAAATTAAGAAATCTTAGAGTCTCAAACAATTTTCTGGAAACTTTTTAAATTTGTATTTTTCCCTGTTGTCAACATTTACAAGAAGTCGTAGGTTGGTTAGTTATTGGAAATCTATTGGAAGAAGTCAAAAATTAAAATAATTGCTTTATTCTTTGTTCCAAAAATACTAAGTCATAAGATCTTTGCAGGTTTTATCTAAAAGAAGGACATGAAAACTTGAAAGCAGGAGCAGAGAGGGGAGTGGAAGCTCAAGAATATATTACTGAGAATAAACTCTGTAAAACCAAATTCATTTATGACAAGTGGGTAGCAAAAGCAAACCAGCCTTCTTCATTTTGTTTCTCAGTCTTTGTTCTTGGATTAAGAGGTGTGAATCACCCAGTTTGTGAGGTAGCATTTAATGGAGAACAAGAATTACTAGCAGTCCCTGGAGATCTTGTATTTATTCAATTAGGAGAGATAGCACTGCATTTTGAGCTGTCGGGGCTGTACTTGTATAATAAATACTTCAATTGTCCTCTTTTCTCCTTCAGTCCGTGCTCTGGCCCGTGACAGAATGGGCGATACTGGTGGAGAGAAAAGGTCCAAACCAGTGACAGAATGGGCGATACTGGTGGAGAGAAAAGGTCCAAACCAATAAGTATCAGCTGCTCTGCAAGACTTTTCTATGAGTATCTATACTCTGCCGATTCATTCCTGCAATCTGTTCCTTCATGCTTCCTGGTGGTAGAGATTGTGCTGCTGGAAAATTAGCAGTCGTGTCACTTGTATGACTTGTCTCTTATTGAATTCCTGAAGTCCATCCCCTTGCTCTCCTTCTGGCCCAATATTATTGCTCAGATGTGTCTTGATAGCTAAATTCTGCAGTGTCGACTCAACAATTTGTGCCATGAAATCCTTTCTTATTCCTGCCTCATTTGTTCTAAGCTATGGCCCATCTCCCAGTACTAGGGGCTCTTCTGAGAAATTGGGGGTTCTGTCCTGCTAAATGTTTGAATGAGAACTGCGGAGGGTCTGGAAGAGGCTAAAAAAAGGAACCTGAGTTTTGTTCTCCATATCTTCCCCCATATGAGAAACCCTCCACCTCTGATGAAGAGGCAACTTCTTTGAATTCTGATTGTGCAGTAGGTAAGGTCTTTTCTCAATTTTGTTTCTTCTCAATTATTTTCATAGTTGGAAGAATTTGTGGAGCAGGACAAGTTTGAACAGTCCTCCTCAACACATGCTGCAAGGGAGAGAATTCTGAGTTGATCTTCTGCCTTGGTGGTGTTATTTGAGCTCAAATACATGTGCTGGAAAATTGTTGGCCAGATCCACACGATCTGGGGGAGGGGGTTGGCACCTGGGATAGTTTAACAGCCAAGTCTTCCTGTGGGAATTCAACCACTTCTTCCCCTCTGACCATCGATGGCACAGAGACATTAGCATTTAGAACAGGGCCCTCTGAATTATCTGTAATTCCTACCCATGGATCCCCTTTCTAATGCCTGATTTTCTGTGTTGCTATTTATCAAAGACAATTCTTTATGGCATGTGTGAGTGATATAAGTTGCTTAATCTATTGTGACCATGTACTGCTGAAGTCTTAACCTGGGTAGTATTTTCTTCTCCAAGAAGAATTTCAGGTGTAAGAGCATTAGTGAGCTCATGATGATCACCTAACAGTTGTTGTAGCAGCTGCCTGTGTCTACTTTATGCAGCTGCAGCTCACTGTCTTTAAGGTACCAAATCAGGCAACAGAGGGAGCTCACCAGCTACAGAGTGAAACCTGTAAGACTGACTACTCTGTAGTCCCTTGACTTCACATCCTGTCCACCATTCATATTCTTCCATTCAGTGTTCCACTTCATGTATCATGTGTTTGAGGACATCTAGCCTGAATTTATTGCTATTTGGTAAGTCTGTGGAGGCTATGCTACCTGCTGACATGTTTTTCTTCTGCTTGGAAGGAGCAAACAAATCCATTTTTCCTTTTATTTTATTTAACAACTGTTTTTTGCTTCCTTGGGGTTAGCGCCTGTCCCACAATATAGCTTGAGTCTAGAATCTCAGTAGATTCTTCAGACTGAAGCCTGGTGTGGATTTTCTTGGCAGCACTGGTAGGATTTAAAGCAGCTTTTTGTTCCCCTGATGGAGGGACAGATGATGGAGTTCCTGGAGGGGCTACCTGTGACTGTGTTTCTATTTTTTGCTGAATATCAGTCCACAGTTTAATTAAGTCAGAATTATATTCTCTTAGTTGGGGGAGAAACCTGTCTGCATTCCTATTTGACTGAGAGTTTAGAGTTATCCAGTTCATTCTCACTTTCTTCTGTTACAGTTTCTCCTTCTTCATCATCTACTTCAGTAGGAGCCTGAGGTTCCATGACAGATTCACTAAGAATGGCCTGGGTGACAGGGTCTTGATTTACCACTATGAGACCTTGTTAAAGATCAGGAGCCATTGTTACATTTAGAAATCCTATGCACCTATGAGAATCTTAGTTGATTCTGGTATAAGTATAATGACAGAAGATAGTTTTTCCTAGATTTCTGTTTTTATCTTCTTCTTCTTCTTCTTCTTCTTCTTCTTCTTCTTCTTCTTCTTCTTCTTCTTCTTCTTCTTCTTCTTTGTCTTTTTTTTCCCCTATACATTTCAGGTCTTTATAGGAAAAGAATTACAAGCTGTTGACATAACATTTCTCTCTTTGGACACATTTCAGGATAATAAAAATTCCTCCCATCTTCATGAAGATTTGCTTACATTCTAGAGTATTAAGAAACTTAGATATACCATCCCTTGAGAGACATCTGATTAGATTTCAGTGTAATAAACCAAGAAGGCCTTCCCCTCCTCAGATCACAAGAGCCTTTGACATTCTAGACCAAAATAAAGTTTTTTTTCTTTTTCCCACAGGGGCTAATAGATGGAAATACCAGCTATCCAACTTAAGCACTAAATGTTATAATTTTGGAGTGCCTCTCCTGTGATATGAACTCACTGCATTCCCAAATAATACCTTGTTCTCACTCTGAGCAATTGACTGATTGTGTCCTCCCAAAAGTGTATGTTGAAATCCTAACACCAATGTGATTGTATTAGGAGGCAGGGCTTTTGGGGCGATGAGGTCATGAATGGAGCCCTCATTAATGGGATTAGTACCTTATAAAACAGGCCTCAGAGAGCTTCTTCCCCTCTTCCACCATGTGAAGACACAGCAAGAAGAGAGCTGTCTATGAACCAGGAAGTGGACTCTCACCAAACACCACATCTGTTGGTGCCTTGATTTTGGACTTCTCACCCTCCAGAACTGTGAGGAATAAATTTCTGTTATCTATAAGCCACCCAGTCTATGGTGTTCTTCTATAGCAGTCTCAATGGACTACTGCACTGTGTGTTCCAGTGAGGATTGGGGCTCAAAGAACTGGCACTAAGATCCTACCCAGGCTGGTGTTTTTGATGTGAGTAATGCATGGCCTGTTTTTCTGCAGTCTGATACTTCTGTCAGGATACACATGAAATTACATAGACTAACTTGTTAACTTGCAAGTAGGGTAAAGTCTCAGACCCTTCACACTTTCTGACTTAACATATATTCCATAAAATATTCTCTACAAACAAACAAAAGAACCTGTTCTACAAAACAGAATTAATAATATCAGTCTGAATAATATCCTTAATATTTAGATTTGTTTCCTTCAAGATCTTGGTGTCTGTGGTTTTCGGTTTATGATACTATCCAAAAAACAAACAAGCATCTATGGCTGTGGTAAAAATCAACAAACTGTGATTAAGCTGAAAGAGCATAAACTGCCACATGTATATAATAATCATGCATGTATGCAATGACGTCTTCCACAGATTTGGGGGTTGCATAGGTGGCTGTGGTCAGTGGAGCATTCCTAACCACTTCTGGTTAGGCGCTGTCCCATTGGAATTGATTTTTGCTCAAATAAGTCATAAAATACTTAATGTACCTTAGTTTATCTTTTAACCATACAAACCTGTTAATTGCATTCCTTGGTTTATTAAAAAAAAAGACATTGCTGCTGTGGGTTTGATTGTCTTCAATCAGTATCAGTTCTTAGTTTCTCTCATTTTGAAAATACACGTTCCTCAGTAGGCAGGGGAACAGGTTTGCCTTTCTAAACAACAAATATTTCATTAAGAAATACCAAGATATTTTTGAACAAGTAGAGAAAGCCCTATAGAACTCTACTTTACTTTCAAAATTGCTACTATCATCTACAAAGGGGCAGATGTTATCTGAGCATAAGAATATCAAAACAATGATGCCTATTTAAAATGTATTATTCTGTGTTGATAAAGCCAAGAGGATATTATCACTTGTGACATCTGAGCAGAAACAGTATAGCTATCATCATTTAATGATGGACTAGATAACTTCTAAGGTTTCTTTCTACTTTAAGAATATATTTAGTAATTGTGTGAGATAATAATACTTTCTGTTGCATCCATTTTGAAATTGTGCACAACACTGATTTTAAAGCATGGTTCCCTTTCAGTCTCCCTATCACAATGAATGGTATCAATATCCATTAAGTTTTACCAACTTAGAAACCCGGCATCATTCTTTTTACCTCTCCTCTATAAATAGAATCCATCACTAAGCCCTTTGATGGATGCTCCAATTTATTCACATTTATTCATCTTCACCACACTAACCTCATGCAAGATATAATCATCTCTTACTTAAACTACTGAATTACTTCTATCTGAACTATAAACAGGACTCAGTCTTTAAGATCACAATTTGAGAAAATGCATTTTTAAAGCACGTATGCCAATCTTAGAAAAATAAACATGCTATAAATTCCCACTTCTTTCAGTACCTGCATATGTATACCAACTAATGCCCAATTCTCATAATGTAATCTAAATAGTGTCCTCTAATATATCCTAATCCAAGCCATCATTTCTTCCTTTTTTTTTTTTTTTTTTTTTTTTTTTTTTTTTTTTTTTTTCTCTTCTTGATCTGGACACTGCAAAAGGAAAAGAAGTTTTGGGAGGGAAGCAGAAATTTTTCTGTGACTTCCTACCAAAAGTTCGTAAGGGTTAAATCTCTCTTTACCAAGAAATCTAATCTTCATATATTTTAAAATTAATGTGAATATTCTGTTCTTCACGGTGGCCCTTTTGGATTAGCAAGTTACGTTGTCAATGACTTTAAGCAACTACGATTTCATAAATTTTATTGGGAAAAAAGTCCTCCATGTGTGTTTAAGCACTATCCTTTTGTATTAGTACTTCAAAGGGCATATGTTATGAAAGTTCATTCTGAAATATCAAAAGTGACCATAAAATTTGCCATGGTCATACTTAATTCATCCCAGAAGTGATATGCTTTTGCCAAGTTAAAGTGATAATAGCATATCCTCCTTTTTTCTTCTCAGTGAATGACACTCTAGAGGATATGATTGTGCAGTGATGTCAAAGTCACTGAGGCAGTGAAATGAACTTTATCACTCATATCTAATAGAGTCATTGAACTGTATTAAAATTAAACCTACATTTTACTTCCTGGAATAGACAGAGGATGAACAGAAACTGAGCTTCAATAATTCCAATTTTGGGAAAAAAAAATAGTCTCTACTATTTCAAAAAGTTTTGGAGGGCAAATAAACTTCAGATATATTCTTTTTTAAAGGGATAAATCAAATGGGTTATTGCTGGGAACACTTTTATTTATTTTTTTTAATTTTTTTTAACATTTATTTATTTTTGAGACAGAGAAAGACAGAGCATGAACGGGGGAGGGTCAGAGAGAGGGAGACACAGAATCTGAAACAGGCTCCAGGTTCCGAGCTGTCAGCACAGAGCTCGATGCGGGGCTCGGGCTCAAGGACCGCGAGATCGTGACCTGAGCCGAAGTCGGCCGCTCAACCGACTGAGCCACCCAGGTGCCCCTGCTGGGAACTCTTTTAAACACTAAATTGTAGCTATCTAGTAAGTTAGGAGGTATAGCTTGCAGTTTCTTTCCCCTAACTGGTTTATTTTGTTTTGTTTTGTTCTGTTTTTAGTCAAACTTCTCCAGGATAAAGATTTTACCTCAAACACTCTTATGTAATTAAGTGTGGCCCTGTGACAAAATTTTGGCTAATAATTAAAGATAGAAATGTCAGATGTCAGCTGCTTGGAATTTCTTCAGTAGTTCACATGAGTGCTTTCTTGTTTTGTTTGTTTTAATTTTTTAATGCTTATTTATTTTTGAAGGAGAGAGAAAGAAAGAGACAGAGTGTGAGTGGGGGGAGGGGCAGAGAGAGAGGGTGACACAGAATCCAAAGCAGGCTCCAGGCTCTGAGCTGTCAGCACAGAGCCCAACGCAGGGCTCGAACCCACCGCAGGGCTCGAACCCACAAACCATGAGATCATGACCTGAGCCGAAGTTGGACACTCAACCGAGTAAGCTAACCAGTCCCCCAGTGCTTCCTTGTCTTATGTGTCTTTTCCTGGCTGCTACTGCTTTTATACAGATGTGGTGACTAAGTGCTAAAGCCTCCATATGTCCCAAATGGAAAACCAATAGAGCCTAAGTATATTGACAATGGAATGGAAGGATGCTGCGTATCTGGGGACTCCATGACACAGAGTTGCCATAGCAGCCCTGGCATGCACACCTTCAGCCTTTATATGAAATAGTGATATACTTATATCATCTCTGGTTTATGACCCTTTAATTGTGGTGTTTCCACTAAACTCTAAACCCAGTGGATAGAGTGACATTTCCTGGGAATAAAGATGTTCAGTCCAGTATAATATGCTATAAATTGCTTGTTACAAGTCTTTAACAAGATAAGTACATAAATAGAAAATAAACATTCAGATACTTCTACAATGATTAACATTAATATGATGTTTTTATTGTATTTTACAAAAATATTCATCTGCATTAGATAAGAAAAATAATAGAGATCCTTATCACAGATAATTTGAAACTATTAGGCAACATGTATTATGTGTATGTGTGAGTGCATGTGTGTGTGTAATTATTATTTCCGTTTGCTAGTAAATATCTAATGGAGGACAGGCTTTATCTGAAGAGCTTAAAATGGTTTAACAGATATGAAGTCATTCTATGTCTGCTCTCAGTTTCTATTGGCCCTGAAAGATGATCAGGAACCCACTTTAGCTACTCTTGGAATTATATTTCTTGCACCAAACATATTCCAAAACCCAGGTATGAAAAATGTGCCAAGCATGTGTGTGAGTATTGAGACTCTTTAAAAAAATTTTTTTTTTTAATATTTACTTATTTTTGAGAGAGAGAGAGAGGAGAGAGAGAGAGAGAACAGGCATGAGTGGGGGAGGGGCAGAGAGCAAGGGAAACACAGAATCTGAAGTAGACTCCAGGCTCTGAGCTGTCAGCACAGGGCCCCATGCGGGGCTGGAACCCCTGAACCGTGAGATCATGACCTGAGCCGAAGTTGGGCACTCAGATGACTGAGCCACCCAGGTACCCCAAGAGACTCTAATAGAGGTACTATGAGTATCTTTGTGCTAAAATCTTGGTCCTGAGAACATCAAAGTTCAGGATGTGAGGGCATAATGATAGGCCCAACTGTAGAGAAATATCTACCACTAAACAAGTTAACTTTGCCCCCCCCCAAAAAAAAAGTCAATATAAATGACGGATCTTGAATAACCCAAATGGATAGAGTTCAAGGTAAAACATTTTTCTAGAAGTGGAATGCAATTGCTGAAGGGCAGAGAAAGGAGGGTGGAGGAAGGGAAGGACAAGAATGAGGGAGGGAGAGAAAGTAGAGGGGATGGAATTTGTTATATTTTACATAGTTCCTACAAGTGTGTGGTGGGAGTGTGATGTCACACAGGAAGAAGTTTAAATGGGGCAATGGTTAATTTATTATTGTATCATACCATAGCAAAAAGGGGAATAAAACTTAAATGTAACAATCACCATTCTTCTACAAAAAAAATATTATTCTCCCCCCCCCCCAAATAGCCTTTACAAAAAGGAAAAGAAAAGCAAGTGATGCCTGCATCACAAGCAAGATAATGTTCTTATTCCTTGTCTTCATGATTTTCCAGGCAACGTGCAATTCATTTCAAATTTGTGGTTTTATTTATTGCTCAATTTTGTTTTTTCTTATTTGCTATTGAAGATTGCTTTAGAAAGTCTATCAAATATACAACTTAACGGGTACTCCAGCTTCTGGTTTTATTGCTGACTATGAACAATACAGAAAAAAAAAGAGAGAGAGAGAGAGAGAAAGAAACAGTTTTATTATTACCTAAGGCCACTTAAAGATAAACCGTAGCTCAGTTATTAGGGGAATTGGATGTCTTTTCCAATCAGATTTGGAGAGGATGTAATTCTTGAGGGTAAATAACATCTAAGTAAGAAAGAAGTATAAATATAATTAAATTACAATTCTCGAAACGAGTAAAACTGTGATGTTTCGCATGATATATTATACCTGACATATTTTAAAAGGAGTAAAGAGAAATAAAGTTTGTTTAAAACTTAAATAAACAATATACTTGTAACTATTGAATGTGTCTAATACAGCTAATGACTAATCTTTAGTATGTACTTACTTTATTTCAGGTATTGTATTAAATCACATTAAAGAGTAACAACCCCATTTCGTAGATAGGGGCTTACTCTTATTTTATATGGCTTTCACGTAAATAAGTTTATGTTAAACATGGCGGGGGGAAGGGAGGAAAACAGAACAAAACTATATAGTAAGTAATAAAATAATAATAAACAACAATAACAAGAAAAATATTTTAAAAAGACAGAAATGAAAATGTAGAGGAGGAAAAGGTTTCCCTTGATCCTCTTAGGGTCCCTGGCTGTACCTGAAAATTAAATTTGTAAAGACAGGTTTACAGGAGAAAAACATATACATTTATTTAATTTATAAGTTTCATATGACGGGACATCTGGGTGGGTCAGTCCCTAGAGCGTCCGACTTCAGCTCAGGTCATGATCTCATACTCCATGAGTTCGAGCCCCGTGTCGGGCTCTGTGCTGGCAGTTCAGAGCCTGGAGCCTGCTTCAGATTCTGTGTCTCCCTTTCTCTCTGCCCCTCCCCTGCTCATGCTCTGTCTCTCTCTGTCTCAAAATAAATGAAAACATGAAAAAATTTTATAAGTTTTATATGACATGGGAACCTTCGTAAAGAAATGAAAACCCAAAGAAACACTTAGACCTGTGCACTTTTATGTAGGTTTGATGAAGAGTAGACAGCTGTGAAGGAATAGGATAGGGTGAGGAGTATGAGATAATTGTAGCAAGTTTGGTCTGTTTATTTAGACTCTTCATGATGGTCTTTGTCTTCAAAGGTAAGGATTCTCCTCTCCTCCTGGTATAGGGAAGGCGCCTCTCATTTGAGAGATTTATGACCCGTTTCTGAAGAAAGAACAAGGGGCTGGGAGAGAAGGCCAGAGTGACTCAAACTCTCAAATTCCTTCAGCTGAAAATATTCAACATGCAAGTGTGCAATATGTTGGGGTAATGTGTCCTGGACCCCTTCAAAAATTATATTTATGCTAGTGTTAGGTATATATCGAACACTGGGAAATGTAACATTAGATTTTTTTTTAACTGAAATACAGCTGTAATATTGGCACTTCAATTACTCTCAGGCAATTACTATCTATACCTTTTTATGAAAGAATTTTAGGACTCTGAAAGGATGATCAGCTTTTCCTAATAAGCACTATACAACTAATCATATTTTAGCAAACTGAAAATATTAATGGCAATCTGCACCACTGTAAATACCAACAGCAATTGTAACACACATCTCAAGCTTGCTCCCCCTTTTGAAGAGTACCTTTAAGAAACATCAGGATGACTGGGTGCCTGGGTGGTGTAGTTGGTTAAATGTCTAATTCTTGATTTTGGCTCAGGTCATGATCTCAAGTTTCCTGAGACTGAGCCCTCGTTGGGCTCTGGGTAGACAGCACGGGGCGGGCCTGCTTGGTGATCTCTCTCCCTGGCTGTCTGCCTCGCCCACTCTCTCCCTCTCTCTCTCAAAAATAAAAACATATGTTGTCAAGATGACAACATCAGAAATAAAAAAAGAACTTAGAAAACCTATGGTATTCAAAAAGAGAAAATTAGGAAAATGCAACTGTATCTAGTCTGTAAATATTACAGCTGTTTCCAAAAGACTGCTGTTAGAATTTTCAAAATATAAGAGCTCATTTAATGCCTAATAATTTAGGGCAATCATCTTGACTTTTTCATTTCTTTTTTCTCTATCATATTAAATAAGAGATTTGAACAGAAGAAGTCTTATTGTGAGTTCAGTACTGGAAGGAAGACTATATGAATGAATTTAATTTGCTGGTTAACATTAACAAGTAAATGTTAGAAATGGGCTTTCATTGGTCAAATTTGATATGTTTAAATTTTGTGAATTAACTAAAACATTTTAAAAACAACGCCCACCCTTGCAAAAAAAAAAAAATCTGCTGGACCTGTGGACTATACCTTAAAGATAGTATGTGAGGTTTTATCCTTATGATCCTGTGTTCATCCATTGGTATAGTAATAGTTTTAGTTTCTGATACTATCAGAAGCTTAACTTACCTATTCCGGTTAACCTTTCATTCAGCTTTTCATCCACTCTACTCAGGAGGTTTAGGATTGTCTCTGAATTGTTCAACACTGACTGAATCATATTAATATTGAATAAATAGGGGACTAATGTTGTTGCATTTACCTGAGCCCTTTCTTCCTGAAAATCTTGTTGAGAGACCCTCCCCTCCTCTCTTGTGTTCTGAGAAATGGCTAACTGCAAGGGAGTGACTTTCCTGGCATATTTCAAGAATTAAAAACCTCCAGCCTTCAAATAAGACTCACTGTCCTCCTCCATAATCTCCTTATTTCCCTGTGAACCCTCCTTTTCCTCACTAGTCTTTTACAATGTCTTCATTAATGAATGTTCCTTCTGTTACAACAGCCTGAATAAAACCATCTAAGTAATTTGGTCTTTCACAGCACTTTTTAGATTGATAAAGTGAATAGAATTTGAGAAGCGGACATTAGGAAGGTTTGGATATGACAAGGAGAGATAATTTTTAATATTTATAATTTTATTTTAATTTTTGACAGTTTACTTTCCTCTCTTTGATATTAGGAAGTTTTTCCTTTTTTTCCTTGACTCTACTACAAACAGGATTGCTTTCATCATGTATGAGGTTATTTGATGATCTAGTTATTTTCTTAGTTTATATATATATTTAAAAGGGTTTTTGTTTATTTGTGTTCTGATTCAGAGCTAGTGCTAATATTCACCTGGGTTCTATTAATATGCCTACATTTCTCAGAGAAAATAAATAAATTTTATGAAGAATGTATTTTTACAATTGCTTCTCTTAAAATGGTTGTATAATAAAAAAAAATTTTAGTTTCTCTGTAAACATTTACTGTGCATACTTGTTATTACAGTTCAAGGGAGCTTTTATTTCTTTTGTTTTATTAACATTTATCAAGGATTAACTAAGGATTAGGCATTGGGCTAAATGGTTTAAGTTATTCTCACAATCCTCAATATAATTCGGGAACAAAGAGGTTAGGTAATTTGCCCTACTCACATACATGGAGAAAGACAGAGCCTAGACAGAGCCTGAGTGACCTGAACCCCAGTTGTAACCTCTTAACCACTCAGAATACTTCCAGAATGTTTAAGGAAATGTTTTGTATGGTATCAAACTTACTACAAATTAAAAAAAAAAAAAAATCTATCCGAATTAAACTAGTAAAAGGGAAGCTCGTTCACTAATTCCTGCTACTCTTATCCATAATTTATAGTTCCAAAGAAGAAAAGTAGACTGGTAAATGCATACAATGATTCTTTTTCTGACGGCCTTCCATGAGAGAAAGGCAGAAAAGATGAATCCTTTGGGATTCGGTTTGGGATTATTTCTGAGCCTTTGAAGAAAGGACGAGCAGAAATACCTTCCTCCTACCAAGATTGAGCAGTGCTAGGTATGCAAGGAGACAAGCGGGAAGTGGTGAGAGAAAGCGCATCTCACTCCAAGACTACTTAGGATCCCTCCGCATTACCTTTTGATACTTACAAATAAGAGTGTCTTGGGTAAATTTTTCTTCATCTCCCCAAGCAGTTTGATATTACCTGATCAACGTCTTTTACATCTGATACTTAATCTCTCATAGCACTTTTCCCGGGTATTATTTGCTTTTAAATGCCTTTCTTCTCACTGTTCTGGATATAAAGAACCATTTGTTGTTTAAAATTATGCTTCCAACACCGATTTGGATTCTTGGCATTATAGAAGGGTTTCAGTGAATATTTGACAGATGAATATATTGCATTATTAACATATTACACTTAACTTATCTTCACCCTATAAATTACAGAGAATCATATATTCATTTTAACATAGATCTATAATTTCTATATGCTTACATAATTTCAAGCCAATTGAATAACTGAGATTTTTCTAAAAATTCCTGATTGTTTTCATTGGCGCTCTGTTTAAATTAATAGCATAAAATATGAATAATAGCATTAGTCCAAAAAGGTTTTCAGTCCCGAAAATAATGTCTTTTTATGACCATAGATCTGATTAATTTTGATTGTGAATGTAGATATAGGAATGTGATATATATATACCCTTTTTTTAAGTTTATTTATTTTGAGAGAGAGAGAGAGTCCGTGCATTCAAGTGAGTGGGGGAGGGGCAGAGAAAGAGGGAGAGAGAGAATCCCAAACAGGCTGCACACTGTCAGCAGGGAGCCCGACACTGGCTCCAACCCATGAACTGTGAGACTCTGACCTGAGCTGAAATTAAGAGTCGGACACTTCACTGACAAATGAACCACCCGGGTGCCCCAGTGATATATTTATTAAAGAAATATAATTTTATACACTAAACCATTTGATAATCAACAAATGCATAGAATATTAGACTAGCCATCCAAACAAAAATATTTTATGATTGATTAATCTGCTTCTCTGTTCCTACTCTTCCAGGGAGTAAGTAGACACTGTTGATTTCCTAGGACTTAGAAACATTAATGTAGTGTCATTGTATGTTAAAATAAGTCACCTTTTTACCCTGAAAACACCTTTGCTTTCTTTTTACTACATTCTTTGGTATTACTTTGCTAGTTCAATTCAGTAGTCAAGCTTTTAGTCTCCATGGTTACTTTTGCAAATGTAATTTGGTGAGAAGATGAGAGTAAAAATCAATCAAGGCAGTACCTGGATGTGCAATTTAGCTATTCTCCCTAATGTGTACACTTCATAGCCTGTTTTCTACAGTCCTTTAGGAATTATCTTAATGTTTTAATTGAAATCAAACTAGATTTAATATAATCCTTTTTTTCAGTATTTAAATTAAAAATAAATTTCCCCAATAAAAATAATAAAAATAAAAAATAATAAAAAATAAAAATAAATTCCCTGTAAGCATCTTCTATACCAGTTAAAATCTAAAGTTGCCATTTGTATCAGCCAATTATTGTACATTATTTGTATCTGGTAATAGAAGTGAGGTAAAGGAATGGGTTTTGGACTTTGAAGAAACATAGGCATTTAAGTATATATTATTTTTAAAAGTGTTGCAAGATTCTTTACTTCACTACACAGGATTCATTGTCTCACCACTTCGAAGAATGAAGAGGTGGACACAGAATAAAATGAGCAGCAGGCAAAAGCTTATTATAAGATTAGAAAGTAAGAATAGTATTGGGGTGCCTGGGTGGCTCAGTCGGTTGAGCGTCCTGATCTCTCATTTTGTGAGTTCAAGCCCTGCGTCCGGCTCTGTGCTGACGGCTCAGAGCCTGGAGTCTGCTTCAGATTCTCTGTCTCCTCTCTCTCTGTTCCTCCCCGACTCAGTCTCTCTGTCTCTGTCTCTCTCTCAAAAATAAGAGTAAAGATTTTTTAAAAAATTAGTAAGAATAGTATGAAAGCTCTCTGCAGAGAGGGGACACCAGCAGCTATAGGCAAGGGGCTGTGTTTTTTAGGGTTTGGGTTGGCCTCTCTACTTTCCCCTTGTTCCTTTTCAAGTTCTACCCTTACCAGCTGGTTAACTCTAAATGTCTAGTCATTCTTTTTTGATTGGCTCATTTCCATTGTACAAGGTGGTCTATGGCCATACTACTGTTCCTTGTGGGTCATGTGTTCTACGGTCTACTTATTTTTAGTCAGGTCTTCTGTTTGTCAAATTCCTGAGGGAAACCTGAGGGGAAGTCAGTGCTGTCTGTTACATTTTTAAGAGGAACTTTATGCCTGAGGGAGTTTGCTCGCGTTCAGACTTTCCCAGAAGAAATGTTTTAAAATATGTGTTTTTCCCCACCCAGGGACCTTCAAGCCCTAGCCTCTCCCTTTCTGCTTACTGAATCCTATCTTTCCCTATCATAAAAGGACTTTGACATTTTTGTGTATGGGCATGAAGGATAAAGGATATGACAATTGTGAAATTCCAAACATTCATATCGTATCAAGTTGCAACTAGCATAGCATTATCTATATAGAATAAGAACACTTTACATTTTACTATAAGTAATCTAGTATCCATAAGTTGGGTTTTGAGCCAGTATGAGCCAATACTTATTTTCTCATAAGTATTATTTAATAAAATGAATTGTCATAGCTGTACTATGTAATTCTGTTCTTAGTTCTGTGATGGATACAGTATAATCTAAAAACAAAACTGTTATTTTGAATATTGAGGTAATGATGAATTATTAATACATATGAAAGTACTTTATAAACAGGAAAAATATTTTTGCTTTTGAGTGAGTGTGCTCTATATGCAAAAAATACTGTTAGTGGTGGTTTTTTTCATGGAATAAAAAACTTTTAAAGGTAATAGTGTAGACAAACAATATTTTCCTTAAGTTTCTAAATTGAACTTTCAAAGTCTTGGTGCTTTAGTTATAAATCTCTGAAATAGTAACAGTCCCTCTTAAGGGAGCCCTTGATTAATATATACTTATATAAATTTAAGCACATTAAATTGCCTTAAACGATCAATCCCATTTTGAACTTATTTAAATTCCCTCCAACATTTTAATCTTCATTCATAAATATAACAACACTTGTGTTTTAAGTGTGTGAAGTAATTATCTTGAGACAGAAAACATTAAAACATTAGCCAACTCTAATAATACATTAAAATTATAAATTCAGTGGTTTAATTTTTAATATTCAAGTGTTGTCCATAATCTTTATCACATTTTCTTTTACCCTGCCACATAAAATTTATTTTTTGACTTTTTTAAAGATGCTTATTTATTTATTTTGAGAAAGAGAGAGAAAGAGAGCAGGCATGCGAGCCAGCACCAGCAGCAAAGGGCAGAAAAAGAGGGAAAGAGAATCTTAGGCAGTCTCTAAGCTGTCAGCTCAGGGTCCCATGTCGGGTTCAATCTCATGACCATGAGGTCATGACCTGAGTCAAACTCAAGAGTCAGATACTCAACTGATTGAGCCACCCGGGTGCCCCATTACCCTTCCACATAAAATTTAAAATCCCAAATCAGTATTACTTCCTAAATCTTAATATTACTTACTAGGATCTTAAGGCCATTGTGAAGAATTTCTAATGCATCAAAATCCATAAATACTGTTAAATTAATTAAAGAAGGAGTCCATTAGACTGAGATGGTTCTAATGCCCTAGTGGCCTACATAAGCAAATCAAAACATAAACCCGTAAATGGCTCTAGGTTATGAAATCAGAGTGCTAAGAACAACCAGTCACAAACAAAGCTTCAAGCTATAGTCAGTGGAGTAATTTATTTTGTTTCTGTACCTTCTTTATGTAAGTCTTTCCCCTGCCTCCCTTAGGTGGAATGCTTTTAAACCACTTCTGGTTTGGTGCTGCCACAGTGAAATCTATTTTTGTTCAGTTAACTCTTAAAATATTTACTATGTCTCAGCTTATCTTTTAACACTACAAATATTTTAATTGTATCTCTCAGTTTAATGCAAAAGGCATTGCTGCTGTGGGTTTTTCTCCATCCTCTATATAAGAAGTCTAAGTCTCTTTGAAAATACAAGTTCCTCAGTAGGCAGGTAAATAGGTTTGCCCTTCTAGGTAAACTGGGGATTAGTTCCCAAACTAAAATTACCATCTCAAAAGAATCCAGGATTGGTAAGAATAACTGTGACTGATTATTACCCCAGAAATTTGGCTACATGAAACCAGAGACTACTGTCCTCTCCAGTCTCAGTAATACTGAAACAGATTATAAAATAATGGGGATAGTATAAATATATGACCTACTTTCTCTTGCATCTTCCTTTGTAAAAAATTGCAGCTTTTTGTAATTGGAACAGTCTGCTTATCATACACCCCGTTCACCTAGCTAACTGTTATTTCTCTGTTGGGTTTTGGGAGTAATCCAATAAGTAGCACCCTTCCCCATCTAGTTTCTATGCCAATTAAAAAAAAATTAGACAAAGAGAAAGCAGATGAGAACCAAAGCATTACTTTTCTTCCTGATAAAGTTTATACTGGAGTACATGGATTCAATATGAGAACTGAGCAAGATTGCTAACTCCCTACTTGATAACTTCATTGACAAAACCAGAGGGGAAATAGAATTTGCAGAGAAATAATTACTTACATTAGTGTTTCTCAGAGTTTAACAAATCACACTAGATATTTTGTTAAAAAGCAGTATCTCATTTAGCAGCTTTGGCTGGATCCCAGATTTAGCATTTCTAACAAACTCCTAGGAAATAGTAAAGTTGCTTGTTCAGGGACTATACTTTGATTACTAAGGTCCTAGACTAAGCATCCAGAAACTTTTTCTGTAAAGGTACAGAAAGTAAATATTCTAGGCTTTGTAATTATATGGTCTCCATCACAACTAACTCTGCTGGTGTAGCTAGACAGTAACCACAGTAAATAGTGGAGGAGGCATGGCTGTGTTTCAATAACATTGTATTTAGGGCTTCCTGGGTGGCTCAGTCTGTTAAGTATCCAAATTCGGCTCAGATCATGATCTCATGGTCCATGGGTTCAAGTCCTGACAGGGGCTCTGTGCTGACAGCTCAGAGTCTGGAGCCTACTTCAGACTCTGTGTCTCCCTCTCTTTTTGCCCCTCCCCTGCTTACACTCTGTCTCTTGAAAACAAATCAGTTTTAAAAAAAATCAATAACACTGTATTTATAGACACTGGAATTTGTGTTTTACATAATTTTCATGTGTGGTAGAATGGTAGTCTTCTGATTTTTTTTCCCCCCAATCATTTAAAGACATAAAAACTGAGGCGCCTAGGGGGCTCAGTCGGTTGAGTGTCTGACTTTGGCTCAGGTCATGATCTCACGGTTCGTGAGTTCAAGCTGCACATCGGGCTCTGTGCTGACAGCTTAGAGCTTGGAGCCTGCTTCAGATTCTGTGTCTCCCTCTCTCTCTGGTCTTCCCCTGCTCACACTCTGTCTCTCTGTCTCTGTCTCTCAAAAATAAACATTAAAACAAATAAAGACATGAAAACCATTTTTAGTTTATAAGCCATAAGAAAACAAACAGTGTGCTGCACTTGGTCTGTGCCCTCTGGTTTGCAGACTCCTGTCAGAGATCATTACTTCACCCTGCCCTCACAGAGAAAAAGAACAAATCTGAAGTTAGACAAAAAACAACTGGAGGAAAATTATATTAATGTCAATTGTAAGGACAAATACAAATGTGAAAAAAGAGGTTTAATTCTCTCTTTAAAATAAGGGAAGAGATTTTTCCTCCCCTCCTCTTTCTCAGAAAATTTACTTTAGAAAACTTGTAATTCTGAGTACTTTCTCCTCTCTTTGAATTTATACATAAAAATTTTCAAAACCTAGATGGGCCCTTTGCAACTTTATGACATAGGAATGAATGTCTTTCTCAAGGGCCTGGTGTAGCCAGCACGCAGAGGTGTGGGGGTACCTGGGTCCAGGGTCCCAAACAAGCCAGGTTCAGCCAGCCACTCGCTGCTGACAAAATCCAAGGCAGAGAAATTAGCGGTATTGAAACAAGAAAGGAAATTTATTTCAGCGAGGCCGACATCAGGAAGACTAGCATCTCAAAGACTGTCTCCAAAATTCTGAAAATACTTCCAGGTTTATATAAGGAAAATGTGAGGCAGAAGTGGGTGGAAACGTGCAGGTAAACAGTGCAAGTCAAGTTGATCTTTGGGAGTCAATCAGAAGTGGGATGTTGCTGGTTCAGGGCAAGCTTGCTTGAGGGGATTGTATGGGTTGGCATCAGGGGATGCTTTGCCCTCAGAGTCTTTCATGAGTCAAGAGACCACCTGGAAAGAAGAACCCAGCTAGAATGAGGTCAAAATGGAGGTAGCTGAAGTCCTCTTTCACTGAGGGGACCATCTCTTTGATATGTAATTATCATGGAAGACAACAGTCCTATCTCCTAGTTCCTGAAGGAAGGTAGGGGCCTAACTTCAGTGGGATGCTTGGTCCAGGTTGCAAAATTACCTGCTGTCATAAAGTTTGAGAAGTGTTCCTCCCTACCCCCCAGATAAAGCTAATTAACACAGATGCTTATCCCAATTACCCAGTAAAATTAGGTGAACTATGTGTGACAAATGGTTCTATCTAGTCTTTTTTTTTTTAATGTTTGTATTTATTTTTGAGACAGAGAGAGAGCACGAGCGGGGGAGGGGCAGAGAGAGAGGGAAACACAGAATCAGAAGCAGGCTCTAGGCTCTGAGCTGTCAGCACAGAGCCCGATGCATGGCTCGAACTCATCAACCACGAGATCATGACCTGAGCTAGTCTGATGCTCAACTGACTGAGCCACCCACAGGTCCCTATCCAGTCTTCTTATTTGAGAACTACTGTTTGTCTTTTTGCTTTTCTAATTTATTTTTATTTTTTTAATCTTTATTTATTTTTGAGAGACAGAGCATGAGTGGGGGAGGGGCAGAGAGAGAGGGAGACACAGAATCCAAAGCAGATTCAAGGCTCTGAGCTGTTAGCACGGAGTCCAATGTGGGTCTCAAATGCATGAACTGGGAGATCATGACCTGAGCCAAAGTCAGATTGTCAACCAACGAAGCCACCCAGGTACCCCCAAAAATACTGTTTATCTTGAAAATATGTGGTAACTGAGGCAAGGGAAACCAAAGCAAAAATAAACTATTGAGATTTCATCAAAATAAAAAGCTCTGCCCAACAAAAGAAACAAGAAAATTGAAAGGCAACCTACAGAATGGGAGAAGATATTTGCAAATGACATATCCGATAAAGGGTTAGCATCCAAAATATAGAAAAAAAATTATAAAACTCAACACCCAAAAAACAAATAATCCACTTAAAAATGTGCAAAAGACATGAACAGACATTTCTCCAAAGAAGACATGCAGAGGAGATGAGAAGACAGACACATGAAGAGATGTTCATCATCACTTACCATCACAGAAATGCAAATCAAAACTACAATGAGCTATTGACTCACACCTGTCAGAATGGCTAAAATCAACAAGAGAAGAAACAACAGGTGTTGGTGAGGATGTGGAGACAAAAGAACACTCATGTACTACTGGTGGGAATGCAAACTGGTCCAGCCACTGTGGAAACTAATTTGGAAGTTCTTCAAAAAGTTAAAAATAGAATTAGCCTATGGTCCAGCAACTGCACTACTGGGTCTTTACCCAAAGAATACAAAACACTAATTCAAAGGGATACATGCACCACTATGTTTATATCAGCATTATTGACAATAGCCAAATTATAGAAGCATCCACTGATTGATGAATGGATAGAGAAGAGGGGGTATCTGCATACACAATGAAATTCAGCCACAAAAGGAATGAAATCTTGCCATTTGCAATGACATGGATGGAGCTTGAGAGTATACTAAGCAAAATAAGTCAGAAAAAGACAAATACCATATGATTTTACTCATATGTGGAATTTTAGAAACAAAACAAATGAGCCACGGGGACAATAAAAAGAGAGAGAGAGAGAGGCAAACTAAGAAACAGACTGTTAACTATAAGAACAAACTGATGGTTGGGGCGCCTGGGTGGCGCAGTCGGTTAAGCGTCCGACTTCAGCCAGGTCACGATCTCGCGGTCCGTGAGTTCGAGCCCCGCGTCAGGCTCTGGGCTGATGGCTCGGAGCCTGGAGCCTGTTTCCGATTCTGTGTCTCCCTCTCTCTCTGCCCCTCCCCCGTTCATGCTCTGTCTCTCTCTGTCCCAAAAATAAAAAAAAAAAAAAAAAAAAAATGTTGAAAAAAAAAGAACAAACTGATGGTTACCAGAGGGGAGGTGGATGAGGGCATGGCTTAAATAGTGCTGGGGATTAAGGAGTGCACTTTTGATGAGCACCACATGATGTATGGAAGAGATGAATCACTGTATTATTGTACACCTGGAACTAATATAACACTGTATGTTAATGAATTTAAAAAAAGAATTTACTCTAGAGGGATAAAAAACAATATACAAAATTTGTATGTCACAAAATATTAATTTTCCATATGAGACAACCATAGTCCTTAAGATGATACAATTCTAGGCCTTTTCAAATTATCTAGTAGTGTAATAGTGGAATATTTATAGGAAGAAGTCCTGTTAAACCTATGTAGGAAACAATAAAGTTGCCTTACAGAGGAAGAAAAATAATTTTTCCTTTATCTTTCTAGGCTCTTGGCTGAGAGTCCCCTATAAAAAGAGAGATTAACAGGAGAAAAACAGAAGTTTAATAATCTATACACCTCCTGTACATGGGAGATACCTAGGAAAAGTGACTAACTCACCAAAATGACCCAACATACCACCTTAAATACCATCACCAGGAAAAGATAAAAGGAGATGTTGGGGGTGGGAGCCAGTTATGGGAGGCTATCAAGTAAAGCATAGCAAACAAGGGTAAGGTTTTTAGGCAGATTTAGGTTGTTGCCTTCTTCATTATGAGTTTGGGGATACCTGGGTGCCTCACTTGGTTAAATGTTCAGCTCTTGAGCAAGGATGGGGCTCTTGACTTTGGCTCAGGTCATGATCTCATGGTTCCTGAGTTCAAGCTCTGCATCTGGCTCTGCACTGGTAGTGTGGACCTGCTTGGGATTCTCTATATCCTTCCTCTCTGCCACTGCCCCACTTGCATACTCTGTCTCTCTCTCTTTCTCAAAATGAATAAATAAACTTTAATAAAAAGGTTTCTAGGGGCACCTGGGTGGCTCAGCCACTTAAGCGTCAGACCCTTGATTTCGGCTCAGGTCATGCCCTCATGCTTGTGGGATTGGGGCCCACATCAAGCCCTGCTTGGGATTCTCTCTGTCCTTCTCTGTCTTTCTGTCTCTCAAAATAAATAAATAAATAAAAACTAAAAAAAAAAATTTGACATCTTCAGTCATCCTCCTCTTTTAGTTATAGAGATGGAAACATTCATACAAGTGGAAATTTCCCCTATACATGTAAATGTCCCTTAATGGAAAATTATTTTATACTCAATTTTCAGAGCTTTTCCTCTTTCTGTTGTTTCTTTAAAAATAACCAGCTCAAGGGGTACCTGGGTGGCTCAGTCTGTTAAGCATCCTACTTTGGCTCAGGCCATGATCTCACTGTGAGTTCCAGCCCTGCATCAGGCTCTGTGCCAACAGCTCAGAGCCTGGAGCCTGCTTTGGATTCTGTGTCTCCCTCCCTCTCTCTGCACCTCCCCCGCTCATTCTCTGTCTCTCTCTCTCTCTCTCAAAAATAAAATAAAAACATAAAAAAATTAAAAAAACCAGCTCAAGCTAATCCTTATGCCAAAGAGGCAAATTCTCCTCCCCTTCATGCCTAAAATATTAATTTTGATTCTCATTCCTCCTATTATTATATTGTAATTTTCCTCTCTTTTGAAATATTAAAAACACTATGACCAGGTTTAGCAAATGACATAGACATGTTTATTATTATTATTTTTTGAAGTTTATGTATTTCTTTATTTTGAGGAAGAGAGAGGGAGATAGATAGTGCCTAGTAGGGGCAGAGAGAGAAGGAGAGAGAGAGAATCCTAAGCAGGCTCCATGTTATCAGCACAAAGCTAGATGTGGGGCTCGATCCCAGGAACTGTAACATCATGACCTGAGCTGACATACAAAGTCTGACGCTTAACCAACTGAGCCACCCAGTTGCCCTGACATGGACATGTTTAAAAGAAGAATTTCCCAAAGCCACAAAACCTTAAATTTGTTATAGAAACATTTTAACCTAGAAATATAAGACCATAGATATTTCAATATTACATTTTAGCCTATGTGTAAATGTTAATGTTTTTAGGGTTATTATTTATCACAGGTTTTAGCTGACTGGTTGCAAATTTTAATTTCATACATAGACTTGCTAGTTTATTCAAACCATAATATTATGTAATTAATAATTTAAATTCTTTATACTCTTTGACTAGCCAATATTTTTCAGGAGATTGCACTAATGCTTCTATTCTTATTCAGTCTTCTGTTCCAGTATTTAGGAGAAACTTACAAATGTCATCTGTTTGATTTTATTTTAACTGTAAGATTGATTGCATTTTATTGGCTTTTAATGTGCAACATAAAAAAATTCAGTACCGCCATGTTTGGAGATTTGGATGTGATTGCATACTTTATAAAGAATTTTGAACCATATTATGTATTCATATTCTCATTAACAGTCATCATTAAAATTGAAAATACTTGCAGAATATTCTAATACTTCATTGTGCTATTTATAAAAATGTTACACTTCAGTGATACCAATGTAATAAAAACATGGAATGGTATCTTGGAAAAACTAGCCTCATAGATGCTATTTTCTATACTTTATTTAAATATGCTTTATTAGCTAATTTTTTAAAAATGTTTTTAATGTTTATTTTTGAGAGAGACAGAGTATGAGTGGGGCAGGGGCAGAGAGTGAGGGAGACACAGAATCCGAGGCAAGCTCCAGGCTCTGAGCTGTCAGCACAGAGCCCAACACGGGGCTTGAACTCACCAACTGTGAGATCATGACCTGAGCCGAAGTTGGACTCTCAACCAACTGAGCCACCCAGATGCCCCGAATGCTTTATTAATTCAAAGAGCCAAATAGTGAATCCTATTAGCAAAAATTTTACCTCAAGTGGCAATCGTTAGCAGAACTGATTTATCAATTGACAGAGTCAAGTTTCGAATCCTGGACTGGAGTCTTGGCAGAGTAGGTAATAAGTGCTGGGACTTATTTAGTATGTGACCTTGGAGGACAATTTCCTTTTCAGCAAATTGGCACAATTAAATCCATTCTCCCTATTTCATATAGGCCTATCAGTTCATCATCCAAAGTGCTGTTCAATGTCATCATTTGATCAATTACTGTATAACCTTACTCTGCAATATAAGCAGTCGCATAGGCTAATGTGATCTATATATAGAAAGTAGATGGTTGATGTAGCAAGTTTGCTTCAGGAAAATTCCTTATCAGGAAAAAATATAGTAAAAATCTTGATTCATCAAATTTTAAATATGACCACCACAAAACTTTAGTGGTTAAAAAATAGACATACCTACTTTATCTTCTCCTCTATTCTTTAATTTCAAAGCTAAGTTGTCTATTTTAGCTGGCTAATATTCTCTGTATGGTCTATGTCTTGGAGAAAATATGTGGGAAGAAGAAACTAAATGTACTTAATGCTACTAAACTATACGCTTAGAAATGGTGAAGATGATAAATTTCATGCTATGCATTTTTTTACCTGCAATTTTTAAAAATCATTGATACTTCCTCCTGTCTTATACTTCTAGTGGCATAATTTTTCTGAGGTAAAATGTGACCAATAAATTTGATCAAATGTATATGTTGGGAAAATTTAGATTTCCTAATATTTCCTTTATACAAACTATCAATATTTTCCTTGGTTATTAGATTTCAAACATTTTTCTCCATCTGGCAATAAAAATCAATCCCATGGCTTACTCTGACTCAAAGAGGATTTTTCTTTTCACCTTTTCTAGATCCTGCACAATTATCAGCACTCATTATGTGATGTGTGTTTTGCAGGCATTATTTCTAACTACCTCAACTGAGTGACTACAAAAGAAAGCAATAATTAAAGACTGTATCTGATGTCAGTGTAATGTTTAAGAGGAAATAAACATTTTGAGATACATACTCCTTGATTATTTTGAAAACTCAAGCAATAAAAATGCCCTATCTCTACAGTATACCTTATCAATTTTTTTATTTTTATTTTTTGAAATTTATTCATTTTTGAGGGGGGGGAGGGGCAGAAAGAGAGACACACACAGAATCCAAAGCAGGCTCCAGGTTCCAAGCTGTCAGCAGAGAGCCCAACGCGGGGTTGGAACTCATGAACTGTGATGTGAGATCATGACCTGAGCCAAAGTCAGATGCTTAGCTGACTGAGCCACCCAGGTGCCCCAGCCTTATCAGTTTTTCACTCAGATTTGAATTAAAATTTATTGAAGAAAGATACAGTGATAAAAGCAAATTTTCTATCATTTATTAATTATATTTAAAATTTACATGAATCTATTAAGGACAATGTGTAATGTTTCCACTTTATGCTTTAAACAATTACAAACATTTGGCATAAAATAATGTGCATATCAATGTAACAAGTTTGAAAAATGGGGAATGAGAATCTGGAGTGTGCCCTCCTTCTAACAATGATCATTAATACTCCAAATGAATGGATCGTAGATTTCTCCCTCAAAATTCTAAGTTGTTTTTTTTTTATGAACAAATTTCTAAAGGACTTGAACATGCAATGATATATATAACATTCAGAGTAACTAGCTTCCATGCTTACACTGAACTCAACATAAGGCAAAAGCCCATAATTGTACTGATTCTTTGGCTCAGTGTGTTCAAAAAACAAAGCAATGTGGTAAGCCTAATGAAAACAATCCTTTGTGTTTGCCAGCTTCAGATTGCTAATACGGCTGCAACAAATTTCAACCATCCACTCTGATGATATAGCAGTTTTGATTAGCAGAACAGTTTGTTTTCTGAATGCAAGAGACAGGCATGAATCTGTTTCTCTAATTGTTCTCATAGTTGAGAAAATGAGGAAGAAGAGTGTTTGTTTTAATAAAATATCATTCTGCCTCCTGGAATGACCACAACTGATTAGGAAAATAGTAAACCAATCAGGTTCTGTCAGACGAAATATCATGTCTTTGACTTCTTTGATATTGCCACAAACTAATAAAACAATTGAATGAGTTGTAGTCATGAAATTATCCGTGTCACAAATATTGGTCTCTCCTCTTAATTGCTCAAGAAAAACAAGCCTTTGGTAACTTTAGTTATTGTATTCTACAATACAAAACAAATTACCAATAACCATTCCTGAACTAACTAATATACGGCCAGACATTGTTTCACAGCAGTTTGATGTTTTTGTTTTTTTTTTATTCTTATAATTCTTTTTGATAGTCTACCTCTTTTGACATCAATAGGTAAATCTACAGAAATTCTTGTTCTTGAAGAATTTTCATCTCAGGAAATTCTCATTCTTGCTCTCTGTTATAAAAATAACCACTCCAGCAAATAAAATCTCTCCAAATAAAAATAAGTCAAGGTTGCTTGATGACTACCACACAGGCACCTGCTCTCCCGATATTCAAAGAAGCCATCTGTTGAAAAAGATGAAACACAACTTAAGACAATTTTTACTGTCATAGAATAGTATACAAATTGTAATATATTTAAAACACTCATATGTGTTAAAATCATAAATACATGTGCTTCTATTTTCCCCATTTAGCCACAAGTAGTACAATAAAAATGGAAACAATGAAAATGGCATTTACAAAAGAGCAAAATTTGCATATTGAAGTTGTTAAAACCTGCAGTCATTTATGGGATTTTTAATACAAGTAATAAGATATTTAATGATTTTTAGTGACATAAAGATACTATAGAAAAGTTTCCAACGAAGATTTATTTCTGGGCTTGCATGGACACATTTCTGACAATACTTCATAGTGGTATCTTGGAATATATTTCAGATCAAATAGCTATTAAACTTATTGAAATAATTTTGAAGTTATTTCCCCAGATAGTCTACTGAATTAAATGTGTTATTCATTCATTCTAAACAGAGACATACGATGAAGTAACTTCAATATTTTGTCATAAACAAGCCATAATTACAATTTCTATAGTGCTTATTAAAAAAATTCTACCGTATGATAGTCATCAAAATGAGAATTGAGATGTTTTTAATAATCCTGAATATGAAACTGGCTAGAAATATATTAAAAACAATAATTTTTACACTTTGTAATGAAAATTTATTCCATAGAGGTAAGTCAACAGTTGATAATTTGAGCATTTTGATATGAAAGATTTTCATTACAGTTTTCTAAGAATAATTTATGCACATAAAAATATCAGAGTAGCCTAGAAATTATAGGGTATTATCCCAAACTGAGAAGAAAGTGAATAAAATGTAAGAAATAAAACAGCTAAGAGAAAAATAATCTCAGATCACATATATTATCTTATTGATTGAGAAAGGATATGGTTTCACTCTCTAATATGAAAATCACCACCCATATCTACAGTTCTGTTAAATGTACTTACTGTTACCTGCCATCCCTTTGCAGAGTTAATACATATGCACACGTGTGCACGCACACACACACACACACACACACAAGCACACAGAGCAACTTCCTATGTGATAATTTTTTATTCCTTTCATTCATATTAAGAATAATTTTTATAGATCACCACATCATCTTTATAATCCTATCATGCATTGTTATTTTTGTGATAGGTATGTGAATGGAATGTCAGGGAACAATATATAAAGCAACGTATACAAACTGAAATGTATCTCACTCCAAAATGCACATACTTTCCATTGCCCCTCTTTTTAAAGTATTGTTTCATATCAAAGTCATCTAATGAACTTTTACAAAGTATGTTTGCTCATGCCCTACCACTCAATAGGAATGGGATGAATATTGGGTACTTGTATTTTTGAAAACTTTCCCAAATACCCTCCAATGTTCATTCAATACTGAGAAATGCTGTGCATAGTTTCTAGAAAAAGTATAACATGAATAGCTTCACTTTATATCTACATCTACATCTCCCTACATGCATGAGTGTGTTTATAAAAATAAATCTCTGCACTTCTTTGCAAAAATGTGTTGTTCCTCCTGTGATTCCTGTGCCAGTTAATGACACCACTCTCAAGTTACCCAAGATAGACACCTAGGGTACATCCATAACCTTTAGTTTTACCTCATCAACCCTACATCTGAATAATCATCAAGTCCTATAAGTATCTCTCCATCCAACCTAATTATACCTATTCCTGTCAGTTCACATTACAATTTTACCTTGAGTGTGAAGCATTGCAGTATGCCACCCCAGGATATGCCACTTTGGCATATTGATTATTTTCAATTAAAGGAACTTCAGAGATGATTGGTACAGAAAGGACTTGCTGACCCTCCTTGGTCCCACTGAAAGCAGGAGATAAATCTCCCATGTGAAAGGTAACCTCCCTGTACCAAGACACTAGAAGGCATCCTTATCACCAGAGATAGGGAATTTAGAGCCAAGAATGCTGTATAAGTAAACTTTGTTACTTCTTCACCAATTTACTACCACAAGCTCAAATCCCTTGTCAGTTCATCACAAATTTATCATTCTGTTGAAAAAGAATAAAGCTTCCTGCTTTGGCCACTTCTTTGACTCTCATATTTTTACGGGGTTCCCATACATACAAAATTAATTTTTTATCCCATTCATCCATCTTATATCAATTTAATTATGAGACCAACCAAACAACTTAGAAGGAGTAAAGAAAGGTTCCCACCCCTACAGTGGATTGGTAAAATAACCTCCTAACAGATTTCTCTGACTCTAATCTTGCTTTCTCCTGTTTTTCACATCCTATCAAGTGCAATTATTTTAAAACAGAATTCTGATTATTTACTTCCCTGCTTAAAATTCATTAACTCCCATTCAGCCTTATATTAAAGTCAAGATTCTAAAAACATGGCTTTTGGCCCTGCCTCATATAGACCCTGTTTATGTCTCCAAACTCCTTGCTCACCACTTTATTTTTGGCCAGTACAACATGTTACATGTTCTTCCTGCAATTCTTTTCAAATTCTGTTTCTCAAACCAAACCATTCCCCGTATTTTTATCTGATTAACTATTAGCCACCTGTCAGGCCTCATTCTACATGCCATTTCCTGAAGGAAGATCTCTCTACCCAATACACTTAAATTCTATCATATAGCTAAGTATTTCCCTTACCACAGAATTTATCATGCTATTTTGAGCATTAATATATTCTCCATAAATACATTTAAATACTTAAGAGATCTTTTGTCCTTTTCCCCCTTGCTCTAACTTTGTATTTTATATATATATATATATATATATATATATATATATATATATAAAATTAATTAATTTTTATTTACTTTTTAAACCTGCTATGTTCTCCCTCCAGGGTTGCACCTTCAACCCTAGAATGACAACCTAGAAAAGTTGGCCACAGAGCCAATTATAAAAAAGAAACTGAGAATGTAGATATTTCACCAGGTTCCCCTGGAACTCATTCTCTACAGTAGTCCCCTCTTGATGGGGGAATATGTTCCAAGACCTCTAGAGGATGCTTGAAACCACGGATAGTACCAAACACATTCTATACTGTTTTTCTCCTGTACATACAGACCTATGATAAGGTTTAATTAACAAATTAAGTACCATAAGAGATGAACAAAAATAGCTAATAATAAAATAAAACAATAATAATAATATACTATAATAAAAGTTATGTGAATGTGTTCTCTCTCTCAAAATATCTTGTGCTGTACTCACCCTTCCTCTTGTGATGATGTGAGATGATAAAATGCTTATGTAATGAGATGAAATGAGGCGAATGATGTCGGCATTGTTACATAACATTAGGCTACAACTAACCTTCTGACAATACATCAGGAGGAGGATCACCTGCTCCCAAACTACAGCAGCCCATTATTAACTGAAGCCAGGAAAAGCAGAAGTGCAGATAAGGGGATACTACCATATATCTATTGTGTGTAAACAAACTAAACTCATACACAACAGAACTGAGTTGCAACAGTAATATTCAACTAATTTATTTAAGAAATATTCACATTGTCTCTTACTCCATGCCAGCAATTTTGCTAGTCTTCGGGGAGATGATAGTAAATCACACACTATCTTTATAGTTACGGGTGGGTAAAACATAACAGCACTATGACAATGTGCCAAGACAACACATGAAAGGGTGATTTTACCCATACCAGGGGAAATGGAAGAAAGTTCTTTTTTTATGTCTTAAAGCACACATATTGTTTTTTTCAAATAAAACAGAAGAAATAAACCCAGTGTTAAATGACAAAGTCAAATTTATTAAAACACACACACACACACGTACACATGTATACATGTATGCATGTATACACGGTAAAACTATCTAAGACATGAATCTGGAAACTGATCCCTAATCTCTTAACATTATTTATAATTAGCTAGCTTAGGAAGTGTTCCAAATATACATTCTTCGATATTTTAATATAGTTTGTTTATTTACTCTAATGCTCAGCCATTTGGGGACGCCAATGATAAACAGGATAACATATTGGTTTTGTCCATTTTTGGGGCAAATGGAGGGAAAGTAACAGGCATTGTCCAGCACATATGGGATTTTTTTGCCAGGGACCTAGAATCCTGAAAATTTTCAAAGTGATTTTGTGTGTGTCTGCTATCTTAAAAATATAAATAATGAAAATATATAGACATAAAATCTTAGAGTAGTTTAAGTGCTTTACAATTAATGTTTATTGTACTTAAACAAAGTTGTTGTAAAACATTTTTGTAAAGCTGTTATAAACCATTTTAAATACCACCTTCCTGTTTGTAAGTTGTTATATGATCCAAAACACAGCACAATAAAATACAGATGAGGGAAAATAGTCTTCAGGAGAATTTTACCTATTATTACTACACAGATTATTTTGATTTTAATTTCAGAAGAATGATAAGCAAAATGGCTCATTATTATAAACACGACATGAAGATTACATTCTATCATTGATATGCCTGTAAACTTCCTTTATTTGATGTTCATTTGTGAAAGTGGCACATTTTAAATATGTATCATTGAACTGGTACATTTCCTTGGCAAATCAACAATCATTAATCCATGCAGTGTCTCCTTTGTAAACACTAGGGAATCAGAAGGAGGATAGGTTAAAATATATCCTGTAAAAACTTAGTGCAATAATTACAAACTGCTTTTATATTTGCTGCTCTTTGGATAGGAAATGATTCTTTTCTTAGAATTAAAGTGAAACACAGAAAATCACACGACCCAGTTTTCCAAAAACTTTCCCTTCTTTCCTTCATTCTGCCTTCTTTTTTCCTTCTTAGCCAAATTCATTTATCTCCTGTGAAATCAAAGGATTTTCTCTTAGGGAAGGGTATGATCCATAAGGCAGTCTGGACATTCGGAATTTAGTTTTGTACTTCAGATTCAGCCTATTTCAATATTGTGATTGAACATATCGAAACTGGCACAATCAAGGAAGTTATATATCTTTAAAAGTAAGTATCTTTAAAAGAAATTTACTTCAATCAGTGTTCAAGTTCTTCAGATAAACTTTGTTCAATTTCTGCAACCCCTCCCCCCTCAAAAAAAATGGAACCCTCCATCCACTGAGGAATATTAAGAGATGAGGTTCTTATTCCGCTTCAACTCAATAAGACCTTTGAATCTCATTGCATCCATTGATGGAAATGGTTTGTTTATTGGAATGATATCTTGCTTCTAAGTTTCTGATAAAGGGGAGGAATAATAGAAACACTGAGAAATTTGGAGTAGAAAGTAATAAAATACAGGGACAAAAGTCTTAGAAAATAGCCATTCCCTCCGTTAAAAGTGAGGTCATAGTAGTTATACTGAATAAGGGGTTTTCCATTATAATTTGGTTGCACTGCCCTGATTTTCCCCCAGCACCCACACATGCAACACAAATCCTCAGCTATGTGACCAGACAGGGAGCTGCCTTATTCTAGCATTATCCTGAGTCTCTAACTACAGTGTACTGTATATCAAGGGATAGCACCTCACTTAAGATCAGCTAATTATTTCACTGAATCTTCCTGACCAAAGTGATTGTCTGGGAGTTAGCACTTTCTACATGACAGATCATTTAGAGCCCTTTGCTGTTTGTTTCTTTGTTTTGTTGTTGTTTTGTTTTGTTTTTTAATTAAAAAGCAGGTGTTTTGTTTTTGTTTTTGTTTTCTGTTTTTGGTTGTGAGGATTGCTACTTGGAGTTTCTAGCATCTCCACTCCATGGTAAATGTTCTCTGCAGTCGGTAACAGTGGGCCTAATAAAGGGAGTAAAGCAAAAATGGGAGGCAGGAAGTTGATTTCTGTAGCTTTCCATCTTCTTATTCCAGCTATCTCTAAAACCAAATATACTAAAGTTAGGAGTTTGTGAACCAATATATTCCACTTTGATTTTTTTTTTGTTTCAGCTAATTAAAATTCAGTTACTGTTCCTTGTTATTACTTATAACAAAGTGGAAATCCCATTGAAGCATGAATATCACATTTTAATATGAATTTTATTAATTATAAAATACGTAAGAGAAAAGTACACAAAAACATGTGATTTAGTGAACTTTTTACAAAATGAACATGAAAATGGGCTAAATCAATCACTTGGGGTTCAAGGAAATTTAGAACGAAGTAAATGAAGTAAATTCTTGTATTTGAAGTATTATGCTGGCAACACTCTTACCTGTGTCCACTCATTTGTTTGTGGATCATAGGATTCCATAGTGTTGAGGTATGTCTGCCCATCATAGCCACCAACGGCATATAATCTGTCACCAAGGAGACAGACTCCAACAGCATCTCTGGGCATACTCAAAGGAGCCACCATGGTCCATGTGTCTGTTTTGGGATCATATCTAAAATGTAAGGAAAATAGGACATAGCATATCCTAACCACATTCAACTTTGAGTATGTGAAAAATACTCTTTCAAAAGCACACCATGAAAATCAAAACTGCGTTTTTTCTAAAAGCTCAATCATTTGAGCAGATGTTCAAGAGTTAATATCCACAATGTCTGGCTTTCTAAACTTTAAGGTGTTTAAAAAATATACATAGACTCTTCGTTGGATGCACAGTCACTTAGCAGAAAAATTTGCATCATGATTTCTCTCCAAGGGAGTCGGATATGTAAGCCACTATTTTCCACTGTAGAATGAGGTTCTGTCAAACAAACATAAGCAAAATGCTATGGCAATGATACAGAAATAATGGTTAAAAATCTGGGAGAATTATGGAATTCCCCCACAGTTGAAGTCTCCTTTAAATCAGGTCTGAAAGTGTAACCTAACTTTTCTAGAAAGAAAAGGAGAAGTTTATGCAAAAAAAAAAAAAAATCTGAAGTGCTAATGAAAATGCATGGCCAGCTTTGAGGAAAGCAGGGTTGCAGAGTGGCTAAGTTCAGGGAGGTAACAAGGAGCAGAGTGCCTGAAAGGGTAGTTTTTGATCAGCTTATGCATTGTGTGATGGGTAGGAAAGCATTCTGTGTTCCAGTAACAAAACTTGGGGAAAATAATTACAACATGAACCGAACTGTGCTTTAGTGGCTTTATTTGGGATTCACTGTAAGGGAGAGATTGGTAAATCAAGACACTGAAGCAGGGGGCCCAAGTTATCATTACTGAATTTAAACCAAAAATAACTTAATTTCCAGAAATTCTGATTTCCATACATTATATATGAATATTTCGTATTTTGAGTGGCAGAAGCCTGAAGAATACTTTGGTGAATGGACTTTACTTCAGCTAAGAAGGATTAAACCACTTCTTTGCCTTTAACCTGCACCTGCAAGGTCAGATACGGAAATGAAAAAGCTAGTACAAGCCAAGCAGAGTAAATATAAAAGAAGACAGGGTCAAAGTTTTTTGTTTTTTTGTTTTTTTAACAGACACAGCAAACATATTTTTAGTTTGTTCTTCTACTCAAATCTTGTGTTTCACCAATTGAAACTTTCAACCCACAGACTCCTAAAACAAAGAAACAAACACAAACAAGCAAAAAAAAAAAAAACCTACTATAGTTTATTGAAAACAAAGAAGGTTGTTACAAAAGAAAAGGCTGAGAATACCCCAAAGATCTGAAATTTATATTTCTCTGTATTCATGTTATCCAGGATGCTACATGCATTTACATGCCATGGTTGGAAGGGTTGTGACAGCCAAGATAATTTACGTGAAATGAGAGACTGGTTGAATGCCTCCAAAACCAGGACCACCATGAACCATATGCTATCTAGCAAATAAAAATGTAATTTTACATGCTGTAGTTAATAAACTCAAAACATCACAAACACTGGCACCGATAGACACACATAAACACTTAATCTATGCCATCAAAATCTTATCATGAACATTTTGAAATATAAAAGACTTTTTTTTTAAATAAGGACAAAATTGGAACACCTGGGTGGCTCAGTCGGTTAAGCATCTGACTTCCGCTCAGGTCATAATCTCATGGTTCATTAGTTCAAACCCACCCCCCCTCCCCCCCGTCGGGCTCTGTGCTGACAACTCAGAGTCTGGAGCCTGCTCCAGATTCTGTGTCACCCTCTCTCGCTGCTCCTCCCCTGTTCATGCTCTCTCTCTCTCTCTCTCTCTCTCTCTCTCAAAAATAAATAAACATTAAAAAATTAAAAAGAAAATAAAAATAAGGACAAAAAAGAAGAGGAGGAGGAAGAAGAGCAGGAGAAGGAGAAGGTAAAGGAAGAGAAGACATCTCAAGGAATGAAAATAGTAGAATCCAGAAAGTGGAACATTTTATAGGTTAGCTGATTGAATTTTCCAAAAACTCAGTAGCAAAACAAACAAAAGCCCCAGTTATAATGAATAATTAGGAAGAAGTAGCTATTCTAAATAAATTTGACTTCAACATGAGAAAAAAATGAGTGGACCTTATTTGGATCCCTATTCAAATAGACCAACTATTAAAAGATGAGGTATGTTGAAACTTTTAATATAGCCTGGGAATTAGATTTTAATAAGGAATCATTTAAGTTTTTATTAGTACTGATAATAGCATTGTTGTTATGTTTAAAAAAAAAAAAAGTCCTGTTCAATTTTGGTTGTTTGTTTCAAGATGAATTTAGAAATGTTTTGAGCTAAAATGATATGTTTGAGAATTTCTTTGAAATACTTAAAAAAGAGGGAAGGGGAAAGGCTGAAACAGGAATGACACATTGGTGATAGTTGTTGAAGCTGGGTAATGAGTATAGGGAAGTTTATTGTATTGTTTAGTTTTTTGTTTGTCAGGAAAGATCTGTAGTAAAAATAACCTTAGAAGTAAGAATGTATAATACACTTTAATTTCAGTGAAAAGTGAATGTTCTTTACACTTTATTCATTCTTCAGTAAAATTCAGGTGGCTTCTGTCACAATCACTTCACCTAAATAGCTTTTTCTGAAGTCATATTTTATCCCTCATTTAATTGCTATTCAGCTCTATAGAATTTTTTTCAACTATTGTCTGCAAAGCAGACTTTGTCACTTAGCAAAAAGGCAGAAGAACTGAGAAAATAGCCAACACTAGTGTGTGAAGTTAATTTCTGAAGACTTATGAAATTTTAAGTGAAACTCAAATATTGAACAATTCTCAAATACTCACATTCCAAGGGAAAATAAGAAAATGCCAGTATGCCCTATATTTAGTACACATTTAGAAATGACATTCTATATTTAGAAATAGATGTCATATATATATATATATATATATATATATATATATATATATATTGGCATATATATACATATGTGTGTGTGTGTATGTGTGTGTGTATAAAATGTGTATATAATTTTACAAAATTCCTAAAGGGAACTTTACAAATTTAATGCATTCTAGAAATCCAGACCTTTGAATTGGATATACCTGTCTTCAGTGCTATGTAACATATTTTTTTGTAATAACAAACTTTTGATTCATATCTGGCAATGATGAAAATTTAAATTTATATATTGCAATTCAAAAATGAAATCTAACCCAAATAAAAACAATCCAACCCCTTCCTACCCATACACACACTCTCTCCTAGATATTTAGAAAGTAAATACACAAATACAAGGTTACCTACTAGTGGTTATTTTGTTTTTTACATTAAGGACTCTAAATTAATTTTTCTATATTCAGAACTCAATAGATTCACCTTTCAGCCCAGGGATATACAAAATTGTAACCCCCTAAAGTGAAATAAACAGACTTTTTTACCTTAGGAGAGGACCCACAGATGTATAACCATTTCCCAAACAATTATTAACAGTGAACTCTGTCATTGTTGGGGGTGGGGTTCACTTAGTTTTCACTAAGTTCCCCCAATTTTTTTTTCTGGTTGCCTGTTCATTTTTTTGAAAGAGAAAAAGGTGGAGTGGGAGGGGGTTGACTGTCTTTTTGTATTTAGGCTGTCAGCCTTTCCTACATCTCACCTTGGCCTTTGTTGTCACGGTGTGAGCTCTGTATCAGGGACTCTATTAAACTTTATAGCCCTCAGGAAAGAGAAGTCCAGCATGTAGGGGCTAAAATTGGCTATAAAATGAAAACTTGCTGAAGGCATATGAGAGTCACAGAACAAAACTTAGTGTCTCATTGAAAATCTCCATTGAAGCTTTTGAGGTACCATTAGTTTTTTAAGCCCCCCCCCCTTTTTTTTACATTATTTAAGGATAAAAATTGATATTAAAATATTAAAGGGAAACTTTTTAAGTATAAAAGCATTACCTCAGTAACCAATAAAATTAAAAATACTCATTTTCCTAAACTTGTATGACAATATTCAGCTACAAAGCAAATTAAATGACATAGAAGAGATCTGTAGCCAGGTTTGTTCGCCTGTAAAACAAAACAAAGCAAATAAGTAAAAAGAGAAATAAGAAAAGATGAGATCCATGCTACAAAAATAAACTTCTCTGAAAGAGCTTTTAGATTTCTAGGAAATGAATTATATAATCTATAGTTGAATTTTCATAAATTATTTGAATTAGGCAATCAAGTGTGACAATAATGCTGGTCAAAAATAAATAATTTCATTTTTCCTGTAAAGAAAACGAATATCTACCAGGCCTCATGAGATTTTCAAAACAGATGTACCTTGACTTCAGAAATTTTCATGACAGGAATGGAAAATAAATTAATTTTAATAAAATTAATTTTTAAAAACTTCAGAACTGTAAAAATGTTCCTATAAACATCCTTGCTCAGATATTTTCATACATATGCGTATCTAATGGGTATTTAGGAATAGAATTTGTGGGTCAAAGAGGAGGTATATTTTGAAATGTGGTAGATACTGCCAATTGGTATTATAGAGTCTGGGCAATTTACAGTCCCACCATGAGTGTCATGAGACTTTCAGTTGCTCTCCATCTTCTCCAGCATGTGGTATTAGCTAATTTCACTTTAGCCTGTCTAGTAGGTCCTGGTATGACATTGTGACTTTAATTTGCATTTCCCTGATGACTCCAAGCGTTTTTCCCAATAGTCATTTTTTCAAGAGCTCTTTTCCTAATCTTTTGCCGACTTTTTCTAATGTTTTTAAGTTCTTTGAAAAATCATTTCTAGAATTTAATTTTTGGAAACAAAGCCTTTGTTGGTTAAATGTGTTGCAAATATTTTTCCCACTCTCTGGGGTAAATCTTCATGCTATCTTTTGAGGAAGGACCTTTTAAATTTTTTTTTTCTTTTTGAGTAATCTCTACATGCAACATGAACCTCAAACTCGTGATCTCAAGATCAAGAGTCGCATGTTCTGTTAACTGAGCCAGCCAGGCGCCCTGATGAAAGGTATTTTAACAGGAATATTTGTCTTTATGAATGACTCTTTCCAGATTCAGTTTAAGTAATCTTTCACTTCCCTATAACTGTAAAGATTACCCCCTCTGTTATATTATAAAAGCTTTGTTTCTTATTTACATTTAAAATGCATCCTGAATTGATTTTTGGTATGATATGAGATGGAGCTAAAACTGATTTTTTTTCCACATGAGATGTGCTCTTTTGCCTTTGCCGTAAGTCAAGATTCCTCATATGTGTGATTCTATTTCTGAACACAAATCTGTTTCACTTGTCTACTCATTTGTACTAGGCCATTACCACAATATCTTAAAGTAACTTTATTAGTTGTAACATGTAGTACTTCAAAGTTTTCTTGAGATTTGGGGTCCTTTTCATTTTTATTTAAATTATAGGATTAACTTTTCAACATTACATCCATAATCACACTCGACAAACATTTACAATTTTTAAAAATTTTTTTAATGTTTATTTATTTTTGAGAGAGAGAGAGAGAGAGTGTGCGCACGCCCGCACAAGTCGGGGAGGGGCAGAGACAGAGAGGGAGACACAGAATCCAAAACAGGCTCCAGGCTCTGAGCTGTCAGCACAGAGCCCAATGTGGGGCTGGAACTTGGGAACAGTAAGATAATAACCTGAGTCGAAGTAGGATGCTCAACTGACTGAGCCACCCAGTTGCCCCAACAGTTACAATTTAAATAAGGATTGCAATGAATCCATAAAACATTTTAGAGGACAATTCTTCTGTTCCATGAATGTGGCATTTCCCTCCATTTATTTAAGATTTTTTGAAACTTTTCTCAATATTTTATTTTCCGTTTAGAGGTACTGGATATCTATTGTAAGATTCATTGCTAGGCATTTTTTAAACTTTTTAATGGCAATTATTTATTTATTTATTTAAAGATTTTATTTTTAAGTAATTTCTACACTCAACATGAAGTTCGAACTTACAACCCTAAGAGTAAGAGTCACATGCTCTACTGACTGAGCCAGCCAGGTACACCTAATGGCAACTTTTTATACATCAATTTTGTTATTATAGTTTGCAGGTAGAAATGTAATTAATTTCATATATTGACTGAGTATATAGCAAACTTATTAACCCACTTTTTAAATCAAATAGTTTCTAATTAGACTGTGGTTAGATTATCATTAGATATTTATCATGTAACTTTGAATAATGGCAGTTTTATTCATTCCTTTCTAATGATTAATTTTCTTTCCATAATTGCTTTATTACTGGATACTCTAATAAAATGTTGAAAAAAGTGGTATTAACATTCATTTTCTCCCTAATGAAAATCGCAAAACAACATATTTCAATATTTGACTGCTTTTCTATTAATTTCTCTTCCAAGTTTGGTGAGAGTTTTTATTATGGTAGGTATTGAATTTTATCATTTTTGCATTTATTCAGATGTTTATTTATGACTTATTGATTTACATTGATTAGTTGTTCAATGCTAAACCAAACTTGTATTTCTGGAATAAATGCAAATTGGTTGAGATATGTTATCATTTTTATTCACATCTAGGTTTGATTTGTTAATATTTCTTTTGGATGTTTGCATCTATGCTCATGAGTTTAACCATCTTTTTTTTATTTGTTTCTCTTGTTTTTTTATTACCTACATAGTGTATAAAAGATTTTACTTTTCTATAAATTTGCTCATTTCAACTAAAATTTCAAATAATGGCATAAATATTCAAATAGTCTCTTTTTAGAGTCTCATAATAGTGACTCATTCATTTCTTTTATTTTTAAAATTTACTTATTAATTTTGAGGTGGGGGGAAAGGTGCAGAGAGAAAGGGAGAGAGAATCCCAAGGGGGCTCCATGGAGCCCAATACGGGGCTTGATTTCATGAACTTGAGATCATGAGCTGAGCCAAAACCAAGAGCCAAAACCATGACCTAGGGACCCAGAGGTCCCTACTCATTTCTGATATAGGTAATTTTTTTCTCCTTTTCCTTCACAATCTAGCAACTAGCTTTTAAATTTTATTGCAAATATGTTTAGAGAAATAACCTAGGTTTCTTTTTAATCCTCTCAATTTCATGTTTGCTTTATATTTTGTTAATACATTTCAATCACTATTTCACTTCTGTTTTGGTAGTTGTTTTAGTCCAATTTTTATAACTTGAGATTGAAGCTTAAATCTTTGCTTTTCAGCTCTTTTAACTTGTTAAGTACATGCACTTAAGTCAATAAATTTCTTTTCAAGAATTTCTTTGGAAATGCTAGAACTTAGTACCCCGTGTTACATGTCACAGGAGTAGATTAGTCTCTTGGCAATTTATGATACATGTGGTATTCTCCTTATGTGAACTTTTTCAGTAATTCAAACAGTCTTGCCTAAATTGCATGGTTCCTTAAATGATTTTATTGTGTGGTATAAACAGAGTTTAATGATGTACATTTCTAATAAGATCTTGAGGAGAGCTTGGGAAAATTGGGAGGCCCCTCTTTTTTTTTTTTAAGTTTATTTAGTTTTGAGAGAGACAGAGAGAATGTGAGCAAGGGTGGGGCAGAGAGAGGGAGAATGTTAAGCAGGCCCCGCACTGTCAGCCCAGAGCTGGGCATGGGTTTTGAACTCATGAATCGTGAGATCATGACCTGAGTCGAAATCAAGAGTTGGATGCTCAACTGACTAAGCTACCCAGGTGCCCCAAGACCTCTTTTAATGATAGTGTGAATTTGTATTTTTTATAGAAATACCAAGTCTAGCGTGAAGCATTTGGAAAAATCTGTAGTGAAAGGAATATAATTTTTAAAAAGGAATTTCTTTAGCTACATCCCACAACATTTGATATATATTTTCGTTATCATTAAGTTCAAATTATTTTCCAGTTTGAGTCACATATCATTTCAAAGTATCTCCTAACTTCAAACAGTTGAACATGGGGAACCTGGCTGGCTTGGTCTATAGAGTATGCAACTCTTGATCTTGGGGTGGTGGGTTCAAGCCCCTCAGTAAGCATTGAACTTACTGAAAAACAAAAACAAAAAACAAACAGCTGATTAATTCCCTAGTTTAATTTAGTTTAATTCCCTGTTGATCAGAGAACATGCCCTATGAGATTTCAAGCTTTTTAAATTTGTTGAGGTTTACTTTATGACCCAGAACACAGTAAATTTTGATAACTATTTCATGTGTAACTAAAAATATGACCTATAAAGGTAATCACTGTAGCACCAAAATTACTTAGATTTTTTTCAAAATGTTGTATGTAATAAACTAGAATATGGAAGGAAAACTGTTTCTACTTCAAAACTTATCTACCCTGAAACAATTTAATTCTAGGAATTCTCATATAAAATAGTTGGTTTAATACAACATGCATATAAGGAAATCAATCATTTTCCTAATAACTTGCTGCCTGGACTCAGGTTTTACACCACCACAGATTTTCATGGCTTGTCTACTTCCATGGGCCTAGACACAGAGGCCCTAGAAATTAATTCTTTATTGTGATTTATAAACCCTTGTGGCTCTTGGTGCTCCTGTTTCCACCTACCAAGGAGCCCACAACAGCAGTGCCTCCAGACAAAGGCTGGTGACTACAGTCCACACCTACAGGACTGGCTCCCCTAAAGGCAGAGAAAGGAGTCAGATTATATGACCTCAGTAACTTCCCCCAAAGAAATGAATAGAAAGACATGAGCATTTTTATGTTATTTGCCAAGTGATTTACTAAACAAAGAGTTAACTGATAACAAGTAAAGCTATAAAATGAGAGTAAAATATATGTTATTATATATTATATATTATGTATTATATATACATATATATGACTTCATATAATTACATATAAAAATGTGATTTCAGTATGGGAAATTACTTTTAACATGCAAGCATATTTGTGCTGGTTGTCACTTTGCTGGTGCCTAAAGAACCATACTCTTAGTGTCATACATTTGAGTATTCCACTCCTTCCTTGCTGTGACCAGCATTGGCCAGTGTGACTTTAATAGGTGTGATGCATGTAGAGGCCTGATGATTCATTGTATTGGATGTCTGCCTTCTCTGAGCCCCGTTCTCTTGGATTCCCATGTCTTGGAACCCCCGCTACCATATGGTAGAATATCCAGCTAAAGGAGAACCACAGTGCTCTGGCTAAAGCATCAACTGAGATACCAGGTGAGAGGCAGCCCTAACTGCCAGCTCGGCCAGAGAATGACTGCAAATATTAAAGCCTTGTTGAGCCTCAGACGATAGTAGCATCAGCCAATATCATGCAGAGTAGAAGAGTAGCCCAACTGAACCCAGTCAACACATAATCATGAAAGATTTTAATCATAAAAGAAACAATTATAAAAGTATTTTAAGTCACTAAGATTGTAGAATTATTTGCTAGAAATAACTAAAACAATAGCAAGCAATTTCATGAAGAAGTATATATCTACCTTAAAAATATAAAATATCTTCATTTAAATAAAATATTAAAAATATTTATAAATTTGTATTGACCATATGACATACATACGGTTAGTAACATCTATACCTAATATTTATAAAAATAAACAAAATAACTATTTGAGTACTGGTCTAAACCAGTGTCAAAAAAAACCAACCATAGTGTTGGTAGAATTTAAGATCAGAAGCCACAGTCCATCAGACAATGTACATTAATCCATCCATTGATTTATTCAGACAGGATATTTAAGCATTCATTATATGCTCTACTCCTGACATATAGAACCTAAATGTACAATTGGAGAAAGGAACAAAGAAATAGACTGGCTTTTTTCTTTAATTTAACCTTTGCTAGTAAATATGTCTCAATACACTGAAAAAGAATCAAATATAGACATCAATTTACATAAATGCATTTTAATGAGTTACTGACAAAATTGCTTTCTTTTATGATTTTTTCCTCATGATTTTCTATCACAACAAACACTACTTCTAAATTTAAAAAAATGAAAACTTCATGGGGCGCTTGGGTAGCTCAGTCAGTTAAGCATCTGACCCTTGGTTTTTGCTCAGGTCATGATCTCACAGTTCATGGGATTGAGCCTGGTGTCAGTCTCTGTGCTGACAGTGCAGAGCCTGGTTGGGATTCTCTTTATCTTTGTCTCTGCCCTTCCCCCACATGCTCTTTCTCTTCTCTCTCTCTCTCTCTCTCTCTCTCTCTCTCTCTCTCTCTCCCCCCCCAAGATAAACTAACTAACTAACTAACTAAATAAATAAATAAATAAATAAATAAAAACTTCAGAGTGGTTTAAATATCAGGCTGCAACCATCCAAGACAGGATTTCTTAGTTCAAATCCAGTCTGAATTTACAAATTATTCTCTGATAAGTATAAATTCCTCAACACAGGATCTTCTACACATTCTCTAAGGACACATTCCCTGTTTTTATTTCATTGCAACAGTGTAACTTAGGGTCACATGTGACATAAGATGGTTTTGAGTTGAGCATCCATTTCAACAACAGGACAGAGGGAGAAAAGTCAGCACAATGTTAGGGGAAAAAAATGATTCCCAATATTGTTTGTGTGTTTCCAACTCTCATATTGATTATGTGCTTAATCTTTAAGATAGAGGTTTAAAAAGTAGTTATTGATATTCTCCCAATCATCCTTGGTACTTCTCTTAAATATATAATGGGAACAGAAACATTTGGAAAGAAGACGGGGTAACTAGATTTCTTCTCCCCTTTTCAACATTCCCTGTGTATTTATAAAAAAAAATGTTTAAAAAAGTTAATTTCATTTCAATTTAATTTAACTGCCTATGAAGGCACATGAAAAATCCTATTTTGACCTAGATCATATTTATTACATCCTCTTTTTAAGATTGAGGAGAAGAGAAGTGAATTGATGACAGAACAAGGGGAAGCAAGGATAAGCCACACAGCTCTTTGACTCCTTAGATGTAGTTTCCTCAGAAGGGCTTCAAAAATTATTTAAATTATTGTCAATCAATAGAACATGGAGCATACCCAGGAGATCTGAATGTTGGTTAAAATTCACTTTTAAAAATAAATACCTTGGGGCACCTAGGTAGCTCAGTTAGTTAAGTGAAAGACTCTTAATTTCGGTTCAGGTCATGATCTCATGGTCATTAGATTGAGCCCCACATCAGGCTCTGGGCTGGGCCTGGAGCCTGCTTGGGATTCTCTCTCTACCTTTCCCTCTGCCCCTTTCCCACTTGAGCTGGGTGGAGTTCACTTGCACTAGTTCTCTCAAAATGAATGAGTGAATGAATGAATGAATACATGCATACATACATACATACCTTTTAACAGTTCAGAACTAAGGAGCAATTGATTATATACTCACTTAATCTACTAATATAACAGAAATGTCTTATTAGCAGTGTAAGTACAAGTTGTATATTAAATAGCTTCTCCCAACATGAAAATGGATTTGGTAATTGACACCAGGGTTGATATCCTTCCATCTGTTTGGACATGAGGTTTCATCTATTCATGGACACCTACCTTTCCCCATAATTGTTCTTTTCCTTCCTTTAAAGCATGTAGATGGAGTACCATGATGCTAGCATTCCAGGTAGTACATCCAAGGACAACAGATTATTCTGTTATTCCCTGTCCTTAGCTGACCAATTCAAAGATAACACTTGCCTCATAAGCCATTGATCTAATCACATATCACATATCTACAAATATCTACTCACATATCAAAATTAGTTTAGCTGTGGTGTTAGCTAATAGTTGTTACATCCACTTGCAAAGCAGGGCCCCCACATATCTAGGCTATCAGAATTTCCATCTTTTGCATATATGTCTACAAGAAATTTGAACATAATTTTTTATCAAAGAAATAGCAAAGATTATGTGTGCACAATAATAGAAAAATAACATTAACAGCACACTAGTTAGTCTTTTTATGCTACGCTCATTTGGCTAATGTTAACAGTAAGATCTTAGGAAGAAGAAGAAAACCTCTTACTAAGTAGTTCAAAACCCCAATCAAACATTTTAACTTTAAACAGTTCAGGTAGAAATTGAGAAAATTTAGAATCTTACATATGTCAAAGTATGAGTTAGTATATTAATATGCTATATGGCCTAGGATAAGTGCTTATGATTCAAATAAAAAGTCTCTCCTTGATCATCTGTTTTCACTGTTTAGAACTGCTACAATTCTTGGATTATGTCCAAACCAAAAAGTTGAAATAAGAAGAGAAATGAAAGAATAAAAAATTCTATTCTTACCTTATATATTATTGTGTATAATAACATTAAAAATGTTAAATTAATAATGTATTTATCCCTATATGTCTGACAGCAAATCTTAACTTTCATTATTTCATTCTTTATCAAAGATCTAAAGATGATAAAAATATTGAGCCATATCTGGACAGAAATAAATTAGGTATTCTTATTTTAGGTGACTTTTCCTTTTCTTTTTTTTTTAATTTTTTTACATTTATTTATTTTTGAGAGACAGAGAAAGACAGAGCACAAGTGGGGGAGGGGCAGAGAGAGAATGAGACACAGAATCCGAAGCAGGCTCCAGGCTCTGAGCTGTCAGCGCAGAGCCCGATGTAGGGCTTGAACTCACAGACCATGAGATCATGACCTGAGCTGAAGTTGGACGCTCAACCGACTGAGCCACCCAGGCCCCCCTAGGTGACTTTTTCTGATATGACTAGACTAGAATTTGGTAAATTTTGAACAGACGTTTTATATTTATTGTAAGTGATGTATAAAAATTTATTAGATGCTTATTTGTTAATAGTGTTTGGGTTAGATATAAAGATATAACTTTCAATAAATATATGAAAAGTTGCTTAATATTTTAGTCCCTATCAAAAATTTTGTCAATAAAACAAATGCTTAAAATATATGGATGTAGGGGCGCCTGGGTGGCTCAGTCGGTTGAGCGTCCGACTTCAGCTCAGGTCACGATCTCACGGTTCGTGAGTTCGAGCCCCGCGTCGGGCTCTGGGCTGATGGCTCAGAGCCTGGAGCCTGCTTCCGATACTGTGTCTCCCTCTCTCTCTGCCCCTCCCCCATTCATGCTCTATCTCTCTCTGTCTCAAAAATAAAAATAAACATTAAAAAAAAATTTATTAAAAAAATATATGGATGTAAATCATTGATACTCAGTCTATAATGGTGGAAATGGGCATTCATATGCAAATAGAAAAATAAACAAAAATTTATCTGTCTTTCCATCAGTCCACCCACACATCCATGCATCTTTCCATTCTTCCATCCATACATCCGTGCATCCCTATCTTTTTATCTATTAATCTATATACCTTCCTATTTACAGTATATCTCCAGATGTTTTCCCTTGTGAGAAATTTGAGGCCTGTTTTTCTTAGCATCTACCTGATTCACTATAGGCTTGGTGAGGACTCACTTTGTACCAAGAATTGTACCAAGGGGAGGATTATAGGGGTGAACAGGCTAATCTTGATCATCACCAGCACATGGATCTAGCTATGTTAAAAAATTGATTTAAAATTATTTTTCATCATATTATCGATAGTAGGTACACAAGAAAACTCCCTTGTGCTTTCAGGTCAAATTTGACTTATGAAAAAATCTCTCTGGTTACTACTATATGGAGAAAAAATTGGAAGAAGGCAGAGTGAACATTACAAAGGCAGATTTAAGAGGCTCTTATCTTGATCTCTCTCTCTTGCAGGCCTTATGGCTGGGATGCAGATTTTAGGGTGAAGGTGGTCCCGATCTATTATTAGCTAGCAGAACCGATGCCTTTCAGCATATTTTTTGATTCATTGCCTGGTTTCCTGTTTTATTTGTGATCTTCAAGTTCTAGTTATTTATTTGTCTCTTTTTTTTTCAAGTAAGTTTCAAGCTCTATTTAGTCCAGTGAAAATACATACAAAACAATATTTGTTGAATAAAAAAATAGATTCATGCGCTTTGTCTTATGGATTGCACCTTCTGGGCAATTCTGCTAGAACTCACTACATCTTTTGGACATCAATTTTGTCCACTAGGATGCTCTTACCAGAGTGAGAGTTGGCTGTGAAATTGGTTTTCACTGTTCCATCAACTATTCTAAACTGTCTGTTCTTGTTGAGTCCTTGACTTCTTTCTTGCTCTGATTTGAGATGCCAGTGTTCTTTGTGTTTAAGACAGCCTGACTCTTTACAACTTTTGATGTCTTATGTAACTACTTTAACACCACTATTATGTAATACCTTTACGTTTCCATAAGAAATCCTTGTCATATAGTAAAATTTGTTCCATCCGTCAATCTATGATACATAACATTGTACACTACCACTTGTTATTCCTAATGGTTTGTTTTCCTAAGATTATATACTAAAAAACAGTCTTTACATTATATGTGTAAAATAATCCTACAGAGTACTATTATGTATCTTGATTTATTGATGATTTACATGTGAAATCATCACTATAGAATATATGTGATAGAAACTACAAAAATGCTATTAATCTGACACATAATATGAGCTGGGATAAGAATCATGATAATGCTGTGTGCTTCTGCATTACTTAAACTGCTCATACCCATTGTACTCCTCTAACTTAAAATAGCTACACTTATTTAAGTTTAATTTTGCATCATAAATATATTTGTAGACTGGATTATTTATGCCTCTATTCACAACATTTCAATACATTAGACAGTAAAGTTAGAAGAGAATAATGAAATATCATTTCATTAGTAACATTTATGTAAGATATATAGTAAAAATAGGAGCCACATCATGTTAATCTTTTTTTTTCTTTTTGCTATTTTTCCCAAGAATTTAGCAGAGAAAAATGTGAATGAGCTGTCAGTTTAAATAAATGACTTCATGTTTGTGTATATAAAGGTATCCTTTCACCACTGTCCTCACTGTAACACCTGTTGTTCCTAATTTCATTGGACAAGAGAATGGTGAAGTGAAACCGTGTTGAGCTTATTGCTTTCCTCTATGTGTAGATAGCCATAAATCTACAGTCCATCTCACACACTAGAAATGTCATTAAACATGTTTCTACATTTTATTCAAGAAGTGGCTTAAGTTTGAGCACAGTCAGTTTACTAAAAGCTATCTCTTGCAATGGCCTTATTCTCAACAAAAATCATCACATATCTTTAGACAAATACATTATAAAAGAGAGAGCATCTTTCTGCCACTGACTATACCACCTGCAAGCATGAGTATAATGGATGTGATTTCTAAATATGAAGAGGACAATTGTTATTGCCATCAGTGCAATCTACCAATTATCTCTTGTTCTTCTACCAGGTGGAAGTTCTCCCACCCTCATTAATTTTTCTGTGGCCATGTGACTGGTTTGTCAAAGTGTGGAAAAAAGAGAATTATATTACTGGCATGTGGACTCTAAGAGCCAGTGAACAGTGTACACGTTTCCCTTCCAACACTAGCAGTGCTTATACTTAGCTTATCTGCTATTCTGAGTAGCAGAGCAATGATATCATGGATCTGTCAGGGACATGCAGCACTAGTAAGAAAAAAAAATACAGTATTAAGTCACTGAGAGTTTCAAAGTTATTCATTACAGAATTACTTATCCTATCTCAGTTGATATAACAGTTGACTTCAGTATTCCCAATTCTCACTTCCCCATATATCAGCATGTATTCTTACATAATAAGAAATATCATTTTAGGTTTCACTAACTATCACTGTACACAGTATAATAGCTCCAAGTGATATACAGCCCTTAAAGAGAACTTAGATATAAACATGCCAGGAAGTGTTTGGATTGTTGGACCCAAGCCTGAAGACAGGGTTCCTTTCTACTCCAGAACTTTGTGCACTTGGCCATTTTTAGGAATAGTTAAAAGAGGACCAGGATTACAGAAGATAGAGTTCTAATAAGTCTGTCTTCCATTAATAAAGGTATGACACAGAAGAAAGTCCATAATGCACCTTTGAGAGTTGGAAGGGAGTAGTAGAACAATATAGGATGAACAATTAAGTACCTAACTTTTAAAAAAGAATTAACAAATATTCATAGATTTAGTAGATTACTTAAAACTGTTTTAAAGGATCTTTTAAAATATTACTTTAAATTATTGTGGAAAAAATTACAGGGCTTTAAATAAAAGTTGAAGAAAGAAAGGAAAGAAGTGAGGAAAGAGGAAAGGAAGGAGATAGGAAGGAGAAAAATAAAGCAAGAAAGAATGAAAGTAAGTCCAAAAAGAAACCCACAATTATATGGTCAAATAAACTTCAACAAAAGAAGCAAGAATATACATTGTGAAATGGAAAGTCTATTCAACAAATGGTGTTGAGAAAATTGGACAGCTACATGCAAAAAAAAATTGAACTGGACCACCTTCTGACACCATACACAAAAATAAATTGAAAATAGTTTAAAGATCTAAATGTAAGACAGGAAACCATAAAAATCCTAGAAGAGATCACAGGCAGTAACCTCTTTGACACTGGCCCTAGCAACTAATTTCTAGTTTCTTCTGCGGCAAGGGAAACAAAAGCAAAAATAACTACTGGGACTTCATCAAACAAAACAAAACAAAGCAAACAACAACAATAACAACAGCATCCTCACAGTGAAAGAAACAATCAACAAAACTAAAAGGCAACCTATGGAAAGGGAGAAGATATTTGCAAATGACGTATCTGATAAAGGATTAGTATCCAAAATATCTACAGAACTTATAAAACTCAACACTAAAAAAATCCAATTAAAAAATGGGCAGAGGACATGACACTTTTTCAAAGACCCACAGATGGCCAATAGACATGAAAATATGCTCAATATCACTCATCCTCAGGGAAATGCAAATCAAAACCACAATGAGATATTACCTCACACCTGCCAGCCTGGCTAAAATCAAACACAAGAAACAAGTGTCGGTGAGGATGTGGAGAAAAATAGAACTACTGTATGATCCAGTAATCACACTAGTGGGTATTTACCCAAAGAATACAAAAATACTAAATCGGAAGGATATATGCATACCTATGTTACTGCAGCATTATTTACCACAGCCAAATTATGGAAGCAGCCCAGGTGTCCATCAATAGATGAAAGAATAAAGAAGATATGGTATACATACACAATGGAATATTATTCAGCCATAAAAGAATGAAATATTGCCATTTGTAGCAACATGGATGGGACTATAGAGTATAATGCCAAGCTAAATAAGCCAGTTAGAGAAGGACAGATGCCATATGATTTCACTCACGTGTGGAATTCAAGAAAAAAAAAGGAAAAATTAAAACAAGAATCAAACAAAACAAAGCAAACCAAAACAGACTCTTAACTGTAGAGAACAAATAGATGATTACCAGAGTGTAGGTGGGTGGGAGATGGGTGAAATAGGTGATGGGGATTAAAAGTACACTTATCTCAATGAGCACTCAGTAATATATAGAATTGTTGAATCACTATATTGTACACCTGTAACTAATATAACACTGTAAGTTAACTATGCTGGAATTAAAAAGAAAATAATGAAAGTGTGTGTATGTGTGTATGGGGGGAGGGTTGGATAAAGAGACAAACAGAAAGAGATTTAGAAAGTAGAATTTACCCTTCCTTAAATTATGCAGTTTTTACAATCACTTAAATTAGGCATCATTGTAATTCACGTTATTTCTCTCACTGTAACTGTGATCTTAGATCTTACCTTTCTACATAATCTAGTAACCTGGAACAGTGATTTGAAGCAGGAGCATCATGACCTCCTACTGCATAGAGAAAACCATCGCACGTGGCCACTCCAACACCTCCTCTCCTCTTACACATTGGAGCACACATGTTCCACTTATTTGTATGAGGATCATAGTATTCCATTGAACTCAAACAGGAACTGCCATCACGACCTCCAACTGAATATAACCTAAAAACACAATCAAAAAAACAAGATTTAATCTTATGGTCTGAATGACAAAATATAAAAAAGGAGAAGATCTTTAAAAATATATTTTCGATCACCATATGAGTCCCAAATGGTTTTTTTTAATGTTTATTTATTTTTGCTCACATGCATGCAAGAGAGAGGCAGACAGAGGATCTGAAGCGGGCTCTGTGCTGACAGCAGAGAGCCCAATGTGGGGCTCGAACAGTGAACCAGGAAATCATGACCTGAGCCAAAGTCAGACGTTTAACCAACTGAGCCACCCAGGCTCAGCCACCCTCAAATGTGTTTTAATAAGATTAGATGTTATGGAATTTTTGCTTTAGCCAGGGGACATTATAATTAATATAATGGGAAATAGAAACTGGAAAATACAGTATTAAGTTTAAGTAAATGTGCGGGAAGACACTATTGTCTAGTATATAAAATCATTCAGGTCTTAGATTTGCAAATGCATGCTCTCATATTCTTTAGTAACTCTAGAAAATGATGTTTAAACTGATTTCATATCCTAGATACATATTTTTTAAAAAGCTGTTTTATGTTTCTATTAATGTTGAGCATGATAAAATGTAACTGACTGCCCAAGTGTGCCCTTTATGGCTGTAGGCCTCTTTGCTTGATTACTCATGGTTGTCTGCTAGGTCTCAGTCTTCAGTGTGTGGAAATTAACCAACAGGAACATTTTAAAGGACAAGTGTTGGGCAATTTAACTCGCAGAAACACCCAGAAGTGAAATATTCACTAAGAAGTTTTTCTCATTCTAAATACTTTATGAAATCTGAACTTCATTTATTTCTATGAACATCTAACTCAAAAGAAGTACGCTCTAATCATGAGATATTATTAAAATTTAAAATTAAAATTATTAAAATTTAAATATTTGTCATTTAAATTATTAAAATTTAGATATTATTTAAAATGTAAAATTTTGCAGAAATTTTACTTATTGAGTAAGTATCTCCATACAAGGCATCTTGCACAATCCCTGGTACAGAATTTGTATATAAGAAAAGTATCCCCCATTTTTTCTATTGTTTTAAAGGAATTGTTGACTTCAAGCTCCTCTTTTATTTATACACATTACACTGACAAATTATAGTATTGATTTAGGTGAACCCAGCATTGCTAATACAGTATTTATGTGCAAGAATGTATCACACATTTTCTTTTTCTGTAATTATTTAAAATACTAACCTACAAATATATAGTTAAATGTATATAGAAACTAATGATAATTAAGTATATTGCTTACATTACAGAATTCAAATATTGAGCTTGGGAGTATAGCCTTTTATTTGGAAATTAAATAGTCCTGCAAAGTTCACAAGTTACAACATCAATGACTTCTTTAATGTAATTATGCATATTTCAAACACTATTCAGTCCCTTTCTTCTGTGTGAACCCTCCCTTAATAAAATCCAGTAACACAGGGATTACACAAAAAAGAAATTTATGTCATGCCTTAATGAAAATGACATAATATTTGACAGTCCCTTTTGTAACATAAATGTTTGATGTATAGTAGCTATTATTTTATAAATTACCTACTGCAGCTTAGGCTATGTTATCATGGTTTCTTTCATTTGGTACATGTCACTCATAATGTTTTTCTATATAGATTTTATGGTATTATATAGTCCACAGGTGAACAATGAAATTACTATAATTTCAGTATAATATATTGATTAATACAAAGGCAAAATTACTTGATAAGAGTAAATGCACTGAATTTTTCCTCAAAAATGAACTTTGAAAAAGAAATGAGGAAACTGTCATTTGTGTAAAAGATAATAGTGTCATTTTGGACTGCTTTATGAATTCCTAGTTAAAACTAATGATGTATTTTAATACTTGAAAGATTTTGAAAATTATGTACTTTACAGATATATGCTATCAAACAACATCTCTAATCCACTTATTTTGAAACATAAATTTGCTAAGTGACTAAGAATTAAATGGAAAAATAAGTAACAATAATAACTATTGCTGTAAGTATTGTTAAAGTTATAAAAATAACCAAGAGATAGAAACAGTATATTCTCAAGCAGTTAGAAAAAAGGCTATAATGTATACACATAACTACATGGACAATTATCTTCTCAGATCTGCCCTCACAAGCTATTTAGTCATAACTTAGGTTAATTCCCTGCTTTGTTTCACTCCAATGACAAATTAGATGCTGAGAATCTGAAGAGCAGAGAAGAATCTGATGCTAGAAGTAAATGCACTGACATGATAGGAAGTGGCAGCTGACAGTTTCACAGCGAGAAAGGAAACGTGACATTTTAACTTAGAGTTGAAAGATGAGTAGAAATTTGTACGATGAAGAAATGGGGGGAAAGCACTACATGCAGGGAAAGCATTATGCATAAAGACAAGAGGCATGAAAGGTCACAGCAGGTGATAAATAAAGAGTGGCAGGTATGTCACATTGACGGAAGGGGTGGTGGGGAAGGAGGGGACGAAGAAGTGCAGCTGGTGAGAATGAAGGGCTTGTGTGGTATGCTGCTGCACTGGGATTCCACTCGTGTGCAATGAGAAAAGCACAGAGAAATAACATTCTTAGGCATCATCAGGTTCCTAGTTCAGTTTGCTGTGAGTATTGACCAATATATCCCTTGCATGTCAAAAATTGGCAGGAGATCAAAAATATCCCTGATGTGAGTAAACTTTTCTGAATTTTGCAGAGAATGGCAAGAATCTGAGTCTTCCCACACTACTTTCCCTAACTTATGTGTTTATTCAGCACACCGATGAGTTTAACCTCAAGTCTAGCTACCAGGTCTCAGTGTTTAAAGACCTAATTTCCAGGTGCCCATCTGAGCGAGTGCCACGTATTTAAAATTGTAGTAAATAAAATATAGCAGTTTCAGGAAACAAATCCTGTATTTGGATATGGGTTAAAATGTGTTGAGACCCAGGCTGTTTCCCACTTGAAAGCATATCATCTGTAGAGTATGACCTTTTGTCAAGAACTGTGAGTAATCTGAAATTCTTTTACCACTTGAAATCTAACAAATTAGCCTATCTTAGGTTCATGGATGCTGGAAGAAGACAAAAGACTCCTAGGTCAGAGGAAAAAAATGCTACTATTCACAGCACAATAAGCAACATGAGCTTCATGTTTACGTTGGGTCTTGTCCCCTGCCAAGTCGCAATGGGTAGATAAGAGACTCAAGTAAATACTGCACATGCAGCGGGGCTTGGCCTTTCTCACATCTGAGGAACATTAAGTTTAGGAAATGCTAATTCATTAAAGAAAGCTGCCAACAAACCTGCCAAGCTTTGCTGTGAAAGGAGCCATTATCTTTATTATTCTGGCCAAGGAATGAATCTGCTCTCTGCTCCAAAGAAAGACAGTGGTTCTATCTTCCATAGCTGTTTGATTTACAAATATCCTTGCAGGACAGTGTGAAAAAACAATTGCCAGCACTTCTCACTTAGGAAATGTACAGTAATGCTAAAATCCCATTGTAGAGCTCTCTGCAAACTCTCTTGTGCTGATTGCCTGAGGTAGCTCCTGCTATCACAACCACAGTTCAAACATCAGGACAAAGAAAAAAGTAGGAGTGCACCCTCCCCCTTTAGGAATCTACCTTCTGTTTTGTTTCTTTAGATTCCACATGTTAATAAACAAACAAAAAGAAGAGTCAGACCTATAAATACAGAGAATAGAGGCGTTTGGGTGGCTCAGTTGGTGGAGCATCGGAATCTTAATTTTGGTTTAGATCATGATCCCAGGGTCTTGGGATTGAGCACCTTGTCAAGTTCAATGATGAGCATGGTGCCTGCTTAAGATTTTATTTCTGGGGCACCTGTGTGGCTTAATAGGTTAAGCGTTCGACTTTGGCTCAGGTCGTGATCTCGTGGTGCATGGGTTGGAGCCCCACATTGGGCTCTGCTGGCAACGTGGAGCCTGGAGCCTTCTTCAGATTCTGTGTCTCCCTCTCTCTCTCTGCCCCTCCCCCACTTGCATTATGTCTCTGTCTCTCAAAAATAAATGATAAAAGTTAAAAAATATATTTTTTACATATTTTATATATATATAAATATATATGTTTATATTTATTTATATATTATATATATTTATATATATAAATATATATAAATATATTTATTTATATATTATATATATTTATATATATAAATATATATATATATATATATAGTTTCTCTCTCCCTCTGCCCCTCTCCCTCTCTCTCTAAAATAAAAAAATGAATACATTTAAAAAGTAAATAACTACAGAGAACAAACTGAAGGTTGTTAGAGGGAAAGGGGTGGGAGTGGGCAAAACTGGTGAAGGCAAAGGGGAGACACAGGCTTCAAGTCATGAAACAAGTCATGGGAATAAAAGGCACAAAATAGAGAATATAGTCAATGATATTATAATGGTGCTGTAAGGAAGGTGACAGATGGTAGTTATAACATAACTATGTGAGCATAACATGAGATATAGAGAACTTAAATCATTATCTTATATGCCAGAAACTACTGTAACAATGTACATCAAAAATACTCAAAATAAATAAAATTAAATAATCCATCTTTTGTTTTTTGCTTATTTATTTTATTTTATGTAATTTATTGTCAAGTTAGCTAACATACAGTGTATACAGTGTGCTCTTGGCTTTGGGAGTAGATAACAGTGATTCATCACTTATGCTAGAAAGTCTTTCCTGATCTCATTTTGTCTTTTTCCAAGAAAATTAACATTGTATAAACTGTATCCTGGGTAAAGTTATTTAATTAACTTTATACATTGTTAATAGTTCATACTTTACAATATAGTATATTATTATAATTTTTAATAGTCATACTTTATCAATAGTGCATACTTTGGGATGACTGTAACCAAACCCGAGTTCATCTGCCTGATGAGTAGCAAAGACCATCACTGAAACATGGAGTATGCAACAAAGGGAGGGTATATTCCAGAGGCAGCCAAATGAGACAGAAGGGCAAGCCTCCAAACTGCCCTTCTGAAAGAGTAGAGTAGGGGAAATCTAAAGTCAAATGGAAAATAGCTGGTGAAACTTTGCCACTGAGGGGCACCTGGGTGGCTCAGTCAGGTAAGTGTATGACTTTTGATTTTGGCTCAGGTCATGATCTCATGGTTTGTGGGATCAAGCCAAGTGTCAATCTTTGTGCTGACAATGTGGAGCCTGCTTGGGATTCTCTCCCTCTCTACCCTCTGCCTACAAAATAAATAAATAAACTTGGGGGAAAAAATGAAAAAAAATTGCAGCTGAGAGTAGCCCTGTTAACTTTTTGGTTACTAGTTTCCATCCCCACTGTCTTTTGATCATTGCTCATTCTTGAGGGAATTGGGATGATGACCTCTCTATTTACTTTCTGCTGGAATGGGGGAAGATTGGGATTAGAGGAATGGAGCATTTAGTTCCAGGTTGAAACCCAACATTCTGCATTACCAAAGTTTTTGTACTTTGGTTATCACTCTGTTTTATCTAGGACCTTAGGGGAGATTTGTTGTAAACAAGTAGCTTATTGTACTTATTGACTGATATCTTCAAACCAGTTCTCCTAAATAGCAGTTTTAGGTCCATCAGAGACTTGCTAGACCAAGCAGGCTATTTCAAAGTTCTCCTTACTGACTGTGTGTAGGGAACCTGTGGATTCTTGTCATGCATGTATGATGAATCATGGCTTAATTCCCTTAAGTTTCACTGAAGAATGGGTGGTAAAAAGCACTTCATAAGATCCTGTCCAACAAGGTTGGTGCTGTTACTCTAGGTGCTCGGTTTCCTACGTCTTTAATAACAGCAAGTCTCCAGAATTTGGGAGGTGTAGGGTATAACGGTGGGGTACATCAACCTGCTGTGTTGAATGTACCTGATAATATCCAATTTCCTAATGTAAGCCCCATCAGGGACTTCTAAATCATGGAAGAATGTAGGAAGAGTCTTCACATTTCACAGGGGCTTAATCCCTGCCTACTTCTAGGGGCCACTCTTACCTAAGGGTTTTTTTCCCCCATGTTAAGTTGGTTTCTTGGCATATCTTTGCCAAAGTTCTTTTTTTTTTTTTTTTCAGTTGGGTGGAGTCCAGGAAATGTGTGATTTCCATTCAATGACCAAGGCATTGAACACTGCTTATGTGACGTTTGCCACAAATGCTGGTCCATTGTTGCTCCGAATTGTTAGTGGCAATCCAAACCTAAGAATGATTTTGCTTGCAACTGTTTTGACAACTTCTGAGGCCTTTTCTGAAGGTCATGGAAAGGCTTCAATCCAGCTTGTAAAAGGGTCTACAAATACTAGTGAATATTGAAAATTACCTATTGTTTCTGGCATCATGGTAAAGTCTACTTACCAGTCTTCTCCAGGTCCGGTGCCTCTAAGTTGTATACCTTTTAATGTTTATTTTTGAGACAGAGAGAGACAGAGCATGAACAGGGGTGGAGCAGAGAGAGAGGGCGACACAGAATCCAAAGCAGGCTCCAGGCTCTGAGCTGTCAGCACAGAGCCTGACTTGGGGCTCAAACCCACAGACCGTGAGATCATAACAAGAGCCGAAGTTGGACACTTAACCAACTGAGCCACCCAGGCACCCCAAAGTTGTACACCTTTTAGAATGGGAAGAGCCCAGCCTTAGGATTGTTTTTATTACAGTGTCACATTTTTCCATAGTTCTCTGAAGACTGGGACCAACAATACACTTCCGGATCCACTGAAGAGTAGTATTTCGCCTTTATTGGATGCTTTGGGGAATATGGTTAATCATTTCTTCCATACAGTGTTCTGGGATAAGGATTCAATATATTGCCATCTGTTTTTAATGCCAGCATGGTGTCCAAATCCCCATTCCTTAGCTCTTTTGAGGTCTCCAAGGAATATTGGGGTTTTTATTTAGTTATGTCTATGTCTAGTACTAAAGCCATTATAGAGTCTTTGGAGTTTTTGTATGGACTGCCAACCTGGCAGCTTAATCTTCCCAACTGTGCCCTTGGGTTCTTGTACAGTATAATTTCTGGTGCCCTCAACAGTGGACAATAACTGATGGGTTACCACTGCATCCAGCTCTTCCTCATCTTTGATCCATGAAACTGTCTGTCCATAAACATCTCAGTGTCTGGATTTCCCAATGGCAGATGCATCAAATTGGGATAGCCAGAATAAACCTATTGAATTATCTGTGTGTCTCTGGTGATCTTTCTGAGTGGCCTATATAGGAACAGCCATTAAGATCATCTAAACATGGACCGTGTGGCAATTTTTCTCTGAAGTTTACCTCAAGTTGTCCAGTTTCAGTTTCCAGGGCTTCAGGAAAAAATAGTGGTTTTAGTTCTTGGTGATTCCAAGTCAAGAGAATGGGAAAAAAAATGGAAACTTTTGTTGGGAGAGTCTTGCCAGATATTTGAGAAAACAGAATAATTCAGGATCTCGTCCAGTTTTTTAGGCAAACAACAAATATTCAAAGACAAATAATCAGAGCTAGAATCTAACATCCACAAAGGCATATTACTGAAACAGAATATCTCTCTAAAATCACCCTCATTTCCAAAGATAGCCAAATTAAGACTAATTTGTAAAATAAGTCCAATTTTAACAAACTTGGGTTCATTACTTACATAAGCACAACAAGAATAGTGATTGACCAATATAGGTTTCTTTTCTTTTTTTTTTTTTTTTTTAATCTACTTTTCTGGAATTTTTTCTTTAGTTTTGCTTGTTTATTTATTCTTTTGAGAGAGAGAGCATGTGAGCAAGGAAGGGGCAGAGAGAGAGGGAGAGAGAGAGAGAGAGAGAGAGAGAGAGAATCCCAGGCAGGCTCTAAATTGTCAGTGCAGAGCCCAACACAGAGCCCAGCCCACAAACTGTGAGATCCTGACCTGAGCCAAAGTCATATGCTTAACCAAGTGAGCCACCCAGGTGCCTTTTGCTGGAAATTTTCATAAGGAATTTCAGATTGAATTTTTAAGTTTCTCAAGGCTAAGAGAATACTTGCTATCAGGCTTTGCCTGCAATACCTGCAGATCTGGATGAATTCCTCTCATCTATAAGTCCCCCAAATATCCTGAAGTTTCTGCACCTACCAGGAAGTGCCCTGGTATGACTCCTGGGAATCTTATAAACAAGGTTTTAGGATTTTTCCAAGGGGCTTCATTGGCTGCACAAAGCCAACCTTGGCTCTTTGAAACTACAAGGTTATATCTGAGTCTATGATTGGCTCCCTCAAATACGACTGTCCAGCCAAAGCCTCAGTCAAATGAGTGTTTCCAACAGTGTCCTGTCACAAGGAGACCAGATTCTTACTGAACTCCTCCAAATAAATACATTATCATGGAAATATAAGAATACTCACTGAGAATTTTTGATTTCTGGAAGGATTGTAAGGAGAAAAAGATAAATGTTTCATATTTGTTTACAAAGAAATATTTTATCATATTTCTGTAAGTCATAGATAGCCTTAAGTCTGGAAGAGAAAACTTTAGAGAAAGAAGAGCCTCTTTGGATGCAGCTTTCCCATTACTTCTGGAAATTCTTAGTTGAGTTTTATGACCTTAAAGATATCAGAGACCTGTATTTGTCATTATGGTGAAATTGACAAGAAAATTCTGTGACATACAACACTTTAATAATTAGAATTGCACTTGATGACATTTACACCAGAATGTATCAAAACCTTAGGGACTTTGTATAATTTCTAGAATAGTTATAACATTCAACCATATAATACAACTTAAGAAGATTTATCATCACTTATCTGACAATGCTTCCCATGTAATTTGACATACCAAAGAAATAAGCCTAATTAGTCAAAAATACATTATATTCCAACAAGATGAATTTTTTTTAAAAAAATGTATGCAGTTCCTCCTTTATTCCTCCCTGTTATCTCCCATGTTGATATATACTTATTGAGACAAGGACATCCAGGGCACTGCATGGATCTGAGTTCTTGCGCTAGATGCTGTGATGTGCTGACTAGAATCTCTATCAGGAATGAAGGACTCTCAGCTATAGGAAGGCTGCCAAGAGTCCTCAGCTCTCAAAGGCCATCAGGGATCGCCTTGACTGAAGACAGCTGCCTTGCCAAGGGCATGCCCTCTGCCCAGGTGGTCACATCCTATGACTGTCATAAAAGTCCAACCTTTTTGCCTAAATTTAGAATAGTTATGAAGGGTAATTCAACTTTTGGAACTCTTCAGAGAATTAGTTAAGGCTTCTGTTGATATTGTATCACTGCTCAGCTTCTGCCTAATCTTGCTTCGTATGCTTCCTTCTCTTCCCCAATAAACTACTTTACATACTAATCTCCATAATCTTAGTCAGTCTGAACCACATACAAAATTCCTTTCCAAAGATTCCCTTCTCATAAACCTTCTACAGCTGTCTTTTTTACATTCAGAGTTTGTCCTAAGTTTTCCCTTTTTAAATACCCAGTCTCATTTCCCTTGCATACAGAATTGTTTCCCTTATTATTTCCAGTAGTCTTAATTACATGTATTAAAATTATTTATATCTATTTTTTATTTTTAGATTACCCATAAAACTTCATGAGGCATTGGACAAAGTCCAAGTTTTTTTTTTCTTTTCTGATGAATTTTTCAATGGAGATAAGTTGAACTTATTTGACATTCAATAAGCACAGAAAGAATAAAAATTTCATACATAATTCTGAGAATTCTGAAGACATGTCCATTTTAATTAAAACAACATTAAATTATCTTTAACTGAATTATTTTCCCAGATCATGTGAACTTGCAAAACAATTGGGTTAGTTTCTATATTTCTGAGTCTTAGAATGCCCAATTTTTATAAGTGTTTACCTTTAAACTGACTAAATAGACCTCTTTTGCAAATTAATTTTAGCAATACAATCCAGAAGTACAGAAAATATCACATTTACAACATATGTGGAGACACATAAAATATATAAACAACATAACAAAAAACATGTTAAAGGCCTAATTTCCAAATATCTCTCTTTACAACACAAATCTAATTGCAAGATGGTATTACAATTTATGGATCCATTAATTGGCCATTTTTATCTGGAGTCTAACAAATATTGTGTCCAAGCAGTATTGCACAAAAAAAAAGATTGCCAAGTTTTAAAGAATACAGCCCAAAGGGCCACATGCAGGGGTCAAACTATCATTTTCCATTCTCCAATGAGAACAAAGTTGTTTTTTACTATAAGCTGCATCAATAACCAAACCAAATTAAGTCCAGAGTAACTCTGTGAGCACTGGTTCCTCCCTAAAAGTCAGAACGTCACCTACTGAACTAAATGGCTTCCTAGTCATCCTTTTCTTAATCAAGAAAAAGAGGCCAAAAGAACACAACCCCATATTTGGAGGTAACCGAATGGGTAGAAGAATGTAAACCAAACCAAATTGGAGAAGACTAAGCTCATCTGTGGTTGCACACAAAATACTCACCATGAGATGTCTGTCCAAACTTGAAATCAAAAACCATTTCCTTGCCATAGTAGGAATGGGGCCCCAGGGATGTTCTCTAGGACAAAGAGTCCCAGCTGCTGCATGGACTCATCACCTAACGCCTGTTAGCAGCTGGGGACCTACAAACCAAGGGCAAAGAGCTTCTGCCTGGCTCACCAAATCCGTAAACAAACTTAAGTCCCTCTGCCAGATGTGCAGCAAAGACAATCACTAAGACATGGCATATGCAGCAAGGAAAGGATTTACTCCAGAGGCAGCCAAACAAAGAGACTGAAGGACAAGTCTCAAATCTACCCCCTCCACCCTCCTGAAGTAGGAGAGTGAGGGAAATTCAAAGGCAAAACAAAAAGATCTGAGTAAAACCTCACAGCTGTTCTTATTAGTCTGCAGCTTACAGCAGTTCCATTAACCCTTTGGTTACCAGTTTCATGGCTACAGAAAGTGTTTCCAATACCACTGCTTCCATATTTGAAGGTCTTACTGACTAAGCCGATGATATTCAAAATATAATTTTCACTCACAATGTATTGTTACCTAGAAACTATGTTCAGACATCCCTTCCTTTGCATAATAAAAATATGAATTTCACACCCCCCACAGTGTAAAACCTTTGAAGCAACTCCCTGGATCCAGAACTCTGTGTGATCCTTTGTTTCTCAATGGATAGAGAACTCTTTAATCTGATCCCAAGAGAAGTCTTGTCAGTGCTGCTGTCAGAATACTCTAGTATCTGCCCTTCCGAGAGCTCTCTCATGAGATGTTCCTGTTAGAGTATCTTACAGTACAGCGAGCAGAATTTCAGTAAGCTTACAACAGGTTCTGTGAATGCTCTTGTTCCTGCTTGCTATGAAACGTGGATGCCTGTGGCAAATCTAGTTTAGATTTGCTGACATTGCAACATGGCTGGTAAGCAAGGTTGTATGTAGAAGTCTGATAGAAAACACTTAACTCTAATTATTAGAACATGCCCATTTTTTTTTACAAAAAACTCTACTTGTAAATATGCACAGGAATTGGGGTCAATTAACCACATTCCAAAAATTGGTAGAATTCACTAACCTAACACCTGGTAGAAATGGTCTCTACTACCTAATCCTTCCATATTTCCTTGCCAGCAACTCCTCTCCACCGATTACAATTCTGCATTTCCTTCCTTTCATGTTTTCTATTTCCCTTTAACATAATGTAAGCTCTCTGAGGGCAGATTTGATTTATTTTCTTTGACAAATCACCATGGCCGGTACATGTTTGAACATTTTTTTAAATGGATTAAGTTCTTGGATTTCAGTTCTTGGAATGTTTGTACATTTTTTTAAATGGATTAAGTTCTTGGATTTCAGTTCTTGAAAAAGGGTGATTCATCTATAGAATTTGTCAAAGAAAAGGCACCTATGTTCCCCTGAAATAAGATTTTGACAAATGGCAGAAAAAAGTATTAATCATGTGTCCTGGGGACACAAAAGAAGGAATGATTGAATTTAAATGGGTGAAGTTAAAAAAGTGGTTTATGGAAAGGTACAGATTGAACTAGGCTTTGGATGATGGAAAATAATATAAATGGTCTCATTTAGGTTTTATTTGGGTAAAAGAAAATCTAATGCATTTTTAATACTTCCTGACACTATTGTCCTCAAATGCAATAACCTGAATCCTTTTAGTATTGATGTTGCCACATGGAATTTAATGCACACAGAGAACCAACGAGAGTTGTGCTAGGCTAGAGTTGTGTCACTTTGGAGAGATTTCAAATGTATCCAAAGATGAGGTGAAACTTTGAGCAGAGAAACTAGGTGGACAGTGGGAGGTGAGTGCAGAGTCATGAGATATTAAGAAAAAAAAATGGAAAAGAAATTGAAGCAGAGAGATGAATCTGTGAAAGGGCAAAAGTGTGTGTACTTTCACACTTTTTTGGTGTGTGAAAGTGTGTGTCGGCATGTTCAAGTAAACTGAGTGATTCGGTGTGGCTGGGACATAGGGCGCTGGAAGGCAGCCGGTAGAAGTGGAGACAAGAAGGAAGGCGAGGTGTCAATCATAACAGGTAGTGTATGCCAGACTGAGGGATCTGGAAGCAGCCATGCTCCACAGGGAGATCAAATGAACTGTCTTCCTTTGCTCTACATTCTAGTTCTGAGGCATGGTTTATCCAATAATCCCTTTGGACCACAGGAATACACTATATCCAGTCTACTAGTGTGATGAGACTCTGATAATTTTATAGTTTCCTTGGAAAATTATAAATTATTCTTCAGCCAGAGTGATCTTCATAAAATGCAACCATGTCACTGCCCTTTCTTAACCTTTTATAACATCTTTACCTTAGCTAAGTTGCTGTATGACCCAGGGTCTGCCTTTCTCTCCAAATCCTTGCGGCCACTCTCTCTCATTATGTCACAGACAAACTTAACTTGTCTTCCTTTTGTTTGCATGTCACACTCAGGGGCTTGACACAAATTGTTCCTTTTCGTTACAGCGCTCCCCCACTTTCTGTAAATCTGTTAAATTAACTAAGTCCCAGCTTAAAAAAAAAAAGGTTTTTCCAGGAGATAAATTACATACTTCCTGAGCCTCTTTGTAGTCCCAGGGAAACTCAGCAAACAAGGAGTTGTTTTTTAATGTGTAAATCTAAGACAATACAATTTTAATACAAATTATTTATCATACAAAAACTTAGGCAATTTGGGATCCCAGCTTATGAAAAAGAATAGTAAAGTTGAATACAAAACTAGAAATAGTATCTCTCTTGGAAGGCGCCTTGCAAATGACAGTCCTTGAGGCTTAAGTTACTGTGCTAGATATTGGTGCACACTGGAGAAAACAACACACATTTACTTTGTAAGATTCTTCAAACTGTGTCAGTTTCAGGCTGCACAGAAATTGCAACTGCCCCGTGAGTATTATTAGTATGAAGTTTTGAATGAATGAGCAGAATAAGTTTTGCCACAGTGAATCATGAAGCGAACCCAGCTATTTTTTTCTTGTTTGTTTTGAAGATTCTCTGTAGCATACATTGATTAAAAATTCAGGCCTATTTATGGGTGTACTCAGACAGTATCAGTATCTGCTTCTTGAGCTAACTCAGGAAATAAAGAGAAACAAACCAGAAAGACCGTTTAGCTACAAAGTTTGAGAGAATCAACAGAGAGCAAAGAAAAAACAAAAAGACTCACTAGAACAGATACTATTTGGGGACTCTGAGGTTTTATATGGCCAATGACCACATCGCAATGTCTATTCACTGTTTTGTTGTGTTTCCTTCATTTATCAAGTATGTTGACTCTGCCGGCATCAGATGACATATCTACTACTTAGCTTACTCTGTCTTATTGGAAGATTGACCAAAATGTTTCATGAAATTGATATAATTTTGCTCTTGAATTTATCAGAATATACTCATTAAGTTTAAGCCATGAAACAATTATTTATTTTTCCTCAACAAATTGTATCATAAAGAATCTAAACTTAAAAGGACTGTTAATTGGCTTTTATTAGTATAATTGGGAAAATTATTCAAAATAATCTTCAGAGAAGCAACAGTCAGGTTAGAATGACACATTAGCGATATGTGAAAACAAAACAAGGAGAAAAAAAATCATGAGAAAAAGATAAATGGCTGTCGAGGGTGATGCTGAAACAATTTTCTGCCATGAGTCTGAACCATGAAAGGTCACTTTCTAGTAATTATGTTTCTCTCTGAGTAAAACAGAAAAAGCAACTAGACATTAATAGTCATCAAATCACAGAATTTTGAGGTCATTAAATCACACTCAGGAAAAAAAAAGATACTCAAATGAGAGCTATAATATTTTGATTTAAAGGAGAAAGATTATTTGAAAATGAAGTAATTTAAAATACTTACGTAGAATATCTGGATTAAATTTGGGACAAAAGTACTCAAAATGTAACAATTTCATGAATAAAAACTAAGATTAAATACTGTCACACTCTGATACTTGTTATGAAGTATGTTATTAGAGGAAAACAGGATTTCTTAAGATATTACATAACCTAGCTGACCAAAAATTACAAGGACAAGAGAAACGACCAAAATGATGAATTCCATGTATAGCCAATATAAAAGCCATATACTTCAAGACATATACTTCAAGAAGAAGATAGACAAATGACTAATAAACATTTTCAAAATGTTCAATCTCATTAATCTTTAGTGGAATGTGATAGCTGTATCCACTAGAATGTATAAAAAACATAAAAGATAAAAGAATGACATTACCAAGTCAGTGAGGTATATAGTATCCAGAATTTTTTTTAATGTTTTTATTTTTGAGAAAGAGACAGAGAGAGAGAGAGAGAGAGAGCAGGGGAGGTGCAAAGAGAGAGGCAGACAGATGATCTGAAGCAGGCTCCACACTGACAGCAGAGGGACCAATGCTGGGCTCAACCTCTTGAACCGTGAGATCATGGCCTGAGCCGAAGTTGGACGCTTAACCGACTGAGCCATCCAGGTACCCCCTGAGTACCCAGAATTTGAATACACTTTTAATGTGTAAATAAATTCAGAAAACAGCTTGCAAAAGCAGTATCTACTAAAGCTGAACACAAGAATGCCACATAGCCTAGCAATTGCAGTTCCAGGTCTATACCCACCTAAAATGTGTACCCATGCTCACAAAGGATGTACATAAAGACATGCACAGCAGCACTGTTCTTATCAAAGTATTTAAAAAATTTTTAAGGTTATTCATTTTTGAGAGAGAGAGAGACAGAGTGTGAGGGGGAGGGCCAGAGAGAGATGGAGACACAGATCTGAAGCAGGCTCCAGGTTCTGAGCTGTCAGTACCAGGGCCCGACTCAGGGCTTGAACCCATGAACCATGTGATCATGACCTGAGCTGACGTCCAGTGCTTAACTGACTGAGTCACCCAGGCGCCCCAGCACTATTCTTAATTCAAGAACTGGAAACTATTAAAATGTCCAGTTATAAGAGATTGAGTACATAAAATTTCTATACATTAAAGAATAAACTACAAAGATAGTTATTAATACTATCTTTTATTAAATTCTGAATTTCAAGACATAAAACAAGTCAATAAATAAAACTAAGTCAAGCACAAATTGATGAATAAAAAAACAAGAGGAGAAAGCACGCATAGCTTCTGTATATGTACATGTTTGATTAAAAATAAATACAGGAGCACTTGGCTGGCTCAGTCTGTTAAGCGTCTGACTTCAGCTCAGGTCATGATCTCACGGTTTGTGGGTTCAAGCCCCACGTCAAGCTCTGCTGAGAGCTTGGAGCCTGAAGGCTGCTTCGGATTCTGTGCCGTCTCTCTCTGTGCTCTCACTGCCCTTCTCCCCCCATCAAAAATGAATAAACTTAAAAAAAAATTAAGAACAATAATGAAACAGACAAAAGCTGAGGCAAAAATGAAATTAATAAATATGCTAGCACATAAAAATATCAAATTAGGAGGAAAATAACAATACAAAAGGAAGTTTTATAACAATACAAAATGGAATATTATTAATAGTCTAGAATTATAAACAAAATAGGCCTGCATTCCACTTTAAAATATCAGTAAAGTAAAAATTTAAAAAAATTTTTAACGTTTATTTATTATTGAGAGACGGACACAAAGCATGAGCAGGGGAGGGGCAAGAGACAGAGACACAGAGCATGAGCAGGGGAGGGGCCGAGAGATGGAGAGACACAGGATCTGAAGCAGGCTCCAGGCTCTGAGCTGTCAGCACAAAGCCTGATGTGGGGCTTGAACCCACGAACCGTGAGATCATGACCTGAACCGGAGTCGGATGCTTAACCAACTGAGCCACCCAGGCGCCCCAGTAAAATAAAAATTTTAAAGGGAATATATATAACCATGTACATACTTTCTACCACTATTTCTTTCTCTTGCTCAAGAAACTTCTGATGTTTATAGCAAGTTATAGCAGATAAATTGTAGAAAGCTTCTCAATTCATGTTGTGATTATTATTATCTAAGATATCATAATGGAAAATGTTCTGAAATGGTTTTTCAAAAGCTATGTGGACCACATATAGATGCAAAATCATAGTTAGAATATGGAATGCAACAAAATATCAAAGGAATAATGAAACATCAATTAGTTGGTTTTATTTTATGTATGTAATGATCATTACAGTTAGAGTATTTATATAAACTACCACATGAATAGGTCAAAAAAGAAAAAAGATACCATTTTTAATAGATTCTTGGAAATAATTTAATAAAACATGAAACCAATGCTGTTTTTTTAGGATAAAATATCCACTAAACAAACTGCAGACAATAACTTGCCCTTAACATCATGCAGTACATATATCTCAAAGAATAACTAACATCATACACAGATTATGAAACCTTAAAGTCTTTCCAATTAGAGGACACAGACAAGGACACCTGGTCTCATTACTATTTATGCATTATTTTAAAAGTAAAAGCAATACAGTAAAAATGAAATAAATGTAAATATTAAGAAAGAAGGGATAAAGTTTCATTATTAGTTTACTATATGTTTATTTTCCTAAAAAATCAGTTATTATAAAATAAAAGACTAATAGAACTAACATGCATTTAGTAAGATGGCTATTATATATATATATATACATATATATAAACTATTTTTATATATATAAACTATTTATATATATAAACTATATATATATAAACTATTTTCTCTAGTGTAGTGTAAGTGTATAATTATTAATATATATGAATAAATATAATAAAAATGCACAAAAGTATAAATAAATGCGAACAGACCTCAAAATAAGATATGAAGGCCATGCCAAAATTAAAAACCACGAAAATGTATAGAGGTTGATTTTTTTTTTTTTTAACGTTTTTTATTTATTTTTGGGACAGAGAGAGACAGAGCATGAACGGGGGAGGGGCAGAGAGAGAGGGAGACACAGAATCGGAAACAGGCTCCAGGCTCCGAGCCATCAGCCCAGAGCCTGACGCGGGGCTCGAACTCACGGACCGCGAGATCGTGACCTGGCTGAAGTCGGACGCTTAACCGACTGCGCCACCCAGGCGCCCCTAGAGGTTGATTTTAAGAGATGAAAGTGGGTCCATATTCTCAAATGAAAAGCTTTCAAATGTAAATACCTGTGATATTTGTTTCCAGGCAAAATCCTCAAGGGATTTTCAAATCTATGACACTAACAATGTTGTTTTCTGCCTAAAATAAACTTAAGTGAAACCTGAAAAAGCCTAAGCCAGAGGAAATAATAAACAAAAATAGGTTGATATAAATACACAAACATGAAATTTGTGTGCCAAAACATATACAATTAAAAGAATAAATGGACACAATGTTGATGCCAGTGGAAAATATTGCTATATATTCCATAAGAGTAGAAATATAGAAATATACTTGGTCAAATAGAATAAGGAATACACACAACTTTAATCTTGCTACTATAAAAATTTACATTTTAACAAAATATTTTTCAATTTCCTTTTAGGTGGTAACAAATGGTAACAAAATGTTGATCAGGATGCACTGAAAAAGGTATTTTTCATGTAATGCTGTTCAGAAAGTTTTTGGTAAATCTTACGAAGGAAAGGTTTAAATTATATTTATTTTAGTCCTGAAAATAACTCAGTCCCAATTCCCCTGAAATCCACTTTGTAGAAATTCTTCCTAAGGAAATACTCAGTAATTTGCCCAAAATGATTACATCTAACAGTGTGCAATGCAGCTTTATTGATAATATCAAAATTTGGGAAATATTTTAGATATATATTATGTTAAATGTAAATATTTTAGATATATTTAGATACTTTAGATACTAATCAGAGACTAACTAGTTACTTACACTTCGGGACTATTTTTCTTTTTTTTTTGCAGACAGTGGACTACTGCATAGCCATAAAAATTTGAATTTGCAAGTCTTTAATTCCATGGAAATGTTTATTTACAATTTAGATGACAAAATCAGCTTCTTTAACAACATGGTATAATAATAACTTTCTAAATATATATATATATATATATATATATATATATATATATATATATTTAGAAAAAAATTAGGTTGTCAAAGGTGATTGAAAGTGTCTCAATTGGATAAGGCAATTTATTTAACATTTACTCAATAGACATACTGAATGTGGATTATGCCCATTCATAAGAATGAATGATGTAGACAGATCTCAACATCGACTGAGCATAGGTTAGTGAAAAGAGATGGAAAACAATAATGTATGTAATTTCAAGAACAGTAAGCAAATTGTTTGAGGTAGTGTGCAGGGTGGTCTATTTTAAGAGGGTAGATAGGAAGTACCTCCATGGGGACAAATTTTGAGATGGCATCTGAACAATAAGAAGGATCTGGGCACATTAGGACTGGTAGGAACATCATCTTGGACAAACAAAACAGCAAATTCAAAGGGACTGAGAGGTTAGAGCTTGCCATATTTGAGGCACAGATACAAGGGCAATTTGGCTGATGTAAAGAGAAAAAAAAAAAGTAGAGTACACCAGGAGAAGATCCAGTGGGTACCTTTAGGTGAAGATAGGCACTGTATACTCTTTGCAAAGAGAAGGCCTTGAAGAGGAATGGTATATGCTTCATATTTGTAAAAGGATTGCTCTGGCTGATTTAGAAAATGGACTGTAGGAGAAAGAGAGGTAGGGAAACCAGATTGAAAGCTTTTGCCGTTGTCCAGGCCCGAGCTGTTATTAACTTTGTTTAGGGCAGGAGTTCTCATGGGAGTGAGAGGGAGCCTATTTTGTCATCCCCATAGGATATCAGGCAATGTCTGAAGACTCTTTGGTTGTCACACTGGGATGAAGGTGGAGCTGACATCTAGTGGACAGAAACCCAGAATTCTGCCGAGCACACTCAGGCACAAGACAGAGCCTCAGCTCCAGTAAAGGATTATTTGGCCCCAAATTTCAACAGTATTGAGGTTGAGAATTCCTGATTTAGGCCAATAGGTTGGAAATAGTACAAAGTGGACAGACTACTATAATCATGCAAAGAATATATACGAAGCCCCAAACTTTTTTATTTATTTATTTTTTTTTTAATTTAATTTTTTTTTTTAACATTTATTTATTTTTGAGACAGAGAGAGACAGAGCATGAACGGGGGAGGGGCAGAGAGAGAGGGAGACACAGAATCCGAAACAGGCTCCAGGCTCTGAGCTGTCAGCACAGAGCCTGACGCGGGGCTCAAACTCACGGACCGCGAGATCATGACCTGAGCCGAAGTCGGCCGCTTAACCGACTGAGCCACCCAGGCGCCCCCGAAGCCCCAAACTTTTAATAGCATTTTGAAAGCGTCTCAGACAATTTTACCAGTAAGTATATAAATATCCAGATCTTTAGTGGAAATAATTCTTATGAAATATACTTCATACTGCTCTTAACCAGCAATTAATGTGAAGGAGTTTGGGTTTCTGTTTCATATGGAGAGACAACCAGAAAAATATGCAGTCTTAATTTTTCAATTATCCATGAAGACAAAATTAAAGGAAAAAAACAGGACAATCGTAAAATCTATGAAAAGATTTTTATTGGATTAGCTTACTAAAAGTTATTTTAAGAAGAATATTTACTAAAAATATTTTCCAGATGAAAAAAGAAAAATCTACTCACTTGCCATTCAAAGCCGCTACACCAACTGTGCTTCGGGCAATGGACATACTGGCTACAAATGTCCATTGCTGACTCTGGGGGTCCCACCTCTCCACTGTATTCAGATAGCTCCAGCCATCATGGCCTCCCACAGCATAAATAGGGCCTTCAAGAACTGTTACACCTAAAACATGGGGGAAATGAAAACTGAATGAATGTGCTTCACAGTGAGATTTAAAAAATCAGATTAACAGTACAAATTGTGATGCAATTCAAAATAGGCTCTAGCTGTTACACAAATGCAATGGGGTAGAAACTATTTACTATTAATTGTATCATTTTATTAAAGTGAAAACAATTAGAACCAAAATAAGTATGATCTAGGTGCTTTATAGAAAAAAATTAATTTGCTTATTTATATCTCTATGAAAAAGCAAATTCTAAAAATCAGAGATGATACACCGTGTGCCTCTACTTCTGAAAAACATTTCTATACTGCGGTTTAAAGTAGTTTGTTACTTTAAATGATGCTACATTAAGCAACACAATATTATCAATTTGAAATTCAGGGTAGGGTTTTCTGTGTTTTGGCTTTTTGGTAACTTCATAATAAAATTATCTAAAACTTATAAAATATGAAGCATTTCATGTCACAAGCCGAAATCACTAAACACAAGCAATCAAAACAAAGTAATAGTGAGTCATGGATGAAAGGAGAGATAGATAATAGATAGATGATAGATAGATGATAGATGATAGATAGATGATAGATAGATGATAGATAGATGATAGACAGATACTCCTATATACTGCTTTTCCAGTATATTCTTTTCTTCATAGATGAATTTTATTAAATTCTAGCAATTGCTAAATATTTATATATCATGTTAATATTGGCTGAAATGATTTCATTATATAAAGAGCAATTCTGATGAATTTTTTCTTCAAAATTCAAAGCCCGATTGTCAAGGACTCTGAAGAATCCGTGATTTTACCCTACTTGCCAGCTGACAAGTTAGACTGCCATAAATATACGGATATTGGTAGAAGACACGGGAGTCGTGTGTCAAAGGGGAAAGGTAATTCATTACTTATAACAACAGTAATAGAGTATCACCTTTTATTGTTTGTCTTTCACTTGTTCTTCAAGCCCTGGTTCCAAAAGGGTGACCCAAAGAGGATGACCAACATGACCTTAACTTTGCCTTCAGCTTGACCAAAATTTAGAAAGGATTCTTCTTGCTTTGAGGGCCCTGACCTCATTTTCCTTAGAGCACTTATTTTAGAAAACATGTAATTGCACATTATTTCTCTCTGCACAAGATTTCTCTCTGCACAAGATTTCTAGATGGAAATCTTTTGAAATGCCTCCTACTCGTGTTACAACTCAGGACTTCTTTCTCAAGGACCTGAGAACTATTTCTTTGAAATGTAATCATCAAGAAAGATATTGAGAGCCTATCTTCAGTTGACACCTTGCTTCAAGTTGTAAAACTACTTCTTGTTGTGAAGACAGAAAATTTACCTTACCTTTGGGTACGGCCAATTAGCAAATACACTTTGCCTATAATCCCTTACACCTGCCTGAGCTCTTAAAAACGCTCCTGGCTTTGTTTTGGTGAGGTTGAGTCCAGCCAAAATTCTGGGCTTTCTTCCCTGTTACAATAGTCCCTTGCATGTTAAATTTGTCTAATGAATGTTTTTGCAGTTCAGTTGGAACTTGAACATGCAGTGGATTGTATTACAAGAAAGGAAATGGATTTACCATGAGCACTAAACCTATGTGCTTATTACTACAGAAGGAGACATTATCTTCATGCTTTTAAAGCATGCCTGCCTTTCACTTTGGAGAGAGGAATTATCCTCTCTTCTAAGACTTTCCAGTATATTAACATCCTTTTGGGGGGGTCAGTGCCTTGCTCCAAAGTTATGCAGAAATTTGAGAGACACATGGAGAATTTTCTTTCAATAGGAACCTGAAAATAAAACAACCCTTTGTTTGCTCATTCATTCACTCATTCATTTGAAAGTCTGTTGTGTGTTAGAAATTGTTCTTATCACCAAAGACACAGTGCCAAGAACAGAGGTGAACAAGGCCAACAAAGTCCCTGCCCTCGATGAGCTGAGCTCATATTTATTAGGCAATAAATATGTAACTAAAATGGAATAAGTACATGATTCACAGTAAGCAAGCCCTTCACACATATTATACAATTATAATTTAATAAAGAAAAAAGTAACTGATTAGAATATCAAATTACTGTCATACATATCTCCAACTTAGGGATCCTATTTTACACACACTAGTAAGTAGATATGCATATGGAGGACAGGGTTCTGATGCAATGACTGCCAAAACCAAAGGACATAAGCTTTGTATGGTGATCTTTTCTTGGGGCAGCTCAAAGTAAGTGGGATCAGAAAGGATGAATAAATGTTAAGTTTGGGGCAATTTCCAAAGGAGATGAATATATCTTATGGAATTTTACAAGAGCATGTACAATCATTCCCATGTCTCCATAATGATTAAATATATGGAGATAAAGGTTAAACATCAATGAAGTTTTTAAGGAGATATCCATCAGAAAGGGCCAGATCATTAGCATGAATCTAATGAATTTACATTTTATTCTAAGAGCAAAGGGAAATCACTGAAGTGTTTATCAATGAGGGATTTTATCACCATAATATTTATTTTGATTTTGTTGTAGTAAATGGGTTGGAGTCAGTTTAGGAGGCAGTAGAGAGATGGTTAGGAGGAAATTGTAGTTATCCAAAAAGGAGAAGATAGCATCTTGCATTAGTAGGTTAAAGAGTAAATAGAGAAAAGTGGAAATATTTGAGCTTTATTCTGATGCTGGAGGTTTGTTGCTAGAACATGCTAATGGATTGGATCTGGGGTATATGAATATGTTTCAACGATAGGTGAATTGACTGAAAAGTTTGAAAACTACATGTTGAAGATATCATGTCTGAGGGAACTATTAGACATCTAAGTGGAGCATTTAAAAAGGCTGTTTAATATACTTGTCATAAGTTCAAGTTAATGTTGGAGCTATATGTATAAATTTGGACTCCTCACCAATGACATGGAGTTTGAAGGCATGGAATCAGATAAGGGCAGTTAAGAAAAGAGTAGTAAGAGAGAAGGTAACAGAGACCAAAATCTATCCCTGAGTGGCTTCAAAATCAATTACAACAAAAGAGAACAAAAGAGCCAGAGAAGAAATGGCCAGATAGGTGGAAGGAAAAGCAGAAGCTTTTGGTATCTGAAAACTAAGAGCGGAGAGTATTTCTAGGGGGATGGAGTAATCATACACTTGCATATTTCTGACCAAGTACAAATTTCTATTGGATTTGGAAAGAGGGAGGTTATTGTTCATTTTCAAAATAGGTTCTGGACCATCACATTACAAGTTTTAATACAATCTGATAACTACTTAGTCAAATATATACCCTACAAAAATCATTGATCTGTGACTTGCTTTTTTAACTGTTTGAGATTATTTGACTTTTTGTACATGTTTCAGTCCTATAGTGTAACATATATAAAATGCCACAGATTTATGGACTCTGAATGCCTTATGATGTGATTTGCATAACTTTTGCAGCTGTGATGTTTCCTTTGCACAAGGGTCTCATTAAGTAGAGTTAGTAAATGGACCAGAATAATTTCAAAATTGGAATGATACATTTAATTTTTTCCTTATGTTTACCAAAAATATCTTACAGATGCAGTAATGCAAAAATATTTTTCTGTGCTTTGTTCAGTAACTACATTAAACCTGCACTAAAAGAAATAATAATTTAATGGAAACATTTTTGTATGTCTCAAGCTTAGTAACTGCATGATTACTTCTGATAAAGAATTTTAAAATGTCTTTTGATGTTTTATGTTACCAAAATGTGGTTTTTCAGAACACATAATTATTTATATATCTTAAACTGTTGGTCTTGCACATATTATCCCCCTTATGATTTCCTCTGTAAAATATTTATTAGAATTTTTTGTATAATTTTCCTTCAAGACTGTTCAATGAAAGAAGCAAACCCTCCCTAAGTTTCAGATAAAGTAGCACAAACTGAAGCTAAAAATTTTCTATATGGGTTACAGAGAATAAATGTATGCACTGGCAATTTAGGCCTTTGAACATGGGAAGTAATCAGTGAGGCGTGGTCCACCTGGATAGGTCACTCCCCAAAATATTTCACTTAAAGCAAAATTTACTCCCACTTACATAATGTACCTCAAAATATTTATTTTACTATTTCTATATCAATACCAGATAATTTTTTCTGAAAAAAAATTATTGCTCTTCTCTAACCTTGTTATTATTATCCATTTAAAATATTGCTAAATTTATTCTAAGCTCTAAAATTTTCCAAATTAAAGAGATTATGTTTTAATTAAAAATTGTGACAACACAAAGCCAGTTCTTAATATTGCTCTATTGTTTGCATTTTTGCCATTAATTACAAAATTTGAAAAACATTAGGCTGCAAAAAATGAGATCTTCTTTTGTTTAGGTACAGAACATTTTTTTTTAATGTTTAGTTTTGAAAGAGATAAGCCTGAGTGGGGGAGGGGCAGAAGAGAGGGAGACAAAGAATTCAAAGCAAGCTGCAGGCTCTGTGCTGGCCTGATGCAGGGCTCGAACCCAAGAACCCTGATATTATGACCTGAGCCGAAGTCAGATGCTTAAATGACTGAGCCACCCTGGCACCCCGAGAACACTTATTTTCAAATGAATAACAATACATTTAAGTTTCTTTTGACCTAATAATTATGTCAAATAAATTACTACAATATAACTAATTATTACCTTTTGGAAGTCTCAAAATACATTTAAATTACTAGGGGTTTCAATATGTATATTGCCTGGAATATAGACATGAACTTATTATTAATCTTCTTTTCTAAACTGTTTTCAAAAATAACCATCAAGGATACAGTAGCACCTAGTAAGTACTCATAACTAATGATTAGGGTGATTTAAATCCAGTGTTATCAAATAGTTTTACTTTAGAAGCAATGAATCAATAAATAAGATTCATAAAATTAATACCTCACAGTTGTACTGTGCAAAGAATTAAAAAAACTTACATAATTGGGAATGGAAAAATATATAAGTAAAATTATATACATTTTATATACATTACGTTATAACATTTTCCCAATGATATTAAATTTATATGCATGTATATATGTATATATGTGTGCGTATATATGCATGTTTGTATATGTATATATAAATATAGCTTTGTGAGTATCTATATATGCTTATAATATATAATATATTAATATGCTCTCTATATAATTATTATGCAAAATACTAATATAGAGAGAGAAACAGAGAGACAGAGTACGAGTGGGAGAGGGACAGACAGAGAGGGAGACACAGAATCCAGAGCAGGCTCTAGGCTCTGAGCTGTCAGCACAGAGCCCAAAGCAGGGCTTGAACCTGTGAGATCATGACCTGAGCCGAAGTTGGATGCTTAACCAACTGTAACCGACTGTGCCACCCAGGTGCCCTAATACATATATAATTTTAAAGTTTATGTATTTTTGAGAGAGAGAGAAAGCACATATGTTAGTGGGGGAGGGACAGAGGGAGAGAGAGAGAGACAGAGAGACAGAGAGAGAGAGAGAGAGAGAGAGAATCCCAAGCAGGCTCCAAGCTCAGAGCAGGTCTGGACTCAAGACTTAGTCCCACAATCCTAGGATCATGACCTGAACATAAGTCAAGAGCTGGACACTTAACCGACTGAGCCAATCAGTATATATATATATATATATATATATATATATAATTTGAAAATGTTGATAATAGGCAGAGCAAAATGTACTGTGTTGCACAGAGATATTTTTTATGCAATCCTACAAAATCATGTTGGCCTAAGATAAATTTTTACTTTTGCTTAATCTTCAAACAGAGGATAAACACACTTTGTATTGGTGTATTGTATCCCATTCTTTCCTTAATTGTGATTGTCATTGTCAATTTTGACTACCCAGTGAAATCACCTGGGAACTTTTGAAAAAATGCTAATGTCTGAATTACAAAGATTCTGATCTAATTGGACTGAGATGATGTCTAAACACAGAGATGCTTCAAAGTTCTCTAGGGTGAGAAATAAATGTTTATTTATTTTGAGAGAAAGAGAGATCGTAAGCAGGGAAGGGGCAGAGAGAGAGGGAGACACAGATCTGAAGCAGTCTCCAGGCTCTGAGCTGTCAGCACAGAGCCTGATGTGGGGTTCAAAGCCATGAACCATGAGATCATGACCTGAGCCAAAGTCGGATGCTTGACTGAGCCACCCAGGCGCCCCTCTAGGGTGAGAAGTTTTAACTGAATCCTTAGCTGATTCCTCAGTCAAGATTGAGAATGACTACTGCAGTAGAAAATGATATTAGTAACAGAACCATTAGGCAGAAGGTTTCTGACCAGTAATCTGCTTACCTCACAAGTCACTAACATCTATCGTTCATGGTGTGTGTGCGTGTGTAGGTGTATGGAATCAAGGTTGTCACTGAAGATTAATAGTCAGCTAACATCCAATTTTACTACTATACAATTTCCCTTTCTTGGATTCATTCATCATCCATCCAGTTTTCCAATAATTATGGTATAACCTCTACCAGTTCATTTCCCCATTAAGTGTACAGTGGGGTGAAGAGGGGCAGGGCATATACATCAGTGAAGTTCACCGATAGGTGAAAATTTAGTACCTGTCCACAGGATGAAAGGAATGTTTTTTCTCCAAAGTGAAAAAGTGTTGACTAAGCTAAAACCTGGAAAATATTAGGATTCCCTTGGGGGTTGAGGAATTCCAGGCAGAAGGAACACTGGTATAAGGGCCTTGGTGGTAGGCAGAAGCAGAGTATGTCTGAGGAGCTGCAAGAGGGCCAGTGTGGCGGTAAACCCTGAGAGTTAAGGGACAGGCAGTATGGCATGCAGTAAGCCTGAAGAGTTAAAGTACCACTCGGTGTGGGGCTTTATATATGAACAAGATTCTTTTTTTTTTCTAATCCTAAGAGCAATGTGAAACTGTTGAAAATTTTAAAGCAGAGAAATGACGCAATTGCATTTATGTCTCAAAAATTGTCATGCTAGATGTGGCGTGGAGAAATGAGAATTGATGAGTCCATACCAACAGTGTATGTAAGAGATGGTAGTGTCTTCTGTTGATGTGGTAAAAGTTCATATAAAGAAACTTGAAAGACTCAGGAAATGTTTTCAAATGAAGATGTATTTATTGGATCCTTTCCCTAACATCCCTCCTTCATCCATTCCATCAACACGTTCTGTGTATTAAAAAAAAAAAAAAATACATCCTTGCCATGTGATTTGAAATGTTACTTAACCTCTTGTACCTCAGTCTTCTGATTTGTACAATGGAGCTAGTTATGGTGCCTAACCCACAGGGTTGCTTCAAGGATTGAAAGAAATGCACTTAGAAAAGCATATGGCACATATTTAACATTGTGCAAGTATTCAGCATGATTAAGACCATGATAGTAATTTATCAAAACCCTAAGTCTTCTCATCAAATTTCAGTCTATTGTATCACTGTAGGGATATGGGAGAGACTTCTAAAGGGGCCAGTTAAACATTTAATACACTCCACTGTGCCACATTGTCTCCATTTCTGAGGGCTCCATTTATGTTTGCTCCCTGTAGGCAATTTAAAATATTGATCAAAAACCTTCCACAAAAAAAAGACCCTCTCTAAATACTTTACTAAATAAATATATGTTTCCTCAGGATGATTGTGGGTAACACTTAGTCATTGTTTAAAATAGGAATATTGTAGGGGCACCTGGGTGGCTCAGTTGGTTAAGCAACTGACTTTGGCTCAGGTCATGATCTCACGGTTCGTGGGTTTGAGCCCTGCATTGGTCTCCGTGCTGACAGCTCAGAGCCTGGAGCCTGCTTTGGATTCTGTGTCTCCCTCTCTCTCTGCCCCTCCCCTACTTGTGCTCTGTCTCTGTCTCTCTCTCACTATCTCTCTCAAAAATAAATAAAGTGTAAAAAAAATAAAATAGGAATACTGTATACATCTAAACAAAAATAAATAATCACAATATATTTTGAAGTGCTATTCTTCCAAATGCCAGCTTTCCTTGTAGCTATGCATTGTTGGCTTTTAAGGCAAAAATTACATTGAGGTAACACAGAAAAGTGTTATAGAGGCTGTGGGTTATAATTGGGTGATTAGAGGAGACATCACAGAAGATGAGGCAAGAGAACTGTGGTTTACAGCTTGGCTGTAATTTTCACAAACACAGATGCAAGACATTATAAGTGAAGGAAAACACTTGAGCATAACACAGAAGTACGAATCAGGCTACAAATAGCTAGAGTGACTACTTACTTTAATCAGTGGTTATGCCAACCATAAAAATGTGCCTGCCTATAATTGACTACTATTTTTCTGTATCCGCCATGGAATTTGCACCAAGGCCACACTTCTTACCAACGACTCTCAGACAGCGACTGTGCACGGTGATGGTGCTAATGCAGGCCCACTCCTTCAGCACAGGGGATCCCTGCAGATTTGCCTCTAGGATTCCCTCTGGAGTTGGCCAAACTGCTTTGGGAACTGGGTTGGAGTCTGACACTCTTTCTACCCAATCCCAATCCTCTTTCCTCCCCTTTTGCCTTCGCAGAAGTTAGGTCAAACACGAAGGTCTGAAATCTGTTTCACTCTCTTGAATCTTTCAAGGCTGTTTCAAACCTCTTGAACAGCGAATCCTGCCTTGGCATCTGCTGTTTAGTGAACCCAAACTAATATTATTGTTAAAAGAAAAAAGGTTGTAAATAAAGTTGAAAAAAATGTGGGGAGGGGAGCAGGTGGGATATAAAAGGCACTTTAAGAAGCACAGATTTTATGTGAGACTCTGAGGAACGTTTTTAAGCAAGAGTGTTGGTATCATTAGAGCTGTTATTCTAATTAGATTCATCTGACCTCAGTCTTTATATCATTGTAGAGAATATGTGGAGAGACAAGTGATAATGCCATTAAAAAAATCCCTTCTCCTAGGGGCGCCTGGGGGGCTCAGTCGGTTAAGCGTCCAACTTCAGCACTCAGCTCAGGCCATGATCTCACAGTTCATGGGTTCTAGCCCCACGGCGGGCGCTGTGCTGACAGCTCAGAGCCTGGAGCCTGCTTCAGATTCTGTGTCTCCCCCTCTCTCTCTGCCCCTCCCCTGCTCATGCTCTGTCTCTCAAAAAAAAAAAAAAAAAAAAAAAAAAAAAAAAAAAAAAAAAACCTTTTATCTAGATGAATGTAAAGAAAATGTCAATGTGTAAGTATGCCCATTGGGATAAAACTGGAGAGATGGGATGTGTGCCATTTATTATTCAATATGACATGTAGATCAAGATTCAGTAATTCAGCAAAAATGAATAATTGTTGACATTTTTCACGAAGGAAATTGAGAATTTAAGAGATCCTACTGGCAAAGACATATTAAATTCAGTTGGTCTGATGTTAAAATCTGAGCAATTGTCCTATTCAAATTGTTCTCTACTGCATTACTGCTGGAGTCTACTGAAACACACACTTTCTGTGTATGACAATATCAACTTCTTAAGATTCTAGGCTCACTTTCTTTAATGACATAGAAATACTTGAAAATAAATGTTCTTCTATGATACCCTTTAGCTGCTCTCCTCTAAGGAACAACAGGATGATTAAAAAATAAATGACACTCAATATAATTTTTAGGACAACCAATTTCTCCCAGAGTTGTAGTAATTGTTCTCAAAGATACATAATTACACACAGTATGTTAGTAATGGACATAAAAACAAATATATGTAGTCCAAATTACATAAAATTCCGATACACTTTTTTCCTAATTTGTTTGTAATTCAACAGGGGACAGGGACATTTCCAGGCTTAAGATATGGGCTAAACCTAACACCTGCCTGATTACGTGTTAATACCTAACACATATCTGAAGTTCGAAATATTTTGGCAAATGAATGAATGCACAAATTTGGTGTCCTATGAAAATTTCCATTATTCTCTATTTTCTGAATGTTAATATCTTGCCTTCCCAAATGGATTGTAAACTCTGTATTAACAAAGTCTGTGTTTTATACATTACTCCCCAAGGCCCCTAATATAACACTGCCACTATGCACCAACAGCCTCTCCTACTTCCAGTCTTGTATTCTTCACAGTGCCCCTGAAAAATCATGCTAACACAAACACGGTTAGGCATCTTCTTGCTAATGCACTTGTACAGACTCTGGTGTTGCACAGTGATTCTATAACCTGGCCTCATTCCACCTGCCCATGTTTAATTTCATTGCATTTCCAAATCCCTTAACATTTGACGTATTATCATGACCCACATGTTCCCTGAACTTTAACATTCTATACCTCAGCTAGTCGGACTAAATTTTGTTCTTTTCAGATCTAACGCAAATAGAAAGCTTTCTGCAAATTTTCATTCTTTTAGTAAGATTTTGTCCCATCCTTTACCATCACTCTGCTAAACTTTTTTTATGTGAATCCTCATTCTGAAATGTAATATGTATACTAAATATTTTATAAATATGTAGTGTCCAGATTCCTTATCAAATAACCATTCATTATATGCATTGCCTATTTTATATTGTATTATTATATTTTTAAATATGATGGATGCCAATTAATAAAGATATTGTTTATCTTTTCTATAGTTGTATTGATTTAAAAAGTAATTTAAAAGAACAGCACTGTGGAAGTAGTTAATTTCCTAAAGCATCTAATGCAATTCATTCATTAGGATTATTTTGTCTTACCTTTATGTATAGCCTATTGATTATACTTTATTGATTATATTTCAATAACTGCTAAATTAGATAAAATTGGAGAAATACTCTGCTTTCATGCTAAATGAAAATGAAGCAGGTGGGTAGTGGAAAGATCATACATTTTGAAGATTGTGTTAAGACTATTCATTTATTAACTGTGATTTTGTGAAAATCCCTTAACCTCTTTGATTCTCACTTTGTCAATCTTTAAATTAGGGATATGAGCTCTTCTCCTTGGATTGTTCTAAGGAATAATTTACATTATTATTTTTTTAAATCTCATAATATGTGGCAAATATTTCAGAGCTGGGTTATTATTTTTGTATTTTGTACCTGTGCTTTAAATGTTGAGTCTATTGTCAAAGTAATATTCCTGGTTGAGAATATCAATTTCCAGGGGATTGTAGGTACAATATGAAACTATTAAAAAAAAGCGAAATATTTCACCAATGCTAGTCTAGATATATTTATACATAAGTCAAGCCTTATTTGGAAGTTAATTTCACAGTATGCAGTGAAATTTAAAGGGAAGTGTTTTGGGACCATGTTTACTTGAACAAAATTCTCTTCCTCTTTACTTCCAATTCCAAGTTTTTGCTTCTGGGAGGTACACTGGTGATGAGATTTTTAGGCTACTGGGTAGAAGAAACAAGACTATGAGATTGTTAGGCTTCCACGACATAGCCTGGGTAAGTTTCTCAGAGACACAATAGAATCCAGTAGTAAGAATAATCAAAAGCAATTCCAGCAAAAAAAAAATTGGCATCATAGACATTTTTCCCCAAAGAGAGAGCTGACATTTCAAGTGACTTTGTGGATTTCTTTGGCTTTGGCTTCCCGGGAAGCCAAAAATTATGTAGAACAGGTGGCTTCAGTCTTTTGAAGTTGGGACAGTACAGAGAATCTACAGAACATGGAACCTCTGTCTGTCCAGAAACCACAACAGAGAACTGATGGTTTCATTGCTTCTTCATAACAGACTCAATGGAGCATGAGTCCATGGTACATTTTTTACCATCTGTCAGAATTCCATCAAATAGGGTACTCCAGTCACCAAAACCTGAGACACAATGAGCTTATGAACAGTAGTTCCTAATCAACTAAAACTGTAAATATATATTTAAAAGATATATTAAAATTATATATATATACACATATATATGTGTATATATATGTATATGTATGTATATATATCGTATGTATATATGTATGTACATATATATATTTGCCTGAGCTCTACTTAGAAGGGTTGTGATAAAATTTGCTAGAGTTGGGGCTCAGCATCCACAATTTAAAAGCTGCCAACGTAATCTGAATGTGTAGCCAGCATTGAGAATTGCTGCCACAAGGAAAAAAGACTCCAACTGTTCCCAACTGCCATAAAGGATAAGTAGAATAATCTATAAAGCTACTAATCTAAATAGAATTACAGAGGAACTGCCAAATTGCTTAAAAGAAAGGAAAGTCTAAGGGTATTTATTTGTAACCACAAAAGAAAATTTATGGAGATTTTAAAAAGTTTGTGTTTATGTATTTATTTTAAATATATATTATTTTCTTTTAAATAGTTATGGAAATATAACTGGACAGAATGATTTATGTTGAGACCCAAATGAGTAGCCTTGAAAAATAAAGAGGAAGAAATAGCTTAACTCATAGAACAAAGATATAAATAAATGGATACATGAAACAAAATAAACTAGAAAAAAAAATCCAGGAGAAAGAATATGTGAATAGTAGCAGTTCCTGGAAATAAAAGGGGACATATAGATGTTATAATTTTACCTTTGGTAGAAGAAAAATTTTCAGAACTGCAGAAAAATATTGATATATAGATTGAAACATCCTTGACTTCTAGGTAAGATCAATGAGGCAAAAAAAAAAAAAAAAAAAAAAAAAAAAACCCAAAAAACAAAAAACAAAAAACCTCACCCTTGGACATATCCTTGTAAAATTCCCAAGCTTCTCAGTATTTTATTTTATTGGAGTTGGGAAGGAATTAGAGGGGTGGTAGAACATTTTATTTAGAAAAAACTGTCTTGCTCAAAAAATTTTGGCTTAAAATATGGGACTCAAATATGTCTGATTAAAAGAGCATTTAATAATAAATTGAGACCTCTAATTAACAAGAGTAAAGAATAAAATAAATAGCATCTTCTATGGAAGATGGAAATATTAGAAGAGTAAGAGGAAACATATTAAGATAAATTAAGAAGAAAACGGAGGAGGAGGTGGAGGAGGGGAAGGAGAGGGAGATGAAGACAAAGAAGAAGAGAAGAAGAAGAGGAAGAAGAGGAAGAAGAAGAAGAAGGAGAAGAAGGAAAGGAGAAGGAGAAGAAGAAGGAGAAGAGGAAGGAGAAGAAGGAAAAGAAGAAGAAGAAGAGGGGAAGGAGGAGGAAAGAAGAAAGTATGTTAGCTTTGATACTAATGGTGAAAAAACTCATTTTTTGAAATAAAAAAAAAGCTTTTTCAGATTGGGCTAACAAAACTTAGTCACATGATATTTCTAATAAGCATGTATATGAAAGGACAAAAGTGGAAAACAAATTGGTTAGCAAAAAAATTAAACAGCAGGCAAATGTAAACAGAAATATAGAATTTGCATTAACATTAATGTTACACAAGGATACAGAGGGGCATTTGATATGGCTATATTTATATACAACATATATAGAATTGATTTCAAAGTTCCCATACAAAAAACCCTGTTTGCACCAAAAGACATAGCTAAATTCATAATGTAAAATCTATTAGAAATGCCAGCAGTGCTAAAAATACAATTATAGTGTGAAATTTAAGTATGCATCTCTTAGCCTTAGAGAAATATCATAGAAAAATCACAATGTCTGAAGAATTGAACAATCAAATTAATTGACTTGGCTTAATTGATTAGTGTAAAACCATGCAATATTTAAATGGAAAATATACAACTTCTGGAGATAAGAAATAAAATTTAACATATTTTCAAAATAAAAAGCTAAACAGATTTCACTAGGGAGACACCATTAATAAAAGTAAAATAGTTGAAATTAATGAAAGAAAACAAACCAATCTAGGTAGTATAGATAAGCTTCAATATTCTTTATTTGAACAGATCACTCAAATATTTTGATTTGTATACCTGCCTGATTTATAAACTAAGATAGTAATAATACCTAGATTAGGAATGAGGAAGACATTATCACAGAAGCATGAGAGCCTAAAAGAATAAGAGAATACAGTGGTGCCTGAGTGGCTCAGTTGGTTAAGAGTCTGACTTCGGCTCAGTTATTCCTGGGTTCCAGCCCCTCATCGGGCTCTGTGCTGACAGCTGAGCCTGAAGCCTGCTTTGGATTCTGTGTCTCCTTCTGTCTCTGCATCTCTCTCTCTCAAAAATAAATACACATTAAAAAAATTAAGTTAAAAAAGAAAGAATAAGAGAATACAGTGAGAGACCATGTGTTATATGGACTGAATTGTGTCCCCCTAAAATTCATCTATTGTATTCATAATTCCCAATGGGATGGCATTTGGAAATGAAGACTTTAGGAGGTGATTAGGGTTAGATGGGCTCATGAGGGTGAAGTGCTTATGATGGGATTAGTGACTTTAAAGAAAAGAGGAGAGAACTGCTATCTCTAAATCATGGGGGGCACGGCAAAAAAGCAGCCATCTGTAAACCAGGAGGAGTGTTTTTACCAGAACACAACCATGCAGGGATGCTAATCTTGGACTCCCATTCTCCAGAACTGTGAGAAACAAATTTTTGTTTTTCAAGCTGCGAAATCTGTGGTATTTTGTTTGGGTAGCCTGAGCTGACTGGGATAGTGTGGTAAAATCAAATACTTAAAATTTAAATTAAATATGTAAAGAAAAAGGCAATTCTTTATGTACTGACACTTGTCCACATTAAGTGAGAAAAGAAAAAAGCTGCTAATCATGTACAGTTTAACAGTACTTATGTAAAAGATACAAGTATATATATACACATAATAGGATGAAGGAGTCACAAGGCATTCCCTCTCTCTAAACTCCCAGGACCTTAGGCATTTTGCTGTCCCACTACCAAGTTTACCTTGTTCTCAAAGGGTATTTTATGCTGGGCTTCAGTGCTTTTCTTTGCCACGGACTTGGGATAGAAATTCTTTAGTTCATCTCAACAGATTCCTTTAACTTTGGATTTGGAGGATCTCCATCCTTTTCTTCAATACAAACCTAAACCACTTATGCAAATTGATCCACACCCTTCCCAGGAACAAGCTATCACCAAGTGATGCAATAGTAACAATGTTAGTCTATACTAATTTTTTAAAAAATCAGCCACACAATTTTACCAATTTGGTTATATGCTGTAAATTAACAACTGACGACAGAAAAGTTTGCTTATCTGCTATATATCATTCATATGAAAGGGGCATTCAATATTACTGTAATATTTTCCCCTCACTTTCAGAAAAGAAACAGGAAATAGATGTGCATATGTCTAGTTTAAATTATTGCTACATTTATTAGTGACTAGATTTTTAAGAAGTAATTTTAGAAATGAGAACAAATATGTTATCCATGATTTTTTGTTTGTTTCAGGCTTAACCTAGAGTTATCTGCTTGAGGCAAAAATTATTCTAACTAATGCAAAATCCAGATTCTTTGCTTTAATATATAGATAAGTTTTTTACACTGGTAGGAAAGTGAGGAAAACATGTTATACATGATTTACACACAAATTTTAAACATGTACAAATTAAAACTGTTTTAGCAAACTACCTTATACTCTTTCAAGTAATATTAATCTACACTATATAATCAATTTTTATATTAAAGTTAATTTCACAGATTATTTTTGAGAGAGAGAGAGAGAGAGAGACCACATGAAGGTTAATACAGGTTGGTGGGCGAGGAGCTGAGACAGAATCCTAGGCATGCTCCACACAGCGTGGAATGGGTCACAGGGCTCCATCTCTCCACCTGGGATCATGATCTCAGCTGAAATCAAGAGTCAGATGCTCAACCAAATGAACCACCCAGGTGCCTCTCACAGAATTTTAACAGATCAATCATTTACATGCTAATGATTTTTCAAAAAATTTTTAACATTTATTTTTGAGAGAGAGAGAGCACAAGCAGGGGAGGGGCAGAGAGAGACAGAAGCACAGAATCTGAAGCAGGCTCCAGGCTCTGAGCTGTCAGCAGAGCCCGCCCCAGGGATCAAACCCATGAATCTCAAGATCATGACCTGAGCCAAAGTCTATAGCTTAGCCAACTAAGCCATCCAGGCACCCCAACTTCCTAATGATTTTAATAGGATATTCTTTCTATAAAAATTTTTTTGCAACATGTTCTTTCCTCTTGTTTTCTCCATATTTTAAATCTTACTCGAATCTGACATCATATACTTCAGTAGCCTTCTAACTGAATTTACTACCTGCGTATCTATGTTCTCCAACTGACTTTTGATGCTTCTATGAGATTGAGATTAACCTTCCAGTAGCACTGACTATTCCTGCTGAAAAGCTCCAAAGATTTTTCCACTATTGAGGAAAAAATTAAAGAGGAAACTTCATCATGTGACATAATAGATTGATCAGTATCTGGCCTTAACCTTTTAAAGTTGTATCTACTGCTAGTATATCCATAAGTTTTTAAATCAGTGAAATGAAGTACCTGGTGTTTAATCTATGTTCCACGTATCCTCTCTTTCATGACATTCCTTATATTGTATCCTATACTGCAAAAGAACTTCCCCTATGATGACATATCAAAATTATACCCACCATTCAAATCTCTACTCAAGTCTCCAAAGAAAGAATTTTTCCTTACCAAGCAACAAAGAACACACCATGGTTTGATAATATTTTTAAATAAAGTTAGTATTTTTTAAGATTGTATTAAAATAATATAGAGTTGTGTCTCCTAAGAAACTGCAGTCTTTGTGAAAACAATTTTTTTTTCTGATTATTACATCTCACAAAGCACTTGCAACTGTGATTTAGGCTTAGTGGCCATTCAATAAACGGATGTTCGCTAGAGCCATGAGTGGATGAACCATGGAGGAATAAAGAAAGAATGAAAAAATTGACTAATTAGGCAAACTAAAGCCTAGAATAACAAATTAATCTTCTTCAGTGGTTTGAAATGCAGCATATGATGTTACAGATTCCCAAAAGATATGGAAAAGTGTAGTGCAGTAGTTTGAAAGAAAGTTAAAAGATAAAGCCTTAAGAAATTTTCCTCTATGAGAAAATTATACTGATTCTTGATCATATTTAATTTTTAAGGTAAAGCATATTATTTAATTAATATTAATTATTTAATAAATGCTTACAGAATAAATTTCCAAATAATTAAGTAAAATCACTATAAATAAGAAATTAGACTAGAAATTAAATACAGAGAACAAGCTTGTGATTGCCAGAGAGGAGATGGGTGGGGGGATGGACAAAAGAGATAAAGGGGATGAAGAGGTACAAACTTCCAGTTATAAAATAAGTCATGGAGGTAAAAAATACAACATAGGGAATGTAGACAATAGTATTATAATAACGTATGGTGACAGTGACTGTACTTATTGTGGTAAGCACTGGGTAATATATAGAATTTTCAAATCAATGTTTTCCACCTAAAACTAATATAACATTGTATGTCAATTATACTTCAATAATAAAGAAGAAATTATATGTTTTACTTAAGACAGTGTTCTTACTGTGAATAGTAAAGTGAAACAATTTTTAGAACTGAAAAATGTTTTTCCCCATTATTTCATATCGAGTAATATGACTTTAACTATCAGAGTAAAGGAGTAATTAATTTCCACATTGTAAACCAAAAATTAATGAGAATGTCCACTTCTCTAAGTCAACATATTTTGAGCTATATTTGAATCACAGGATTTTTTCTGGGTCATTTTTCTAGAAGTTTTTAAAAGCCAGGTAGTACATAGAGTTCTCATTTTCTAAAACAAACAAACAAACAAAAAAACAAAAAAATTCTATCAGAAAAGCAGATGAAAAGAAAACTGCCAGCATCTTGACTAAAACAAGTGTCTAGATGTTTAAAGGAGATGTTTTATCAAGTATAAGGTCAAAACTAACATATCAAGTGATTTCCAGACACCAAACAGACTTCAGTGCTAAAAAAAAAAAATTTCCATTCACTGTGTCTTAGAGACGAATTTTCCCACATTTGATCACAGTTTGCTTCTGTTACACATTGACTTTGACGTGATGTAAAAATCTAGTAATTTTTAATAACTTCATTAGTTAAGATCCTGTTTATGCTTTTGTTAATTATTAACTATTTCTTGATTGAACTGAGATATTCCTGAGTTTCTTCTAGGTTTATTGCCTAAAAGAAAAAAATAGATATATGCTTGAACTTCAGGTGCATATAGAAATTAAACAGGTATGGTTGTCATCTTAGCAGGGAACTAAATTTTTAAAAAGTTAGTTTTAATAATTTTCTGTAATCATTGACAGTGTCTTATATTTATTTTGCAGAGTTTTAATAGGAGCTAGCAATGTTTTAGGCACTTGTGAGCAGTTAAATAAAAATGAATATGACGTAGCCTCATTCTAAAAGCTAAGAGACTAAATGTGGAAAAATGTGTAATTAAATAATCATGATCTAGAATCATGGGTGCTATAATGGACTCATGACGTACCTGGAGCAGATAAGAGAGGACTATAGTATTGCAGAGAGTGGTAAAGGAAGACTTTACCTAGGAAATGACATTAGACCCATCTGTTGAGGGATGCATAATCTAGTCAGGGAATAGAGGAAGGGTCAATCTGGGCAGAGGCAACAGATTGTGCAAAGGAGGCTGTAAAACAGCTTTGTGAGTTTCCAGCTTGGTATTTCTTTTAGTGAGTGTGATAAATCTCAAGGTATAGTAGCAGAGGGAAGTAGGGCTTAAGATAGCAGGAGGCAAAGGCTAAATATTGGTGAGCAGTTAATGTCACAGAAAGGAACTTGTTCTTCCTACACAAGTGAATAAACAATCAGATTTGTATTTTGGAAAGTTAACTTTGGTATTAGGGGCTATAAATTGAAAGGGAGAGACTAAGGTAAGTATTTCTGCAATACAACAGAAAAACATATGAGATCCTAATCGTTTTGTTTATCCTAGCCTAAGTTTGTCATTTACATATTAAAAGTATATATGGCATAAGCAAATATAAAACAAATACATAGTCTTCGGGGTGCTTTCAGGAAGGTATGATTGGCTTATCTCACTTGTAATATTGTAATATTGTAATATTTGGTCATCAAGACAATGATAATCAGCTGCACTAGATGCTTTTTTGCTTCTAACCAACCTGTTTCTCTGTTGTCCCTTAAGTTTCCAAATCAAAGTTCTTCCAACTAATCAATACTGTCTGCACATTAACCTGACTCTACTACCTCTTCTATACCTTGAACACTCCTGTTCTCTGTGTTGCATGTTTGGTTATTCTAGCCTGTGCTCTCTGTCTCAGCTATTTGACATTGTGTGCTTTTAGCAACTTTTTAAGGTAAGAGAAAATAAATAATAACAAAGGCAGGGTACTTATCTTCTGTATCTTATAACATGGCCACACTTTTAATCCATTGTCTTCAAAATTGTCTTAAACAACGAGAATCAACTGCCTCAATTTACTCTTAATGAAGCACTTACCTTTACCTTCCCATCACAAATCTTTTAGGGGGATGCAGACAGGTTAATATGCCTTCTATAAATTTCTAGATTTAAGAGTCAAGGTTAGAGATCCCTCCTATAGCCTTTTCCACTGTCTCTTGTCTGTCATTTCATGCTTGCTTATGTTGTAGCAGCAACTGACCTTTGTTATCACAGATTCATGTTGGCTGCTTCTAGTCAAAAACAGTTATAACAGTCTAAAATTAGAACCAGATATACTTTGCCAAGAGGGGACTGCTAGTGAAGGGATTTGGGTACAAAGCTTTAGATCTCAAGGCTTCCTAAATGCTAAGTTGAAGGATTATAAATTATGAAATAGTTTTGAGTGGATTCTGTTTAATAGCAGTAATGCTATAACATGTCTCTTTTATGCCTTAACAAATGATCACCATAGGGAAACATGTGAATCAAAATGTGAAGATATGATTTCAAGACAGCAAACTCCACTAAGCGATTTGTCTGATGTGTATCCCTTTCAGTATTACAATATTCATAATTAAATGTGTATATTAGATAAAATAATTGCATTGATGGGGATCCCAGGAAACCATCACTTTATTGTGATGAATTTGTGTAGTTTGTAGCTGACACTGGGAAATGCTATTTTGGAGGCAGCAGAGAAAAGCATGTTGATTTATTAATCAACATGCTATTTTGCTATACCTATACAGTCCTGTCCTGCTATACCTATGCGGTTGTATTCAAGTAAATGGAAACAAATAAAATTAACATAACAAAATAAGCAACTGTCTGCTCTCAAGTCCCTGAAATGTCCTTTCCTGTTGACTCCTTTTATTTTTTTCCCCCCTCATTCTGGGTGCATACACATCCTTCCGTTATAAAGTCTTAGCAATTTGCCCATTGTCTGAGAGTAATTGATTGACAGGGAAATGTTTCCTAAGCTAGAACCTGAGAAGAGTATTAATAAAAAATATCTCTTACACCATGGAGTTGGTTGCAAAAAGTTGTGAGTATCCTTATGCCAGTTTTAAGTCAATTGCTTTAACTCTTTGAGCTTGTTTTCTAATCTATAAAACAGTGAATAATAGCGATTACCTCAAGGAGCTGTTGTGAAAATGAAATGAAAAAAATGTACTTAGTGCTTGGGAGAGATTTTAGCACATAGATTTTTCTTTCTTCTTTCTTTCTTTCTTTCTTTCTTTCTTTCTTTCTTCTTCTTCTCTTCTTTTAAAGCAGCTTTTAGTTTAATGTGATTTCATGTACTGAGGGCCAAAAATAAGGTCAAGGTCAAAACTTTGTCTAGGAAGGCATAAGGTAATGGTCTGGATTCCCATGAACCCAATTGCTTATTGCACCATTTTTCTTATAATTCTCCCCTTATTCTTCCTAATTATAAATTCTACCTATAATACTGACATTTACACTTAGAATTTCTAGTGTTTGGCAATTATTGAGATTCAAAATCAAGTTACTGTTTGACAATTTTTCAAGTTATTGCTTGAGGATTTTGAATAGTTAATATGTTTTTATTCATACTGATTTATGGAATATGCAACTATATTTGTAATGGTTGAAACAGGAAAAATCAATCTCAATATTTGTTTTGATCACATTATATAAAATGAACATGGTATTAATGAAATACAAGCATTTTATGATGGAAATAAAACAAAATGATAGGCTGTATTATAGAAAAAATTAATGGGACTATTGTGTCAATAAAAGATAAAAACCCTAAAGGAAAAAAAAAACGCAAAATTATAGATCAAAACATTTGTCTTGTTATTAACAAATAGTGTGAGAGTTTATACATTCAACATGAGACAATGTACTAGGAACAATTTAAAGTTGTTTTATTCATTAAAAATCAGAAGTTTTAATTTCCTGATTGTCTATCTTATGTTCGAATATGTCAGCAACTAGAGTACAATGAGTTTTTCATATTTTTCTTTTACTTTACCCCTTAGAGAGACCAATTAATTAATATCTGAAATATTTTTATCTAAAGTAACAGTTCGGAAAGTAACTGCTACAAAGAAGAGTGGTTTGTTAGCATTTAAACACTAATCAGAAGCTCAGATTCAGGTGTAGACAAGAGCATCAGCTATTTTGATTTTATAATGTTTGTTAAAACATTTTGATAGACATTTTCTGTCCCTTAATCAAATGAATTGTCTTTAAGATATGTAGACTAAGGGAGAATATTTTATAAGTACCTTCGTCTTCATATCAACAATTTATGTGATTACAGGATAAGGTTATAAGATGATAGTTATAACAGGTTGTTCTGTTCAGTCACCTATTCAAGGTCAAAGGCTTTATCAATTATAGCCAAATATAAGGACTCTATTGCCTAATTTAAACCACAATTTTAGCTGTATTTCACTACAAAGAGCTGTATTTTATTTAGCTTACAAATCAGGTAGTGATCTAGTTTTGCTTGTTTCTGTTTTATTTGCAAATACAAATATGTCATCCCAATTCGATCTGATACTTTATTTTTCATTGACACAAACAGTAAGGCTGTGGGGAACATAATTACATTCTGCAATTATCTACAGCTACTAAAGCCTACAAATATCTATCAAAGAAACTTCAATACTTATGTTTTAAAGTTAGGGTATTTATGGGGCGCCTGGGTGGCGCAGTCGGTTAAGCGTCCGACTTCAGCCAGGTCACGATCTCGCGGTCCGTGAGTTCGAGCCCCGCGTCAAGCTCTGGGCTGATGGCTCGGAGCCTGGAGCCTGTTTCCGACTCTGTGTCTCCCTCTCTCTCTGCCCCTCTCCCGTTCATGCTCTGTCTCTCTCTCTGTCCCAAAAATAAATAAAAAACGTTGAAAAAAAAAAAATTTAAAAAAAAAAAAAATAAAGTTAGGGTATTTAGGGGTGCCTGGGTGGCTCAATGGATTAAGCAACCAACTCTTGATTTTGGCTCAGGTCATGATCTCATATGGCTCCTGAATTTAGCCGTGAGTCGGGCTCTGCCCTGACAGCGCGGGGCCTGCTTGAGATTCTCTCTCTCCCTCTCTCTCTCTGCCCCTCCCTTGCTCATGCTCTTTCTCTCTCTCAATATAAATAAATAAACTTTTTAAAAATAAAAATATAAAGTTAGGGTATTTATATAAAATACATTTATATTATATATATATATATTACATACATGTATATGCTTATATATATTTAAACTATGTTACATTACATTATATATTTATTTATTTACACATGTTTATATTATATATTTTATATAAGTATATATATATAATTAATTTGTATTCTTTCAGAGGCACTCATCATTCTGTGCCATTTAGCAAGCACACATATGCAATACAGTTTTTCTATCAAGGTAAATAAACTGTTACTTTTTAAATTTGAGAGCATAAAAATAAACATCTTTGTTAAAGAAAGTTTTGAAAACTTCAATAGTGTGGTATATCCATTATAATAATGTACACATTATAAGTATAGTTCTTTTTCTTATTTAAGTAAGCCCAAAGAGAAATTTTCCTAAAATCAAAGATTAACAGCTATGAAATAAATGGGGGTTTTGTCACCTTACTAAACCTGAAGCAACAAGACAGCAGGGTCACTAGTGCTGACAATTTTCTCTCTGGCACCAGACAAACTCTTGGCAATGTATTTGTTGAATTAATACAATTTAGTCTGAAAGTTTCAATCTAATATAATAAAGTACCAAGTTGAACTTAACTGATCTGTAAGTGCCTAACAGATTCAATATCAATAGCTAATTATTTTCTAAAAACCTAAGTGAGGCAAATAATTCTATTGCATAATTAACAAAATATTAACCTTCTTAAAGGAGTCTATACCAAATAAGGACAAAACTAGTTGAGTGCTCAAAAGAGTAGGAGCAAGCCAGCAGTCCTCTTTTCAACATGCTTTGAGTCGTCCTAATAATTAGGTTTTTCAGACTGAGGATAAAGGTTAATCATAATGTACTATTCTTTGTAAAAAATATATAAACTCCTATATGATTTAAAAAGCATTAAAATGTCTAATTCAAAAAGGCTTTAATCAAAAAAAATTTTTTTCAGAGAGTGCATGCATGCTTACATGTGAGCAGGGGAAGGGCAGGAGAGAAAGAAAGAGAGAGAAAGAGAGAGAATCTTAACTCAGCATGGAGCCTGACTTGGAGCCTAATCTTAAAGCTATGAGATCATTGGGGCACCTGGGTGGCTCAGTGGGTGAGTGTCAGACTTCAGCTCAGGTCCTGATCTCACAGTTAGTGGGTTCGAGCCCGGCATCTGTCTCTGTGCTGACAGCTTAGAGCTTGGAGCCTGCTTTGAATTCTGTGTCTCCCTGTCTATCCCTGCCCCTGCCCCACTCACATTCTGTTTCTCTCTCAAAAACAAATAATCATTTAAAAAATTAAAAACAAAACCAAAACCAACAACAAAAAACTATGAGATCATGACCTGAACCAAAATCAAGAGTTGGGCACTTAAGAGACTGAGCCACCCAGCCTCCCCTAATCAAATTCTGACATGAGGATATAAATATATAGTTTTACAAGTATATGTATGAATATATAAATATTGTGGTCTATTTCAACTTCTTAAAATTTAATATATTGTTTTTGTGTATTATAAGTGTATTAATGATTCTGCATTTACCATCCTTCAAAATATTAAATAGTACAGCCCAGCAAAATCAAACTGATTTGTGCTTTTTTTCTTCCCTCCTCCCAACCATAAAATGTAGTAAGTTAATATTTGCACAACTCTTTCTTTTTTATCACAAAGTTTAAAATGCAGTGTGAATCTAACTGGAAAAAAAGTATAAATAGACCATACCATTCTGTTCAATTGTAAAGTATTAACACTATAATATTTTCTTGCGTATTAGCTTCTTAGTACCTACTACTTCTCAGGAGTCATGTACTGAGGACTCATGAGCTCTCTTTCATTGCAGCAAGTAGGATTATCACTAAAGCCCCTTCTGAAATCTATTTGAACTCCTGCACTTAAAACCATCTTTTAACTGAAATGATCAGGGAAGAAAAGTTGCTAGGGCATCATTTTTCATTTTTATTGTTTCTTGAGCAGAGGCTTCATGTCCTGTGAAAATGTAAAATGTCTTTGGAACGAACTTTTGTCTATATTAAATCTGACAATCTAAAGTCTTTATCTGGGCAAAGAAAAAAAATGCAGTGTGTTTTTGTTTAAATCATTTTTCCTGTGAGTGCTGAATGATGAAATTGTTTAATGCAACTAATAGATAAATCACTATTAAGGGCAGAAGTAGCTTCCTATGCATGGCATTGCTAATGCCAATACTCAAGCTTAAGTATTTGGTTTCTTGAAATGTTTTTTATGTTACACAAATGACATCTAAAGAGACAGAGTGAGGCCCAATTGTCATAAGAGGTACTAGTGATTCAAAGGTTGGATGATGAAAGATTTATATTATATTTGTCTAGTAAAAATAAACATTACAATAATACATGAACTATTAGTAATTTTCAATATTGATTCCTTCAAACTTACATGGCACACATTTAATTAAAATATTAATTCATTCAAGATATTTGGTTTCCTATATGCATTGGGTTGAGTGCGACCACAAAACCTGAGTCCTCCTGGGGCTTACATTCTAGCCAGGGTGATTTGAATAATGATATGAAGAAGGGTGATTTGATTTCACTTAAAATAAAAATAACAACACATTGTCTTTACTTCTATAAGGAAATACTTTGGGGGGTAATTTCAATGAAATGTGTTTTTTTCTGGATGCCTAAAGAATTATAGGACAAAAATTCATACTATCCATTAATAAAATGGCAAATAAGAACATTTTTCTAGTGTCATAACATTGGCCATGACAAAAGTATTTATAAATAATTAATCTCATGCAAGTAATTCAGAAATCTTCTCTAGATTTATATGAACAATGGTTGTAACAATTTAGAACTATTTTATCTAATCAGCCACTCAATTAAACATCATAAGCATGCATATCCATGGAATTTCAGTTGAATATTTATGTATTCATTTTAAATATTTTACACCTTAGTAAATTTATAGCTGGAAGGTATAAGTCATGATCCTTATAACTTTTCTACTAAATGAAAAAAGAAACCGATTTTTATGAAATTAGAAACTGTATATACTCTTGAATGTAATATGAATTTATATGCAATATAATCACATCAGTAATCCCCATAAAAGGGAAAACATACCAAATTACATAATGTATTAATTATAGCAAAATATTAGTCTTAGAGCAAATATTACTAATTGTGCTCATTGAGAAGGGATTTCCTGTGAACTGATGAAGCTGAAAGTTCAGGGCCCCTCACTAACCAAGCTTCTTTTGGGGCCCTGGATGGCGCCCTAACAATGTGTTCAGATGACAATTGCATTTCTCTTTCTTAAGGACAGTCTCATTAGTAAGTCCCACCAAGCCTGGCTCTGCTCATAGGCTCATCATATTTATTGTGAAAAATAAACTTGATATATTCCAGAAATAGTAATACATAAATAATCAGAATGAGGTAGCAAACCAATGCAATAGGCAAAGCAAAACAAAATAAACCTCAAATCTGTGATGAACTCCAAACCAAGTTTTGCCACTAATGATCTATATGAACTTCAACAAGCTACCTAATCTTCCTGGTCTTCCATTTTTCTATTTGTAAAATTAAGATTCTGGAGTAAATATTTTCTTACATGCTAAGTTTAAGCATCTCTTAGTCTACATAATTTTTGGTTTCAGTTCCTTTAGCATCTCATTACCACCTGTACATTGAGGTGGAAACTATTGGGGCTGGAGGAAAATTTCTATTTATTATGATTTTAACATGCATTTTACATTGAGCCTTGGAAGATTTGCATGGTCATTCAGGTCGAAGACATTGATGAAAAAAGTTAAAATGTAAACTAAAATTATCTCCCCAGATAAATCTACAAAAGCAAAAGCAAGCAATGAAACTAGCAGTAAAAGCCAGAATAACAGGAACGAAAATGGTGAGCTAACTGTAGTTGATGTAATAGTTTTCCTTCTCTGTTAATATTTCTTTTTGTGGGATTCACCTGAGCGACTAGATTGTCCTCATGCTTTCAGAAAACTGAATCTTATTTGTATCTTATTCAATATGGAAAGGATATCAGGTGAATATACACCTTTATCTTTTGAAATTTGGGCTAAATTGAAACATACAAGGCCAATTATGTGGACATATGGACAAATATGGACAAAAAAATTACCTCAAAATAAATATTTTGTTATTAAATTTCAAATTTCAATTGAAATATTATCATAAAATGGAATTATAGAGGCCATATTATGTAACATATTATGTATTCTCCTATATTTCTTCTACTGCAGATGAAACATGAAACAGGGCATTTGTTATATGTTAAGATATATTCATAAGAGGAGCTTCTGGGTGGCTTGGTCGGTTAAGCATCCGACTTCCGCTCAGGTCATGATCTTGCGGTCCGTGAGTTCGAGCCCCGCGTCGGCTCTGTGCTGACTGCTCAGAGCCTGGAGCCTGTTTCAGATTCTGTGTCTCCCTCTCCCCCTGCCCCTCCCCTGTTCATGCTCTCTGTTTCAAAAATAAATAAACGTTAAAAAAAATTAAAAAACAGATATATTCATAAGATAATACAACATCATTGAAACCAATTTGTTTTCTAACAAGCGGATTTGCTACCCAAATATTCTGTTATTTCTTTTCACGTTTGCCTTGTTACAAATTTCACTTTGTTAGGATGCTTGCCTGGCTCATTCGGTAGAGCATGTGACTCTTGATCTCAGGGTTGTGAGTTTGAGCCCCATGTTGGGTGTAGGGATTATCACAATCAATCAATCTTACCAAAAAAAAAAAAAAAAACAAAAAACAAAAAAAAAAAAACCACCCAAATTTGCTTTGTTGACTGAAATGTATTTTTTCTTCTTCAATTTGCCTATTAATCTTTTATAGTAAAAATTAGGCATCACCTCAAGGTGCCTGAGTAGCTCAGTTAGTTAAGTGTCCAACTCTTGACATTGGCTCAGATCATGATCTCACAGTTCATGGGTTAGAGCCCAGCATCAGGCTCTGTGATGACATAACGGAGCCTGCTTGGGATTCTCTCTCTCCTCTCTCTCTGCCCCTACACCACTTGTGCTCACTTTCTTTCTATCAAAATAAATAAACATTTAAAAAGATGAAACATCACCTCTCTTTAGAAACCTTTCCTAATTATCCGTTCTAACCTCACACAGTATGATGATAGTACTCACTTATTGTACTTATTTAACACTTTATTTTAATAACTGTTAACTTTTCTGGTCTTCTTCCTTAGTCATAAGACTTTTGAATACAATATCATATACATTTTTTCATTCTAAAATGAGTATTATAATATTCAGTGGTATCATTTTAGTTGAAGGATGGAATGATTTAACCAATGAATATTCTTGCACATACTTTCCTCAGATTTAACTAGCTTAATTCTTCTAGCCTTATCATTATTTTAATACCTCATCTTATTATTGAAAAATTAAGGTGATTTCCAAAATATAAGAAGTAGAGACAGATATATTTGATTTAAAAACTATGTGCTAAAGAAGATAGCAAAATAAGCAAAGAAATATAAAATAGAGCCAAATCTGAGATGGCTATAAAAACAGCATGCATACATTTGCATATGCAAATTTAACTCTAGATTTTAAAGTATTTAACACACAAGGGAAAATCTAGTTACATCATCTCTGACATTAAGGGGATAAAAACTGACCAATTGCTCAGGGAGAGAAAACTAATACTGTGACTCAGATCAACAGTTATATTTCTCAAGTTTTCTTATAAAGAGGAAACTGTTGGTACTCAGAACCAGATCTTAGTTTCCAGGAGCAGTGTTCTAGAAGATTTTCTATGGACCTTTACCATTTTATCAAAGCATGGTACAGTAGAAGGAATTCTGCTTATTCATTCCACTAATTGTTAGCACCACTGCAGAAATTCAGTGTTATGTGTTTTTTTGTAAAATACCACATCAAGGGGTAAAAAATAGTTCTTGACTCTTTAAGAGAAGGGATATCCATAAATCTAAGATGAATTCATTGAGGACCAGTGAAACATTGTGACCCAAAATTTTACTTCTGGAAATAAGTAATAGATTAAGTAAAAGATTATTATGTAATGAACAGGGCACAAATTCTCTGTGGCTGAACAAATAAATTTTATTTGTAACTACTCTATGTAACTAGTGCGTAAAATATTGAATGTATGCATTCCTTCATTTGTCTCTTGTTTACCCAGCATTTGACAGAATTTGTAGGACAAAAAAGTCTTCAGTAAATGTTTATTTGAACAAGAACATAACTCAGTGGAAGGACACCAGGGAATATCTAATCTTATAATTCAACAGGTAACAGAAGACTAAACATAATGAGGATTTTACTGATATTTAGAATTTACAAATCAGTGTATAAAATCACATTCTGTTGGGTCTTGTAGTTTGCTGATGCTTCTTTTTCTTTTCCTTCTTTCCTTCCTTTTTTTCTTTGTTGCTGGGATTATTAATGGTGTATCTATGATATTTATAAGGGGAACTGATAAAATTAGAGAAAATAGGTATAAAAGCTCTAAAATGTTATTTGAAATTTTACCTACATGTCTGTATAGATATCATATTTGTATAAACAATTAGAAAGGTGACCTTATTATGGTTTTCTGTTACTCAATTAAAATTTCAAATGTAAATGGCAATGTTATGAGCTCCAAAATCTTGTTTTTATGTCCCATATCCTGTTCAGAAATGTCACTACTTTGTAAATCAGACTTTTATAAGTACTGAAAATTGTGGGCCTGTGTATACATTTGTTTATATGTGTTTGAGTATGTGTACAGTGTACATTATCAAAACAATTAAATATTTTATTTGCAACCCCAAACTACCTTGTTATATATTTTTTTGCATTGTCAGTTTTTGTATCTGGCATATAAAACTGAGTGGGCTGTTTTGAATTTTCTTTCCTTATAAAAATTTGCAAACATTTGAAGAGAGAATACTTTTGAATTTATTTATTATTTGAGAGAGAGAGAGAGAGAGAGAAAGCATGAGTGAGGAGGGGCAGAGAGAGGGGGGACACACAGAATCGGAAGCAGACTCCAGGCTCTGAGCTGTCAGCACAAAGCCTGACACAGGGCTCAAACCCACAGCCCTGAGAACATGACCTGAGCTGAAAGTCAGATGCTTAACCAACTGAGCCACTCAGGTGTCCCTGAAGGGAGAATAGTTCTAAAGAAATGTAGGCCCTCTGGTCTTGTGAGAAATGCTATTTTTTAAGTAAAAGAGATATGAAGAAGACAAACATATACTGATATAATTTAAGAAAAAGAGGTTGAGCTGAAGCAAATATTCCTTTTAAGACAATGAAAACTGACAGTTTAAAATGAGATTTCTACTCTAATGGGTTTTACCACAAATAAATGCAAGTTTTTATTATGCTCATATTTCCTGCAGTCCATTCATTACTTATTGTTATAAACATAGTTTCTAAAAGCCAAGGAAAAAATTGATAATGTCACTTTGCGTTCTCTTTCTTCATGTATACATTCAGGAATCTTATTAATTCAAATACGTGATACTGGTTTGAAAATACTCTTTAATATTTTAATGTTAACATCACATTCTGCCCATGCAGTTTATGAAACCTGATTTGCTTTGTTTTCTGGGCTGTGAGTGTTTCTGGATGCAAATAAGAAGTTCCCTCCATCCTCCCGCCCTGCCCTCTGTTCTGAGCAGAGCATCCTCAGATTGTTTTAGTAAGCAAATCGAGGATAACAGGCAAGGATAACAAGGCAGAAGTGGAGTCAGACTTCTTTTAAGCAACAAGAAGGAGGGCAATTCAGTGACACCTTAGGACTGCCCAAATTTTGCAGGTAGAAAACAGTCCTGTGTTTGCTTTTGGCAAAGAGACCATCTCATGGCTTACTTCTTCCATGAGGCCGAGAATTTTGTGCATGCACAACCATCTTTCCTCTACATTTCTTGACAACGAAGGAGATCTTAGTATCCTAACACTAGAGTATTTTTTCTTCCCGAGATGCTCCTTTTCCAATGTCAAGCCTGTGAGAATGGAGTTTGAGGTTCACGTCCTTATTGAGATCAGCAGAACCAATACTGTCTGAAGATGCTTTTTCTAATCCCTTCATACATGAGTAATAGTTTGACTTGACATAAGTAAGCTGAAAAGCTTTGCCGTCAGAAGTTTGAAGTATGCTTTCATTATCGTCTAGCATCTAAGATTGATACTGAAAAGCCTGAATCCAGTCTGATTATTCTTCTTTTGTAGTTGACTCAGATATTTCACTGCACTTTTTCATTGCTGTTCATTCATGATTATTCTTGTTAGCTTAGGTTAATTTCCCCCTCTTTGGGAGACACTATAATCATCTCTTTATCCTTGATATTCTGAAATTTGATGCAAACAGACTGAACTCGCTCTTCTTCACTCAATTTTCTAGTTGCTTGCTGGGTTACTCATTTTTGAGGCCATGTGTTGAACTCAGAGAAATACTCTCACATTATTTTCTCTCCTACTTTCTTAGTACTCTCCTAAAACTATCATGGGGTAGAATATTATGCTTTCTAACTATTGATTTTTATCTCATCTATTTTCCCATTATTTTAATATATTTCCTCTCCTTGAATTTAAGAGATGATACAAATTGTAATTTTTTCCATAAATTTTATTTATACTTAATTTCAGTAAACGTTCTAAATTTAAAGAGACATTTCTTTTCTTTGCTATCTTTTTAAATAACTGTTCCAAGAGTTAATATCTTGTGAGTTCTATTAGAGGATACCAAATTAATTTTGTTCTTTTCATTTTATTTTTACTTTTGGAAGCTACCTATGATTTTTCAGAGAATGTTGCATATATGTACATATATCTTTACCCCTCTCCTATCACTAAAATGGCCTAGGAATCTTAATAGCTTGTATAGTTTTAATATGAGGTAATAAGTTCCTAGACCTCTAATTGCAAAGGAAAGTTTCCTATTAGGACAACTGAATGGGAGACTAGCCTGTAAGATGGATAATCCTGAAGTGCCAGAATACAGAGATTTTTTTAAAAATTTTTCTGATTTACTAGTTCCAAACAGCATCATTCCAATGGCATCAAAATTGTTGATAAGAAAATAGCAAATGATTCACCCAGTATTTTCCCTTTTTCCACTCTTAGCAGAATTCAAATGAATATAGTTGCACAGTGAAATAGCACAGAACATCTCCATCCATTATCTACCTATCTATCTATCTATCCATCCATCTATCCATAATCTACCCATCATCTATCATTTATCTCCCTACTTACCTACTTATGTGTTTATATCTATATCTAAATATATATCTATACATCTGTACTTCAAAACTAAAATATTTTGGTTGAAACATTCCTTGAAACCATCCTACAGGCATTTTCACAATTGATAAACCATGTTATCAATTTCATTCAGACACTCAGCAAATGCTTATTTTTGTGTGTATGTCTTATTTTGTACAGATAAGGTGATAGATGAGTCTCAATTGATAAATTAAAGTCAAAATAGTAAATAGAATATATTTATATATTTATTATTAATAAATAGAATATATGTATTACCATTTACTTACATTGGGAAGAGCATGTTGTATTAGAAAGAATATGATTTTGGAGTGAAACAAACTTAGACTAAAATCACAATTCTGTCTTGTCAGATAATGTGACATTAAGAAGTAATTGATTACTTTGTGCATAATTTTTTACCTTTAAAACAGCAATAAGAATAATTACATTATAGGGTGGTTGTCAGTATTTAATCAGTTGACAAATGAATAGTAGACATTGGTCTTTTTTCCCTCATGACCCCAATATCGAATGTCCCTTTTATTTTTTGAATATTCACACATATAAATGTTCATCGGAAGCAGGCCTTATCTTCCACTATGGATGCCAACTAGTTGAGTTGCTTCTTTTTCCTGATTCTGAAAAACTGAAGCCTGTACCTATAAACTAAGCTTCGCCAATAAGATGCTTCCAACAGGAACTTTAAAACTAGAATGAACAAAGCAAAGAAGGAAAGTAAGATTTTTGTTTTGTTTTGTTTTGTTTTTGCATTGTCAAAGTTTCCAGTCACACCTAGTTTCTTGGGTAATGTGACTCAGCTACTTCATAGAACTAGAATAGACAGAAGCAGATGCCAGCTGGAGCATCCAGTGTCTTTCATGGAAACATCTTTATCTTTAGCAGACTTTCACAAGGATGTAATTTTGGTCTTGAATTAATTACCAAGTTTCTCTTGGTTTCATCCAGGTTCCTGATTTTACCTGAGCAATGTGCATAACCCTGAACATGCACTTGGCTTTCAATCACTTTTCTCAGCTAACCCTTTGTTCATGGATCAGTCCATTCCTGTTTATTGTACCCATTTAAGAAAAATTCCTTCATGGTGACATCAGCAGGAATGGTAGAATAAAGACATCCAAAAATCCACTACTCCATAAAAGTAATGAGAACACTGGCAACTGTATCGAAATCAGAACTTTGGAAATAAATAAGGCTTATAAATATTTGAAGAGCATTTATTCAAAAAAAATAGCTGGGGGCGCCTGGGTGGCTCGGTCGGTTGAGCATCCGACTTCGGCTCAGGTCATGATCTCACGGTCCGTGAGTTCGAGCCCCGCGTCGGGCTCTGTGCTGACAGCTCAGAGCCTGGAGCCTGTTTCTGATTCTGTGTCTCCCTCTCTCTCTGCCCCTCCCCTGTTCATGCTCTGTCTCTGTCTCAAAAATAAATAAACGTTAAAAAAAAATTAAAAAAATAAAAAATAAAAAAAGAAAAAAAAGAAAAATAGCTGAATCTAGATAAGAACAGTAAGTTTGCTTGGTTTTAACCTGTCCTTTTTCCATTCATTGACAGGGCCCCATGTGGCCAGGGAACTCAGACATCATCTTGCCTGCAGTCAGATTCCAGAGCTGGGGCAGGGCAGGATGGAGGTGAGTGAGGCTTTCCCCTTAGCTTTACAATAGCCTTGAAAACCAACAACCTCACAATCAAAGTAGTCATGAAATCCATCAGGCTGGCAGCCACTGGAGGGCCCTGCACAGATTTGGAGATTCTTCAGAAGTCCTATACTCAAAGAACTGTTTTTATCTGACCTCTCTGCCAGTTCTCTGGAAACCTTCACTTGCAGGGCTGGCCTTTCTATCCATTGACCAAGGCTTCCTTTTACTGAGAATGCTCCAGGGCATATATCAAAGGAAAAAGCAATCAGAGGCAATTATTGAATATCATATCTACCCGAGGTGGTGAAATTAGGTGAGGCTAATTCAGGGATGTGTGTATGCTCAGGCAAAATCTGAGAATGCAAAAGTTACCTCTCACTGACCTTGAGGATTTGTATAAACAGGAAGTGAAGGTTAAGGCATGAGGAGTCCAGCTCCTGGTTAAAAATCTACATGGGATTTTATAGACCTGACCACAGGCAATTATACTATCTTTACCCAGAAGGACTCACTAAGGAAATCTGCCCTCCCAACACCAGTCTTTGTGCACAGTCAAGGTACTGCAGTCTCTGAAGGGAGCTGCAATCAAGGACTCAGACCCCTTTGGCTGGTCACACCCTTCATGTATTTGCATGCCTAGCCCAGGCACCTTTATTCCCCGGGCTTGAGAAGAGGTCTTCTTCAGGCACCTCTGCCAAAGTTTCCTTATGGGGGAAGAAGAGGAAAACTTGTCTTTGTTGGCATACTCCTTTAACACTTCAGTGTGCATGTTGGTGTACTCCTTTAACACTTCAGTAGGCAGTTAACAACTCTGCCTTGTTAGGAACCCAACTGAGCTGAGAGCCAGAGAGCGGAGCACAAGGGACCACTGGTAGGATAAGCTCAAAGATATGCACACCTGGCACATCACAAACCATCCAACACCAAAGAGAATCTTGAAAGTAGCCAAAGAGTAGCAACATATTACATACAGGGGATTCTCCTTACAAGGTTATCCTCATCAGATGATGAGGAGGCCAGAAGACAATGGGATGACATATTCAAAGTGCTGAAAGAAAAAGACCATTAAGAATTTTATATTCTTCAAAAATAAAGGAGAAGTGATCTTATACTCTGGTTAAAAACAAATTGTGGGAATTTATTGCCAGCAGACCTGCCCTATAGGCAATACTATAAGGAGTCCTTCAGGCCAAAATGTTGACATTTTTAGACAGTAATACAAATCCACATAAAGAATAAGAGCACTGATAAGTTAATATATTTTTTAATGTTTGTTTATTTATTTATTGAGAGAGAGAGAGAGAGAGAGAGAGAGAGAGCAAGCATGACCAGGACAGCGGCAGAGAGAGAGAGAGAGAGAGAGAGACTCCCAAGCAGGCTCTACACTGTCGGCACAGAGCTTGAGGTGGAACTCGACATCACAAACATGAGATCATGACCCAAGCCCAAATCAAGACTCGGACCCTTAACTGACTGGACCACCCAGGTTCCCCAGTATTTTTGGTTTACAACTTTATTTTCTCCTATTTTATTTAAAAGACATTTACTCAAAGCAATAATTTTACATCTGTGTTGATGGATGTATAAATATGTACTTTGTATCACAATAATAATAAATAAGTGGAAATTAAACACACTACTAAATATTAATGGGTCAAAGAAAGTCTAAAAAATAAATACTTTGAGAGGAATGAAAATGAAGACACAAAAACACCAAAACTTCTGGAGTGCACCTGAAGCATGGAAAGTATAGCTGCTAAAAATTAAGACGGATCTCATTTCACGTTGTGTGTATATATTAAACCAGCATGTTGTACACTGTAAACAGAACAAAAAAAATAAAAAAGTGTTATGTTTTAAAAAAAGAAGAATCTCAAACCAACAACCTAACCTTAACCTTAAAAAATAAAAGAAAAGCAAACCCAATGCAAACAGAAGAAAAATAATATTAAAAAATAGAATGGAAATAAATAAAATGGAGACTAGAATAAAGAAAACAAGGAAAATGGCAGTTGGTTCTTTGAAAATATCAATACAATTGACAAACCTTTAAATAGTTGGAAAAAGTGAGAGACAGCCAAGTGCCAGCTACTAAAATCAGATGTAAAATAGGGAACATCACTACCTACCTTAAAGAAACAGAATGGATATTAAGGGAATACTATAAAGAACTATATACCACCAATTTAGATATTGTAATGAGATTGACAAATTCCTAGGAAGTCATCAGCTAGAGAGTGATTCAAGAAGAAACAGAAAAATCTGAATAGATCAATGAAAATAAAGAGATTTAGTAATTCAAAAACTGTGTCTTTCTGATGAATTCTACTAAATCTTTAAAGAATTAACATTAATCATTCACAAACTATTCCACAAGCTAGGAGATAAATGAACACTTCCCAAATCATTTCATGAGACCAGTTATTACCTCAATACTCAAGCCAGACAAAGATATCACAAGAAAAATACAGACCAATATTCTTTATGAATATAGATGAAAAAGCTTTGACAAAACACTAGCAAACCAAAAACAGCAACATATGAAAAGGATTATAGACCATGACCAAGTGATATTTTTCTGAAAAAATAATAAGGTGATTAACATCTGAAAATCAATTAATGTAATACACTGTACTGTTAAAATAAAGGGGAAAATCACATGCTCTTCATATAGATGCAGGAAAAGCATTTGACAAAATCCCAGTATCTTTTATGATAAAACACTCAACTGGCTAGAAATATAAGGGAGTTTTCTTAAGCTGATAAAGAGCATCCACAAAAGAAAAAAAGAATAACATCACATTTAATAGTGAATAACTGAAACCTTATCCCTTAGTTTAAGAAAAAGGCAGGAGCGCCTGGGTGGCTCAGTTGGTTAAGTGTCCAACTTTACTCTGGTCATGATCTCACAGTTCATGGGTTTGAGCCCCGCGTCCGGCTCTGTGCTGACAGCTTGGAGCCTGGAGCCTGCTTCAGAGTCTGTGTCTCCCTCTCTCTCTGCCCCTCACCCACTCACACTCTGTCTCTCTCTCAAAAATAAATAAACGTTAAAAAAAATTAAAAGAAAAAGGCAACAATGTCCCCTCTTGCTATTTCTTAACAGTATTGTGCTGGAGGTTCCATCTAGGGCCAGAAGGCAAAAACGAGAAATAAAGACCATATGGTTTTGGGGTTGCCTGGGTGGCTCAGTCAGTTAAGTGTTTGACTTCAGCTGAGGTCATGATCTCATGGTTTATGGGTTAAAGCCCTGCGTTGGGCTCTGTGCTGACAGCTCAGAGCCTGGAGCCTGCTTCGGATTCTGTATCTCCCCCTCCCCTGCTTGCGCTCTCTCTCTCTCTCTCAAAACCAAATAAACTTTAAAAAATTTTAAATAAAGACCATATGGTTTCTCAAAAAGGAAATAAAAGCATTTCTCTTTGCAAATAACATTATATGTATAGCCAAAAAATTCTTGAAAAAAGAACAACAAAGTCAGAGGGCTCAAACTTCCCAATGTCAAAATTTCAATTACTACAAAATGAGAGCAATAAAGACAGTGTGACACTGGCATAAGGACAGAAACAGAAACAAAAGGAATAGATTTGAGATTCCATAAATAAACCCTCACACTTACGGCCAATTGATTTGTTTTTTCTTTTTTCAAGCTTTTATTTAAATTCCCATTAACATACAGTGTAATACTAGTTTCAGGTACAGAATTTACTGATTCATCACATCCAGTGCTCATCCCATCAAGTGCCTTCCTTAATCTCCATCACCTATTTAATTTATCCCTCTGACCACCATATATATATATATATATATATATCCTTAATTTGCCCTCTTTCCATAATTGGGCTATTGTTGATAATATGCTATAAACATCAGGGTCCATGTATCTCTTCAAATCAGTATTTTTGTATCCTGGGATAAATATCTAGGGTCAATCCAGAAATTGTTGGGTCGTATGGTAGTTCTATTTTTAACTTTTAGAGGAAACTCCACATTGTTTTCCAGAGTGGCTGCACCAGTTTGTATTCCCACCAATAGTGTACGAGGGTTTCTTTTTCTCCAAATCCTCTCTAACACCTGCTGTTTCTTGTGTTGTTGATTTTAGCCATTCTAACAGATGTGAGGTGGTATGTCAAGGTGGCTTTTATTTGCATTTCCCAGATGATGAATGATGTTGAACATCATCTCCTGTGTCTGTTGGTCATCTGTATGTCTTCTTTGGAGAAATGTCTGTTCATAACTTCTGACCATTTTTATTTTGATTATTAGGGTTTTTTTTGCTGTTGAGTTGTATGAGTTCTTTATGTGTTTTGGATATTAACCCCTTATTGGATGTATCATTTGCAAATATCGCCTTCCATTCAGTAGGTTGTCTTTTTGTTTTGCTGATGGCTTTCTTTAGACAAATACCACATTATTTTATTCATATGTGGATTTTAAGAAATGAAATGAATGACCAACAACAATGAGAAAAAGATAAACAAAACAACTGACTCTTAAATATAGAGAACAAACTGGTGGTATTCAGAGGGGAGGTGGGTGGGGGATGTGGGAAATGGGAAAAGGAGAATAAATCATATGAGTACTGAGTAATGTATAGATTGTTGCATCACTATATTGCCCACCTAAAACTAATACAACATGGTATGTTAATTATACTCAGATTAAGAATAAATAAGTAAATATAAAATTAAATTTAAAAAGACAATTCAATGAGAAAGAAAGTTTATTATTGTTTTTTTTTTTTAACAAATGGTGCTGAGACAACATGCAAAAGAATGAAGTCAAATTGCTTCTTCACACCATGTGCAAAAACTAACTCAAAATGAACTGTATTCTTAAATTTAAGTACTAAAAGTATCACATTTCTAAAAGAAAACATAGGCATAAATTTTCATGACCATAGATTAGACAACATTTTCTTGGATATGTCACCAAAAGCATTAGAAATAAAAGATAAAACCCTATAACCCAGCAATTGCACTACTAGGTATTTATCCAAGGGATACAGATGTGCTGTTTCGAAGGGGCACATGCACCCCAATGTTTATAACAGCACTATCAACAATAGCCAAAGTATGGAAAGAGCCCAAATGTCCATTGATGGATGAATGGATAAAGATGTGGTATATATATACAATGGAATATTACTCAGCAATCACAGGGAATGAAATCTTGCCATTTGCAACTATGTGGATGGAACTAGAGGCTATTATGCTAAGTGAAATTAGTCAGTCAGAGAAAGACAAAAATCATATGACTTCACTCATATGAGGACTTTAAGATACAAAACAGATGAACATAAGGGAAGGGAAGCAAAAATAATATAAAAAAACAGGGAGGGGGACAAAACATAAGAGACTCTTAAATATGGAGCATAAACAGAGGGTTGCTGGAGGAGTTGTGGGAGGGGGGATGGTCTAAACGGGTAAGGGGCATTAAGGAATCTACTCCTGAAATCATTGTTGCAGTATATGCTAAATAACTTGGACATAGATTGAAAAATAAATTAATTAAAATATTATGTGAAAAAAAGAAAAGAGAAATAATTTGAACTTCATTAAGTTAATAATTTTTGTGCTTCAAAGGACGCTGTCAAGATAGTTAAAATAGAATGCATATAATGTATAAAAATATTTGAAAACTCATATCTAACAGAAGACATTTTCAGAATATACAAAGAACTATTTAATTTGACAGTGAAAACAATCTAAACAAAAAATAGACAAAACGTTTGAATAGATATTTCTCCAAAGAATATGAGTAAATGTCAATAAGCACAGAAAAAGTTTTTTAAAATTATTCAGTAGGAAATGCATGTAAAACCACAGTGAGATACCATTTCATATATACTCAGATAATTACAATATAAAAAGAAAGGATAATAAGTGTTGGCAGGGATGTGGAGAAATTTGTACCCTCATACATTACTGAGAGGATAGAAAATGGTGCAACCATTCTGAAAACCAATCAGCAGTTCCTCCAGAAATAAAATATAGAGTTACAATATGACTCAACAATTCCACTCCTATATCTATCTATATCTATATCATCTATATCTATATCTATCTGTATCTATCTATATCTATAAGAGAATTGAAAACATAGTACAGAAAAAAGGCATACATGAATGTTCATAGTTTTATTTTATTCATAATAGTCCAAAAGTGGAAACAACCCAAATGTTTTTCTATTTATGATGTAAAAACATCATGTGATAAATTCTAACAATGGAACATTATTCAACCATAAAAGGAAGGAGGAAATGATACATGCTACAACAGGAATGAACCTTGAAAGCATTATGCTATGTAAAAGAAGCCGTAAACAAAAGACCACACATTATATGATTCTACGTATATGAAATGTCCAGAATAGGCAAATCCATAGACAGAAAGTAGATTAATTATTGTTAGGGGCTAGGAGGAAGGGAGAAGGAAGAGCAAGTACTTTTGGGTACACAGTTTCTTTATTTTTTTTCTTTTTTTAATATTTATTTATGTTTGAGAAAGAGAGAGTGTGAGCAGGGGTGGGGCAGAGAGAGAAAGAGGGGGACAAAGGATCCAAAGCAGGCTCCACACTGTCAACAGTGAGACTGATAAGGGACTCCAACTCAAAAACTGCAAGATCATGGCCTGAGCTGAAGTTGGATGCTCAGTTGACTGAGCCCCCCAGGCACCACAAGTACAGTTCCTTTTTCAGATAATAAAAATATTTTGTGGGGTGCCTGGGGGGCTCAGTCAGTTAAGCGTCCCACTTCGGCTCAGGTCATTATCTCACAGTTCGTGGGCTCAAGCCCTGCATTGGGCTCTGTGCTGAGAGCAGGAAGTCTGCTTCAGATTCTGTCTCCCTCTCTCTCTTCCCCTCCCCTGCTCACACTGTCTCTTTCTCTCTGAAAAAAAAAATAAATATAAAAATATTTTTTTTAAAAGATAATAAAAATATTTTAGAATTTAATAGTGGTGATGGCTGCACAACTGTAAATATACTCAAAAGCACTCAATTCTACACTTTAAAACTTGAATTTACGGTGTGTGGATTTTACCTGAATTGAAAACTAAACAAAATAAAAATAAAAACAACTCCTACCATATGTTTAATATACAACATTGGTTCCTAGCATGTAGAAAATCCACAATAATCCACAGCTATCTTACTCTTTATCAATTTCTCCTGAAAAGACATAATTGCAAGCACTATATTATAGTAATGTCTTATTCAGTTTTATATAATATAAAATGTGGTGCAAAAAAGTCATGATATGTGGATTATGTGCTTCAAAGACATAAATGCCAAAATAAAAACTCTTAGCATATTGAGAGAACTGTGGTCTTAATTAGTTTAATTCTCTAGGCAGATGCATTGCTCCCTTGACATCACAGACTTAATATGCATATAAGTTTTCTATGCTATTTTATGCAGCAGAAGGAGTTTTCTTCATTTATTGATAGCTATGAAACATTTTTGGCCACATAATCATCTTTAGAAACCAAGGAACTCATGTGACTTTCTCAAAAAAGAATTCAAGGTTTTGTTTTTCCTATACAAATCAAGTGAGAAAAAAAAAGCCATACAGGTCAAAAATGTCTTGAATTTTATACATATTATATATATATATATATATATATACACACATATATATACACACATATATATACACATATATATTATATTTTTATATATTTTATATATTTTTAAGTTTTACTTTAGCCTGTTACTTCTAGTCATTTGAATGCATAACATGGGATTACACAGTCAATTTTGTAATTTCACTGCATATCGCAGAATAAGTACTGATTATATGGCAAATAAAATGGGACATTCTAATTTCTGAACGAATAAAAAACTAGCACAGAAGGCTGTTGATTTACATTCAAACCAAATACCAGGGATTACATAAAGGGAAGGTCATGGTGCGTTTTTGAAAAACAAACATTGACACTGTAAAAAATAATTAGAAAAACAAAAGTTAGTTGTAACTTACTGAGACAAAAATCCATGGCACTGCAATGGGGGAATATCTCGGAGGAAAATTTGATCTGTGCTTTTTTGATGTGGTCAAAAGAACAACCAGTGAACCCTCTACATTGCTTGGCAGCAAGAGAGCAGAACCCATCAAGAGCCTGTCATAATTGGCTGGATGACATCAGAATGTCGTCAGAGCCCAGCTTAAAGGAAGAACTGTTAACAGCAGAAGCAAATAGACTTACTGGTTCAGAACATTCCCTTCCTATCCAAGCTCCCAGTCCTATAGTTAGGGCATCACAGATAAAGAAGAAAGGCATAAGGACATTTATTTGCAAGTGAAAGTAAACAGATGTGTCCCTGAGGGTTACATGTCAGGAATAATAGCCGATAGGTTGCACAAAATCAGCTTGCAAGGTCAGGGCTCCACGCCATCCAGTCCTGAATGTTTTGAGAGGGCACAAAGAATGGCATATGCCTTAACTTCCATTCAATTAGCCAAAGTGTCTGATATATTCATATGACTTAAAAATTACAGTTAAAAATACAGTTAAAAATTACACATTTCCATGGTTACAACTACTGTTAAAATAAAATTAGAAGAGAAGAAAAAAAAGGAGGAAGAAAAAATAGATATGGGGAAGAAGGGGAAGCAGAAGCCGAAGCGGAGGGAGAAAAAGAACAGCAACAGGAGGAGGAGAAAAAGGATGACTAACAGGAAAAAGAGAAGAGTAAGAGGAGAGCTGAAAGAGGAATTTGAGGAAGAGAAGGAAGATGATCACATATAATAAACAAAAAAGAAGTAAAGAGGCAGATAGGAATTTGAAATAGGTATAATAAATAGCCTCACAGAGACAGGGAGGAATATTAATACCATGGAAGAAGAAAGCAATTATAGTGAATTACCAAGCAGGAATAAGGAGTTTGTGAAAAAAATTAATTAAGATCAAGACATCAATATATGGGAGAAATATCATGATGCATGAAGATTAAGGACAATTTGGAGGGCTAGATATTAAAATTAGCCAATAGGAAGGGATAAAAGAAAACATACAAAATTAAACTAGAAAGATATGGTGAATTAAATAAGAAATATCAACATCAATGTAATAGGAGTCCCCGGGAAAAGGTAAATCAAAGATTGATGTGTATATCGAAGGGACAGAAATCTTGGGCCAAGGAGGCTTATTGCATTTGAGTATGACATAGAATGATGAACTTCTGAGATTCAACTGATAATAAGGAATGTGATTGATCATAAAGGAAACATTCAGCTTCATCAGGAAACACACATGTATCTTGCATTGCTATCAATCTGGCTTCAGCTGATTAGAGCTTGGATTGGCATCCAAGTTGAAGACAGCTTTCTATGTACTGGGCATTGCTAGCAATCTATGAGGCACTCTGGGATGAGAATTGTGTCCAGAAATGATGCTCTATCTACTAACTCAACAAGGACGGATCTTGGGGAGTATCGTAGGAGAGAATTTTTTAAAAAAAACTGACAGGAAGCAATAGCCCCTAGGAAGTAAAACAGAGGAAACCAATGGCATAAGATATGGAGGAGAGGTGAGCCACTTGATAATAGAAATGAAACAGAATGAAAAACACAAAGCAAGGGAGGGCTAGGAATGAAAATAGTGGACTACTACAGTTAGTATTGGGTCCCCAAAACTTGTGAGAAATGCTGCACTACATTTCAGATATCTGAAATACTTATTAGCTCATGTCATTTGCTGTGCAGCCTTACTTCCACATGAACCTTTACAATGAACCGTTTAGCAAATAAGAAAAACTGAAAGACGACACCCCAGGTTACCATTTTGTCCAGTCCTGACGCCTAGAGGAGAGGACGCTGTGTGACAGAATTTGGAGGCACACCATCACCTTGTACACTTTAAACACTTGAAATTATATAGCATAAGATGTATTCTCGGTGAAATTTTTTCAAGTATGTTCTCTTAGCATGCAAATAACCTACATAATTGAACACCTTAATAGAAAATTACTGAATTGTCGAAAACAAAAAGGAAGAAGGAGACATTAAATTCTAAACATTCTAAACCAGAGTGCTTATTCTCTACATTTCACTCAAACAGAAACATAGGTAATTAGATAGCTAGATAATTAAAACAACACATATAGCTTTTACATGGATATAAAAGCACAAATCCTCCATTATATTTGAAAAACAATCATGTAAGAAACCTTTAATACTCATGAATGTTACCTGGGAAGAATAATTTGCTGTTAATATTTTCATATTATAATTTGGTTCCATGTGATTTAAATAAATTATATAGTTATTATTTAAAGCAAAAAATTTTAGAACTTGAAAAAGTTTTCATATATTTATTACTATTCCTTAATTTACTAATACCTAATGTGAAAAAAGGGAGGTAAGCTAAAAGATCAAATAGTCCAGACCTATTTTTTTAATTAATTAATTAATTTATTTATTTATTTAATGTTTGCTTAAATTGATGGCAGAGTAAACAGGAATGGGAAGTGCAGTGCCAGAGATATCAAAATTGAACTAGCATTAATATGTATTTTAGAAATGTTCTATAATTTTGCTTGCTTATGAATGTCTAAATCAATGAATTTGTAATTAAACCTGGATAGCTCTCTAATATGTATATTCTAAATACATGAAAGACACTTAATTGACTACTTGCCATATTTCAGTTATTCAAAAAAAGTCATTTGTACTTCTCTTTATAATCCCCATGGTACAAGTACAAATTCAGGAACTGTTCACCTTTATTTCATTCCTCTTTTCAAATATTTGTATAGGACTTTACAATTCACACAGTGATTTCATAACATTATAATTATATTTTTATCTACTTAATAACTTTGAATTGGTGGCAAGTCTTGAAATTGAAGTCTTATAGTTTAAGTGCTGTCCTCAAATCATGTCAATACGGTAGATTCAAGACTCACACCCAGATCATCTGAATCTCAATATAGTTCTCTGCATCTCCAGGTTCTTCCACAGGAGAAATCGGTTGAATCCTATGTTAATGATCCCTGGTGCCAATTGATACGTTATTCTTTCTCTAAACTGTATTGCTCTTTCCCCACAGATTTTTCAAGGTGGAATTAATTACATGCAAAGGTATGGGTAGGCTAGTTATGAGGTGGAGTGAGCCACCTTAATTAAGTTTTCCTCAATGCACATTAACTATTTTTTCCTCTGGGCAACATTACTCTGGCCTCTCCATGATAGTTCTACTTTTTATTTTTTCATATTGAACTTTACATGTTGTATGAATGTCAGATTGTGAAAACTTTGAGGATTGCTTGAGGTCTACTCATTTTGGTATCTTTGGCATCCTTCTCAACAGTTTAATGCACATTAGTCAACACAAGAAAATGTCAAGAACTTAGAAAGAATGCTCCAAATAAGCTCATAATTTATCTAAAGGTAATGATAATTAATGACAGTAATATATTTTTAACATGCATTTTAACTATCAATAAATGTTTCTAAAAATAATATCAATAAAGTAAGAGATCTTACCTAGACCATGTCTATGTGTTGACATTGGTGGTAAGACAGTCCAAGTCTTGGTTTTGGGATTGTAACATTCAACAGTGTTCAATGTCTTTAAGCCATCTCGACCTCCAATTACAAAGAGTTTGTCATCAATAACAGCCACACCAAACTGCAGTCTCCTGCCATTCATCATTCCTGCCTGGATCCACAAATTTGTTCTGAGGTCATATTTCTCTATGGTTGTAGCTCCTGATGAAACATAAAATCAAACAATCACCATTTACTACTAATCTAACACACAACCTGCCCAAGACAGTGTACAAATTCAGATGTGAAAATACTCTTGTCACACTTATTTTTCTTTTTTTTTTTAATTTTTTTTTCAACGTTTTTAATTTATTTTTGGGACAGAGAGAGACAGAGCATGAACGGGGGAGGGTCAGAGAGAGAGAGGGAGACACAGAATCGGAAACAGGCTCCAGGCTCCGAGCCATCAGCCCAGAGCCTGACGCGGGGCTCGAACTCACGGACCGCGAGATCGTGACCTGGCTGAAGTCGGACGCTTAACCGACTGCGCCACCCAGGCGCCCCATCACACTTATTTTTCTTAAAGACAATGTGGCAGAAAACTAAAGGGAGTAGTATTTTAACTACATTATTTCTTCTCCTTGGCAGAAACTAATTATCAAAGTAGACACAAATTTATAACTTGTTTGAATGTTATAATGGTCTCATGGCTAAACTATTGGTTCAATAGAATTATTGTTCGTCATGGCACAGTTCTGTCAGATTTTACAACTTTTTTATGTCACTGTTTGCCATAAAAAAGTAACATAATCCTAGTATAATTTCTGTATAATCTCTGTACAGTTTCTGAAAGTGAAGTGAATTTAATAAATTATTTACCATGTTCTCTTTAAATTTGTTTTATGCCTTAAAATAACAGAACATTTTAAAAGTCAATTTGAGGTTATGTAAACAAATGTCAGCTATGCCTTTTAAGATCTTCTTTTAAAAAATGTATCTGGGGAATAGCTTAATAGAATGTAGAGACTAAACTGATTTTCTATCCTTATCAATCATGTTACAATCTCTAAATAAAATAGCTTATCTTTCCTAAAAGTTTTTTATACATAAATCTGAGAAATGGAATAAATCTAACTTGCCATATAGAAATTGAAAGCAGAAATAAGTTAAATTGCTGATGAGATATGTTTTTATAGATTTGGTTACACATTTCACATTAAAAATGTCTGCCTTGAACAAGTTCACAAATGTTTATATGATAAAACATAGCTAACAAAACACTACTCTTGCTTTTCAGTGTTTGATCTTAGTGTTCAGATTCACATTCACCAGTGCTTTATCTTCAATGATTAAATATCCCTACAAAGGGAGTCAACATTCTTGTGTACTTTTCACATACTCACTAAAGATCTATTTTACTTGTAACATAATAAAAGCTTGCAAACTAGGGAAAGTATTCCTCAGGGTATTCACTTGCTATTTAGAAAGTAACCAGCAAGGAGCTAAACAAATATGAACAACTTGGTAGGGGAAATTTTGCTAATTGAAATAAAATGAGTAAAATTGAGTAAATGCTCAAATGTTATCCAAAGGTAGCAAAGCAATAATAATATAGATACTAGGTTAGATGCATTTAATGTTTTTTAAGTTAATAAAAATATGAGCTAATTTCCATATAACTAAATATGAGGCATTATAAGATTAGAACTATTATTTTTAGAATAAACATAAATTGTAATGTTCAGAAAAGTCACTTATACTTATTGGTAACATAAGATATGCTTAAGTATATTTATTATATTTTATATTTGATGATTTATTCATCCACGTACAAAACAAAATTCCAAGGTGAACTAAACCACTGAATAATTTCAAGGTCATCTGAATTCTCAAAGCTTGATGGCATTGGCATTCACGAATGCTTCACTAAAGTTATATGGAAATACCTCTCTCTTATGACTAACTCTTGACAAATATTGGTGGAATAGTGTAACCTAATCCCGATGAACCCAATTTCATGAGACTCATATTTTGCAGATACAGGTAGACAAAGAATTATTTGTACAACTGTACTTTCCATACTGTCCAAAACCTTGGTCAAAACCTTTGCAGAGAAATTAAGGTCTAGTCATCCTTCTAAGAGAAAATAATTGGGAATGCATTAAATTAATGGCTTCTGAGCAACCAAAGGTGTTGTTATTCAAAGGGAAAAGTGAAGATTGATTTCAGTTTCAAAGTCTCATCCAAACAAGCTAGATGTATCCTAAATCTCAACACATGGCAGGATTTTTTGCTTTTACAGTGTTTTTCCTTGAACTGAGTCTTCAAAGGTGACCTCTGTATTTTATCCTAAAATTGCTACATCAGAAATTGAGTACATCCTGTCTTCATTTTTCAAATTAGAAGCTGTATTAATTTCCCATGGCTGCTATGAAAAATCACGTCAAACTTAGTGGCGTAAAAAAACCCACACATTTATCACCTTACAGCTCTGGAGGTCAGAAGTTCAAAATAGGTCTTATTGTGCTAAAATCAAGGTGTTGACAGAGCTTCATTTCTTTCAGGGGCTTTGAAGAAGTAAATTTCTTGCCTTTCCCATCTTTCACAGGCCATCCATATTCCTTATGACCCCTTCTTCCATTTTCAAAGCCAGAAGCACTGCATTTCTCTGACATTGATTTTTGTGATTCCTTTAGGCCCACCCCTTTATAATCTGAATTAATGCAGAACATTCCTATTTAATGTAGAATAGACTGCTTATGGTCAGCTAATTAGCAAACTTAATTCTCTTCACCACCTTAAAACTTTTCCACAGTTTTCTATGTAAGCTACCATATTCATGAATTCTGGGGATTCAGATACAGATATCTTTGGGGAACCATATTCTACCTGCCCCAGAAGACAACACCTATTTCCACTCTGCTGTTTGACTTTGCATAGTTATAGAAAGTTTAGTAGAACAAAACAAAGAAATATTTCTTGATTTGTAGAACTTACTTATAGTAGCCAATCTGATTATTTTCTCATTCAGTCAGCATATAATATAAATATTTTATTTAGTTTTTAAGGATCACAAAGTTAAACATATGCTTCCTCTTTTTCTAAGGAAAGCTATTAATAATAATGTTCTTTAAGAAATTCTCTCATCAAGAGTGCCTGGGTGGCTCAGTCGGTTGAGCGTCTGACTCTTGGTTTTGGCTCTGGTCATGATCACGGGGTTTGTGGGAATTAGTCCCATGCTGGGCTCTTCACTGACAACACTGAACCTACTTGGGATTCTCTCTCTCTGCCCCTTCCCCGCTTGTGCTCTCTCTTTCAAAATAAATAAATAAACATTACAAAAAAAAAAAAAGAAAAAGAAATTCTCTCACCAGTATACCCTACATTAGCTATCTGGATAAACATCACAATTCTATTATTACTATTTATTTTAATTTACAAATTTGTTTATGGGTTTGGTTGGTTTTCTTTGTTCATCAGAGTATATGTATTTCCTTAGTGGTCGCCTGAGTCAAAGGAAAGGCAAAGCCATTCTCACTGAGAAATGTTACCCTGTTAAATGTGACGTAAAGGTACCATTTGTCATTATGTAAATTAAAAATAGAATATAAGTAACTATTGTGGTCATAAGTCATAAATTTGAAATGTTAAAAAGGAAAACTTATTTTAACATATAGTTACTTTGGAGGTCATGAAACTGTTACTAACTGTCTCAAATGCCTGCATGACTTTAGAATGTGTTACTGCAGGCACAATAGAGTCCTGACAACTTTCATAAACTGGAAAGCACCTACTCTGAGACTCCAAACCTTAAACGTAAGCAACTAATTAATGTTTAGGTTCATTAAAACAGGTATAATGAGAACATCTGGCTATGGAGGACCAATATTAGGACTGGTTAGATCCCTATTGTTTTGTATTTTAAACTCTAGATTACTATGGTAAAGCAGTTTGAAGTTTGCATTATTTCTTGTAGGGAATTTTACTATTATTCTGTGAGCTATAACTTTGTATAATAACAATATTATTTTATAAAATGTGTAGTGTAACTCAATAGAATCTAAGGAAATTTGTAAAACTTCCTAACTTAATGGAGTTATATAATTCAAAGATACATCTCATTCTTGGTATATTGAATAATGTGAAATAAAATGTCAGGCATTTTTGAGACCATATGACATTAGTCCCAATATACTAATCAAATTAGTATACAGTATTTATTGAGTACTTCTTATGCTCTAAGAGATCTACATGTATTAGTACATTTGATTTTTATTAAAATATTATGACACATGTATTATTATTAGGCCAAATTTATAGAAAAAGAAGCTGAATCAGAGAAAGCTTTAGTAACTTGCTCAGTGTCTCTCAGATAATAACTAGTTGAACAGCAATATTAAGCTGGCTCTAGAGCCCACTCTGATAAACACATATTTACTACCTTATCCTGGTTATAGAACAAGTTAATTGCACTTAATGCATGTGGCAGGCAGAATTTTATAAATGCTCCTTCTTGAGATTTAATGACCTATTTCCTCGATTGTGATAAGAAATCACTTCATTGGATTGTTATGCTGTGTGTCACAGTTCACCTTAATATGGGGAGATAACTTGGCTGGCCCTGATCTCATAAACCCTTGAACATGGAGAGATTTCTCTGGCTAGTTGTGGATGGGGAAGTCAGAAAGATATGAAGCATGAGCAGGACTCGACTTGCTCAGGTCAGGTATGAAAATGGAAGGGGCCACATGAGAAGGGATACGGGTGGCCTCTAGGAGCTGGGAGTGTTCCTTACTTGACAGCCAGCAAGGAAGCAATCTTTCAGGGAGATGACCTCCAGCTCTGGATGAGACCACAACCCTAGCCAACACTTTGATTTCAGCTTTTGACATCCAGAGCAGAGAATGTAGCCATGCCACCCTAAACTTCTGACTTACAAAACTGTGAGCTAAAAGATGACAGTTGTTTTAAACCACTGTTTGTGGTAATTTGGTACACAGCAATAATGTGTACTTTGTTTTAATTTGCATTTTAAAAATTTATCAGGTATTTTTTTTCAAGTTGAACAACATAACTAGAAGGTAATCTATACAATGCAAATACAAAAGTATTTTCTTCATGACAAAAAAAAAAACAAAAACAAAAAAACAGCAGGCTCTTGTCTCAAAATATCAAACCTAGAATAAGTGTTCAAGATATTATCAAAGTGTGGTTCTGGGTCTCTTTAGAGTTGCTTATTATACAGTCACATATGATTAAGTTGTAACAATAGCAATTAATATATACGCATTCCATTTTGGCATTACCGATAGCAGGACTTATTCCAATATCTATAACTCAATCATTTAGCGACCTTACTTCTCTTGAACATAGCACAGAATAAAATGATCATAGTTTTCCGAACTGACAAAATATCACAAAAAGCTATAAAGAAGTTAAAGCTCTTTTATACAACTCAAAAGAAAGGGCCTCTGGTCTTCTCACAAAGCCTTTCTACTATAATTTTAGTGCACTTTAATAAGCTCAATTACCCTACTCACAAGACTTTACAAACCAACAAGTGAGAGTGATCTGGATCCTTTGACAACAGCAATAGCTGACAGTGAGGAAGTAACCAGAATAAAAATGGTGTTTTCACTGAAATAGAACAATCATGCACATCAAATCATTAGGAAAAGGTTAAATTATGTTAGAATGTATTCTCTTGAAGGAAGCAGTAAATAGAGAGAAACATACTGGAAAAGTTTAAAAGCAAAGATTTTTTTATGATACTTAAAATATAAAACTTCAGGCTTTAAATAAAATAGCATTATAAAGAATGACTTATTTCTTGAATTTTTCATAGGATAAGCTTCTCATTGACTTTCAGGTGTCTATATACTTATTGAAAATATAGTTTGGGATAATATTCTTACACTAATATAAAAGATATCACTGCAGGGAAAATATTTTTCAAAGACAGGCAAGTCACTACATTTTAGGTAATTTGTTATGTTTTATAAGGATGGCATTATAAACATTTCACACATAATAATTTCATATGTGCTGGATAAACATCCAACAAAATTCCACATTTCTCCCTTCTATAAATATAACCATTTGTAAGGGGTAATAGACTGATACATAGCTATGCATAGAGATATAAATGTAAATATATCATTAAGCTTAATGCTGAATTTTGAGGTAGATATATAAATTTCAAAAACATGGAGGGTATTTAGGAGGGCACTTGTTGTGATGAGCACTGGGTGTTGTATGTGAGTGATGAATCACTGAATTCTATTACCAAAACCAGTATTGCACTGGATGTTAACTAACTAAAATTTTACTTAAAAAAATCTAACATTATACTTAGTTTAAATTAATTTCACTAAATTCAGGAATGCCAAAAGATGCCAAGTTCTTAACTCATAGCTTGGAGAAACAAAAGTATGGAGCATAATTTTAGTTATTTGTGTTTTATGTAATAATGCACCTTAATAGTTAAATGTTATTACCATTAAAATCTTAGAAAAATTTAAAAGATTCCTGGAAGTTGTTTAATCATATAAGCAAAATGCAAACATCAGTGTAATTTCTTTAGAAAAATTAAATTTACCTTTTAGCACCACTAAAAGTGAGTTATCTAAAAATCAGCAAGATAGGGGCTAGTTCTAGACAAAGAAAAATTAAAACTTTATGGAAATATGTCAATTAAAATGAATGGAAAGAATCACACTAATTTTGAACAAGATGGCTTGTTTTCAGAAATGTGAATTATTATCTTATATAATCACAATTAATATGATGATATTTTTACAAAATATTTATGAAATTATACTTGTATTTCTCTGGAAATTCAAATATAAATATCAAAAATACATTTTTAAAGCTGGATAATTTCTAAAACAAAGGAGTAGTAAGGGAAAAATGGTTACCAGGTTTTAAAAAGCATTATATAAGTATAGAAATTTTTAAAAATGCTTTATGACAAAGGAAATAACTCTATTCATAACTCTGAAATGAAAGCCAGACATAACCTTAATACACTTGATATTTATAATTTAATAAAAGTATCTGTCTAAACCAATGGAAAACATGATGGGGGTAGGGGGGGCGGTAGGGAAAATGGATAATGGGCATTGAGGAGGGCACTTGTTGGGATGAGCACTGGGTGTTGTATGTAAGTGATAAATCACAGGAATCTACTCCTGAAGATAAGAGTGCACTATATACACTATATGTTAGCTAATTGACAATAAATTCTATTAAAAGTAAATAAATAAATACATAAACAAACTAACTAAAAATTAGTTTTAAGATAACTAGTTATTCTCTGGAGGAAAATAAATAAGTAAACTTGGAGTCCTGTCTTACTCTTCATACTGGAATGCACTTGAGATGAACCAATGACTAAAGCACAGCTGTGTGGGTTCAAGAGAACCCACGACATGGTTCTCTTCTCAAGGCTTCACAGACATTAACATAGACAAGGAGGGGCACCTGGGTGGCTCAGTTAAGCGACCTACTTCGGGTCAGATCATGATCTCATGCTCCGTGGATCTTGTGCTGTGTGACTGAGCCCCACATCAGGCTCTGTGGTGATGGCTCAGAGCCTGGAGCCTACTTCAGATTCTATGTCAACCTCTCTCTCTGTCCCTCCCCTGCTCACGCTCTGTCTCTCACTTTCTCTCTCTTAAAAAATAAACATTAAAAAAAAAAAAAAAAACAGAGACAGGAGATTTTAAGTAAATTGCCCTGGGTTACACATTATTAAAACCTTAAATATCTTGGAAGATAAAAAAGGAGGTGATTGATTTTTACTTCTAGGTAGACTTAAGAGTGAAGTTCCATGAGGGAAGGCCATAAGACCCAGAAGTTATAAAATAAATATGAATATATATGATCACCAATCATCTAAATATAAAATACAGTTACATCAAAAATACATAAAGAAACAAAAGACTGAGAACATTAAAAACAAAAACTTTTTATAAATGTAGTGAAGGGTGAATTTCCTTGATGTATAAAAAGCCTTTAGAGATCAAGAAGTAAATTAGAAACATAAAAATAGTAACATGTTAATAATACTAGCAGGTAATTAATGGGAAAGCAATATGAACAACATGTAAGCATCAGAAATTTTACTTAAGGTTTTCTAAGATAACCTTATTATATTCACAGCAGATTTGGAAAGTGAGTAATTTTGATATTGACATCAAAATCAGCTGGTTGACCTTAAATTGATGCAACATTTTCAAGGACTACTGTGTGTACGTGTGTGTGTGTGTGTATAGTAAAATACATAATAAATTTAGGAAATAGGGGGAGTTGAATTTTTGATTTGTAACTTCCTATTAAATATTTTATCATAAATATGTCTTAGTCTTATAAATGAAATACTAATTTCTTTTTAATACCAGCTTTTGATGCTACTAATGATGTCATAGGAAAGAGACTTAAAAAGATAAGCCAAAATTGTAATTATTTCTATTATTATTACTTAGCCACCTTTTTTACAGCAAAGAACTCAATTATTAAAATAACTTTATTGCAAAAGAACACGTATATTAAAGCATTATTGCAAATACAGTTTTTTCATATTCTTAAAAATATTCATTAAACATAAATTCATGTGCTAACATTTTCAAATTAAATACTTATTTTCACAATTAACATTTGCCAAAAATCAGCCAAAATCTTGCTATTTTGATTGTTATTAAAATGCCCTATGTCCTAATTAATAATTTTTGTAAAATATTTATTAGAATTTTTCTAGCCTTTGCTGAAAATGTGGGTACCAGTGAATGATAGGAAAAACTAATATTGTGACAATTGGGTTCTAGTTCTATTATTGACTATATAACAAAATACCAGTCATTGAAATGCTTTTTCATAAGTATAGCAAAAGAACACGAGGTCTTATTGATCTCCACCTAAACTATAAACTCTTGGAAAATACATTTTTGCCTTTTTCATAAATGAGTACCTACTTTACAAAGATATATTAATGAAGGATCTCTGTGATCTACTGGTGTTTGCTCATTTAAAGTAAAGTATTACATTAATACCACATTAGGTGAAAGTGTAGTGACTTCTACTTATCTTTAAATCTCTTACTTAACATTCTCTAACTCTATCACAGAAGTAACTTAAGGTAGCCCTGAGGAGTCCTTCTTTGCCAGAGAAGAGCCACACATTGGAGGGTTAAGATCTAGTTTGTATGAAACATATGCACAACACACATAGACTTATTCCCTGTGGATCTGCAAAAGGAGACTTAATTTAGAAAACAGATGTATCTATTATCGCTTACTGTTCATTCACAGGGAGATTGATCAAAAAGAATACTGAGTGCTCAAGAATTATAATTATGGTGGGAAGTTCATCATAACGCACTAATTTATTATTCAATCCACATTCATAGAAAGACCCTACAGAAGACATATAGTAACGTGGCCCAATTCCTCTGACTACTAGAAGGCAAAATAAAGTTATTATTAGACTAAATTTTGTAGAATTTGACTTATAATTTTAACCCTGATTTATCCTCACAAGAGATACCAAAAACAGTTACAACCAAAATAGTCACTAAGCTTTGTTTCTTTCTAGTAAGGATGAGGCTAAGAAAGGAGACTTCATTGACAGGTGATTCACTTTTCACCAGAAACAGCCTTCTTTGACTCCTCAGTAAAGAACATGGCTTCCACATATTCCTAATTAGAGAACTGGTGGTTACCAGAGCGGGGAGCTGAGTGAGGCATGGGTTAAATAGGTGATGGGGATGGTGAGCACAGGGTGATATACAGAAGTGTTGAATCACTATATTATACACCTGAAACTAATATAGCACTATGTTAGCTAACTGGAACTAAAATAAAAACTTAAAAAAAAATGACTTCCAGGGGCTGAAAGTCCCTTGTCTGGAGACTCCCTGAGAATGATGTAAACAACCAGAATTGGGGCACCTGGGTGGCTCAGTCAGTTAAGTGTCCGACTCTTGATTTCAGCTCAGGTCATTATCTCACAATTCGTGAGTTCCAGCTCTGCATCAGGCTCTGGGCTGACAGTGTGGTGCTGCTTGGGATTCTCTCTCTCTCCCTCTGTCTCTGACACTAGCCCTTGTCTCAAAATAAGTGAATAAATAAATAAACTTAAAAAAACAACAACCATATTTGAACAACACGTGAGCATCTTTCTTGATTCTAAAGAGTGTTAAAGAATTGGATACTTTGCCTTGGCCTTGTTCTTCATCTGAGACCCTTGGGGAAGTATGGTTCTCTCCTAAAAATATGTTAGCAGACCAGTAAATAGATGCCCATGACAGAAGACAATCCTTTGTGTCTGAAAAACAAACTGGGCTTACACTAACATGTTTCATGGTTTTGAGTTGTTTCTATAATTTTGTGCAAACTGATGACCTTGAACTGGTAATCTCCAATGGTATATGTCAAGTTTAAAGAAAACGTACTGAAGGGGAACCAAAGTGACTGAATGAAGTTACTGAGGCAGACATCAAGTAGGGTAGTACTCAAAGGGCAAAGATGAAAGAATGAGCTTTCTTTTGTTATATTGCTTTTCTTCAGAAAAACTCCGACAGTATTTTAAAATTATCTCACCAACCTAATTGCAAATGCTCAGGTTTCTCTGACACAGAATCGTAAGTGAATCATTTTCTTAAAGCTACATGACGATTACTATTGAGTTAAATGCTTTAAAAATTATCCAGTTGTAAAATTGCTGTATTAAAAGTCATTCTTTAAAAGTTCTTGATAGTGAAGCTTGTACAGCTCAAGCTAAGGAAGTAAAAAAGTCAGGTCAAGATGGTTAATTCCACCTATCTATTTCCCGTTCCATTTTTACCTTTCAACAATACTGATAATGATGCATCGAATTAGAGACAAATTCAGGGTAAATAATCCTTTCAAGTCTTTTGAATAAAGAAAGAAAAATAACAGGAGCTTATTCTTAAAGTTAGATAATTTAAATTTTTTAAATATATGAAAGTCCAAGGCACACATTAAATATTTAAATGTCATAATAATATATGCTCTATAATCAAATGATTCAATAAAAAATACCTCAAGGAAATTAAGATTTTTATTTTATAATTAATAATTAATGCTTTTGCTTCCTTGTTTTTAATCAGCATTTTTCTTATTATTACCTTTATTAAGAAGATTTGCTTTTAGTTCATGTGAAAGAAGTAGGTAGGACTCTCTGCTCAGAAACCTGGCTGTTAATTGACCTGTGGCTGCAGCAGGGCACCAACAAGGAAGCAATACAAATATGCTGAAATCAAAGACTATACACTCAGTCCATCACAATCTAAGAGAAGAGTCACTGCCAGTGTGGTCTTCCTACCAGTGTATCTGGGGTATCTCTTTAGGCTCCATTTATTGTTCACAGCTGTCATGTGTGAAATGATAAACAGAAGATATGAAACTTCAATTTCATTTTTTCTCTCTTACCTCCAAAGAATATCAAACTGAAAAAGCTTTTAACCATTTGCTTACTCTTTCTTTGGAACTAAAAACAGTTGACCCTTGAACACCACTGGTTTGAACTGTGTGGGTCCACTTACAGGAGGAATTTGTTTGGGTACTGCACAGTATTGTAAATGTATTTTCTCTTTTGTATGATTTTCTTAATAACATTTTCTTTTCTCTAGCTTACTTTATTCTAAAAATACAGAATATATTACACATACAAAATAACGTGTAAATAGACTGTTTATGTTATTTGTTAGGTTTCCAGTCAACAGTGGGCTAATAGTAGTTCAGTTTTGGAGGAGTCAAAAGTTATACACAAATTTTCAGCTGTGTAGGGATCAGTGCCCCAACTCACCCACTGTTCAAGGGTCAACTGTAGTCTCATACATGGCTTCTCCTAAGCCAGAGGGCCCTCTGCTTACCTGCGATGGAACTGTATTTAGGAAAGCTCACTGTGGTCACTTTGTGTCAAGAAGAGGGCAGTGCCTCTCATAATCTTAATTCTCCTTCAGCCAAAGAAAAGAGGGCTGCTTCATAGACTTAGGCCTACAAGAAGGACCTTGCAGTTTCCATCAACCTCACACCCTAACATTCTAATCCTATTTCTTTGTATCAAGCAGCATAATTTAACATGTCTCCTCAAATTAGACAGTGTTTGCTTTGAATAGTTCTGATATGCATGAATTTCAGTTACCATGGGTTAGTTAAATAACACCACCACCCCCGCAACAAATTTCAACTACTGCAAAATATTAACTGTGAAAAATTGCATAAAATGCAAACTTTGCTATTAGTTCTGTGGTCCACAAATCACTACTTAAAAACCAGATGTACATTACAATCAGTGGCCAATCACATCACTTCTTTCAAAGTCTGCAAGTGATTGCTCATTGCACTTCTGTTACTGAGTTCATGCACAGGCTATTGTGTCACCTTTTTGTCTCTCTGTGATAAAGTCACTGTCATTTTACCAAAATGAAATAAAAATAAATAGATGAATGAATAAATAAAGGATAATTGAAGAGAGAATTGCCTAACAAAGGGGTAAGTGGAGCATAAAAGAGAACAGTGATAATGCTAGAAGGGAAATTATAGTAGAATCACAGACTTTCTTACCCTGTTGGTTGAGGATTTCCTCTGGAGCTTTTACCCCCAGCCTGTACTTGCACTATTGGGCTTCCTGTGCATGCAGTCTGACTTTGCTCTCATACCAAAAAGAATGCTCTTAGGCAGATAAGCAGGGAGGTTGGGAGGTTGCTTGTGGTGGAACCTCATGAACAAGTACAGAAACTGTCCATTCCATCCGCCAATACGTTCAAGTTGGGTCAAGGGAAGGTGGCGTTTGACATACAAATTTCCTAGAAATACTGTACAGAGGTTTATTTTCTTCTATAGCTGGGGTTGGAAAACTTTCTATAAAGGGCCAGATAGTAAAAAATGTAGCTGTGGGTCTCCTTTTGGGTCTATTTGTTATAACTATATGATTATTATAGAGTAAAAACAACCACAAACAATAGCTAAACAAATGAGAGAGGTACAATAAAACTCAATGGCTATTGAAATATGAATTTCACAAAATGCAAATAGTCACTAAATATTTTTCTTTACATTTTTTCCAGTTAGCTTTTTTTAAGTTTATTTATTTAATTTGGGGGAGAGAGAGAGCACAAGCTGAGGAGAAACAGAGAGAGAGAGAGAGAGAGAGAATATCCCAAGCAGGCTCCACACTATCAGTACAGAGTCTGATGAGGGACTTGAACTCATGAACTGTAAAAGCATGACCTGAGCCGAAATCAAGAGTCAGATGCTTAGCAAACTGAGCTACCCAGGTGCCCCATCAATTCTTATGATATAAAAACCAAAGCCATACAAAACCGATAGTGGGCTAGATTGGGCCTGTGGGCCATAGTTTGCCAACCCTTGCTCTTAGATGCCAATATAATACAAGCAAAATGCCACCTAACCAATGTTTGTTGGTTATAATAAATCAAACAAGTCTTCATTTTTGAAAGAACAAATTGAATTTCCATATAGTAATTTGTGTACCAGTTTTATTAGAGTAGCCTTCCCTACTCAATCTTCATAAAACAGCAACACTGGCCCCTCATCCTGTACACCCCCTCCCACTTTCTTTATATTTCTCTATAACTAACCATCAAATGAATTATTTCATACTAACATGTATTTTTGTTTATTGTCTCCTGAATATAAGTTAAGCTATGACAGGCCAGTGACTTTTGCTGTTTAGTTGGCCAGCACAAAGAACAGTGACTAGAAGTTTGTATGAATATTTGTACCAGAATTAGAAAATTCAAAACGAATGAGTTGGTAATCTGGGAACCCAAGAAATGCTGAGGAACCAGCTATAGCAGTGAGACAGTTATAGTCCAATTTCATAGGGGCGCCTTGGTTGCTCAGTTAAGCGTCTGACTTTGGCTTAGGTCATGATCTCACAGTTCATGGATTCGAGCCCCGTATCCAGCTCTGTGCTGACAGCTAGAGCCTGGAACCTGCTTCAGATTCTGTGTCTGCCTCTCTGCCCCTGCCCTGCTCATGCTCTGTTTCTCAATCTCTCTCTCAAAAATGAATAAACATTAAAAAAGTTTAAAAAATCCAATTTCATAATTAATACTTTCCAATAATTGGGGCAGAAATTTAAGGAAAAAAACACAACAAAATCTATTTTTTCCTAATTTTGGAGAAAAAGTGATAGCAGAATTCTCAGAAAGTTGAATTTTCTAATCAAAATGTGAACACCTATATAAAAATTATTTTAATCTAATAGAATTATAGTTAAGACTGTCAAATATATGAAGTTGTTATTTATTCATGACCATGCTTCATAGGTAGACATTGGCAATGGTCACCTGTAAACAAGAAACTTAAAAGGAAATTAGAATTTTGTACAACAAAAAATGTCTCTAACTAAAACCTTATGACAATAGATGGAGTCAAGCTTAAGAGTAGTATACTAAATGAAAGTAATTTATTTGTATAACTGCTATAAAATAAACTTAACTTAATTATCCTTAAAGTATAATATCTGCTTTTAAAATTTGTTTAATTTTTTTAACGTTTATTTCTTTTTGAGAGACAGAGAGAGCATGAGCATGGAAGGAGCAGAGAGAGAGGGAGACACAGAATCAGAAGCAGGCTCCAGGTTCTGAGCTGTCAGCACCGAGCCTGAAGTGGGAATCAAACGCACCAGCCGTGAGATCATGATCTGAGCCAAAGTTGGACGCTTAATAGACTGAGCCACCCAGGTGCCCCTCTGCTTTCAAATTCTTATCTGGATAAATATTAAATTGATACTGACAATTCAAATTTATTATTATTTTTTATTACATTTATTTATTTTTTGAGAGACCTAGAGAGACAGAGCACAAGTTGGGGAGGGGCAGAGAGAGAAGGAGACACAGAATCCGAAGCAGGATCCAGGCTCCGAGCTGTCAGCACAGAGCCCGATGCGGGGCTCGAACTCATAAACCATGAGATCATGACCCAAGCCGAAGTCGGACACTGAACCGACTGAGCCACCCAGGCGCCCCTGACATTCAAATTTTCATGCAAAAGCATAGCTAACTGTTTTTATAAGTGAATTTCATGTTGTTCATAAACTTCCTTTCAAATGAAACTTTGTCTAGAGGTCAGAAGCTTACTAGTGTGATTTTTCTTCTTAGGTGTCTTTGTTCTTTGAACCATCAAAGTCTCAACCCCAATGACTAGAGGCTTAAGTGTGGACAAAAATTTACTAGTGATGAGGGCACGGGGGTGGTTCAGGTGGTTAACCATCTGACTTCGACTCAAGTCATGTTCCTCTATCCCCTTCTCTCTTTCTGCCCCTAACCCCACTCATGCACACACTGTTTCTCTCTCTCTCAAAAAGAAATAAATATAGAAAAAAAATTACCAGCAATGAATAATGTATAACTCTTCAAAATATTACTCCCACTACCATTTACTGAATCAGTGTTCAGTTAAGGTTTTTATATGTGTTCCTGTCGGTATTTGTCACAGTGTCTCAGAGATATGAAATACTATATTATCCCTACTGTATATGAGAAACACTAACATTTGGAATACTTACTCATCTTACCAAAGCTCACACAACTCTAATTGTCTCATTTTTACTAAAATGAGTAAATGGCATGCACCAAAAGGTGTTTCAGGTTGTTGGTGAGGAGTTAAGCCTTCAAATCTATAGTTAAGTCCTGAAATAATTGAATTAAAAAAAAATCCCTTATATTTCTAGTAAATGCCCATTAATAGGGACTTACATAAATATGTATACATGTATGTGTATATTATGTACCTATATGTATATATAACTATATTTTTCAAAAGTTAAATCTAGTACAGGAATTTATATTTGGTTTGGTGTTTTGACACAGAATGGAGTGCTCAGCTTTTTGTGTATAATTTGCTTTTATTTAAAATACAAAGTGCATAAATGTACAAGTATACTCCTACATGACACAGATACTGGGACTTTCTGAGGCATCAACATTTTCACTTTTCCTGTCTCCTGCTTATTACTCCAGAGAAATTGCAATTGGAATCACCCTCATCATTGAAATTATTATCTCCCTCTCTCAGCAGGCATGGTTGGATTCCTTGAGTAATATATATAGTTTACATGACTCCAATGTGGTAGAGTAAATTAAATGTGCTTATCCCCTTTGGTATTTATTCATGAAATTTGCTCTCACACTTAAATTGCCTCTTGGTGGATATATCATTATTTGTATGGATCATTATCTATAAGTGTACATTTGTATTTCTGAACCACATTAATGCTGCATGGTCTTAAAGAATTCCCTAGAAGTCAGACACCAAGACGACTTGAGTGTGAAACACAACTAACATACAATCCTTCAAAAGCTTTGATGTTAAATAAAAATATATCCTGTAATTCTGGTGTATCAAATAATATTTCATATTCATAAAAGATGCCAAAACGTCCAGGTTGCTATTCAACATACGAAATGTTATTATTAGGAGAATAAAACCATGAAAAAGAAAAAAAAAAGTTTAGTAATGATTAGGCATAGTGAAAACAGCACTTTTTGTGATTTATTTAGTCACATATTTGTATAGTTCTTAAGAAGTAAAGACATATTTGCAGTGGTATTTTCCACACATTTTTTTTTTTTTTGCAGATCATGTATCTTATAACATCAGCTGATATACCTCTTAAACATAAATGTGCAGTGGCCACAAAGAATAGGCAACAACAGATGTTGGTGAGGATGCGGAGAAAGAGGATCTCTTTTGCATTGTTGGTGGGAATGCAAGCTGGTGCGGCCACTCTGGAAAATAGTATGGAGGTTCCTCAAAAAACTAAAAATAGAACTACCCTACAACCCAGCAATTACACTACTAGGCATTTATCCAAGGGATACAGGTATGCTGTTTCGAAGGGACACATGCACCCCCATGTTTATAGCAGCACTATCAACAATAGCCAAAGTATGGAAAGAGCCCAAATGTCCATCAATGGATGAATGGATAAAGAAGATGTGGTATATATATACAGTGGAGTATTACTCGGCAATCAAAAAGAATGAAATCTTGCCATTTGCAACTACATAGATGGAACTGGAGGGTATTATGCTAAGTGAAATTAGTCAGAGAAAGACAAAAATCATAGACTTCACTCATATGAGGACTTTAAGAGACAAGACAGATGAACATAAGGGAAGGGAAACAAAAATAATATAAAAACAGGGAGGGGGACAAAAGAAAAGAGACTCATAAATATGGAGAACAAACTGAGGGTTACTGGAGGGATTGTGGGAGGGGGGATGGGCTAAACGGGTAAGGGGCACTAAGGAATCTACTCCCAAAATCATTGTTGCACTATATGCTAACTAATTTGGATGTGAATTTAACAAAATAAAAAATCAAACAAGTTAAAAAAATATTATACTGATTGACAGAAACCTTAAAGAATGTGAAATGTGTAATTACGTCCATATGAAGTTCAAGAATAGGCCAAACTAATTTAAGTTGAAAAAAATTAAGGAGTAATTCTCTTTGGAGCTGTGGAAGCTGGGGCTGATTAAAAAGGGATATGAGGTAACTTTCTGGGGTAATGGCAATGTTCTCTATCTTGTTAGAGGTTTGAATTATATAGGTATATATATTTGGAAAAAAAACTAATTTAAGGTTACACTTAAGATTTATGCATTTTACTCTATGTTAATTTCACCTAAAAGCTCTAAAAATATTCAAATCTAGTTAATAAGCATGCCAATGTTTTTAGGGTGAAGTGTGTCTATGTCTAGAACTTTGAATGCATTACAAAATTTGATGGATGAGCAAAGTGTTAACTATAAAATCCAAGCTGAATATATGGATATTCACCGTATGATTCTTTTAACTTCTATATGCTCAAAATTTTTATAAAATTTTGGGAAAATGAAATACTTAAAAAACTGATGTTTTCAATGTAACTGGATTGGTGTAATAAAAGTGGTAAGTATGAAATGCTAAGATATTATAAAAGATGGACAAGATGCAGCTAAGGGGTGGGAGGATTTTAAGTAGGGTCAGACTAGTAAAGGCAGGGGTGATGAAAGATAAAAGACACTGAAACAAAAGACAATGTACATGTATGGATAGTATTGTGACTTGTGTAAAGCTTCAAACCTGAGGAAATGAGTTGTGAAATTTGATAAAGATTAGAGATTTTATATCAAGACATTTTTGATGGAGAGAAAATAGGGAAAATCTGCCGGTTAAATTTGAAATGATAGCCAGTGAAGGATACATACACTAATAAAGAATGGGCTCTATCTAGGTGACTAATGAAGGATTATTATTATTATTCATTATTTTGCATTTAGTGATTATGTTAAAAGTCATGACAAATTGGTTTGCCAGTAGTGAGCTGGATATGTAGAACTGAAAGAGACTAGAGGTAGGGAGATCATTATGTAGCTTATTTATGTGCTGTGAGAAAAAATAAGTTTATCTGAGAAACACATGCATTACCCCAGGTTTGTAGGCATAAGGTGATAAAGCTTCAATCAATGTAGTGGAAATGCTGATGTAAATCAGGCAGGCTCTGATAACTGATTAGTTATGGAAGGCAGAGCAATTCTGATGAGAGACATTTGAAGCCAAGTTAGATGGAAATATTGCTGATAGGGTATATTCTAGACAGGATATTAATGGCTTTTTATAGCAGGAAGTATAATGACTTTGTTTGAATTACACTGCTTTTATTTAATAATTATACCATGTATTTTATATGTATCTAAAAGTTCCTTTTTTCACATGGATAATTTGTTCTTTGAGGAAATAATATCAACATAAAAGTTAAACAAAAAAGAATATTTTGAACACTTTTAATAAACTTTTATTTTTAAAACAATATACTGAATGTGATCTTTATAAATTTGTATTCATGTATGTGAATATTCTGGAGATTAAGCAAATACATGTTTTTGTTATCTAAAAATACTAATTTAATAGTTCTTCATATCTATCCTTAGAATAAAATTTAAAATACAGTCTGAATTCTTATAAAATGCCTATTATATTCCATTTTGAAGATGCGTTATTGAAAGGTAAAGCTTATGAGAAATTGATCAAATAGAGAATTTTAAATTAAGGGGAAATACTTAAAATATTTATAATTCTGTGTGAATAAAAATTAATTTACAAAACATGAAAGAGAAATAAATATAATAGAGAATATTTAATTTTCTCAATTACCTACTTTCTTATATTCCTAATGTGTTCCCTAGAGAACTAGTCCTAAATGTCAGTAAAATCCTAAAGAAAAATCATATTAAATATTAAAAGTACATCAGGCTTTTATGGTGGCATTTAAAAAAGTCACTTTCAACACATCTCATCGTTAATAGGTTAAATGTGGGCAAAAGGGTAGGAGAAATAACACTGATTTTGGAATTACACAGATCTCTTCATTTAAAATCTATCTTAACATACTTAGTAAAAGGTACAAATTAAGAATGTTTCTCAGGGGTGCTGGAGTGGCTCAGTTTGTTAAGCATCCAACTCTTGATTTCAGCTCAGGTCATGATATTCAGTCATGAGATCCAGCCTCTGGTAGGGCTCTGTGTGGAACCTGCTTATAATTCTCTCCTTCCCTTTCCCTTGGCCCCTCTCCTGCTTGGGCATGCTCTCTCTCGCTCTCGAAAAAAAAAAAAATACCAACCTTTCTCAAAATCAAATAATTAAGAATATGCTCTCAACATGTTTGTTGTACAAAGTAAATGAAATTTTGTATATGGTGATGCTTAGAAGTAAGTATTGAAGGGGGCACCTGGGTCGCACAGTCGGTTAAGCGTCCAACTTCAGCTCAGGTTATGATCTCACATTTTGTGAGTTTGAGCCCCATATTGAGCTCTGTGCTGACAGCTCAGAGCCTGGAGTCTGCTTTGGATTCTGTATCTCCCTCTCTCTCTGCCTCTCCCCCGCTCGTACTCTGACACCCTCTCTCTCTTAAAAATAAATAAACATTAAAATATTAAAAAAAAAAAAAAAAAGAAGAAGTACTGAGGGTCACCTGGGTGGCCCAGTAGGACTCTTGATTTCAGCTCAGGTCATTATCTCATGGTTACTGAGATCAAGCCCCATGTGGGGCACTGTTCTGAATGGCAGAGCCTGCTTGGGATCCCCTCTCTCTCTCTTTCTCTCTCTGCCCCTCCCCCACTCTCTCTCTCTCACTTTCTCTCTCAAAATAAATATTTTTTAAAAAATAAATAGGTATTCAAAGTATGACATTGATGAAATAATTTTAACATTCTTCAATGTTCAGTTACTGAGGACCTGATATAGATTCGTGATATTTTTTTCTGCTTGAAGGATTATATTAGGAAAATTATTTAGGTAATAGCAATCTCCTATTTACAGTTTGTTTTTTAGATCTTCAATTATAAAAAAGGAGAATTTCATATGAACACAATTTATACTCATAAATGTTCTACTTCAAAGTTATTGCTATATATATATATATATGTACAAGATTTGTTCATTTTGGACATCTACTAAGATCAGTTAAATAAGTTGTAAACTAAATATGACAAATATTTACCAAAAGCCTACTAGAAGTAACAATATTGATCTATTACATTAGAATAAATATACTTATTAATTTATACTTGTAGTTCTGAATATCTGCTAATGATCATAGAGATCCAAGATGTATCAATTTCTTTTTTTTAATGTTTTATTTATTTTTGAGACAGAGAGAGACAGAGCATGAGCAGGGGAGGGGCAGAGAGAGAGGGAGACACAGAATCTGAAGCAGGCTCCAGGCTCTGAGCCATCAGCACAGAGCCCGAGGCGGGGCTTGAACCCACAAACCGTGAGATCATGACCTGAGCCGAAGTTGGACGCTCAACCGACTGAGCCACCCAGGTGCCCCAAGATGTATCAATTTCTAATTAAGCTTGAGTTTGAATTACATTTGCTATCAGGAGAATGTGTGGGGATTTGATCAAATTGCTAGTGAATCATCATCTATGTTGTATCTAGCTGTTCTAATTTAGTACATGATATAATTTAATACTTTGAGTTAGAATTATAATCTCTATTTTAAAGATTTAGACTTTTAAGTTATATTTGAATAGTACTCCCAAATTTGTGAATACTCAGAATTATTTAACCATGGTTGTATCAATTATCTACTTTATAAATATGTGATAGATAGGAAAAAGTCAGGCTGCTAACAGTTGAATTCTAAACAAAATACCTACGTTGCAAAAAGTATAGGACATAAAGAGGTAAAATAATCTATGAAGAAAAATTCTAAATGGAAAAGAAAAAGGAGGCTTCTGTTTATTGGAGAATAGAAGACAGTTGATATGCCCTCTAGTTATAACACCAAGACACCTGAGAAAATTACTATCATAACACTATTTTTTTGCATTGCTGGACTTCAACGAAAGTGAGAAGGGCACAACCAAATATCTGAAAGAATAGTGAGATAAAACCTGAGAGAGAGCTAACCAAATACAAAAGCCAGCACTTCCTCAGGAAAGATGTCTACACCTGTGATAGGATCTGGAGCACCTGCCCTTGGCCTACCATAAGGTGGAAGAATGAACCAGAGGCTTTGCGTGAAGTCTGGAGCTTTGAAGAGGACTGACAGGACTTATGTCAGTGGTGCCCCCAGTTCTTGGTTAAAGCTAAACTTGTTGGAGGCAAACATCCCAATTGAGTCCTCTCAAAGCCCGACGAATGAACTATGACTTCAAAATAATATTATCCAACAGTAAAAGAATCAAATTAACAAAAATGAGACTTGTCAGAAACAACAGACAACGCTTAGACTCTCAATCTTTTAAATGTTGAGATTATTCATTACGGAATAGAAAATAAATATGTAAAAACATTTAAATAAATAACGGATGAAATTTAAAAGTAAGTAAGATGAGAACATGAATGATTATTTTATAAATCTCACAAAAGAGAGAATTTTCAGAAATGGGCACTGTTGAAATTACAAATCCACAGGGGCCTCTGCGTAACCAGGATGGATAAGCTTGTATAAGACTATCTTCATGACAGTAACCATAAAGTGACAGTTTTAAAATACTCCAGAAATTAGCTGTTTAATGACATTAGTGACTAAAAAAGGCAGCTAACACTTAAGAGGTCAAAGACCCATAGAAGAGATGAGCATTGAAGTGAGCTGAACAATTCTTGGTCCTTTTCCCCATAAGAAATGCTGATTCACAAGCAGCCAGAGACCAAGAGCTCTGGGAACATTCATTGCACAGGCTCCTTGGCAATGTCATGGTGCAGGGAAGATACTTAAGTGCGTGCACTTCTACACAACCAAGGCAGTTAGGACCTTAGCCTCAAAAGAGAGAATGGTGGGGCATTGTTGCTTGTCTTCTCTGTGCATTTGCTCTTAAGACATATCTGATGAGAGGCAAAAATCTAGGCAGAAGATAGAAGCTAAAATGCTAAAAATTAGCTAGGGCTCATTCTTCTGAAAATAAAAGGGTATTCAGGGCCCACAATGGATGAACAGCTCTCATATAGATATTGAAAACAAACTAGGGGTAGAGCAGTCCTCAAAATACTGCATTTTAGTCTCAAATCATCCAATCCTGATTTGGAAGATGGGTTTTCCTCTTACTCAAGTGTCTGCCAAAATGAAAGTAAATTCTCTCTGAGACAATGTAATGTTATTCACAATCTCTATATAGAGGCATCATTTTTCCAGAAATCGCCAAGTATCGCTATGCTATTATTTACAGCAAACTTGTAAAAAATTAGCTTTATTCTAAATAAATAAATATAGAAAAAATATTAAAATAAAGAAATAAGGAAAATGAGAGGATTACCCCAATGAACTGTTTCTATTGAACTTTATACTATATGATATAGGCAATTAGATCAAGACAATGAAATAGAATTTGGAAAAATAAAAAAGAAGGAACTAATATGTCATTCTATATCATTATATACATGATTTTATACTTCAGAATTCAATATATTCAAAACTCGATTATTACTAAGAAAAAATATAAAGTTATGTCAAAACATGGGAGCTCATTATGTAATTTTTTCTACTATTGTTATGCTAGAAAATTTTTATATTAAGGTCTTTTTGTAAGGCAGAAAATTGGTTTAGAAGACAATCTGGCCCTATGGTATAATTTGGTGATGCTATAAATTCTTATAAACTTTCCAGAAAGAAATTGGCTCATATGTCACAACCACTTTACCTTCCCACCCAGTAATTTTTCATTTGGTAAACTTTATAAAGAACACTCAAAGGTTAGGAATAACTCTTGATGCATGCAGATGCTAACGATCACATCATTTAAAGAAAACAGAATTAGGGGAGCCTGGGTGGCGCAGTCGGTTAAGCGTCCGACTTCAGCCAGGTCACGATCTCGCGGTCCGTGAGTTCGAGCCCCGCGTCGGGCTCTGGGCTGGTGGCTCAGAGCCTGGAGCCTGTTTCCGATTCTGTGTCTCCCTCTCTCTCTGCCCCTCCCCCGTTCATGCTCTGTCTCTCTCTGTCCCAAAAATAAATTTAAAAAAAAAAAAAAAAAGTTGAAAAAAAAAAAAATAAAGAAAACAGAATTGGATCCTACCAAGTGTTTAATAATAGGACTAAGCTCAAAGAAGTTGTGGTGTTTTCATATGAGTAAAAATTAGTAAGCTTCTTGATATGATGTATTTTAAAATTTTAATGAAATATAAATTAACAGATGTAATAGAAATAATGAATAAAAGCAACACAAATAATTTCAAGTAGGCTAATAAACCAACATATATTTAAAACCTTATCTAGATAAGCACAGAGACCGAGATGAAGACAAATGTAAATAGGTATATCTCTATATAAATGTAGATATATAGTTATGGCTATACACACACACACACACGTAGAAATTGGAGAAAAGAAATATACCGTGCTGTTAACAGGGATTGTGCTTAAGTTATAAGCTAATACTTGATTTTTCTTATCTATACTGTTGTAGTTTTATCAGATTTTCAATATGTGGTTTACTAGATTGAAAAAAGTTATCTCCAAAAAAAAAAAACTATTTTCTGATAGGTACAAAACCAAACTATTCCTATTTCTAAGGAATTGTCTAGTAATCAGTTAATATCAGAATATATACCCAATAAAGATATTTTCATGCCAATATTTTCCCTTAAACACTATCACCAAATTTTATTTCATAGTTTACATGACTCATACATAAGTCAATGCAAGCACTTGAAAGTAAACAATTGGTGTTTTATCTTTAAATCAACCTTTTTAAAAATTTATGATGATTACTGTGTGATTTTTAATAAATTTCTTAGCAAAACACCCAATTGATCAATACAACTCACTGCACTGATTTAAATCTGTATTTGATTTCAGTTGACATCATTTAAAGAAAATCAGTCTCCTTATAAAAACAGCTTATGATTATTGCCTTTTTAAAAATTATATTTAATTTTATGTCCACTCATTTCTCAATTCATAGTAGAACAAATATGAATACATATAATAATCTTTTAATTGGACTTAAAATGTGCTATATATTGCTATGTTCTTAAATATTTTTCAGTATTTTTCTGTTATAAAAGTGAATTAAATCATGCTTTCTAAAACACTGCAAACTTCTATTTATGGCTTGAGTCTTTTTTCTCATTTGATTCATCATTTTTGATGTTCATTTGAACATCAAAAATGAACATTTTTGAATGTTCATATTAGCATAAAAGGTACTTACCATATATATCATGATATAAATATAAATGTCATTTATATGAATATCTTTTTGTCTTCTTCCCTTCCCTGTGCCGTATCACCGTTATTTCACAGCACCCCGATAGTCTCATGTCTCCAAAGTTCCTACATGCCTTGGCCTTATTCCACATGATTAGGAAGTTCAGACCAGGTTTCTGCTGAGTCCCTTGGGAGTCCCTTTGGTACGAAACATGTTGGAATGCCTTGTGTTTTACTTTAACCTCTTTACATAATACTTCATCTCATTTAATGAATATAATTTTTACAGAAACGGATATAATACTGAGAAAGAGTAAAGTATACTAGAGATTTTAAGTGACACTCTTGCATTTGAATAGGCACCCCCTGATTTCAAAGGCTGCTTAACCAGCCTTTCAAGACCTCTGTAGCTACAAATCAGAATTGATCCTGTAAAGTGCCTCACTGAAGCCTACTGTGTCTCTCCTTCACTACCATGCTTTCATTTCCCTACTGGCTATAATTCAGCCATAAGGGATTTCACTCCATTTTTTGGAAGATGTCACTTTTCTTCAACACTAAACATTCTCCTTTGATGTACCTACAGTCTGGAACTCCCCACCAAGACCAACCTCTCATTCCAACAATGTGCTAAACTAATGCCTAATAGTTCTTTAGATTTCTGCTGGGAAAACGACAACAACCACAACAAAAGAGCAGACATGTTCTGTGTACTTCCTTACTTTTCTAGACTAGACCAGGTTTGCTCTTCAGCCATTATGCTCCTTCCACCTGCAATTCCCTTTGTATAACATTCGTTTTATTTGGGTGTTTGTTTACTATTTGTTTCCCCAGATTAACTTGGTAGCTCTGTGAAGTAGGGGTTATATTCATAATGTTCACCGTGGTACACAAGTTCTTAATGCAGAGCCTGACACAAAATAGATGTACAAAAGCTGTGCATCAGCACTGAATGTGTACACATATGATTATAAGAAGAAGGAACAGAGAAAACCATGCTCTCAATTTGCATATCTCTGGAGAATCTGCAAGCGTTGTACCCATAGTTTATCTATCGCATGCGATGTCATCTTAATCTCAGGAATTATGGAGCTGAAGAGGAATCCAACAAAATGTTTATATAGCCCTATATATAGCACAATATAAATGTGTAAATAATTTCAAAAATGCCACACTGAGTATTATGTATTGTGTTACTTTTCAAAATAATCATGCCAAGTAAATTCCAATTTTTTTTGCTGTAGTTTTTTTCTTTTGATGTTTTTTGCATTTTATTCCATTTTTATTATCTTCCAAGAAAACACAATTTTAAGATAAAATTTTAATGCTTATTTAAAGATTATACAAGTGAATAAGGTGTAGAAATCACTGTTAAAGCAGTAAAAGCATGATGCAAATAGGAGGGATTACCTTGAAAATGTTCTATTTGCCCTTTAAATCCCTTGAAACATTGGGCTTTTATATGTTTCTGCTTCACTAGGAAAAAAGGATCTCTGAGGTTTGGTATTAAGTTTTAGATTTGTATCTAAGTTTATGGGATATTAATATCTGATTCCTATAGGGCTAAGGATATGGTAAAAATTCCTAAAGGTTCCCTCAAATAATTTTTTCTGTTGTATTGCTGATTTAATCTGGAATATCTTTTGAAACCTCCTGTATTATCACATTCTTTTACGCCTCTATCTTACTGAATATGTGTAACAATAAGTAAATTGTTGGTATTTTCAATTCTAAAGTGAAAGAAAACTCAGAATCATTAAGAAAGATCAATTTTTAAAGAATTTCTTCAATCTCAAAGACTGTTGAGAGAAATTCAAATGCTGGCAACAGTTTAACTCAGTAGACTCCATAGTCTCATGTTCTTTTATGCTATAACAACGTGAAATCACTAGATTTAAAAATTCAAATTCAGTCATGCCCTTTCGTTCTTTAATAGTACAGTAATTTTTTTAAACATTCTTTTTTTTTTAAGTTTATTTATTTATTTTGAGAGAGATGGAGACAGTGCGAGTTGGGGAGGGGCAGAGTGAGAGGGAGACGGAATCCCAAGCAGGCTCAGCACTGCTGGCACAGAGCCTGACCCAGGGCTTGAACTCATGACACTGTAAGATCATGACCTGAGCCGAAACCAAGAGCTGAACACTTAACCAACTGAGCCACCCAGGTGCCGCGATAGTATAATAATTTTTGTATCTATTTTAATTTATGTTTATTATTCAGCCTTCATCAGAAACAAAACAGATTCAATAAATGTTCCTCCTCTGCCTCTCCCTCCTCTTCCTCCTCCTCTTCCTCTTCCCTAATTCCTTCCCCTGCTCCTCCTCTTCTTTGTATTCTTCTTCTTTAGAAAAAAAAAATATTGTGTGCATATTTTCAAGTGGAATGGTTCTTGTATGGGCACTCTTTCTGTAGAATACAGTGTTCTTTCTTTCTTTCTTTCTTTTTTCTTTCTTTCTTTCTTTCTTTCTTTCTTTCTTTCTTTCTTTCTTTCTTCTTTTACAGAGAGAGAGAGAGAGAGAGCAGGGAAGGAGCAGAGGGAGAAGGAGAGAGAATCTTAAGTGGGCTCAATGTCCAGTGCAGAGCCCAACTGGGGGCAGGCTCTCAAGACCCTGGGATCATTACCTGAGCCAAAATCAAGAGTCAGATGCTCACCTGACTGAGCCACCCAGACACCTCTAACACAGTGTTTTTAAAAAAATAATGACTCATTTGACTTTAAAATTTGAAACATCATAAAACCACCACATATACATATATGTGTACTCATATATATGCATATATAAATATAAATTACCTAGTGCTCATTTAATGTGATGGCTATGAAAAATCAATGTCCCAGTAAACAGAAATTAAACTTGTCAAAAAATAAACAAGTGAACACCATCTAACAGCCAGCCACAAGATATCTTCATGACAGACAAAATATGGGAATATGTGTCTTCCCTAAATTATTTCCCTTTAGCTGCTGTTTTGGGATCTCAATTCACAATGGTGGAATTAAGTTTTGTTGCTTCCCTCTAATTCTTTAATAACAAATATATTTAATAGAGATTGAACATGTGACCACACTCTGTCGTTGCCAACTTTTACGTGTATATTAAATGTATGGTGGATAATTATATCACTTACCAAATACAAACAAATGACAGTTACGTTGTCTTGTGAACTCACAACATAAGATAAGTTGAAGAAGACAAATATTCATTGATCTTTTTCCACTAATTACAGAAAAGAATGAGACCTTCAAATGTATGTGTTCAACTTTTAAATGAATCATTCAATTCCCTTTGAACAGCAAAATTGGTAATCACAGTTAAATTTATAAAATATAACTGTCACAGTCATTACATTTGTTTATAGTTGTCTATTTATTTGCCAGGCTTCTGTGTAAGATTCCAAATGCATCAAAAACAGAAACTCTCTTCTTCATAATATTGCTTTTAGCAAGCATGTACCTGGAATGTTATATTTCTTTTAATTAGAATTGAAATATAGTTGTCAATATATCCAATCAATTATTTGGCCTGTGTTTGTAAGTAAGTGTTTTAAGTCCCGTTTTCATTTCATATGAAGCCTGGCACATAATGCACAAGAGATAAAGGATTTAAAGATGAATAAAAAGCAAAAGCAGCAACTACAGCTGAAAATAAGAGATGTTCTTTTAATTTTCCCCTTAATATTAAATCTTAATGTGTAAAGCATGTGAGGTTTATTGGTATTATACAGATTGCAATATTAAAATTGTGACATGGTCTGATACAGGTTGTATTATATATAGATCAAGAAATGTAACAACAAAACAAAACAAACAACCCCCCAAGAAAGAAACAAAGAATTGTATACCTTTGTTGTTATCCATTCCTCCTACAGCATACAGAGTTCCAACTGTAGATTTTCTAGGTTTAGTTCTTGGACTTTGCATTAAAGTTCTTCTTTCTGGCAATAGATGATATTTCATTGCTTCCAGAATCAGTTTTTGACATTCCAGATCATTCTTAAATAATGCATGGTTTTCTAAGTCAGCCAATATCTGTGAATAATACACAATTACTGTTAATAATATTTTTTATAGGAATGAGTATATGACATCAGTAGTTAAAATTAGAAGCCTAATGCCTATGATTTTACCCCTATATTGAGAAAAATGCAAAATGTAATAGGAATTAATTACATTGACAGAAAATATGAGTAAAATGGAAGGCTTCCATGAGAAACAGAATGGATTTTATTTTCTATTCAATACTATTTATTGTCATTTAATTACATGGGTTGTAAAGAAACTTCTAGAAATCACTTTTTCCATTCCCTTTCCTCTTATGAAACCTGATTATAAATTGAATATAGTTGCCTCTGTTGGCCATAAGGCTGTGTGGGAAAAGAAATTAAAAAATAACCTTCAACAAATTACATTAACAATCTTCATAAATATATATTTATTTTAAGATATCTCAGGTATAGTTTAAAATCCTTTCAAATACAAAAAATCAATAAAAATGAAAACAATTCTCTTTATCTCTTTAAGTTTGCAAGCGGTTGGAAAGTCGTATAGTAGGCAAAGTTTCCAACAGTGAAACTAAGAACTTTTATACCAAAAATCTAGCACCTGAAGGAGGGATAGAGTAAGACCAGCTGTTTGAAGCTATATTATGTTTTTCTTTTGCTACACGAGAGTTTCATTCCCCCAAATGCTTCTGTGTACATTTCTTTGAACACATCCATTGTCTCTCTTATTTTCTTCTTCCTCTGTTGTTCTTTATCTTCTCTTTTTCTTTCTTTCTTTCTTTCTTTTTCTTTTTTTTTTCTTTCTTTCTTTTACTATTTCACTATCACTTTCTCTTTCCTAATGAATCAATATTTCATTTCAAATGACAGTTAAATCTGTCACACATATTTAGAAAAATTAATAAGTTGAAAATTTAATATTGACTCACTGACCTTTTCTTACCCATCAGTAAGAAACTTGACAATATGTGTACTCAAATATGTACTGAGTGAATAAGTTAGCATATGATGGCAGCATATAATTAATTAATTTTAACACTATAATTTTAACCTTAATTAAGTAAATTTATTTAGCCATCACATGACACATAAATTGTTGGAGATGACAGGAAGAATATAAAACAAATAAGATAACTTATATGACATGTAGGAAAGGTAACATAAAAGTTCTGAGGGTGAATAAGGAATGTAATATATTAGTTTCCTGATGCTTTGGAATATTGAAAGAAGATGTTCAATTAAATTCTTGGCTACATTGCACTTTTTGTACACTGAAATCTTAGTGTTGACTTCCTATCCACCTTCATTTTAAACACTAAACAAGAAAAACAAAAAAATAAATTTAATGGTATGGAATAGGATAGAATATCTCTAATGGATGTTTTAAAAGGACTACTGTTTTTCTCTTTCAGTAATTAAAAATTTTTTTTGACCGGCAAAGAGAATATCTATTTCTAACAAGACCCTAATGGTCTTTATAAAGTAAATGGAAAAAAAGTATTTTGATATAGCTTTTGGTCATCTCTGTATCAAAGAATATTTTTCTACATCTAAGCCTTTTCCTTTCTTTAAAAGGAAAACAATTAGCTTTTCCAGTGATAAATGTATATATTGCTGAAGTTGGCTTCCATAAATTCTTCTCTCCCTTTTTCACTGTTTTGGAGAAACATGGGGTTAGTTGACCATAAGAAACTTTCTTTTATTAGGAGCACACTCTAGGAATATCTTATCCAGATAAACAGTTAAATACCAAATAAAAGGGGAAAAAAAGAAGCACATTCAAAAGACAGTGCTTCAATTCTGTGTTTGTGTCTTGGAAAACTATAACTCATAATCAAAAAGTTTAACTGGAAATTTGAGGCTTAGGTTTTAGATAAATGGATTCATGACATAGATGGAAATATTTACAAATTTTAACATATGAGTACAAAGTGACATTTGCATTAAAAAAGAGTTCAGAGACTATTTCCAATATGCAAATGACTCTTAACTAATTATAGTGGATTAGTTTTAGTTTAAAAATATCTCTATGGAGCAGAACGGAGTCTCCGGAGCCAAGCGCAGACGAGAGGCCCACGGAAGAGGGTAGGAAGGGCGGCGAGGCGGTGCGCGCGCCACGGACTGGCGGAAGGGAGCCGGGGCGGAGGGGCGGCTCGCCAGCCAAGAAGAGCCCCCGAGTCTGGCTAGCAAAAGCGGAGGGGCCGGACGGACTGTGTTCCGACAGCAAGCGCGACTTAGCGTCTGGGAGGTCATAAGTTAACAGCTCTGCTCAGAAAGCGGGAAGGCTGGAGGACAAAGGGAGGGAGAGCTGCTGAGCCCCTGGACGGCAGAGCTCAGCTTGGCGGGGAACAAAGGCGCTCCCCAGCGCCATCTCCCCCGCCCATCCCCCAGCCAAAATTCCAAAGAGAACCAGTTCCTGCCAGGGAACTTGCTCGCTCCGCGCAAACACCCAACTCTGTGCTTCTGCGGAGCCAAACCTCCAGCAGCGGATCTGACTCCCTCCCGCTGCCACAGGGCCCCTCCTGAAGTGGATCACCTAAGGAGAAGCGAGCTAAGCCTGCCCCTCCTGCCGCCATGCACCTTGCCTACCCACCCCAGCTAATACCCCAGATCCCCAGCACCACAAGCCTGGCAGTGTGCAGGTAGCCCAGACGGGCCACGCCACCCCACAGTGAATCCCGCCCCTAGGAGAGGGGAAGAGAAGGCACACACCAGTCTGACTGTGGCCCCAGCGGTGGGCTGGGGGCAGACATCAGGTCGGACTGCGGCCCCGCCCACCAACTCCAGTTATACACCACAGCACAGGGGAAGTGCCCTGCAGGTCCTCACCACTCCAGGGACTATCCAAAATGACCAAACGGAAGAATTCCCCTCAGAAGAATCTCTAGGATATAACAACAGCTAATGAACTGATCAAAAAGGATTTAAATAATATAACAGAAAGTGAATTTAGAATAATAGTCATAAAATTAATCGCTGGGCATGAAAACAGTATACAGGACAGCAGAGAATCTCTTGCCACAGAGATCAAGGGACTAAGGAACAGTCACGAGGAGCTGAAAAACGCTTTAAACGAAATGCAAAACAAAATGGAAACCACGACGGCTCGGATTGAAGAGGCAGAGGAGAGAATAGGTGAACTAGAAGATAAAGTTATGGAGAAAGAGGAAGCTAAAAGAAAGAGAGATAAAAAAATCCAGGAGTATGAGGGGAAAATTAGAGAACTAAGTGATACACTAAAAAGAAATAATATACACATAATTGGTATCCCAGAGGAGGAAGAGAGAGGGAAAGGTGCTGAAGGGGTACTTGAAGAAATTATAGCTGAGAACTTCCCTGAACTGGGGAAGGAAAAAGGCATTGAAATCCAAGAGGCACAGAGAACTCCCTTCAGACGTAACTTGAATCGATCTTCTGCACGACATATCATAGTGAAACTGGCAAAATACAAGGATAAAGAGAAAATTCCGAAAGCAGCAAAGGGTAAACGTGCCCTCACATATAAAGGGAGACCTATAAGACTTGTGACTGATCTCTCTTCTGAAACTTGGCAGGCCAGAAAGGCTTGGCACGAGATCTTCAGTGTGCTAAACAGAAAAAATATGCAGCCGAGAATCCTTTATCCAGCAAGTCTGTCATTTAGAATAGAAGGAGAGATAAAGGTCTTCCCAAACAAACAAAAACTGAAGGAATTTGTCACCACGAAACCAGCCCTACAAGAGATCCTAAGGGGGATCCTGTGAGACAAAGTACCAGAGACATCACTACAAGCATAAAACATACAGACATCACAATGACTCTAAACCCGTATCTTTCTATAATAACACTGAATGTAAATGGATTAAATGCACCAACCAAAAGACATAGGGTATCAGAATGGATAAAAAAACAAGACCCATCTATTTGCTGTCTACAAGAGACTCATTTTAGATCTGAGGACACCTTTAGATTGAGAGTGAGGGAATGGAGAACTATTTATCATGCTACTGGAAGCCAAAAGAAAGCTGGAGTAGCCATACTTATATCAGACAAACTAGACTTTAAATTAAAGGCTGTAACAAGAGATGAAGAAGGGCATTCTATAATAATTACAGGGTCTATCCATCAGGAAGAGCTAACAATTATAAATGTCTATGTGCCAAATACCGGAGCCCCCAGATATATAAAACAGTTTCTCATAAACGTAAGCAACCTTATTGATAAGAATGTGGTCATTGCAGGGGACTTTAACACCCCACTTACAGAAATGGATAGATCATCTAGACACACAGTCAATAAAGAAACAAGGGCCCTGAATGATACATTGGATCAGATGGACTTGACAGATATATTTAGAACTCTGCATCCCAAAGCAACAGAATATACTTTCTTCTCGAGTGCACATGGAACATTCTCCAAGATAGATCATATACTGGGTCACAAAACAGCCCTTCATAAGTTTACAAGAATTGAAATTATACCATGCATACTTTCAGACCACAATGCTATGAAGCTTGAAATCAACCACAGGAAAAAGTCTGGAAAACCTCCAAAAGCATGGAGGTTAAAGAACACCCTACAAACGAATGAGTGGGTCAACCAGGCAATTAGAGAAGAAATTAAAAAATATATGGAAACAAACGAAAATGAAAATACAACAATCCAAACGCTTTGGGACGCAGCGAAGGCAGTCCTGAGAGGAAAATACATTGCAATCCAGGCCTATCTCAAGAAACAAGAAAAATCCCAAATACAAAATCTAACAGCACACCTCAAGGAAATAGAAGCAGAACAGCAAAGGCAGCCTAAACCCAGCAGAAGAAGAGAGATCATAAAGATCAGAGCAGAAATAAACAATATAGAATCTAAAAAAACTGTAGAGCAGATCAAAGAAACCAAGAGTTGGTTTTTTGAAAACATAAACAAAATTGACAAACCTCTAGCCAGGCTTCTCAAAAAGAAAAGGGAGATGACCCAAATAGATAAAATCATGAATGAAAATGGAATTATTACAACCAATCCCTCAGAGATACAAACAATTATCAGGGAATACTATGAAAAATTATATGCCAACAAATTGGACAACCTGGAAGAAATGGACAAATTCCTAAACACCCACACTCTTCCAAAACTCAATCAGGAGGAAATAGAAAGCTTGAACAGACCCATAACCAGTGAAGAAATTGAATCGGTTATCAAAAATCTCCCAACAAATAAGAGTCCAGGACCAGATGGCTTCCCAGGGGAGTTCTACCAGACGTTTAAAGCAGAGATAATACCTATCCTTCTCAAGCTATTCCAAGAAATAGAAAGGGAAGGAAAACTTCCAGACTCATTCTATGAAGCCAGTATTACTTTGATTCCTAAACCAGACAGAGACCCAGTAAAAAAAGAGAACTACAGGCCAATATCCCTGATGAATATGGATGCAAAAATTCTCAATAAGATACTAGCAAATCGAATTCAACAGCATATAAAAAGAATTATTCACCATGATCAAGTGGGATTCATTCCTGGGATGCAGGGCTGGTTCAACATTCGCAAATCGATCAACGTGATACATCACATTAACAAAAAAAAAGAGAAGAACCATATGATCCTGTCAATCGATGCAGAAAAGGCCTTTGACAAAATCCAGCACCCTTTCTTAATAAAAACCCTTGAGAAAGTCGGGATAGAAGGAACATACTTAAAGATCATAAAAGCCATTTATGAAAAGCCCACAGCTAACATCATCCTCAATGGGGAAAAACTGAGAGCTTTTTCCCTGAGATCAGGAACACGACAGGGATGCCCACTCTCACCGCTGTTGTTTAATATAGTGCTGGAAGTTCTAGCATCAGCAATCAGACAACAAAAGGAAATCAAAGGCATCAAAATTGGCAAAGATGAAGTCAAGCTTTCGCTTTTTGCAGATGACATGATATTATACATGGAAAATCCGATAGACTCCACCAAAAGTCTGCTAGAACTGATACATGAATTCAGCAAAGTTGCAGGATACAAAATCAATATACAGAAATCAGTTGCATTCTTATACACTAACAATGAAGCAACAGAAAGACAAATAAAGAAACTGATCCCATTCACAATTGCACGAAGAAGCATAAAATACCTAGGAATAAATCTAACCAAAGATGTAAAAGATCTGTATGCTGAAAACTATAGAAAGCTTATGAAGGTAATTGAAGAAGATATAAAGAAATGGAAAGACATTCCCTGCTCATGGATTGGAAGAATAAATATTGTCAAAATGTCAATACTACCCAAAGCTATCTACACATTCAATGCAATCCCAATCAAAATTGCACCAGCATTCTTCTCGAAACTAGAACAAGCAATCCTAAAATTCATATGGAACCACAAAAGGCCCTGAATAGCCAAAGTAATTTTGAAGAAGAAGACCAAAGCAGGAGGCATCACAATCCCAGACTTTAGCCTCTACTACAAAGCTGTCATCATCAAGACAGCATGGTATTGGCATAAAAACAGACACATAGACCAATGGAATAGAATAGAAACCCCAGAACTAGACCCACAAACGTATGGCAACTAATCTTTGACAAAGCAGGAAAGAACATCCAATGGAAAAAAGACAGTCTCTTTAACAAATGGTGCTGGGAGAACTGGACAGCAACATGCAGAAGGTTGAAACTAGACCACTCTCACACCATTCACAAAAATAAACTCAAAATGGATAAAGGACCTGAATGTGAGACAGGAAACCATCAAAACCTTGGAGGAGAAAGCAGGAAAAGACCTCTCTGACCTCAGCCGTAGCAATCTCTTACTCGGCACATCCCCAAAGGCAAGGGAATTAAAAGCAAAAGTGAATTACTGGGACCTTATGAAGATAAAAAGCTTCTGCACAGCAAAGGAAACAACCAACAAAACTAAAAGGCAACCAACGGAATGGGAAAAGATATTTGCAAATGACACATCGGACAAAGGGCTAGTATCCAAAATCTATAAAGAGCTCATCAAACTCCACACCCGAAAAACAAATAACTCAGTGAAGAAATGGGCAGAAAACATGAATAGACACTTCTCTAAAGAAGACATCCGGATGGCCAACAGGCACATGAAAAGATGTTCAACGTCGCTCCTCATCAGGGAAATACAAATCAAAACCACACTCAGATACCACCTCACGCCAGTCAGAGTGGCCAAAATGAAGAAATCAGGAGACTCTAGATGCTGGAGAGGATGTGGAGAAACAGGAACCCTCTTGCACTGTTGGTGGGAATGCAAATTGGTGCAGCCACTCTGGAAAGCAGTGTGGAGGTTCCTCAGAAAATTAAAAATAGACCTACCCTATGACCCAGCAATAGCACTGCTAGGAATTTATCCAAGGGATACAGGAGTACTGATGCATAGGGGCACTTGTACCCCAATGTTTACAGCAGCACTCTCAACAATAGCCAAATTATGGAAAGAGCCTAAATGTCCATCAACTGATGAATGGATAAAGAAATTGTGGTTTATATACACAATGGAATACTATGTGGCAATGAGAAAAAATGAAATATGGCCTTTTGTAGCAACGTGGATGGAACTGGAGAGTGTGATGCTAAGTGAAATAAGCCATACAGAGAAAGACAGATACCATATGGTTTCACTCTTATGTGGATCCTGAGAAACGTAACAGAAACCCATGGGGGAGGGGAAGGGAAAAAAAAAAAAAAAAGAGGTTAGAGTGGGAGAGAGCCAAAGCATAAGAGACTGTTAAAAACTGAGAACAAACTGAGGGTTGATGGGGGGTGGGAGGGAGGGCAGGGTGGGTGATGGGTATTGAGGAGGGCACCTTTTGGGATGAGCACTGGGTGTTGTATGGAAACCAATTTGACAGTAAATTTCATATATTAAAAAATAAAATAAATAAATAAATAAATAAAAATTAAAAAAAATAATAAATAAAAATATCTCTATGCCTTCTTTTTAAATTTTATCACCATGTAAAAATAATGTTCAATATTTTAATAAATATAAGATTTGGGTTTAAAAATATTATAAAATATTATAAATTGTTTATTTCAAAGTATAACAAGGAAGATATACAAAATAAAACTAAAACTTGTAATTTATTTCTATAAAATAACCAAGGTATTCTGTACTTAGTTTTTTCCTTTTATTAACAAAACATTGTTTAAATTTTCTTAATTGTGGCATGCCTCTAATCATTTGACAAAGTTTTTTATTTTAAAAGAAATTGAGCGGCACCTGGGTGGCTCAGTCGGTTAAGTGTCTGACTTTTGAATTTGGCTCAGGTCATGATCTCATGGTGGTGACATACAGTTCCATGCTGGGGTCTGTGCTGAGTGTGGAGCCTCCTTGGAGTTCTCTCTCTCCCTCTCTATCTCTGCCTCTCCCCCACACATGTGCACTCTCTATCAAAATAAATAAATATTTAAAACATTGAATTCTTCATAATCACTTTTACTTTATTATTGTGTATTTTCAAATTATGACTTGTAATTATTGCTTATAAATACTATGTGTCTCTGATTATGTCCTCTGACGACACTTTTTAGTATTATTATTTCATCTCAAATTAAGACACAAATTCAGAATAATATAATGGTTAAGCTGTCTTTTAAACTTGAACTATCTTTAGATTTCCTAAATTAATCCAAAATTAACACCACTTACTCTTCCCTATAAAATGAAAAAATAGTTTTTTTTCATATTCTTCCATTTTTAATGAATCCTACACTATTGTGAAATACCATCTTTGTCAAATTTAGAAAATATATCAATGTATTTCAATAATTGTGTACTACTTAGAAACATACTCATGTTTATATAAGAATTTGTACAATAGGGGTGCCTGGGTGGCTCAGTTGGTTAGGCGTCCGACTTCAGCTGAGGTCATGATCTCACTGTTGATGGGTTCAAGCCCCGTGTTGGGCTCTGTGCTGACAGCTTAGAGCCTGGAGCCTGCTTTGGATTCTGTGTCTCCGTCTCTCTCTGCCCCTCGTCCACTCATGCTTTGTCTCTCTCTCTCTCTCTCTCTCTCTCTCTCTCTCTCTCTCTCACACACACACACACACACACACACACACAAATAAACATTAAAAAAAGTTTTTTAAAAAAAGAAAGAATTTGTACAATAATTGTCTACAAATTAATCTATTCCTCGGATTACTACCTATCAATACTCCCCCTAATCAAGGAAAATCATAATATAATTTATTTTATAATTTAAAAAGTTTTTAGGACATTTCACAAAATCTGCATTGTTAGTATATTCTTACACTGAGAACAATCATTTACTACATCATTATAAATTAATTGTGTATTACACCTCAAGAAAAGATTTTACTCTCTACAAACAATAACATTTCAAAATATTTTGTCATCTAGAAGTAATTTGAGAAATCAAAATATCCTGAGACTAAAAAGGAAGGGCAACATAGGGTATATTGACAATTAACATTACATAAAAATCTAATGGGTTGATCCTTGGATCTGTGTCAGCTAAGCAGCCACTTTGCAAATAAGTCTTATCTCCAAACAACCTTGGTAGGTTTTCCTTGTGATGAAGTAATGATCTGCAAGTTAACGGTAAGCCGGTAGCTGCAGAATAGAACGTGGTCAAGAAACATGTATGATAGTCAGATTGACTACTATGAAAAATCAGAATAATCTATTAATAGCTAGCATTCTCAAAATAACTTGTTACAACATTACAGTTGCCAGAAATGTCATGAATTTTGATTAGATATATTTTTGCAATTTTGTATATTAAAACATTATTAATTTCTTTTTGCACACTCTTCTTAAAATTCCATTGGCTTTATTACTAATTACACTTTGGAGAAAAATACAAATTCAATTTTTAAACAATGTTTATTTAAAATGACCACTACAGGGGCGCCTGGGTGGCGCAGTCGGTTAAGCGTCCGACTTCAGCCAGGTCACGATCTCGCGGTCCGTGAGTTCGAGCCCCGCGTCAGGCTCTGGGCCGATGGCTCGGAGCCTGGAGCCTGTTTCCGATTCTGTGTCTCCCTCTCTCTCTGCCCCTCCCCCGTTCATGCTCTGTCTCTCTCTGTCCCAAAAATAAAAATAAAAAAAAATAAAAAATAAAAAAAAATAAAATAAAAAAATAAAATGACCACTACATTTGTAATTAAAGCACAAATAATTTGATTGTTGATGGTTTGAGGAATTGAACAACATGCTTAAAATAGCCACATGTCTAGCAACATGAAAATATTGATGAATGTTTAATCCCATATGTTTACACATAGACACTCCTCAACTGCACTTTTCCAAGAGTATTATATTAATTTATTTTAAATGCCTTCAATAAATTCAAATTATGACTCTAAAGGTATTGCTTCATGAAAATGGAATGCATTATTTAAGTACCTAGAGTTTGCATTGTTTTGCCAGCCTTCAAATAAGAAAATAGAATAATTATAATATGATGCAGAAAAAAGTTGTCTCCTCTCTGCACATTTTAACTTTATATGTCAAAGAAATTAATCTCTTGGTTAGAATCTTTGTCATGATTCTTTGCACTAAATCACATGTATGGATATTTCCTTAACATTATAAATAACTGTCTCATATAATAAGCAAACAAAATCAAATGCATAGATTTATTTGTGCTTCATGACCTACTCTTATAACATACAGGGCATACTCCTCTAATTTCGTAGTAAAAGTCAAAATATTTATATTATAAAAATTTGCATTATACATAGACTTTTTGAAGTACCATAAAATAATGCCAGTTAGGAGATATAATTTACAGTAATGTGTTCTTATGATGTTAATGGCTAGAAAAAGGGAGAGTAATAACTGCATGAATGAAGACATACTTTGAAAGGCAAGGTGACTAATAGGATCTATACAAAACTTAGCAAATACATCTATACCTTCTATCTGGTCAGGGAGTGCACTGGAATATGGAATGCAATGTTGAAAAAACAGCTAAAGAAAGATAAATTTAAACTTCCTATGGACCAAAGGAAGTATTAACTCTTCTAACACTGTGTCCTTTGGTTATCAAGGTTATGAAAACATTCTCACATTCATAACAGTGTGACAAAATCCCATATATCTCATGTTATTTCATAATATTTCAAACTTTTGTTTTGCTACCAGAGGTTGTGCTAAAGAAAATCTATTCACGTTATCTGAATCTATAGACCAAAATTGATTCCATTAAAAGTGACAGTCCTTAGAGAACAAGTGACAGTCTCCTACAGTCTTTCAAGTTTATTGCTTGACAAAATGAATAGGATGAATGATAAAATATTATGATATACTGTAAGCTGCAAGAAAGTAAATGATTTTCTACTTCAATATCTTATAAATAGGTCTGATACAAATAAATTTTCAGGTGTTTTTATTAAGCAGTTTATAAGATGGAGAAACAATGATTTAATAGGCACACTTAGTGGTGAATAAGCCCCGTGCTTGTTTAATAGTCAATATAAGGTGCTGGTGAGAGGGGAGAGTAAGTTATCAGAAAACTTTGTAGCAACCTAAGAAATAGTGAAGCTTGTAGTCGAGTTGTTCCACTTTGCAAGGGACAATATAAACTGTCTCATGCCAGAGAGATTTTCTGCAGATTTCCTCCCTTTCAGATAGATTTTCGAAGACATAGAGGGAAGAAAATGGACAATTACATGAAAGCTTGGCAATAGAAGTTAGTTGGTGCACCAATGCCAACAACGCTTCATCAGCTATTATTTGAGTATCTGCTGTGACTGGAACAGCCTAAGCTTGTGTAAGAGTAACTAGCTCAACTATAGCCGGAATATCAATCTTCTGCCTGAAAGAATCTCATTGATATGAGTAGAGAGATCCTTATATTACATTTAAAATCCCATTTATATCTGTTGAAAAGAATTTTGGCAAAGGATAGAATCATGACATATTAAGAGATGGAAATACCTTCTCATCTTTTCTGCAAGCATAATCACTATTCTGGCTAAACTACTTGAAAATATTATTTATATGTTAAAATAAATGAGAAAGTGGATACAGTACAGCTTCTATGTCTCCTCCTGTGCTGTCATTTCAAAAGGAAAACACAAATTACTGACACACTAAAGCTTACATCAGATACATCTGAATAATTCTTGCTCAAGTATTTGAGGAATGAGAGGAAACCATCTACAAAATAAGGATCAGGTTAATTAATTTTATTCTGAATACAGGATATTTTCAATTCTGAATATTTGATTGCCTTAAGATGAAAAATAATTGGCTAGGCTGGCAGTACAAATAGAGAAGAATAATGACATGATCACAAGTAGAGCTCATAAAATTAACTCAAATGATAGTTTTTATTAGTGACAAATGAGATGGGTTTTATGCTGCTATAATTTATGATTATTAGTTATTTAACATGGATTTGCTTTTCCATAGGTAGTTTGAAAGCTCAAAATTTCAAAAAACTGAAATAAGTGATTCTGTGCCCTGCATGAACATCATCTTCATCCAGAAAAATTTCATTGCATTCTAGGTAATCTCTGGACCTTTCATTCGTTCATTCATTCATTCATTCATTCAATATTCAGTCAGAACCTATTTTGTGCCAAGTGCTGTAATAGGCACCTGTTTGCCTTCAGTCTCTCTCACCACTAATCTATTCTATTCAAGTCTACCTTCCTCCCCGCCCCTTAGAACACTTTTGTTAATTTACTCATATCTAGCTATATTCTACAGCATGCATTAGTTCATTATTGTTTCCAGGACATTATTCAGCCTTCTCAGACTAGCAGGACAAAAATTGTGTAATACAACTGTATTTTAGCTATTCCATCACTCTCTAAGATACCTTATGTATATTTTTCTGGATTTCATACTTTAGCTCTTCAGACCTCTTTCTTCTCGTCTGACTGGATCCCACCTTTTTAAAAAATAATATTGGTAATGTCTTTTCCCTCTAGGTCTTCTATTAAAATAGACACAATTATCAGAGTTTGGTGTACATTCTATTACTTCCATGAGTACCACCTAATTAAGTGGCTGAGGCCACAACTGACACAATTTGTTTTTATTGATCATATTGGACTTTAATCAGTTGCCATCTGTGTAGTCATTCAAGGGCTTCAGATGCATGCTAGTCATAAACTTGTAAGAAATCAGGAAAAAATGTCTGCTACCTCTTGTTGGGTACAACTAGCAAGGTTATAGGCTCCTAGGAATTGCTCAGTAACTATTTAAGTGATTGAATATTTACTCTGATTAGACTATTAATTTATTTTAAATAACATTTATAGCATTGAAGTTTGAAAATAGATAATGTATAGGCAGAGATATATTCAATATCATTGCAAATTACATGCATAAATTAATTGTCTGTACAAATATTTATGGTCTTGGAGAACCAGGTGGCTCAGTTAATTAAGCGTCTGACTTCGGCTCAGGTCTTAATGTTGATATTTGTGAGTTCTAGCCTGCATTTGGCTCTCTGCTGCCAGTGAGGAGCCTGCTTCGGATCCTCTACCTTCCTCTCTCTCTGCCCCTCCCCAGCTTATGCTTCCTCTCTCTCAAAAATAAAATAAGCATTAGAAAAACAAAACAAATATTTATGCTCTTTCAGAAACATCTTTGCTTAACAACCAACCAAATATCTACATTTCTAAATAATTTATCTTTGATTCAGCTGATGGCTTGCTTATTTCTAGTCATAGTCAATAGCAAAACTCCATTGCACAAATAATTTGGGCTCTTGAACATTATGTAAGGTGATTTGACTTGTCACTAAGGAACATTGAACTTGGATGTTCCACTAACAATTCAAACTCACTCATTTAAATCTGAACTTATTCTTTATCATTACCATTCTTCTTTCTGTATTGACTCATGCCTTCTATCTCTTATTGATGGATGACAGCATTTCTTTGCCTGTACATCTGTTTAAACTACTATTTAAGCTGATTCAAACTTTTGGAAAATACAGTATATGAATAAAAAAATATCCCCAAATGTGTTTTCTTTACTGAGATCCCTTGATAATTCAATCTTTAATCCATTGATAATTCTATTTAGAAAAGTTTATCTTCTCACTCAAGCCCACTCCAAAGAGTCATTAAATATTGTTGATTATTACAATACTGCCGGAGATCCTTCCATTCCGCTATTCTCTTCCCTTTCCGAAAGCCACTTTGCTTGTTGATATGAACTCTTTTCTGAATTTTTGAGAAAGATTAAAAATTTTAATTCTTGTATGTGACATAAGAAATCATATGCAGAATCCAGACTACTCCTACATCGTGTCCTAAAACATATGCATTCACCATTTACTGTCTTATTGTCTTGTTTCCATTCCTTGCATTACAACCGGAAGTATTTCTTAAGTATTTCCACTTAGTTCAGGCTCATATCTCACTGTACTTCCAGACCAACCTTCTGCTTTGATAACGCTGTTCTATTTGCTACCCCCCACTTGAGCTTTTTCTTCATTGCATCTTTAATGTGATTGTTCACCTTGGAACTACCTGAGTCTCAGTTGAGTGTTCTTGTTTTATCTGTGTTTTCAATGAAAAAAACTTCCTCTGTCTTTTCATATACAAATGAATTTCCTTAGGACTTAGACTTGATCTGTAATTTCCTTATTTCATTATTTAGTACTCTATTGCTTGTACTTAGTAATTGCCAGTAGAAAAATACACTGTTTTTATCTTGCTATTATGGTTCTGTATGTAGCTGTTTCATTCTTAAATATTAATTGTATTTATTTGAATTTTAAAGGTAAAATCTGGAGGAGTATAACTTTCTAAAATTCTGTTGTCATCTTATTTTGCAAAAAGATAATTGGAAAAGGACATGTTAAAATGTATGCAGATTTCTCATGAGAAACCATTATTGCATTTTTGCTTCTTTTAGCTCTTTCACACACTTATACACACACACACACACACACACACACGCACGCACATCTGATTGGGAAATAACAGATCATAGCAGTTAGCAAGCCATCTCTGTGAGGAATCAGGCACAGACTCAAACTGGGAAGAATGCATATTGCACATTTGTGCTTTTTGAGGACACCGCGAGACTTATGAAAGATACATTTCTTTATCAGTAGCATTGGATTAAATGAAGGTATTCTTAACTTTTGAGCTGTGTGATGTAGTAATTTTCCACATGTTAAATAGGTATTGGGCTATGTCTGTGTCATTGCCTGCATGACAGAGAGATGCTTAAGAACCAATATTTTTTTCATAGATATTATACATAATAACACTATCAAGTGTTTGATATTTTTGATACATTAATAAAATGTATGCTAAGAATAAAATTAATAGATATTTTTATTTTCCTTGATGTTTCCTTTTCCTAAACTCCCTCTTCCTTTCTGAAGATGTTTAGCCTGCTTCTATATGTCTAGTCTCTATTACAGACCTTTCCTGGCCTGGACAATATCTCAAGCTCTAATTTACACTAACATTCTGGATCATCTTCTCCTGTAGAACTCATGTATCTGCTAGATACCAAGATAAAAAGATAAATCTCCTAGGGAAAAAGTAGTTAAAAACATTTAATTATTACTAGTTGGATGGTTTTACTAATATCTTATAGGAATGATTACATTTCAATCCTAGCTGTTTTTGCCTGAAATTGATGAACTCTACTCAAATGAGGTACTCAAATCACAACCTGATTTCAAAACATCTTGCAATAAGTAATATGCTCTTGAAAGAATAAAATGTATTGTGTTATTCAGTGTTATTTGCATTTCTATAAGTTTTTCTTGTAAGAAATTTCTCTGAGTTAAGACACAATGTCCCCATACTAACTGTAGTTAACAAGTACAATGCACTAAGTGTAAGGGTCACTCTAAAGTATACTTTCCCTTGAGAGGGATAAATGTACCAGTGACCTACACACAATATCAAAAAGAAAGTAACTATCTTAAGCTTATAAAGAACATCTGGTGCTACAAGAAAGACTGAAAATTCTTCCCCTGCTCCTTCCATATTCTGTCTGAGAGAAGTTGATGCTGATGGTAAGAAGCAAACACTCCCAGATGTTAACACAGATATTCAGGAAGGCATTTGAAAGGACTGCATTCAGTTTACTCTGGAAAATTAGATTTTTTAAAATTTCTATAATAATGTAGGCACAGTATGAAATTTTTGTTTTGCTTTAGCATTGTCTCAATTAAATAAAAACTTTTCGATTTCTCTCACACTAATTATAAGGTATCAGTCAGTATTTCACCTCCCTCATTCCACAAAGAGAAGATGGAGAAAGAATTTTAATCACTGCATATTTGCAGATTTCCAGCTTTCTTTAGATTTACTCTGATCAAAGTCCAACATACCTCTTTTGATCATCATCAGTGAGATATGTTCCTGTGAAAACATCAAGGTGGATGCATCTTGCAAGTCAATAAGGGATTAAAATAATTCTCCCAAGTAAAGCTAATTCCACTGGGCATACACTCTGCCTGTAGAGTTTCTGAAGTTTGGGTATGAAATGAGTTGTTCAAACATCTTGACTGAACAAACTTCAGGGATAAGGGAAAATATAGCCTTATTAATATAAATATTAAGGACATTAAAATAATTGGAATGTGTCAAGCCCCATGTCAGGCACTTTGGAGTATGCAAAAGTAATGTATCAGTTCTTAATTTAAATAATTTACAATATAATTTATATTCTATTGGAGTCACATGTAATTTATAATATAATGGAACATATGCTTATTATTTCCTAGTACTTACAGCTAAATAAAAGTATTTTTGTTGTGTTGAGAAGCCTATTATATCTTTATCCAACATCCTAATTTTCAGATGGTTGATTTTTCCAAAACGCGAATCATTAAACCATTCACTCTTCTTCTTTTCCTTACAAATAACCCTCCTGGACTTGTATAACAGTTGCAAGTCATTTCAACAAGCTACATTAATCCACTTAATGCACAAGAAGATAATTTTTTAAAGTGGTATTCACTTGATCCGACAATTCTTCTGGGTGTTTATCTAAAGAAAATAAAACACTGACTTGAATGTATATGTGCACTCTCATGGTCTCACAGCATTAGCATTATTTACAATAGCTGAGACATGGAAACAACCTAAGTGTCCATTGAGGGATGGATGGATGGATAAAGAAAATGTGATATGTATATATGTAGGATTATTATTCATCCCTATGAAAGAAGGAAACCCTGCCATTTGTGACAACATGGATGGACCTTATGAAGGGCATTATGATAAATGAAATGAGTCACAAAGACAAAGACAAATACTATATTATTTTACTTATATGTGGGATCTTCTAATACACATACACACACACACACACACACACACACCCCAAACTCATAGTTGCAGAGAACAGATTAGTAGTTGCTAGAGGCAGGGGGCAGGTGGTGGGTGAAATGGGTGAAGATGGTCAAATGGTACAAGAAATATGGACAAAGTACTCTAGGAAATAGGAAGACATGCTTAACCAAGTATTATGTGGTAAATAAATACTTACAACAGTGTCTTCTTTTTTTTTTTTTTAAATTTTTTTTTCAACATTTTTTATTAATTTTAGGGACAGAGAGAGACAGAGCATGAACGGGGAAGGGGCAGAGAGAGAGGGAGACACAGAATCGGAAACAGGCTCCAGGCTCCGAGCCATCAGCCCAGAGCCTGACGCGGGGCTCGAACTCACGGACCGCGAGATCGTGACCTGGCTGAAGTCGGACGCTTAACCGACTGCGCCACCCAGGCGCCCCCAGAGTATCTTCTTTAAATTGAATCAATAAAGACAAGTACCTGTTTGCCAGGCACAGAAAAGAATAAACGATATTTCAAGAAAAAGGTCAGAGGTTCAGAGGAATAAAAGGAAGTCAAGCAGAATCCAGACTAATGATATTTATTCAAAATATGCGGGGCGCCTGGGTGGCGCAGTCGGTTAAGCGTCCGACTTCAGCCAGGTCACGATCTCGCGGTCCGTGAGTTCGAGCCCCGCGTCAGGCTCTGGGCTGATGGCTCAGAGCCTGGAGCCTGTTTCTGATTCTGTGTCTCCCTCTCTCTCTGCCCCTCCCCCGTTCATGCTCTGTCTCTCTCTGTCCCAAAAATAAATAAAAAAATGTTGAAAAAAAAAAAAAAACAAAATATGCTATTCATTAAGATTATTTTTATTTTTTTAAATGTTTTTATTTATTTTTGAGAGAGTGAGCGCACACACGTGAGTGGGGGAGGGGCAGAAAAAGAGAGGGAGACACAGAATCTGAAGCAGGCTCCAGGATCTGAGCTGTCAGCACAGGGCCCGATGTGGGGCTTGAACTCATGAACCATGAGATCATGGCCTGAGCCGAAGTCATACACTTAAACGATTGAACCACCCAGGTGTCCTGAGACTCTATTCTTAGTAAAATCTTTCTTTCTCTTATATCTTTATATATTTTAATCTCCATCCATCCATCCATCCATCCAAACTTCCATCCTTATATATAAAGCCATGTAATAGTATAATCAGATTATGCTTATGTAATCATATAATCGAATGTCCTTATGAATCCTTTTTTTCTCTCACTTAACACATCAAATCCACTGGACATACTTTTAGTTTAACCTTCAAGATATTCTAGAATATATTTACAACTTTGGGACAAGCTAACATCCTCCCTGGACTATTGTAAAACCTCCTAACTAGTGTATCTGCTTCCAGTCTGTCCTTTTAGTGCTGATTGTTTTCATTTGTTTCCCTGTAATTCAATTTGCACTGTTCTCTGTCCAGTTTAGTTCCTTGAGAGGCTAAACATTCTGGAACTACATCACATGGCTCCGTTGCTGAATTGCTTTTGGCCAAGTCCAGCCAATGGGACTTACAAGCATAAAGTTAGATGGTGGATATAAAGGTGAGTGTTTTCTTCCCTATTCCCTGCAAAACATGGCTGTAGTGATGTCCTTTTATGACTGCAGCTCAAGTAGGGCAGCCACTCTGTTATAGTTCTGATATTTCTGAAGTAAGTAATATGGTTTTCTCCATTATCACCTTGGTTCAGGGGCCCTGAGTCCTCAACCTACTTTGTGCATTTTCTGAACACTGGCCACATCTCTGTAAGTAGTGCCTTCATTAACATCTCTTCATATGAACCATTTTTGGTAAATTTTATCTCCTGCTGGGATCTTAGCTATTGCACCATCATATAGTTTATTTTTCATACACTAGCTAGAATGATCCTTTTAAGATAGAGTTACTCTCTACTTTTGAATACATTTGAATTTTTCCATAATAAAAAATAAGAAGAAACAACAGAGCATGTGTCTTCTCTGTTCAAAATCCCTCAGTGACTTTCCATAGTAATTGACATAAAAGCTAAACTCCTTATGACCATCTAAGCCCTGTATTACCTATTTCCTGAACACTTCTGACCTCATCTTCCACACACCTGCTACCTTGTCCAAAGAATTCTATTTACCTTGGCCTCATTGCTGTTCCTTCTTCCTGGAACACTCTTTTGTCTGATATCGATTTGGTTTTTCCCTCATTTATTTTTTTGTCTCTGCTCAAAGTCACTTTCTCATAAAGGACTTCTCTGGCCTACCTAAATTGGCAACCCCAAGCACTCTCTCACCTTGTCTTGTTTACTTTAATTCATCATTATTTTCACCATCTGAGGTTTAAGGAAGGCATAGTTCATTTGATGGTTGGCGCCAACCCTTCATTCTGTCCTCCGCTTCTTGTTAAAATGTGGCTGCATTAGAGTAAAGAGCAGTCTGTTTGAGTCAACACCACTCCGTACAGGCAGCACTTAGAAAGTCTTCATGAAATGAGTGAGTGAGTGAATGAATAAGTGAAGAGATTTCTAGACTGATTTTCACCGAATGATTGATTCTGGTGTTTTATTAATGGTAGCAGTTTAGATCTTTGCTGTTTTCCCTGTTGTATGTGTATATGATTTACTGTTAATCAACATATCAACATATCAATAAAATGAATATGTGTTTTGAAAAATTCACCCTGGAGGCATTGTGAAGAGCAGATACAGATGGGGAAAGATGTCACTAGAGTTGGACAATTATCACTGAGTCCACTGCAAAAAAGAAAAAAAAGACTAATCTAAAGTTATTGAAAATATACATGGAAAGAAAAGGTTTAGAACATTTTTAAAGAATCACATTTACCAAAAAACAAAACAAACAAACAAACAACATACACACACACACACACACACACACACACACAAAATCAAAATAAAAACAAAAGATTCCAAAATTTGGTGACACATGAAGAAGACAATAGCTGTTAATAAAGAATTTATTTGAAGATCTAACACATATCTAGTCCTTGTTTCTGGACATGACATCAGGACAAGATGCCATTCCTGTCTCCTAAAAAATTGATCAATCACGGGGTGCCTGGGTGGCCCAGTTGGTTAAGCATCTGACTCTTGATCTGAGATCAGGCCATGCTCTCACAGTTTGTGGACTTGAACCCCGCATCAAGCTCTGTGCTTACAACGCAGAGTCTGGGATTCTGTCTCTCCCAGTCTCTCTCTCTCTCTCAAAATAAGTATTTAAACTTAAAAAAAATTTGACCAATCAGATGAAATGTGTATTTACCATTCAACTAAATCTTTATATTTCAGGCATAACTTATGTATGTGCCCAATTCTACATATATTTTAGCATACACAGAAAATAATGAGCATTAGCACAAATATTAGGATGAGGTCAAATCTAATATTCAGGATAAAATCTCATCTTTTATTTTTATAATAGCTGAATATTATGAGTGACGACTCACTGAAACTAGATTTCATGTGTTCCTTTCGATTAAATATTCATCACTCCCTAAATTCTTACCATATACTTGCCATCTTTTATTCTAGCTTCTTTTTGAAAAGAGTAGAACACTTATGCTGATTTGTAGCAAATTGGGAAGTTGTTTAATGGTTTGGAAAACCCCTATAGCTGACTGAATTGAGAATAACACACTCATTATTATTTATGACTCTATTTCCAGGTCTTTATAGGTCAGCTTATTGAATTCACTGAATATGCTGCTTTTCCAGCTCAGCAAAGCAAATTTTGCAAGCTACTTTGTGGCAGAGAGACTCATAAAAATGTGCTAATTTTTTAAATTATAAACACATTTTATAATTTGTGTTTATAACTTGGGATAATTTACTCTAAATGAAAATCTATTGTTCATTAACCTTTGCCATTAAGAATTCCAAAACTTTAAAAAATAATAACCACCCAGGGACACCTGGGTGGCTCAGTCGGTTGAGCATCTGACTCTTGATCTCTCCTCAGGACATGATCTCATGGTTCATGAGTCCTTTTTTTCACACCAGGAAAATGAGAAACATAATATGCAAACTACATCAGGAAAGAGATTAATAACAGAACATGATTTATATAATACTTATTTTTAAAAGCTATTTTTCAGTTAACACGATATTTATTTTTTAAATGTTCTTCAAAAGAAAAATAAATATTTTGCTTTAAAATCAACAATTGAATTTTGATTCTTTAAACATCTATTAAGTCATTATTCCATGCCAAATAAAGATAAAATTTCTTTGGTGAAAAAATAAGTGTTCAGAAGTATGCCTGAGTATTCTATTTTTTTAATTTTTTATTTATTTTTGTAAAGATTTTTTAAAAGTAATCTCTAAACCTGACATGGTTAGGTTAGATCCCCCAACCCTGGATCAAGAGTCACACGGTGTTCTGACTGAGCAACCCTAGCGCCCCATACGTGAAATCAAATTCTATATTAGTTATTCATTCAGGAAAATGTTTCCTTTGAATTACAATAAAATTAGACTTTGTAGTTAAAATTATCTAACTTTCTACTTCAGATATAACAGGAAAAATTGAAATGTTCAGGATCTATGTTGTCTTTTCTGCTCTAGGTGTCATGATGACAGTTAATACCTCAAAAACTGCTAAATGCTAAGTAAAAGTTAAAATATTTTTTTTGTCTGAAAGCTTGTTCTCATAGGTGGAAAAAATTGTTTTGATAATTAGAATTCCTAAGTTCCATTGCACATGCCTCTGTGAGTTTTTAAATTTAAAATATCTAAAGTAGTCTGCTTTAATTCTCACAGCCTGAATTTCTACTTGCAAAATATTAGGGGGCTGGTTTTGAAGGTCTTTCCTCCCCCCGAAAAATTCTGTGAAAGTAAGGTAGATACACATTTTAGTATGGCATTGTGTGATCATTCACATATTTTCCCTGGTGATTATGGAAATATAAATTCTAAACTGATCTGAATTGGCTTGATAAGGAAGACAATAGTGTGGGTAAGAGATATTAGAGTAAACTACAAATTAACAAAATTAAAAAAAAATCACACAGTTTAACCAATTATTGTTCAGGTTAAAAAGAAAAAAAAGAGAAAAGTAATATACCCACTTAATGAGTTCTACTTGATGGGGTTAACTATAGAAGACTAACAAAAATTACTGATAATAGCAAACTCTTAATTGTTTTCATTAACTTAAAATTGAATATATGGGGGCGCCTGGGTGGCTCAGTCGGTTAAGCGTCCGACCTCAGCTCAGGTCACTATCTCACGGTCCGCGAGTTCGAGCCCCCAGTCCGGCTCTGGGCTGATGGCTCAGAGTCTGGAGCCTGCTTTTGATTCTGTGTCTCCCTCTCTCTCTGCCCCTCCCTCGTTCATGCTGTGTCTCTCTCTGTCTCAAAAATAAATAAATGTTAAAAAAAATTTAAATAAAAAAATTGAATATATGGAAAGTAAATAAACTTTTCTCTAATTTATCAGGAGTCTTGAATTGGAAAATTTGATGTATTTGTGGGAAATATTAAATTAACATGTGCACCATTTTCTTAATGGGGTTGGAATATGAAATTGCATGGTACTCAGCACCAATAAGATTATTCTAAGATAATTTATCTTTGTATTTTGAAAAAATAACATCACTCCAAAAAATTCCGAATAGTTATGCAAAATAATATATAAGTATTTACCATTTTTTAACATTAGCAGTGCACTGTTACTTTTTGAATATTATTAAAGTAACAACTTATATTCTGGGTGACCTATAAGTATTTGCCATCTAATTAGAATGGAAAAGAGTGCTTTTGCCTGATTCTCTGGATAGTCATTAATGTTAAATTGCTCTTCTCTTGGGGGTATTTTTTCCATTTTCAGAGTCATTATAATAATAAACTATTTTATTTGATACTCTTGGAAATTAAAATTACAGTCATAGTCATTTCAATACTTGTGTGATAAAATTCAATTCACTTGTGATTCATTCACACAGTATATAGTTTGCTTCCTTTCCTCTTAGGAATGATTTAAATGATACAAGCTTGCAAAGTAATTTTAAACAGTTTATCTATTTTTTTAAGTCATAGGATTTTTGTCATTTAAAAGCTGTGAATGATGACTCTCAGGAAAAAATGACTCCAGTGGAAGGAATCTATATTTCACTAAAGGCCATTTATTTGATGAGCAAAAAGTTCTTTAAGTTTTTTTTGTTTGTTTGTTTGTTTGTCTGCTTTCTTTTAATACATATTGAATGACTGAAAGGCTCATGAGAGGTTTCAAGCATTGTAAAAATTATTTTTTTTCAGATGGAAAGACATACATATCTTAATTCTCCATAAAACTGTCAAGTATTTATTGAGTAGGCATCAATTCTTAGGGAAAAAAAAATTAATTTCATTCACACAATGTTACTGACAGAAAAAAATATTTCTATCTTCTTGTCCTGAAGTGAAAACTGAGGTCCAATGAAATTAAACTTTCCATGAACAAACACTGAATTAATGTTGAACTCAAAAATATCAAATAAACACTCATTTATACCACTGCATCTACTCAACTACCAAAACTTGCATGCACATATTTTTGCTTTTCTCCTGTTCACATAGATAATTTCCAGTCCTCTTTTCTAAAGTCAATCTACCCACTTATGCATGAAATCCTACCTACCCTAGCACATTTAGATAAAATATTACAACAGTTCTTCCCTCTGTCTTACATCATCAAATTTCCTGTCTTCAGAATCACACCCGTGAGTATGTAAACATGCCTGATTCCTCTCCTTCAGTTTGGTGTTTATCAATATATTTTGTTTGTTTTCTTTATCAATTTATTGACCCTCAGCTCCAAAATGATCTTTTTCAACTGTTTTGTGAAAATGGATGATGAAATGGCCCGTTAAGGTTTTTTTTTTTTTTGTTTTTTTTTTTTCTTTGCCAGCTAGCACTATGGTAAGCATTGTCAGTAGAGGACACTGGAGAGACACTAGGGAGAAAGATTTTGCTTCCTGGTTTGAGTATGCCTATTCACCGGATTTCTGCAATGAATGCAGTTTCTCTAGTGCTTGCCTCCTGCAGAGCATGATGGCCAGGAGAACCTAGAAAATTATCCCAGAAGTCTCCCCAGGTGATTTTGTAGCAGGGTGTCTCTTTTGGGATACCTAGAGGGAAGATTGCTAGTAAGTTCTAAAGGACAGATTTCTAGAAAATTCTACCACTGCTACACCACAATGACTTGTCTGCCATTTAGTTAGCCATGGCTGCACTGTCTTCAAGGAGGTCTGAAATCTCAGGTGGGGTGCTTCCGTGGGTGCTCTGTCTCAGCCCCAAGGCAGTAAGTAGCTGCTCCTTATACAAGAATACCTTGTTTTATAGGACTTTGATTTACTGTGCTTTGCAGATATTGTGTTTATTACAAATTAAAGGTTTAAGACTTCACTGGAGGAAGTAACTAAAGATGTGGTAGAAATAGCAATAGAACTAGAACTAGAAGTCGAGCCTGAAGATGTGACTGAATTTCTGAAAGGTCACAATAAAACTTGAATGGATGAGTGGTTGCTTCTTATGGATAAACAAAGTGGTTTCTTGAGATGGAATCTACTCCTGGTGAAGATGCTGTGGAGACTGTTAAAATAAAGAATTTGGAATATTACATTAACTTTGTTGATAAAGCAGTGGCAGGGTTTCAGAGGATTGACTCCAGTTTTGAAAGAAATCTCTGTGAGTAAAATGCTATCAGGCATCATTGCTTGCTGCAGAGAAATCATATGTGAAAGGGAAAGTCAATCAATACAGTAAACTTCATTGTTGTCTTGTTTCAAGAAATTGCCCCAGTCACCCCAGCCTTCAGCAACTACCACCCTGATCAGTCAGCAGCTATCAACATGGAGGCAAGACTCTCTACCATCAAAAAGAACACGACTCGCTGAAAGCTCAAATGAAGGTTATCATTTTTTTAGTAGTAAATTTTTTTCTAAAATAAGTATGTACATTGTTTTTCTTCGACATAATTGCACATTTAATGGGCTATACTTTTATAAATGTAAACATAACTTTTATATACACTGGGAAACCAAAAAATTCATTGGACTCACTTTACTGTGATATTCACTTTATTGTAGTGGTCTAGACCTAAAACAGCCATGTCTCTGAAGTATACCTCAGAAATCTGCTATTTCTATATTCTTTAGAGTTCCTTTAGCTTTTTAGTTTCTAACGCTTCCTTACTCCAAATCCTTGTTATACTTAGTGATTTTTTAAATAAATTTTCCATGTTAAAATTTCACTTTGTTTTTGTTTCTCTTCATTGAATCCTGGCTGATAAACCCAGCCACTTACAGACTATTTTTTGGTTCAATTTTGCAGTTTTAAACATCCTATGTATTTACTATTTTAAATGCTAGTTTTCCCACATTTGCTTAGCTCTATTCCACAGAAATTAATCTTGTCAAAGTTACCAATGACTTTCATATCCTTAAAAATCAATTACCGTACATCGTTCTATTTGATCTCTCAGCAGCATTTGGTACAGGTTATCACTCAGTCCTCTCTGATGGTTTATTTTATGAAATTTCTGCCAGCAAGCTCCCTTGGTTTATATACTATTTGACTAGTGTCTTGATTTCAGTTACCAGGTTCTTTCTATCTCTAATTTTGTAATGTTTCGATGCCCAGAACGTGATTGAGTTCTCTGTACTTATTTATCTATTCTGACTTCTTAGGTAATACTATCTCATATCATGGCTTTAAATTATATCTATATGCCAACGGTTTCCTAATTTATATCTCCTAGTGTACCTCCACAACACCTAAATGATGCATTCAACTGCCTATTCAACATTTCCACTTAAAGGCTTAATAGAAATCTTAAAGTCAGTATTCCATAATATCCTTCCTCATTAGGGCTCAAGCCAAAAAACCTGGGATCATTTCTGATTCCTCTCTTATCTCTTATTCTCCCATATAAACAGCTGTACTTACAAATATAACTAGAATGAGGACACTTCTCACTATCTTCATTGTTACTACCTTATTACTCTTATGTGACTTCTCAAATATCTCACCTCTGCTATTGCTATCACCTCCTAACTGGTTTCCATTTTCTACTCTTGTTTCCCTGTAGTATACTCTCTACACAGCAACTAGATAGTCCATTCAACTGTGTACATGAGATAAAGTTCTTTTCTGCTTAAAACTCTGCAATGGCTTCCATCACACTCAAAGGAAGTACCAAAGTCCTTGCAATTGCTTACAAGTCATTCAATGATTTCGATCCTCACCTTCTCTAAATTCCTCCAACAACTCACTCCCTGGATGACTCTGTTTCAGCCACACAGGCTGCCTTGCTTTTCCTCAAAGAGTAACAAGCAAAAATATTTTATAAAAATAGCAGTGTGGACAGGGGATGCAGGAACAATATGTATTTTATCTATATCCCAAATAAATTACTGATCAAAATAAAATAATCTTATAACTGGATCAAGGTAATTTCCTCTACTATAGCTTAACCTATGATATTTGCCCCCAAATTAAGAGTATTCTTTAGTCTAAGGATCCTATTTTAATCTTCAGATTTTATTTCTATAAACTTCAGTTACTAAAATATTAAAGTAGCTTCATGAGTTAACTGAGTTCCCTAAATCCTAAATTAAAATAGCTAGAAATATTTTAATGATTTAAATGGCTTTTGCTTCATTCCAAACATTCCACGATTTTTGTTAGTCCTCTTACAAATTATTATGTCCTTTAATTTTATCATTGTTATATAAAATAGGCATGAATAAAAAATGAAATTCTTCTTTAATGTTTAATTGAGGAAAATGATTGTTCTCACACTGTGTGGCCTCTTGGTAAATGTTATGTATATTATTTAATATGTACAAAAATGCTTATGAACTAACTGAAGTTCAAGGGTTTTTTTTCCCCATGGAATGGACTTTGTGTTCTGATATATTATGCTAGCAATGAAAATGGGACATTTTTTTCTTATAGCCAACTTATTTTTAAATGTATCATTAAATCAGAGGAATTCTAATGATTTATGTTCTATGGATATATCGAATAAAGTAAATTCTATGGATATATCTAATAAAGCAAAGAGATGAGGGAGCATATCCTATTTAATTTGCTTTCCTATTGTCCATTCAATAAAGGATTTTCAGTAAAGTCTGAATCAATGTGCTCTTTATGACTTCATCCTTAGTACCCACTGTTAGCTCCATCATAACACACTATTGTAGATTTCTCTTTCATTTCAGATAAGTCATATATCAACATATGGTTAAATGAAACTACAATTCCTAAGACCTAGAAAATGTTTTCATTTGTTGACTTGATGAATACTTTTTGAGTACTCATTATGCCAGGAATTTTGTGAACAAGAGCTTCAAGTCTGGTTTTCTGAAAAATATATTTATAAGGAAAGAGATAAAAACAGATTAAAACTCAAGAAAATAGTAGGTGAAAGTGCTAAGAACAGGACACATTTGAGGTGGCATGTGATTAATTAGAAAGAGTCAGCCATGCTATGATGAATGTAAACATCTTCTAGGCAGTAGACGTTCAGAAAAGGGGTGTGGTGGGCAGTTCATCCCAGCAGGTAGGAGTATGTTATTAATGGCATTTTAAAGAATTGTCAAGGTCTAGTAATAACAAAAGTGGGCTGACTTTTGGCCATTTTATTATTGTCTTTAATAATCTACAAACTATGCCTCCCCTTTCATTGCTTGCACCTGAGAAGATATTCCTATCATCACCATCCTCTTCCACTGGCAAGCCACTGCTTCTAGCCCCCAGCACCAGCTGGCACAGATATGCTATAGAAGAAATAAACTTGACCTGTGCCAGAAACAGAAGGAATATCAGTGTACCTAGAGTATACTAAGTGCTGGGGAGAGATTAGGTCAGGAAGTTGGTAATCATGAAATAGACGATGCAGACTTTGCAGGGCAAGGATATTAGCATTTAGTCCTAAGAGTATAAATCTTAAATTTGAGATTAATGCATTCACACTTCAAGAGTTCTGTTGTTGGAAATTACTGCCATAGTTAAGCATAAAAGTTCTAGTAACAGGTAGGATACTATTCCAATTGTGCAGGAGAAGGATGGTGGTGGCTTATTTTAGGATGGGGCTGTAGCGAGGCCAAAAAAAAAAAAAAAAAAAGAACAGACTAAGGATATAGTTTAGAATACAGTCAAAAAGGACTTCCTAAAGAACTGAATGTTAAATGCAATGCAAAGTTAAGAATTAAAAGTGATGCTAGAATTTAAGCCTAAGCAACTAGATGGTTGGTAGTGCTATTTACTGAGAGTAGGGGAGCAGGGAGAAAGTCTTGGGATCTTCAATTCTTCCAGTATGTGAAGTTTTGGATGGCTCTTGGATATCTAATTAGAGATATCAAGTAGTTAACCAGGTATTTGAATCTATCTCTCAGGAAAAGTTTAGAGCTAAATATATACATTTGGAACTTACAATTGACTCCTATAAAGTATTTAAAAGTACAGGAGTAAATATTATTCTTTATGCAGAGCACATGGTGTCCTGGGGCATTGCAACATCACGGAGTACAAAAAAATTAGGAATAACAATTGGGTAAGAGTGGCCAGATCAATTCTGTCAAACGTCGCTGGGAAGCCAAGTATAAGATAGAAACAAATGAGATAGGCAGAATATTACAGCATGGAGGTTTGCGGTGATTTTAAATTGTTCAAAGGATTGATTACAGTGTATTGAAGAGAGAATGATGATTATTAATAATTAGATTTATTACAACTATAAATAATAATTACATATTTTGCTTGAAAAGGAAACGGAATTGAAACCGTAGGTAGGAATATGAGGAGTTTTGTTTAACATATGCGAAACAACAAATCTACATGAGTTAATACCAATGATCCGATACGGAACAAATTAATAATATAAAATATAAAAGGGGTCACTGAAGTAGTGAAATTTCAATGGCAATAAAGATGGGATACAAACCACAAGCATTGAGATCAGCCCTTGACAAAAGCACAGAGGCTTTCAGCACTGTAACAAAAAAGTAGTCTTTCAGATTAGGTTCCAATTTCTCTACCCTCGTGACCAAAGAGAGTAATGTGTGTAAGTTTGAGTTTGTGCTTGTGCATATCTTTTGTTGTTGTTGTTGTTGTTGTTTTTACATTATAACTCACTTACAAAAATTGATGAAATAAAAAATTATTGTATTTTCTTAATATTATAACTTGAACCGTGAATGCCATCATGTGATAGATGATCATGAAACTAAATGGTATTTCCGGTAAGATTTTAGAAGCATATATTGTCTGAGCATTTCTGTTTTAAAAACACTGTTTCTCAAGTTTCTTTTAGAGAATAACATTATTCTACACTTTTTAAAACTATTACAGTCTAGTTTTGTGGAGAAGACTATTTCTTTGATGATGTCTGGTATAATCATTAATTAATCAGACAGCAAGCAGATCAGAGAGAGAGAGAGAGGAAAAAAAAAAAAAAAACAAACAAAATAGAACAAAAACAAATTGAAGAGTAACAAAGACCGGAAATGCATTGTTAATGTGTTTGATTAATTCCTTTTGCCTTACTCCTTTGTAAGAGTTAAAAGTTTTTTTCTTTTCTTTTCCTTTGTAAAAGTAAGATATATAACACACTAAATACTGAACATTTATGCTGACAAACTTGGAGAATTGTTGGAATTATCAGGTGGTCTATCAATGCTTCCTTTGGAGAAGTAAAACCAAACAAAACATATAAATTACTCAGGAGTATAATCTACTCGGTATATCTTACATTGTGATTTATGAATGCTCTTGTTATATTGATTTGTTCTTTGTCACTTTGCTTGCTTTTCATTAGGATTTTTAGTGGTGGCTATAATTTTTATAGACAGCAGAATCTATATCACTGGTATCTGATCAACTGTCACATTTCCAATGGAGTAAAAAATGTTGATGACCTCTCCCTTCTCATATTGCTATTATTACATAAAGAATCTTTTGGAATAAATTAATTACAGCTTTGCATAGAAATATGTATTCTTATAAAATAGAAGTAGTATCTGTTTCCTTAAGATACACTTTCGGTTTCCTTGTTATTTTGTTATTTTTTATTATTAAAATAAGCCATTTTCTTCTAAGCTTAGGCAATCATTTGTTATTCCATTTCATATGTTTTTTTTTTCTTTCACATTTTGCTACCGAAAGTGTTTATGTATATAAACACACACACACACACACACACACACACACACACACACGCAGCTACGTATTTCCTTTAAAAGTCAGTAGGTGTCTGGTTAGTAAGTTATAAGAAATCTTTATCCTTGTCATCTCAAAAGAGAAACAATACCGATTCCAAATAGGAAACATAGTTTATTTGTATATGTCTAACCTTCTAAATAATCTCTGACTGTGATAAAACTGAGTTTTTTGGAAGATATTTTGACTTGAGTATATATAGAATTGCAATCCTTCATTTTTGGAATAACATGATTTAAATTTCCAAACCAATCATTAGAAAGGAACACACCAAAAATTGGATAGTTTTTGTACTTTTAAAACAGGTATATAAGAAATAAATATTTATGTACGTATTACAAGTTTATATCTTATGAAATCAGTTAAAACGAGTGGAAACAATAGTTTCATAGTGTTAGCACATGTTATTGCATAGGAACATATTCTTTTGTTGCATCTTTATAAAAGAAAATATAGGAAAAAAGTAAATTTATGCATACAGACACAACACACACATACACATTCACTCTCTAAAATGAAATTTCCATACTTTTTCCAAGTCTGTTGAAATTTTTAAACCTCTGGGCAGTCCAGAAAAATATAGAAACTCTTATGGAAAATTCTACTTCTCCCTTATTTAAAATATAATGTTAAAAGATAATAGAAGTCACTCACTGTTAGACTATAACTCAATTATGTATTTCTTTCATTTTGCCTTTTCCTCAGTTCCTTTCTATAGCAAAGCCAACTGAAGTTATTTCAGCAATAACTATTATATTTCAATACAAGATAAAATAGACATTTCACTTCTGAGTCTTTTTATGTCTCTTCTTTTATTCTCTTCTGAAGCTCATGGTGTCTACCACTGTGCTTAACTAAAATCCATACTGTCTACCAAAATTTATATCTTTATTATATATTTGTACACCAAATTAACATAATTTATACTTTATAATAACATGCATTAATTTATAAATAAAAGAGAATATCAGAACAGATTTTCTCTTGTGAACTTAAGAAATAACTAAACACAAATACACATGATGGAAAAAATATCTATGAGAATGCAGATTGTGATAAATAATTAAATTGAAATCCACCTAAGGCAGGTTGGTCAATTGGCTCACAAGTATAAGAGAAGACTATTAGTGTAGTAATAATCTAGATTTATTCTTTGACAGCAGTCAATCTTTTAACATGTTTTCTTTGTTGATGAAGTCTCAATGTCTTTATTTTTACTTTTTGTTTAAGCTCTAGAAATTTTTCCATGCACTTACTAAATAGAAACTAGAAAATCAAGGCTGTAAAAATACTCCCAGTTATTTAGTTTAGCTTTATCCCAGAAACATATATATTTTTTCTGTATTTATTTCTTTTTGTTTAGACATCTCTAAATCTTGGTTTTCTACTCTTGCCTTGGTCAGTACTTGTGTTTTGCTTCACAATATTATATGTAGCTCCCAACAGGTCTTCCGAGCATCGTTCTCTCACTTACCTGAAACCTGTCATTTACATCACAGGAATTATCATACAAATTCTTCTCTCAGGTCTCCTTAAAAAGTTAGCCCATTTACTCTTTCCCTTCGAAAATAAATTCTTACCTCACTAGAAAAATGGAGATTTTCCTTCTTTTAAATATTGCTAGTACTTTAAAATGTAACATTGCATTTTATATAACTATTAAAGATTAAATAAAGGTTTATGTATATAATAAGCACATATATTTAATCTTTAATAGATATGTAAATTATGTATATAATAAACATATATATATATACATATATATATATAATAAACATATATATTGAGAGAGAGGGAGGAGGGAAGAGAGGAGAGTGTTGGTGTATAAGCAATACATAATAGGTGTAAACATATATTTAATGGCTCCAGGATCAAGAAAAAAATGTTTCCTGATCATCATAATGGCTTTTCTTAAAGACCCTAAGATGCTTAGTTTCTTTGAAAGCTCATGTAAAAGGCTAGAAAATCCTAGATTTGATTAAACTCTTTTTTTTTAACCTCTGTCGGAGATTGAGTTAAATATGAAGCCAACAGAAAAATACTACACTCATTTCTCCTCAGTGGAATAATCAGATACATCCAGAGCACAATCTACAACTCCATAGGAAGACAGCTATCATTCCCATTCTCAATTTCTTCATTTGTCAAATGGTAATAATAATATTTACTACATGGGATAATGAAGAAATTAAATGAGATGAAGTGTATTATTTTTAGTAACTAAAGAAAGAAATAAAATCATGTTATTTCCTATTCCCCTGCTCTTCTTCCTTCACCAGTCTTTTTGTAGGAATATTCAAAACTGCTGTATTCAGGCGATTTTTTTATGGTGTTCCATTTTTGAAAGCAAACAAAGAAGCAACGTACACTCAGTAGAACTACATCACAGCTCAGGTTTGCAAGAAGTCTGGATTTCTCACTAGCTCTATGGCCTTTGACAAGGTCACTTAACCTCTTTCAACCTGTTTTCCCTCTGTACAATATAATTAATAACATCTACCTTGCAGTTGTGTATTGAAGGTTAGAAATATATGGAATGTGCATGTAATTCTGTTAGTTAAGAAGTGATAGCTCCTCCTATATCCAGAAACATTTTATGAAAAGAAAATGTGTTTTACTCTTTCTTCTTGCACATCTATCTTGAAATTATATATAAAGTTAGTTTGGAATGGCCCTAGTTTGAGAAATGAGGAATAGAGAATAGATATATGCTATATTTATACCTATTAGACACTGTAATAAGAGTATACTTAAAAGTCTTTTACTAGCGAGTTACACCAAAAATATATATCTTAATTTCTAATGTTAATAAATAGTTTAATTTATTAAGATGAATCAGGTGAACCAATAAGAATTAAAACTATAATTTTAATGTGTAGCCTTAGGAACAAATAAGCTAATAGGATGTACATGTCTATTCTGATGGAATAGTATAGACAGATGTATAGGTAAAAGCATCTCCCATTTTTGATGACAGATGAGTATGATATTTTTGGCTAATAGTGATCATTGGCCATTTCTATCCTGAGAGAAGATCCCCAGGCTTCAAAGAATATCTTGCGTCAGAACCTAGGATGGAAGATGCAGACAAATCCAGTGCTTGGCTTCACAGTTTATTCTTTGTTTAGTTACCTAAATGCATTTGTCTCCCTTTTAAAATCCTGGTATTAGGATAATCTTATATAATTTGCTTAGGCAGGATTTCCATAAATTCTTTTTCTCTGTTTTTATTACTTTATTCATTTCAGCAGCCAGATGAAAAACAATTATTACTGTATTAAGTTTGATTTGTTATCCCAATTTTGACACAGTGTTTTTTTTTTAACTTTCCAATCTTAATATACGACCATACCTCTCACTTCACGTATTAGCATGTTATATTTGGCCTGTCATTCTTTCCCAGTGCCCTAATTCCCTGTATTACATTCTTAGTAATATATGTATTAGTGAAAGTGTTGAGGGTTGTATGGATCCAAAAGAAGGATCAGGTGAATGTTACAGGCCCCCCACAGCTACCAGAGAAAAAAATGTATACACAACACAATTTTATCTAACATTGCGGAGGTAAGAGCTACCCTTCAAGCTTATTTTGGATAGCCTGAGAAGACAGAAACCCCATGTTAACATTGCTGCACATAGATAATTTTGCAATGTTACAAATTAGTTTAAAGCACAAGACTCCAAATCAGAGAAAAATACTCTTCTTCTTACGAACTGAATAAACTTGTTCTTATCAATTCACCTGTGTCTTACATAACTCATCAATCAAAGGAGGTGGTTGGTTCACTTGGTGTATGGATTCTCCTTAGCTCCAATTATTAAAGATTTCACAATCCCAACTGCCAAAGGCTGTTGTTTCATAAGTATGAACCCCGTCAGTATATGTCTTATCCATCTATAGAGGTTTGATATCTCATGCATTGAGCCTTAAAATATACTTCAAGGATGTATTTTCATCAGAAAATGATCATATTATTACACCTTAGGCTAGATAAATAAATTATATAGAAGATAGGCAGATGGGTAGATTGTCAAAATAGGGAACCAGGGAATTAATTGCAAAGTTTTAAACATCTTCTAGATACTATTTATCTAATTTGATCCTCTCAAATTTTTTGTGTGATAGCACAATTTTATTCTATATATAAAGGAATTGAATATCAGAGACATTAAGTGACATTCTCATAGTTATATGAACATGAGTCAATATGTGGCAGAGACGGGATTCAGACCTATCATCATCATTTTCCATCACCAAATTTTCCTGAAAAGAGTATTTGATTAAAAGTAAAAATAAAATCGTGAGGAATAATAATGAACAGGGTGTGATGCTCCTTTTTCTTTAATAATTGAACAGTTGTAATAAAATGGTAATGGAGGGGCATAAAACTTAGTTTGGTAAATGATTGGACTTTCTGCTTTCAAGTGTGTGTGTGTGTGTGTGTGTGTGCGCGCGCGCATGCACGCATTTACTATATACATATTAATTGAACATGACTATGTTACCAAATGCTTTATGGGTATTATTTTCTATTTTAAGTTGTTATTATCCTTTTATTTATATTTTTTTTTAATTTTTTTTTTCAACGTTTTTTATTTATTTTTGGGACAGAGAGAGACAAAGCATGAACGGGGCAGGGGCAGAGAGAGAGGGAGACACACAATCGGAAACAGGCTCCAGGCTCCGAGCCATCAGCCCAGAGCCTGACGCGGGGCTCGAACTCACGGACCGCGAGATCGTGACCTGGCTGAAGTCGGACACTTAACCGACTGCGCCACCCAGGCGCCCCCCTTTTATTTATATTTTGATGTTACTTTTAACGTAGGATTTTTCAACACATAGTAGCCATTTATCAGCATCACATGCAATTACCTGTGGCGGAAGCAGTGGCAGTCTTATAAAGGCAAGAAGCATACTCAAGTCATTGCATCTCCTCTGCATGTCATACTTGACCCACATCATTAATGCATGGAAGATGGTTTCTTCATCAGGGACATTTACATCATCGCTGGCCAGGAGTTTATGGAGCTCCTCAGCTGGAAGCAGTAAAAACTCTTGATTTCTCATAACTTCCATTATGTTTTCCTGCAGGGAGAAAACATCTTGGCATAAATTTGGCTTCACTTTGATTTAGCTAGCAAAGCATCTCAGAAAGAAATGAGAAAAGTCGTCAATAACCTTTGTTCTCATTATAACATAATCCTTGAGACTTAATCCTTCAGAAACTAGAAGCTGTTAAAATGAAAGCATTGTAATTGTAATTGAAGTGTAAATGTATCAGAGACAGCACAGATCTTGTAATAACTGGAGGATTATAATGTTGAGCTTTGTTATGCAGGCAGAATGTACTAAGTGATTAAATGTTCAAGTTTCAAGTGGACCTGCTATGTAAGATTTGGTGAATACGAAGAGAATACCATTTCAGATTTTTTAAAGCTTGACTACCTATACATGAATCAGAAAGTGGGAATGAAACTACATAGAGAGTAAATGACACTATAAGATGCATCATTGTTTATTTAGAAGCAAAAAAAAAAAAAACACCCCAAAACAAACAAAAAAACTCCCAAAAAACAAAAAAGAAAAAAACAAATATAGCACAAATAGGCCAGAGAAGTCACAAAAGCATGTATGTTCCACCCTTTTATTATCTCTCATACCTCCCTCCTCTCATCACAATTTCTCTGGCTTAATTTAGATTCCCATTTATTTTCTTCCAGATTGCTGCCATAACCTTCTAATTACTCTGCCTGACTCTATTCTTAGCTTCTTTACTGCAGCCCCTATAATAATGATAGAATGTGTCTAAAACATAAAATGTATGCCATTACTCTGAAGTTTTGCTTAGTTTCGTTTGGTCTACTTTTGTTTTTCGGTTCAAATCTCTTGGTTAACCACACTAGTTTTTTCTGGTCTGACCTCTTTCTGTTCTAAGACTACACGGCTTCACCTTATTTGTGTTCCAGTCACAAAAATTACTTACTCTTCTTTCAATTTCCATCCTGATTGACATGTCCTCCCTCTCTCCCTCTATCGCTTTAAAATGACTTTCATCCATGTTGTTTTCCTAATTTCTGTCATTTTCAAGACTCAATTCCAAATCTACTTGCTATATATGGGCTTCTCGAGCCCTCTGTCTGCTTGCATTTGATCTGGCTGCCCCATCCATCATGCCTCTGCAGTGCGTGGTATTTATATTTGAGGCAGCAGTTACCAAACTGTGGCCTAATTTTCAGTGTACTTAGGGGGTCTCATCACAAACTGGAAGCTCCTTGAGACAAACACCTTGACAATTAACCTTATATATCTAGATCCTGGAACATAGCAGGTGAATAGTATATATTTATTGAATTGCTGTGTTGATGATCTTTGTAGAGAAGAATAAAATCTTGGAATTAGTACAGAACAGTGCAGTTTTTTCAAACACATTTTTAAAACGACTTGTCAAAAACTTTGTATTTTAGCAGACAGGCCTCAGGGGCTGATGTATGGTTAGGGAAGACAGATCTGACTGGTTGCCTCTTCTGTTCCACCTTCCTCTGTGTCTCAACTCCAACAAAGATATAAGTAAGGATTCTCAAATCACAGTTTTGGTAGAAATCTCAATACATGCCTATTATAGAAAAAAATCTAAAAGAGATGGGACTAGATCTCTTCCCCAAAAGGCATTATGATTATCCTAAAGCTGAGTAGGAGATTCAGCAAGTGCCCATTACCGTGTATGGAAGAGCAAATCCAAACACATTTTCTAAGTCAGACCTAACCTATATTAAGAGTATATCCTTGGTACTGAATCCAAGGCTTGAAATGCCTTCAGCTGTCACAAAAGCATGTCAACTTTTACTTTCATTCAGGTCATTTTTCATATTTATGTACATTTAATTGACATCACAGAATAGCTGATTTCCTGGAAATTTTTGTCCCCAGTGTTTCCTCTGTGCCTAATGTAGTACTATGTAAATTATTGACGTCCAGTAACTATTTACTGAAGTAACCAATAGAGTGTTGTGAGAAATAGTGCCACCAAGTTTCTCTAAAGAACTTGATAAAAAGTGAGATCAAGATGGCTTTGAAATCTTTGAAAGATGTTTTTGTCCATCTATTTTTCGAGTTACTGAAAAATCTATGCCTCTATTAAACTACATACAGAATTGTATAGCTAAACCAGCAGTATACAGTAAAGGGTGCCATAAAAAACAGTTCTATGAAACTCTTAGTGGTGTCTATCAAAGACATTGTTTAAGGCATATTTTGTTATATTTTACAGTGTCTCTTTATGATGACCCTTGGGAGAAATTTCCTACAGGTTTTAGTAGCAGGAATAATTGCACTTCTCCTGAGCAAATTGGTTTGCTTTTACTATGGATGTTGTAAATTATGAAATTGATCAGATTTCTCTTTTTATTTGGCCTTTAGAAAACTTAGAGTTAAATTGAAATCTATCTCATAGGAAGGCTATAGCCTTTTATAGTTTGATTTCTTTTTCAGATGCTCCAATAGGTGTCATTTAACATCACTACAGCAGAATTTTTTTCTTTTATTCCTGAATCTGATTTAGAGTATATTTTTATAATTTTATGTCTTTGCAAGGCATACTACATTTTTGGGAACAAGCCAGGTTTGAAAAAACTGCAATAAATAAACTGGACATTAAGAGCTAGTAGCAGATATCACTGGATCTGTCACACTGTATAGTATGTTGTTTATTATTTTTCCTTTACATATTTTAGAGTTCTGAAGTTCTCTTTGCTCTTTTTTTGTTTTCTCCATCAAGTCCCCTTTTCGTGATACACTGCCTAATAGTTTCCTGGTATTTTGTTTTTTGTTTTTTTTGTTTTTGTTTTTGTTTTTGTTTTTGCTTATTCTAGCTTCTGGTAATTGTTTTGATTTCATTATGTTCTAGTCACTGAAGAAGAAAAGAATATAAATTCACACTAGTTTCCATACATTGCTTGTGCACCTTAGCTAACTCCTTGTCAGAGAAGATCAAGTAATGAAAGGCATAAAAGTTCTTTGGCCTATTTACCTTTTGTGCAATAACTTTACTTTAAACTTATTCAATAATTCATTCTATATGGATTTACTGAACACATAACATATGGTCCCAGATAACTGTAGTAAGGAGAACAAAATGGATGTGCATCAAAAAGCATACCACACATGAGACACTATAAAACATGCAGTGCTTAGAAAATGACTTGCCAGGCAGGTTTCTCAAATGGGCCTAGAATATAGCTAGGAGTGTCAACTAGAAAATGGGAAATGGAAAGATATAGTATTACAACTAGAGGAAAGCATATAAACAAAGACGTAATAGCAGGTAATATGGTATAAATTGCCATATTTGGAATGTCAATTTCATTGAGAATGAGAGAGAAATAATATTGAAAGTTTACTTTAGACCATATAATGGAATACACTTATTTTAAAGATTTGACAGTCTCTCCATTAAATAGTAATATATACACACAATTTTTACACATAGAGTGAAACATTTATTATAAAGAAGATTTTAGCACCAAATTTAAGTTGCCACTACATAAGAAACAAATAATCTTAATTAATTAGAGCAAGACTAAATTTTACTATCTACTTTTTCCACTTCATAATATTTAAATAATTTGGCTAACTATAAAAATTATAATTTTTTTATTTGGAACAGAATTTCCTCACCATTTTTATTTAATTATTTCATGAATGTGACACAAATATTTTCTAATATTAATTTTCTTCTCTCCCTTAATTATATTATTGTCTTCCCTTAGCTTATTATTGGTTATATATCAATAATTAGTAATTGATTTGAAGTTCCAGTAGAAATTAATTTTTTGACATAATTCTGAAGGTCAGTTAACAATTAATGGTAATATCAGGTCAAAATAATGTAAGTAAATCTATTCAATTATCATATTTTAGTTATTGATGTAGTTAAAATTATGAGTATTAAATTGTAGTAAAATATTTTATTAATGTTCAAATAACTTTAACATAAACTTTAACATTGTTTACTTCATCAGCAGCTACTCCCAATGTAGTAGTACACTCTATGCACGGTAAACTATTATGGTTAACTCATAGAAACCACTGTTATGCACGTCTACTGAGTTAAAACTTATGTTTTACCATCTTGCACTTTGTGATCAGAGGTCAGTTAGAAGAACTTTCTTTTCTTTTATAAGTATTACTTTTTTTAATTTTTAAAAATTTTTAGAAAGAGAGAGAGAGAGAGCGCACTAGCCAGAGAGAGGGGCAGAAGGAGAGAGAGAATCTCAAGTAGGCTCCAAGCCCAGCGCTCAGTGGGCTGACAGGGAGCTAGATCACACAACCCTGGGATCATGACCTGAGCCAAAATCAAGAGTTGGATGCTAAACTGACTGAGCCACCCAGGCACCCCACTTAGAAGAACCTCCTAATTGCTTTTTTAAGCATTATATTGGGAAGGTTAATCCTTTGCCAGACCACCACAGAATCTCTGGCTTGGTTCCAAATCACCAGAGGCCATAGAATTCATTGTCCATCTAAAATGTTATTGGTTAAAAAGATGAATTATTAGGAGACTCAAACTATCAAATAAATGAAAAACTGAAAGGTGAGCCTGAGAATTGGCTACATCCTCTGGCTGAGGCTTATTATATAGATATGGATTGCAAATGTTTGGTCTAAATTCTGAATTGAAGCAGAAGTTACATGATGCACCACCAGATTGAGTAGGGTCTCCTCAAACTTCATATCCACTTGAAAGCTCATGTGAGGTTTGGAAATAGGGTCATTGCAGATGTAAGTAGCTTAAGTTAAAATAAGGCCATACTGGATTAGAGTGGTCCCTAATCCAATTACTGGTATCCTAAAAGACAGAAACAGACATACAGTGAGAACACCACGTAAAGACAGAGGTGATCCAGAGGGAAGAAGGCCATGTGAGGGTGGAGATAAAAGTCATGCTGTCACTAGCCAAGGAATCCCAAGGATTGCTAGGAACCACCAGAATTTGGAAAAGTCAAGGGTGAATTCTTCTCTTGAACTTTCAGAGAGAGTATGGATCTGCTGACATCTTTATTTCAGACTTTTAGCCTCTAGAGCTATAAGAGAATAAATTTCTGTTGTTTGAAGCTACTCAGCTTTCAATACGTTGTTAAGGCAGCCACAGGAAAATAATAAATATCATAAGAGAAAGTAAAAAAAAAAAAAGTTACATTAAAAACTCTTACATAAACCTAAGAAACTATTCCCAATCTTTTAAATTATAATTTCTAGGCTCTTTATTTTAAAGATTGATGCCTTTAAGAAATATCAGGTTTCCAATGACCTAAAAGATTGTCAGGGTCAGGAAAAAGTGTTCTACTATTAGGATCCAGATCTCTCTCTCTTGTTCTCTCTCTCTCTCCCTCTCCCTCTCCCTCTCCCTCTCCCTCTCCCTCTCCCTCTCTCCCTTTCTACTGCCTCTAGAATTTAAACCTTCTAGAAGTGCAGGGCGGGGACACATATCTCTTCCAATTATCAAGGGCTTCTTACATCAGCTACCTTGAAGTTACTACACTGATATACTGGTGTCAAGACTAACCCTTTCAAGTTAAAACCTTGGCTTTTGATTACATTCCCTGCCTGAATTTTTAATTTTTAATCCCAGTGTCAAAGTTGCTCTCTGAACTCTTTGAATACTACATTAGAGTTCAAAGGGAATAGAGACTCATTAAGAGATAAATAACACCTTGTTATTTTACAGGTTAGAATGTTGAGGCTGGAGGGGCTCATACACAGTCATTTCATTAGTCACAATAGGTCTGGGATTAGGTACTCAGTCTCTTGTCCTATTATATTATCTGGGCTATCTATCCTTTGACTAAGTTCTCCTTCTGCTTCTTCTTTGTTCATCTAGTTTAGATTTCCCGTCTTACTTTGAACTATGCAACACATGTGCATAGAATCAACACCTTGATTCTTAAATGTTCACCTGAACTTTGTTTCCACCTCTTTTTGATATATCTGAGTTCCATGATGTGGCATGGTGATTATGGAGAGTCACATATTACTACTGACTTGGAGAGATGGTCAGGATTTAGATCCCAACCCTTGCTATCCACTCGTTGTGTGATTAAAAAGTTGGATTCATTGTGCGTAAATGGGATAAAAATGGTATCCACTGTATAGCATTGTTGTGAGGATTAAGAGTCAGGATTAAATTATGTTTACTTCTCTTAGAGAAGGAGCTGATACTTAGTAAGTGTTATATACACATCAGCCATTACCATTCCATATCTGTGCCTACCCTTCACTTTAGCCTCCTATTGTTAGCTGTATTGTCTACATTCACATTTCTGTATCTTCCCTATTTTCTTTACTGATTATGTAGTCAACAAAATTTTATCGAATGTTTTTTTTTTCTCTGCCTAGTATATTCACAATGCTAAAGAATACTGAGACTAAAAAATAAAAGTTTTGGCTCCTAAAGAACGTACTTTTTAATGAGGAGAAAAATATGATATTATAAGATATTTTATGACAAGAGAGAAAAAATGGAGAATTTAATGGAGTCAAAGTTATAAGAATACAAGCGAAGTAAATGAGGTCAAGGAGGAGTGTGAGTTCGGAAATATACACACCTTTCCTCTCTGGAATAGCAATTCCCAAGACAAGGAAATGTTTCTCATGGAATCACAGATTCACGGAGCACCAAAGACATGTTGCTATCATGTGATCTAATTCTCATATCATTATCTAGCATGGAGAAATACTTTTTTTAAAAATAATATTTATTTTTGAGAAAGACAGACTATAAGCAGAATAGGGGCAGAGAGAGAGGGAGACACAGAATCTGAAGTAGGCTCTAGTCTCCAAGCTGTCAGCACAAAGCCTGACATAGGGCTCAACACCATGAGTGAGATCATGACCTGAGCTGAAGTCGGACACTTAACCCATTGAGCCACCCAGGTGCCCCCAGCATCAGGAATTTCTATGACCTCAGATAATCTCAAATTGGAAACAATCTTTGAAGCTACTTAGTTTAATGTATAGTCTATGTACTTTTCTGTGCACTGTCCACCGAATGAGGATTTTCAATGATTGGAAACACATTACCCTATAAGAAAGCCCATATCATTGCTGAATAGCTCTGGCAGAAAATTGCCCTCATTTAAACATTTTTTTTTTGTTAATGTTAATTTGTTTTTGAGAGACAGAGAGGGAGAAGGAGAGAGGGAAAGAGAGCATAAGTTGGGGAGAGGAAGAGACAGAGGAAGACACAGAATCCAAGGCAGGCTCCAGGCTCTGGGCAGTCAGCACAGACCCCTACATGGGGCTCAAACCCATGAACCACGAGATCATGACCTAAGCTGAAGTCAGATGCTTAACCAACTGAGTCACCCAGGCGCCCCGGAAAATTGCCCTCATTTTGAAGTAAAAACTTCCTTCTTATAATATTCTTACATTAATTCCAAGGCAAATCTATTTTTTAGTCTATTGATCAGCATTTCAAATAGTGAGGATTATATTTTTCTCTCTTATGACTTTTAAAGGCTATAGAACTATCATTGTTTAATCTTTCTAAGGGATCCTAATCTTCAAAACCAAGAAGCTATGCTAGAGCAGACCTGCATTCTTTTCTTTATTCCTTCAGAAATGAGAACAAATAAAATGAAAATAAAAAATATTCTTACAGGGGGTGCCTGGGTGGCTCAGTTGGTTGAGCGTCTGACTTTGGTTCAGCTCATGATCTCATGACTAGTGGGTTCGGAACCTGCATCTGGCTCTGTGCTGACAGCTCAGAGCCTGGAGCCTGCTTTGGATTCTGTGTCTCCCTCTCTCTCTGCTCCTCCCCCACTCACACTCTGTCTCTCTCTCAAAATAAATAAACATTAAAACATTTAAAAATATATTCTTACAGACTCTGCGTTGTTCATTTACATATAACTTTTTTAAACTTTCCCAAAGACATTTTCCAAATAAAGGCAACATAAATATTAAACAATCATTGCATAATAATCTAATTTCAATCATATATATGTATATGTATAGGTAGATATATAATTTTTGTTATTCAAATAAAACAAGGAAAAGAAATATTCAAAGAGTTGTCAATGTATATAATTGACAGTGTTTTTCTTACCAATTTTGTCAGTGCTTTGGAAATGACTATGGGTGATGGGCATTGAGGAAGGCACTTGTTGGGATGAGCACTGGGTGTTGTATGGAAACCAATTTGACAATAAATTATATTTAAAAAATTATATATCAAACCCTTCCTTAATAATAGCAGTAAGCATTAATGGCCACACCTGTATATGGATCCTCTTCTGAGTTTTCTTTAGCTACAGATAAATTATCAAGATCCAAATCTGCAAAACTACAGGGAATGGTCGCATTTTCATTATTAATTATTTTCCCTTTATTAAGTGTGGTTACTTAACTGGTTGTAACTACCCCCCCCAAATATTAGAGTATCAGTGTTAAATAGAAGCCTTTTATAATAATTCTAAAATTGTATCCATTATCAGAAATGATTTCTGATGGTCATCTTTCAAGATTATTGTATCAGACAAAAGATAGTTTCATTATTTTAAATTCCTTAAAAAATATATGAGTCTATGACTGGAAGTCTTTTCTGAAAAAATATTGCTAAAGAGTTAAGATAACTTGGAAATTATAGTGGAAAAAGCGATAATTATTCAACAGGAAGGATCGGAGAACATCCTTTTCTAATACTCTCTAGTCAAGATTTCTCAGGAAAAGTCACTTAATTATTCTAAGATACCATCTTCTCACCTCGAAAATGGGCTCTGGAAAAACACCTAGCCTATAAACCTTTTCTAATTTGCTTTCTAGCACATTGATCTTAGAAGGAAATAATTCCTAAACTTTACAATGTTATACAAATGAAATGCAGGTATCTTCATGGGATTCTTTAACCCTTGTAATAATTTGGCTTGCTTTTGATACTGGAGATAATTATTCAAACTTAAATATGTGATATATTATCTACTAATATGTAGGAAAAGGGAGAAGGGAGCATATACAAATCACTTATAAACATCACTACCAGGAATAGCCCAGGCAGCTAAACAGTTCTACTTCCTTTTTTTTTTTTTTTTTTTTGGTTTAATGGAAAAGTAATTGTTCCAAAACATATTAATTACTTTGCAAATTGTGAAACACTGTAATTATGTATGCATAAATTATTAGAGTAGTAGTATTGATTTTTGTAACTTAATATTAGGTACATATACTCCTTGGTAGAGCCCAAACCTATCTTTCCCCCCCTCCCTTCGTAAATTGCTTTCCATTAGTATTTGCCAAGTTTCTTTTGGGTGTCTTATAGATATCACTGAGAAAGGTAGCAGATGAAAAAAAAAAAAAGAGGAACATGAAAATCTCTGCACAATCTTTATAAGAGGCACATATTTGTGCCAGCCCACGGGAGAAATGGTAATATTGCCAATTAAATCTGGAGGTAACAGCATACCTATGAATTCAAAGCTGTTTCTTTTCACTGTAGCAAAATGTCCAGAACACCTGATCACATAAACTTTTTCTTAAAGGAGTTACAATGCCTCATAAAAACATTAAAATAATGATCCTCTACAACTTTTCTAGAAAAACAGAATTTTAACATAAGATAGTATTTCTGTCTTCCTTGCAAGGACATCTTGCAGAAAATTGGCTGTATGAATCTTCTTTGGTGCATAAAAATGTGTATTTTATCAGGTAGTGCTCATTCTGTGCTTACAGAAAATTGAAAGAAAGTTTATCCCTTATCTTAACAGAAAACAATTTTTTTCAGGACCAAAAAAGGATTGTTTTGTCAACCTGTATTTATATAGTCTTTTGTTCTTATGCGTGTAAACATAAATGATGCATCAGGAAAGACTGTTATATGCATAATCTAAAATAGCCTGACAGTTGGGGTAAAAAGTATGCGTAGAACAAAACGGAAGAGTGAGTATGGAAGTTGCTTACATAACCACATTGATTAGTTTGCAGTTAAGAACAGCATTAACATTCTGGAACAAAGAATACATTACAATTTTGCAATCTTAAGGTTTAAATGGTCTCTACAGAAGCATGTAAAATTTTAATTATAATTGTGCATGCATTTATTGCTTAATAAAAGGATTTAGACTATTTCCCTTCTGGGGTGGACTAATTTACTAGCTGCTTTAAACCAATGTTAAAAATTACAGAATAGTATATTCTCTTATATTTAACATCTATAAAAAATTTCTAAACAACAGACATAATTGTAATCATTGTCAAAAAATCAAGTAAAAATCAAAAGCAAGCTATAAAAATTCTTCCCAAGAAAACTGTAAAATGGAAATTAACGAAAGAGAATACTTTATGTAAAACAATTGGAAGAAAGAGGATAATCCCTTTAGTATTTATGTAAATGTATAATAAATTTTCCTCCAGTTTGCCAAATAATAATTTAGTGCATGCCATTAATTTATCTCTCAGCAAATAAAATAGCCCTTAGCTACATTACAACATATATGTTTACATACAATGCATTACATATGAAAGTTGGTGCCAAACTAAGTCCATGGAATATTATTATATTTTATAAATAAAATGTAGTAAAAAGAGGCAAGTATTTTACTCTGAAAAGTTAGATGTTCATACTTCTCATAGGCTATATACATTGGCATCCCAGGGTTTCTATATGAAGTAACTATTCATTATTTCTAAAACAAAAGCTAAATATACATTTTTACATTTGATAAAGCTATTAAATAATCTTTTTTCTGTCTATTTAAAGTAAAAAGAATGATAAACTTGTATATTTGTTTCCTCTTGCTCCTGTAACAAATAACCACAAATGTTGCGGCTTAAAAAAACACCCATTTATGACTTTATGATCTCACAATTCTGTAGTCCAGGCAAGGTGTGGCTCTGTTGGTGTGCTATTTCAGATTTCACAAAGCCAAAATTAAAATGTTGGCAAGGCTCCTTCACTTTCGGTCTTTGAGAGTGAATCTGTTTGAAGCGCATTCATAGAATTCAGTTCTATGTGGTTGTGGGACAGAGATCCCCATTGCCTTCTTGGCTGTTGCCTGAAGGTCATGGCTCAGCTTCCTGCATTACTGAACATGTCCCTTCCTCCATCTTTAAATACAGCAAAAGCAGGCTGAATCCCTACATTTCAAATCTCTCCTGCCTCTCCTTCTGCCTCATGTCTCTTCTTTCTTATTCTGCCACATCTCTGTGACTGACTCTTCTGGCTTCCTCTTCTACATTTAGGCACTCATGCCATTATGCTTGAATAATCCTAGATAATCACTCTGTATTGAACTCAATTAGTTACCTCAATTCCATCTGCAAAGTATCTTCACAGCAATACCTAGATTAGTATTTGATTAAATAACCAGGGAATTTTTACAAAGAGAGGAATCCAACAAAGGGGCTCTAAAAAAGTAGGAAAGCAGCTCCTGGCTATTGCTCATGGTCCTTTGGTGATGGACCCCTCACACACTGAGGTGTATCGGATGGAGCTCTAGGTTAGCCTTCGGTGAGTGCCAGGCAAAGACAGACTTCTAGCAATTCAGTGGATATTCAGGCTTATGGCTTTAGTGAAAAAGTGTGGACAGCCCTTTCAAATGGCTTCATCTAATAGCCTCATGAAAACTTTGAGACTGAGTCTGCTGTCAAAATGAAGGAGGTAATCTTATTAAACTTAGTGAGGCTAAGTAGTCCCAGTGAGCTGTCAGAGACCAGGCCCATGCATGATCCAGGAGGTCTCTATACTTGAGTTCCCATTGGGCCAGTGGAGACAGTGGCTTCTCTGCAGCTATGCCTAAGAGGTAGGTGGGCACTCCTGAGACCAACTCATGAAGACGCAAGACTCTAGCCAGGCCAGGTGTCACCCTGTCCTGTATGTACTATTTCCACTTCACTAGAGGAGACTCATGAGCTTCCTGTATCAGACAAATTGAGTCCTCTGTTAAGATCTATGACATGATTGGGATTTCTGGTAGTAAAACTACTTCACAACTATGAGTCACTTGCTCACTATCTGCTGAGCTTCTCTGATGGCTCTTTCCAATTAAGTTCTACTGAGATGGAATGAGGTGTGGCTACCATCCAACCTGAGAGATCTGTCCCTTGAAGATTGTGAGAAAAGACCTGTGGCACAATGACCAGAGCTTCATGGGGTACAGATGGCTATCTAGGCCACCACAGCAAATGTGCCATGTTAGTTTCCCTGAATCATGGGCTATGGCTAATGGTCTGGTTGTATGGTAAGGTCAGTGACAAGCCTCAGACTGGCATATAAAACAGGCCTTCTCACCTCTCTGTGGGGACCAGAGATTTAGATACAATTGTATCTTTTTGTTAACCATGTAGATGCTCACCAGAAAGTTTCTTACATAGAAAAAAGAGAACATAACCAATGGGCAGGCCATATTTGTCATCTAAACATAGAGAATGAATTATTTTTTTTCCCCAGAACAAACAGATGTGCTGGGATCCATGGAGGATATCACATGGAAATTCAGACAACATCCCAAACTGAGCCTATGGACTGCCTCTTCTGTCAGAAGCTTTCAGAACAGCATGGAAAAGCTGAATCACCTACCAGACTCTGGCCAAGAGTAATAATTCTACTCAGGGACAGATTCTTTGAGCCAATGGGCCAGGAAGATCTTTTCAGGAAGAATGTTGGGTCTGTCACCCCATATGGAGGAGGTTCTACTGGATCTTGAATGTAGTGTGAAACTTTCTCCAGGTTTGGTCTGGTCATTCCTGCCTGTACATTCCACTGACTTAGGCCACACTATGTGGGCCCTATAAGATAATATTTATTTCTCATTTGGGTTTCCTAAATACATTGCATCTAATACCAGCCCTGAAATTTGCAGCCCAACTTATACCCCCGTAGGTCTAATCACAGGGCATATGATATACTCAAGATGCTGTGTATCATTCACAAGCCACAGGGGAAGTTAAGTGTTTTAATGGAAAATAGCAGTAAGGTATAAAGGGCTGATGGGAAGGAACAAGAAAACCCCAACCTGGACCATGAATTTCAGGTGAGTAGTCTGGAGCAATGCAGTAACTATATAAAATAGTACTTCCCATTTGCCCTGCATGTTTGACCAGGCTGTCTGTCCCCTTATTTCAATTGTACACCCCATTTTTACAGCTATTGACACCTTGGACTTTACGGGGGACTCTACAAAAGTCTTCCATCCTCTTTAGCGTCTTTACAAAAATTCAAATAGATGGGCAATCAGGATGGCTATTAAAATGCGAGAGATAGAGACAGTAATCTCCTTTTCCATTTTCCCTTCAGGTGTAGAGCTTGAAGTTTTACCTATAGAAACCTTGAAAAGAATGGCTATCAACTTGAGATCTCTAGTTCAAACATTGTTCCTTACTGTGGCCCTGCTACTGTGTTCTTGGTAACCCCAAGGGATGGATATCAGCATATAAAATAGATTTGTCTTTTCTTCCTAAGAAGACCTTAGCCAGAAGACATGGGTTGACTACCTTTAGGCTTGGATCAAATGTGGTATTCCTGATCATGGATAGGATAGACTGTTCATTTTGCTCTTGATGTGGAGGATTCCCTCCAGTTCTGAACTGATAGTATATGAGTACCTTCAGCCTGAGTGCTACATATAAGAGTGGAAGGGGGAGGGTCTCAATTCTCTTCTCTTTCTCCTATGGGTACCCCATGTGACTTGCATCTCACTGAATTTACAGAGACACCTGTTCCAGGCAGTGGCCACTGCTCTGAATTTGAGTGGCTATTGAGTATATGACAACATCTTGATCCTACAGATAAACATTTGATTGTTGTTCCATTACATACAAGTGGATATTTGTCTATGGATCTTTCTGGTATCTCAAGTGCCACAACCTTATTTATCTTGACTCAAAGCATTGCTGCAAACTGAACTCTGGCATAGCAGTAGTGAAATGTGTCTCTAAAATTCCACAAATTCCTGTGACAGGTGGGAGTAACCAGAACATCTGAAACAAAGCACACCATCCACCATCAAGGCTGTTTTTGTTTTGTTTTTGTTTTTTCCCTTAACATAGCAGATTTTCCTCCCTATACTCATCCTTACCCTATTGTGTTTTTGCTAACATCTCATGTATATGGATCAATGAAACTAATAAAGTAGAAGAGTCAATTACAAAGTCCATAGGGCTTCTGGCTATCTAGAATAGATCCTAATGGATGTGGCACACCTTTTCCTTGGTAATAGTTGGGAATCATGGCTACATTCACTCTTCCAATCTTCCAATAAGGACACCTTACTGTCCTACTTGGGGTGATTTTGATTATGCCCCTTGTTGTTTGTTATCTTAGATTAACCAGCTCTGGTCACAGCCTCTCAGTTTTAGCTCATTCAAGCCCGTGATGGGTAGCCCATGCTTCTTGCTCAGGCCCTCAAGGACCAAGAGATGGAATTGAGGAGTCCAGCTCCAGGAACAAATCCTATATGTGATTTTTCAGGCCCAATCATAGGCAATGGCAAGGCTTTGGCTGGCAGGACTCATAAAGGAAAGCTTCCCTTCCATACCAGACTTGTTACACAGCTAAGGCATTACAGTTTCTGAAGAAAGTTGTAGTCAAGACTCACATCCCCAAGGCCGGCCATGCTCATACAGGTATCTGCATTCATAGCTTAGGCTCCCCCATTAAGAGGTCTCCTGATCAGGAGACTCAGCTGAGGCACTTCAATCTACCTTGACTCTGTACCTTTGCACTCCTAGCCCTTTCCCCTCACTTTCTCCTCTACTCAGTACTCCATAAATTAGTAGGAGTCTTCTGCTAGAGGCATCTTGGCAGTGGAACAGATTATCTTGTCTGTGCCAATCCACCTGACCCTTACCCAGTGCCATTCTTTATGGAAAAAATGTTTTTTGGGGGGAGCAAGCACAAGGTTTTACCTCTTGTTTTCACTGTCAGAGGATATGAACAAAGGCTCAACTATTCTCAGTTTGGAGTATTCTCCTAACTGAATAATTTGACATCTGGTTGCTTGATATATATAGGCTTCCCACCAATCCAATATTTTTTTAATTAGTATTTAGTATCTTTATTTTGTTTTGATTCCCTCTAGCTTCCATGTATTAGGACACTAGCCATAAATACAACTCTTAATCCTGTGACTACTCTTATAATAGGTCTTATAATAGCATCCCAAGGCATGGGGGAAGGGAAGTGAGGGGTAAGAGGTCTGGTAGGAGTGGGATCAGGCAAGGCATTATGGTAGTGGTAAGTTCTCCTCATATGATTCCCCATGATTCATTTGCTGTTACTCGACAAAGACTGACTTAAAATGTCTTGTAAAATTATATATATATATATATATATATATATATATATATATATATAATATAATATATATAAAATAATTATATATATATATATAATTGTAATATATATATAATACAATTTATATAAAAAGTTATATAGTGTTTGGGGTTCTTGGGTGGCTCAGTTAATCGTCAGATTCTTGATTTTGTCTCAGGTCATGATCTCACGGTGGTTCGTGAGTTAGAGTGCCTCTTCTGGCTCTGTGCTGACAGCACAGAGACTTCTCAGGATTCTTTATCCATCTCTCTCTCTGCTACTCCCCTGCTTGTGCACATACTCTCTCTCTCTCTCTCTCTCTCACTCTCTCTCAAAAATAAACATTAAAAAAGTTATATAGTTTTCTATCAAGCATTTTTTTGTATCAAAGACAATATTTTATCCACTTGATATGCCCTAAAGCTGTTATTACACAATGGTAAATTTAAATATTTACTGTAGCTTTACTGTTATCACAAATTTAAAAATTATTTGCAACATGACTGGTCATATTACAAGTTTGGAGCTATGTGTAATGCTTTTAGTTGAATTACCATCTGTATGTATTGCCATCGACGTTCTAGTAATTTTTATGGGATTCCACTAAATTCATAGTAATATCTGGATTGACTATAAAGCAAAAAAAAATTTATATTTAGAGAAATATTTTGATATAGGTGTCTCTAACACTAGATAATGAGAGAGAGAGAGAGAGAAATTGTAACTTATCATAGGCTAGTAAATAAGGTATGAAACATATAGATTATAATATATAATGTCTACATATGAAGAAATTAAACTAATGAGGGTTAAAGTGAGGTGTGGAAGGTCCTACAGTTGTAAGTTGTAGATAGATGATAAAATCTTATTTCAAAGAAGAATGACCCATATAAGTGACAGGGAAAGAATGGGAACTTGTCAATTGAGATAAATATAGGGAGAGGCAAGCCAGAAAATCCTGAACCCTAATTTTTCTGAACCCTTCCCCTCTAGATTGCAGAACAGTCCCTTCTCTTTTGCTACACAAACAGAAAAAAATAATAAATAAAAACCTTATCAAATATAACCAAAAAACATTAATGCCAAAGGTGGTTGGTTTATCTCAATTCCTTTCCTCACCAACTATCATTGCCTCTAGGTTAAAAACCAGAGTCAAGTCTTGGTACCATTTGGGTAGAGAAGTAAAAACTCTGATGCAGGAAGAAGTAACATCCACAGCAACGCAATTACAGGATCTGGTTAAGGGTATGAAAAAAGCAGGAAGGAATATGTTTTGGAATTGATCTTGGTATGAAGCCAACATGGAGGAATGTAGGAATAAAGATAAGACTATTTATGTGGGCCACTCATTATTTGGGATTCAACATACTGGCTAAGAGTTGATTTTAGTAGTGAAAATGGAAGCTACCCTGAAGTCTGTATATGATTATGCCCTACTGTAAATAAATTGGCGATGCTAGAACTGTATTTGCATATTATTGAGGAAGAAAAGAGAAATCAGAAGGAGGTGGAAATATTAAAATGGATTATGTGAAAGAACAGAAAATCCCTTCATTTTATACTCTTATGCCCTCTTGGGAGAGCCCAAAGAATAATGCTGAAGAGGGAACCATAATGTTAAGAAGGCTGGAGTTAAGAGTGGGAGGCCCTATAATCTTCCTGGAGTTTAGTGCCACTGGAATTACTGATATTCCAGCATGGTAGAATCTAGATGGCAGCAGTTAATTATCAGAAGCAAGATGGATATAATAAAAATAAAGAGTAGGAAGACCTGAATGGCATATAGTTTTCTTTGATCCATGAGAATCTATGGAATTGATCTTCAAGTATGTTGAGGTTAGATGGATGGCTTTTCACTCATATTGCTTCATTTGGGGAGTTAGAAAACTTGATAGCTGGTGATATGAAAGTGTATATTATCCACTGTAATGACAAATGCTAGTCCATACAATTTCTAGATCAAAACAAGTCCACAGATTCAGAATCTACTAATTTAAGGGGGAAACAAGAGCCCTTGAGAAGCATACCACAACCAGCATATACAAAGAATTTCCCTCTGATCCTTCCCCCGATGGATCTGCAGGCTTTGCTAGTATAGATGAGCACTGAGAAAAAGAAACGGGATACATTTGAGGACTGAAAAGAGATTTGTGGTGACACTGAAATGCCATAATGGTTTTTTTGGGTATAGTGGGGCCTATAGAAGCTGCATGCAAATGAAATTTTGCCTTGGTGTGGGTACAATGGTTCTATAGACCTTTCCTGTGATTATCTTCTTAGATATAAATGTGTAATTAAGATATGCTAACAGCTGGCAGAGCTCTCTCATTGATTCCCTGATGTGTTAGAAGACTGGTTCTCAAGTTTTTGCATGTATCAGAATGTCCTGGAAGCAGGGCTGGCTACCTGATTTGTGAGGCACAATGCAAAGTGAATGCAGAGTCTCTTTTTCAAGGAGCATGAAAAAATGGTGTTAAAGGTACATAGAAAGCTTTTTCTTTTCTTCCACTCTATCCCTTTTGATTTGTCTTGGTGTTTTTTATTTGCTATTTAATGTCAGTCTAAATAAAGAAAAGTTAACATTTTAAACTACTAGGGTGAATTTTACTCTACATCTTTATGTTGTACAATGCTAGATTTAAATGTTAATAGTAGAGAATTGAAGTCATATGCAGAAGAACCAAAATCACATAATTTGCACTTTGTATCTCATCTTCAAAGAGTGCCTAGTGTTGGTCAGAGGAAGGAAACATAAATCAGATTCAGGAACGATTGGAAGGAGGAGGAGTGCATCCCCTCAGGCCTGGCACCAGGCCTAGGTAATGCTCCCTGGTATGGCACAACCCTCCTGTATATAATGCCAAGGGGTATTATCACCCAGCTACTGATTCGAGAAATACTTTCTTCTCAATTCTCATCATCAGGAAAGAACAAAAGAAGTTTGTTTCTCCGTAATATAGGTGGCAGTACATTTTCATAATCACAGGACTCCTGTTATAATAGAACCATTTTCTGTCATAATAGAGTCTACAAAAACCTTACCTATCCTGACATTCCAAAAAGCATCATCACAGGTAGCCACTTTATTGATGATATCAGCGCCCTAATTGGGTTAGTGGCTAGTAAGTGAAACGTATTTTGGATAACCTAGTAAGACTCATGCATCCTGGAAGGCAAGTGCTAAATCCCATGAGGTTTCAAGGATCTGCTTCATCTGTGGACTTTACAATAATCTTACGGTCTAGAGTAGCAGGAGAACTTCTCTAGATAGCAAGTCATTGTCCTTCACTCATGTAACCAGTGAAAATGAGGCACAAAATGTATTAAGTTCTTCTGAATATTTTTAAAATTTATTTATTTACTTTGAAAAAGACAGAAATAGCACAAGTAGGGGAGGGTCAGAGAGAGAGGGAGACAGGGAATCCCAACCAAGCTTGCTCTGTGCTGCCAGCAAAGAACCCAATGCAAGGCTCAAACCCATGAACCATGAAATCATGACCTGAGCCAAAGTCAAGCGCCTGACATTTAACCAACTGAGCCACTCAGATGCCCCATGTTCCTCTGAATTTTATAAAGCATATAGGAATATGATTCAAATCTATATGTTGGTTGGTTCAGCAGGCTATCAGTTTCTAACGGGGCTAGTGTTTGTAAGGCCCAGTTATTCTGTAAGCTTTCCTCCATTTATACAATGCGACTAGACATTATTTTGCTCTGGAAGTAGCCATGGTGGGTAAGAAGTTGGGAAGAGAATCTATCAAGTCTCAGTGATAAAATTATGGTTTGAACTTCTCAGTACTACCCTCTGCAATCAAGAATTGTTCTCTGAGCAAACAGCTCTTGGAACACTGTTGAGCTCAAGTGATGATTAAGGATCTTACCATGGAACATCCAGGGACTATGAAAATTGTTTTGGTATTATTAAATCCATTTGATAATAATGAGAAGTAATCATAGAAACAATCCATTGTACAGTGCAATTTCACAATGGAAGCATTGCATTTAAACCAGGCTTGAGCAGGTCTAAAAGGCACTAATAAGTGAATGCCTGTTCCTCAACTAGTATGTATGGTCCCAAGGTTTTTTTTACAATAAACTTATGGAAAATGAAACAATTCAGTCCTAGTTTAGAAAAGGGATGGCATGGTATATCAGTGCTAGCCAGGACAGTGATGAAAGTATATTTTTAATAGGCAAATCTGTGAACATTTCACTTAGATGCCTACTTTGTTGGAAGAGAGAAATAGTCTAAGTCACACATAAACTTCTGAGCACGAGCAAATAGCTTGACTGGCTATTGAGAAGCCTGAAAGGAACAACAGAGAAAGATCAGTGACAAGGAGATCTGGAGTACCCTTATGTCAATAGATATACTCAAGTGATCATAAAGTAAAAATCTTTCTTAAGTGCCCAGCAATAGCATTCATTACAGAGGAGGTTCTCAATGATCAGGCACCTAGTATAACTTGTACCATGGACATCAGCTATATTAGTTTCTATGCCATCTCAGTGTTACAATGGGCCCACAAAAAGATGACCATGGTAGCAAGCATAGAAGTTATATATGGGTATGAAAATATGAACTCCCCTTCAACAAAGCTGATCTAATTATATTATTGATAATTCCTAATATGGCATAATTCTTTGAAGAAGACAATCTAGCCATCTGGTGGAAAAGTGGATTATTTTCTGGAATAGATATATACTCTGGACATAGGTTTACATCTTTGGCTTCTCAGCACCAATCTCTTAGAGAATTCCTGATCCAATGATACAGTGTGACTGGCAAAATTATGACTGACAAAATTTCGTTGAGAAAAGAAACCTATTTTATGATAAAGGCAGTACAAAAAAGGACTCCGGAACATGACATTCATTGGTCTTACCATATCACCCATGAAAAAATGCATGTCATTAGAAAATGTCAAGGGTAATATAAATAGTATTATATAAATAATGTAATATACATAATATAAATGTAACTAATATTTATTTTACTATGACAGGTGCTTTACTCATACTATCTTATTTGGTGTTATTTTCTGTGTATAAGTAATGAGGCTCATAGAGATTAGGAGACTTATCCAAGGATACAAACCTTGATAAGTGATTAATTTAAACCTAGAATTATGTATCTTCAAACCATTCCTCCTTGTACTTAACTTTGTTTGGGATGGGGTTATATTATCAAGAACTAGGGTAGGTAGATAAATTTCCAGGAATGAGTCAGCTAATAAACATAATAATGAAGAGTTATAGAAAAATTGAAAAACAAAAACATGTATGAGATGCTTGGGGGACAATGACAATCCTGGTCAAGGGTAAACAGATGGCATATCTGGGGAGAGCAAAAGAATAAAGGTAGACTAAGCAGAGCGGGATTAGGTGCAAGAGGCTGAATGTCAACCTAAATTTTAACATCAATTTGCAGTCTGGTTGACAAATACATTGATGAACCTTCGGCAGAAATTAAGGTGGTCAAGAAAGACTTAACATCTATTAATGTACAAAGAGTTTTTACAAGATTCATTGCTTTTGAAATAATAAGGTATAATATATGGATACTATTTAGCAGAAATGTAGAAATATAAGTTCATGAAAAGTTAGGTTTTGGGCAGATTGGATCTGGAGTCATTTTAATTGGTAGAGAGTCAAAGAACTTGTATAGTTTGGCCAACATTGCTGATTTAAGGAAAAGGAAGAAAGGGAGATATTCATGAAACAGAAAAAGCAAGCAAAAGAAAACTTTAAGACAGTTGAATTCATACACTGAAAAATACAGAAAGTTGAAGGAGAATGAAAACAGAACAAGCCCATTGATTTTCCATTAGTATCCTTAAAGATCACTTTCAGAGGTGCCTGGGTGGCTCAGTTAGGTAAGCATTCAGGTCATGATCTCACAGTTCCTGAGTTCAAGCCTTGCATTGGGCTCTGTGCAGACAGATCAGAGCCTGGTGCCTGCTTTGGATTCTATGTCTCCCTCTCTCTCTACCCCTCCTCTACTCTCTTTCTCCTTCTCTCTTTCTATCTCTTATTAATAAACATTAAAAAAAAAAAAAAGGACTTTCAGCCAAGTGGTGGGTGTAAAAGCTTGATTGTAAGAATTCAGAGGCTGGATAATCAATTTAGTACTAACAGAAGCAGAAGACTATTTGGAGAACTACAGTGCTGGAAAGAAAATGTTTGATACCATAGTTTTACAGCATAAGACTCATCTACTTGACTAAATCCTTGATAATTGTCTCAAACCTGGAACAAATTAGGTGTTGAACATTTTTTTTGTTATGTTTCTTTTCTTTTCTTTTCTTTTCTTTTCTTTTCTTTTCTTTCTTTCTTTCTTTCTTTCTTCTTCTTCTTCTTTTCCTTTTTTTTTTTTTTAATAAAAACTTGTTTGGACTCTCTTACAAAGTAGAGGGAGGAGCCTGTTGAGAAACTGAATACAATCATAAGAGAACTCAAAATTTAAATAAGGGTAAGGAAAAGGCAGAAGCAAATGAGATCATTAAAAAAGATAATTCCTGTAAAGAAGAATGATTGTGATCACTTTAACCAAAAGTTCAAAAAATGAACTTGTCAGTATATTAAAATGCATCTTTGGATTTTAGTCCTGAGATTTTATTACTGGATATATGTAGAATTCCAAAGGATAGAGAGTAAATAAAAATGAAAGTACACAGACCATGAGAGAAATAAAATGGAGAGAGCAGCTAAATCCAAGAAACACAGTATTAAGGAAAATATAGACTGAAACATTCAACTGAACCATAGTGGACTTGTATCAATGATCATGACATTATTTCTTAAATTTCTCATGCACATTTAAAGGAATGCTTACTAATATCTGTGATGAGCACTCAGTGATGTATGGAAGCATTGAATCACTATAATATGCCTGAAACTAATATTCCACTCTATGTTAACTAACTGGAATTTAAATAAAAACTTAAAAAAAAGAATGCTTATTGTATGCCCTCTATATTTAAGGAGGCATACTGGAAATTATTTGGAAATATCACTTTTAGTTTAGTTTTTATAAAGCAAATATAACTGCTATGAGATTTTATATTGATATGTAAAACAGATATTTTTTTTTATTTTTAACTTGAACACTAAAAAGAGACTCTATAAAAGATTTATGACAATGATTCTATATTCATTATTTCATGAGAACAATTCATTAAGGTTAGAGGTTGAAACTTTGCTGAGGTCGAGAAATATGAAAGCAGAAAAATCCCTTACAGAGTTACCTCGTTTAAATTTTATGAGTCTCAACCAGGGCATTATTAGACAAAGCTGAAATAATCATTAGGAATGTTCTCACCTTAAGAATAATGGAATCTGAATATTAGAGGAATGTATATGTATTTCAGCTAGATTCCTATCTTGCAAACCCCTCTTCAGTATCCTTAAGTCTCCAACATTCCTCATTCTTCCCATCAGAAGGAACTTTCTACCAATTGAAGGAATTGACACCAACCATTACAAAAAGCTTTAAATTGAATTCAGATTATTCTCCATGCATCTTATTCCTACCAGTCCTGGTACCATACAAGGACAGAACTCCATACAAAATTAAGTAGCTGTGAGTTTACACTTTGATTCTCAAAATTGTTCTAAAAAGTAGAAACCTCTTTGGCCATCCATGTTCACCTTTTGAGGAAACTCAAGCACAGAGAGTAAAATATTCTAAGTTTACACAGCTTGTGTATGGTTGAGAAGGGCTGCACAGGGTTTTATTTCTAGCTCCAGGAACTCACACTTAATCTCTAAGTTATTTTGTCTCTCAGTATGGCTTAAATAAAATGCTGCTGAACTATATTGGATTTGTATCAATTATCATAATACAATTTATTTAACTTGGGGGGAAGACTTATCACGGATGGTTTGTAGTTACTCTGTTCTCTGTGATAGCTCCCATAGCTATAGTTCTGCAATAATGAAATGCCTTCCTGAAATAACTAGAGAAAATAAAACTGACTACCTCATGGTTATCCAGAAGAAAGAAATTGAGAGAACAGTTAAAATTACTTTTCTTACATTCTTTCTATGTTGAGTAAATTCAGTTTGTTTCATACCTTTAAGCCACATAAAACACACAAAAACAATATTTGGGTTCGTTTGGTTTCAAGTTTATATAATGTTCATCAGAAGACTCCAAGCAATGGCCTTGCCTAATACAGCAGAACGTGAATAGAATCTAAAGGTTGATTTTTCAAGTGTGGTGTGCAGATCATGTGCTTACTTGTAGTAACAGTGCTGATAATATGGGAGTGCTCTTTGATTTTCATAAATTTTAATTACTAACCTTTAATTTTTAACTCGGTTTTTAAAAATACATGTGAGGGGCGCCTGGGTGGCTCAGTCAGTTAAGTGTCTGACTTCAACTCATGTCACCATCTCGCGGTCCGTGAGTTGGAGCCCCGCGTCGGGCTCTGGGCTGATGGCTCAGAACCTGGAGCCTGCTTCAGATTCTGTGTCTCCCTCTCTCTCTGACCCTCCCCCATTCATGCTCTGTCTCTCTCTGTCTCAAAAATAAATAAACGTTAAAAAAATATTTAAAAAAATAAAAATACATGTGAAGGAGAATACCATGCACTGTAACTTGGGGGTGATCTTTCTTTTGTTTATGTTCTAAATTGACCAAACACTGGGCCGGGAAGCCTGGGTAGCTCAGTTGGTTAGGCATCCGACTTCAGCTCAGGTCATGATCTCAGGGTTCATGGGGTCGAGCCCCACATCAGGCTGTGTGCTGACAGCTCAGAACCTGGAGCCTGCTTCAGATTCTGTGTCTCCCTCTCTCTCTCTGCCCCTTCCCCACTCACACTCTGTCTGTCTCTCTTTTTCTCTCAAAAATAAATAAACATTAAAAAATAAATAAGTGAATAAATTGGCCAAATGCTGGGGCTGGTTAGATATCATATGTAGTTATTAATATTAAAAATTGGATATGATGATTTCTCCCTATCATTTATTTTAAAACATTTATTGATTTTCATTCCGTCACAAGCCTTTGTGTTGAAAAGTAACAAGCCTTTGATTTCAATTAGCCCAGCCTATACAAAAGAATCAGATTCCTGCCGATTAACTCCTGTCATTTGAGATGATTGCAACTGTGATGAACTTGGGATTTCCTGCCTTATATTCTTAAGATACTGAATATATTATTTAATATTCAACTTGGTGAGGTGGGTAGTATGATTATTCATTCCCTTTAATAGGTGAGAAAAGTGAGTCACATTAAGACTTCTTGCCTTGAACAGTTTTCCAAAGTGATTATATTAAAAAATACAGGCATTCTGCTTACAAAGTCCATGTTCTTAATCATGTATCGGGTATCTCCTTGCCAAAATAATAGCTGATAAATAGTTAGGAGTAGAACACTGAAATAAATTTACTAAGTTTAACAAATTTACGCTATCACAGCAACCCAGAGATTCTTTTAACATGATTGTCACACTAATCAATTGATGTCCCCAAATCAACCCTGTGTACCAAAATCTCCCAAGGAACTAAAATAACTGGCATAAGAATTTTGATCAGCAAAGTGACCTCACATAGTGAATTTTTAATAGGTAAATACACTATGTGTTTTCTTTCCTTCTTAACATCCCAGGAGAACTTCCCACTTATTAAGCAGTCACCGAGGTTTCACATGATTCACCTAATAAGTATTTAACAAGACTGGGCATTTTAATTATAGAAATTAAGCTATTTCTGTGACTCACGATTCCTGGGGAAATTTTTATCAGCTAAAAATCATCAGAAGAGCCGCAATTCCTGTTTATTATTTTATTCAGTGGGTCAAGGAAAAGGAATTCACAAAGTAGATTGACAGGGACATTTGTGAGAAAAATCTTATTTTATTTTATATTACTTTTTTGCCCCTTCAAGACCAAACTGATCAAGGGCTGTATTTTTAAATTAATATGCAGGGAAACAGGATTAGAATGAAATATTTAAAAGTAATCATCTTATAGTGATATTTTGAGTTGTTTCCTTTGATTATTTAGGCTTAGTTTTAGATTTTCTAAGTTTCTGGAATTAATACATTTTTAATAATGAGAAAAAAACTATGATCTTAGAATTATAATTTTATAGCCTTTACTTTATTTTGGATACAAAAGCTTTTAAATATGGTGTATTTATTATTCTTTCATTCTTTTTGGCACTGAAATAGAAAGCTAACAAAAAGGTAAAATTTCTACCTTGATTTTTACACATGATACTTTCTTCATTTGCAATGAAAATTCATTTGATTGTAGTGGTTACACATACTTTGGACACCTTGATCCATTTTATCAAGTCTACCTAAAACAGTAAAACTCTTGATGGACTAAAAATATATATATTTCATTTGGATTTCAGGTAAAATTAGCAAGCTTTCTCAGCTGGTAAGAATATTAGCATATTACCACATTTTTAAATCGTTTGTCTAATGCTACAAGAAATGAGCTTATTGCTCTGATTTAAACATTTATTTTCACATCAATAATACTATCAATGATCTTTAAACTTTCCCTTAAATCTCAGAAGTTTAGATTATCTTTGTAATCTCTAGCATATATTTCTTCATAAAGCATTGGTATAATCTTTTTTTTTTTTTTAACGTTTATTTATTTTTGAGACAGAGACAGAGCATGAACTGGGGAGGAGCAGAGAGAGAGGGAGACACAGAATCGGAAGCGGGCTCCAGGCTCTGGGCCATCAGCCCAGACCCCGACGCGGGGCTCGAACTCACGGACCGCGAGATCGTGACCTGGCTGAAGTCGGACGCTTAACCGACTGAGCCACCCAGGCGCCCCGCATTGGTATAATCTTTACCTCATTAAACAAACAAACAAACAGATAAACAACAACAACAAAAGAGTTGACACAGTTGGCTATATGGGCCCATTGATGGCTAATATTTGTGGGCAAAGCTCTATAACACAATTTTGAATATTTACCTGATAGCTCTTCATTTTTAAAAGTATTTGACCTTTTGAAGTATTAAATTAAATACAAATTAAATTTGTATCATTTTACAAAATTCGAGATCGCTCATAAAACTACAAATAAGTGTGCTATACTGGCAATTAAAATACTGTGAGCAGTGTTGACATTGGCATAGCAAATTTCCAAAATGGCAAACACCTATGGTAATATTCTGAACGGATGATATTTACATTATTTCTTCTATTTACATGGTAATTGCATTCTTCAAAAAATCCTTGGGAATATTTAATTCATATAAAATACTGAAAATATTTTGTTTATATGTAAATTTTACTCTTGGTTTCAGATAATTCTGAATAGCTGTCCCACTTACATTAATGCTTGGTTAGACATCTGAAAATCATGGATGGAAATGGACAATTCTTCATTGTGCACAACTAATAATGTTGTAAGAAAGTTAGCTGCAATGTAGATAATACAGATTCTTTGGGAAAATTTGGAGAGGGTAGAGGAAGTGGATATAACCAGAGACATGATGATTTAATGAAATGGAGTGTTAAAGAGTGCTTGGGTGCCTTGTAAGGAGTTAGGGCTTTATCCTATAGGGAACAGAAGACCAATTCACAGAATGCCCATCTTTTTACATAAAAAAGATCATATTAGCAGGATGCAGGGTAGATTATAATAAAACAAAATGGAGACGTGGAAAATTTGAAGGGATTTCAGGATAGGAGGTGAGGTCTCAGGATAGGAGTTGTGGTTTGTGAATAATTATTGAAATCATAGACCATGGATATACTGAAAGAGTAGAGAATAGTAAGAGAAGAGAAGAAAGACCAGAATCCTAGGGGTCAAGGGCAGGGGGAGGGTGAGAGTAGCCAAGGAAAGACATTGAGAAACATGTTCAGAGAGTCAGGAGAATGAGAAGCTGCAGGTTAAAGTGTAATTATCAATTATTAGTGTTGTCATTTATGTCTGAATATGGTGAAGAAATGGTATTTGAGAAGAGTTGACAAAAGAATTTGTTTGTTAGGCATTTATGCTTTCTATCTCTGACCTGATTCAACATTCCAGTCAATTCTATAAACTGGGAAGTATAACAATTACATAGTTATGTATGGGAAGAATTTGAGTACAAATATGAAAAACACTTTCACTGAAATAAAAAAAAAAACTTGGGGGCACCTGGGTTGGCTCAGTCAGTTGAGTGCCTGACTCTTGATTTTGGCTCAGGTCATGAACCCAGGGTCGGGGGATCTAGCCCAACATCAGGCTCCATGCTAAGCGTGGAGCTTGCTTGAGATTCTCTCTCTCTCTCTCTCTCTCTCTCTCTCTCTCTCTCTCCCTGTGCCTCTTTCTCTCTCACTAAAGAAAGAAATTCTTTGTTGAAAGATAAAATGAAATATATAATATATATATTTTATGTGTTATTACATGTTTTCAACAAATATATCTTATGCACTTACACAGTAACCAAAAGTAACGCATATTAATAATTAGTACTGATTTAGACATCAATTTCCAAAATTATAAGGGATGTTGGTTTATACTGTTTTTGTTTCCTTTGGTAAATAAGGGCCAAACAATATAATAAGTGAGTTCCTCTTTACCAATATTTCTTCCAAACTGATCAAATAATGTAGATTTGACTGCAATATTTTGCCTATCATTTTACAGTGTTAAAATAGAGTATTTGTCCTTTCTTAGACTATATATTCTCTATACATTCAAAATATTACTTAAAATAATCTTGAATATTAATACACTTACATTATACATATTGATAAAAGTACTCATTATATTTAAGGTAAATCCTGGTTCTCTATGTGGCTTCAACTAAATTATGACAACTCTTTATTTACTTACATTATATACAAGTAATATTATATAGATATATAATAGAATTATATATTAAAAGTATTTCATTGGATGTTCAAAAGAGAGAGAGAAAGACAAGAAAAGAAAGGGGAATAAAACTGTAAGTTAGATGCTTATTTGTCATATTTTAGCCCAGAGGAAATCTTAACTGCCTCTAATTTATGGCAGAATTTGTGCAGAATAAGCACACCTTGAGATTTTATTCCAAGTGGATCTACATCCACATAAATAATATTTCTGGAGTGAAAATATAATCCAGTTGTAAAATATTTCACATAATACTATTCCAAAGAATTTTCTTTCAAAATTACAACATAAGGGAGGTTAAACAGCAAATATCTCCAGTAAAGAAAATAAAGGTCACAAAATATATAAAAAATTACATAATTATTAAAGCAGAACATATTCAGACTTTGCAGTCATTATTGTTTTTCTACTGGGGAGAGTTAAAAAAAAATCTTAAAGTCCAGATCTTTTCTCATTACTGAAAACATCAAAATGTTTTCCCAATAATTTATCAAATGTTAATTATATAGATCATAAAAATGTTCCTATTCATTCCATGAATGACATTTTGTATCCTGGAAAAAATTTGAGAATCTTTTTAATGGTATAAAAGTCTCTATTTTAAGATACAACTATGTAATGAGGCTAAACCAAAAAATTGCATTATAAAGAACTCTGAGTATATGAAATTCATTTTATGAAGCTAGTAAAAGCAATGCATTAAATCCAGAAATTATCATTAATTAATATGTTACTATATCTTTTACTCATTTTTATTGTTCTTGTTTTCTTTTCCCAAGCCTCAGATCAGGTATTAAATTAACTGTGAAGTCCTTCTTACATTCCTTAGGCCAGAATCCCCTCCTTTGTGGTCTCCATATAGTCTGGCAAATCCCACTGCACTGAAAACTTTTTGTACTAGAAAAAAATATTGTCATGTTTAACATTGCCTCAGCATCTGTAACAAGATGCCTGGATGGCAAGATGCCTGGCCTTGGCCTCCAAAATTTAACAAATTTCCAATGTTTGCAACCACGTAGTGAATGGCCAATCTACCACAGATAAAGAATTTCATATGAAGTTTAAAAATATATTTAAAGAAATCTATCAGAGGGGAAGATAGCCATAGAATAGGAGACCTTAGGCTGGCCTCATCCCATGAACAGAACTAAATAACTATCAAATTATCCTAAATACCCCAGAAATCAATCTGAAGACTGGCAAAACAACTCTACACCTAAAGGTAGAGAAGAGGCCACTTCAAGGAAGATGGGAAATCAGACATGGTTTGGAGGAGAAACGGACAGCTGCTGCTGTGGTAGGGAGGGAGGTGAAGTCACAGAAAAGGGCAAGAGAATCACTAGCACACAGGGGAGCTCACCAAGGGAAAAGGAATCGCCATAGCAATTGGTTTGGAAAGCAAGAATTTCATGAGTTCTTGCAACCAGCGGGTCTTACAACCTAGAGTTCTATAGGTCAGCAGGCTTGGCTCAAGTAGAGCCCAGAGGCATTGTCCAGGAGGACAGAAAGTAGGGCAAATAGCCTGCAAACATAAAGCATGGAAAGAGCAATGTAAAGAGTGTCTGGGGTACATGGTGGGAGGTTATTTGCTCATCTCAAAATGTGTTCCAAAGAGGCAGCATTCACAGAGACCCTTGCGGGAAGAGAGCAACAGGCAGGTGCCAATCCCCTCCACTGCTGCTCAGCATAACCACAGAGCCACCTACTGGAACCTAACTTGGTTATACCAAGCCCTGTCTCTGGTGCTCTGGAAGAACCACACTTCCCAGTCACGATTGCCTCCGTCCCAGCAAGGTGGGCCCCTCTGCCAGAGGACCAGCCCAAACTTCTTCTCACATCACATCTCCTAACCAGGAGTTTTGCAGAGCCTCAGTTCTGGCAGCAGTGATGACAAGGTCTCATTTCACAAGAAGACCTGAATGGTAAGGGTAAGGGACCAAACACTGCCCACAACAGGCAAAGCAAGCCTCTGCAGACTGGCCTGAAGGATAAAATGGCCGGAACCAACAACAGAGCCCATGCAGCATTCAGTGGAGACACTTCCTCAAGCGCCAGGTCCTGGGGAACAGGGCACACTACACTTCAGGGCACTATAGGACCTCTTCTTCATAATGTTATTACCCTCTAGAACAGGTGACATAGCTGACTTTCCTAACACAAGAAGCAGACACAGAGACTTAGACAAAATGAGAAGACTGAGGAATTTGTTCCAAATGAAAGACAGGGAGTGGCTGGGTGGCTCAGTCACTAAAGAAAACCAGCAAACCATGAAAGAAAGATAAGAAAGGATCAGAGAAAATGTTCAGAAATCACGAAACAGGTAATAAAATGGCAATAAAGACATATCTATCAATAACTACTTTGAATGTAAACATACTAAATACTCTGATTAAAAGACATAGGGAGACAGAATGGATAAAAAAGGAAAAAAAGGAAAAAAAAAACAACAAAAAACAAGACCCATCTATCTGCTGCCTACAAGACACTCATTTTAGACCTGAAAACACCTGCAGATTGATTGAAAGTGAGGGGATGAAGAAACATCTATCATGCAAATGAATGTCAAAAGAAAGCTGGAGTAGCAATACTTATGTCAGACAAGATGGACTTTAAAACAAAAACTGTAACAAACGACCAAGAAGCACACTATGTAATAATCCAACAAGAAGGTATGACAATTGTAAAGGGGGGTAATCCAACAAGAAGGTATAACCATTATAAATATTTACGCACCTAACATGAAAGCACCTAAATACAGAACACAGTTAACAGCAAACATAAAGGAATTAAAAGTTTGCAGTATAATTTTGCTGTGTTCTCTCTTTCTCCTTCTGTATAGGTATGGATTCACACCATAAAATCAAGGCATACAAATATATGTATATGCAAAACCTTTTTCTGCTATATAGTTTTCTGCAAAATTTTTATTTTTCCTTTGGTATAACATTATGACTTCACATGTGAGGCTTATAGATAGTTTAGTCATTTCAGTGATTTACTTTACTAAGGTATGTGATGTATACTTTATTGTCCATACATCTGGACTTATATTTGTATTTCTGTAGCACTGAATCCTAAAATTGGGATCAATTTATTGTGGGACACCCCACAATTGCTATTTTGATCAGCATGGCCAAATTCAGAATTTACATTCTTAACAATGATAGAAATATTGTAATTTACCTCACCTTCTTGATAATGACTGTTATTAGACTTAAATTCTGTTGATTTATTTTTGATAACCTTATAGGAGAAAAGTAAAATAGCATGTTTTTACTTTAATTTTCTTTTACTTAATTAGCACTAAATTTTGGCTTTAGTGCTATGTACTATATCCCTTGGTTTTTATGTTTTGCCACATTTTTAATTGGTTGACTCATTTACTAAGTAATTTGTAAATCTGGTTTATATTATTAAGGTTAATCTTTTTTTATTACATATTTTAAACATTTTCTCACAAAATGCCCCTTGCATTTTGTCTCATATAAGCTGGACTTCTATATGCACTGTTTATTTTTGACTGGCCATGAAACTGAATGTTGCATGAGGAAGCAACAAAGTAGATGACTTTATTTATTTATTTATTTATTTATTTATTTGCCTTCTTTGCTTTGCTAGCACTTCACAAAAGGATATCCTTATAAGATCAGTTTATGTCAGCTAATTGAAGATGTTCTTGATAACTGGACTCCTTTCATGAAACCACAAACCTAATATAGTTTAGAGTCAACCACAACAATTCAATGTAATTAAAGGTCAGGCTCAACTGGACTTAGTGTCTAATCTCATCAGGTGCTTTCTGCCTCCACAACATTTCCAAAATCCTCCTTTCTAAGAGTCTGAATACAGCCATCTCCTAAAGAGATTATTGCAGTGGCCTAGAGCAATTCTCCCTTCTAGTGTGCCCTCCCTGTAATCTATAAACTACATTCTCCTTTCCCTCATCTTTGTACCACAATTTGTAGAATTCTTATAAAAAAAAAAGCTGTCAAAGTCTCCCATTCAATTATAGGAGAAATATTCAAGTTTTTTTTATTATGATAACAGAATCCCTTCAGAGTTGATAATCTAATAATTTTCCAGCTTGTTTTCAGAAACTACTTCTCACATACTCCTTAATCAAACATACAAACTCTTCAAAATTCTGAGCAATATTTTGTACCTCTATAAATTTTTGGAAATACAATTTCTGTGTCTCAGTAGTATGTTTCTGGATCACAAAATCGGAAGAAAAGACCAAACTTGTGGACCATCTTGGACTAATTTGGCATTTTTCCCCAGGAGTAGCAAGTATCTGAAGGCTGGCTGTTCTACTTTTCAATGTTAGGCTGAATGAAAAGAGCTCTGAAAATTTTACTCCCTTTTCTATACTATGTAGACTACTCTTTCAGAGCATCTGTGTATTTTATGTGGAATATTTATGTCCTTCATTTATTTGTAATATTTGTGGTTGTTACACATGACGATGATGATTACTATCAAAAGGAAACATTTGTATCTGGGACTGATATGTGTCCAGAACAGATGCTGTCAATTTTCCTTAACTGATTGCTTTTTTTTTTTTTTTTTTTTTTTTTTTTTTTTACCTGACATAGTCTGCATTCTATCCATGGACTTTAAACTGCATTGGTTAGATTGTTGATTTGTGTTTTTTTGTTCAGCTGTGAAGTTGCTTGAATGGAAAAGATAAATAAGACAGGTGGTAGAAAAATCCATTTTTGGGTACACTAGTAACACCAATTTTCTCTACAAATAGATGGAATCCCATATCACACAGCCAGGACCAGCTCTGGAGGAAGGTCTAATAGTAAGATCAGGAGAGTGTCCTGAGACTTCAACTCAGGGGGCAGGAGCAAGCCAGGGCAACCTGAAGCAGTCTTCAGAGCCTCTGTCCAAAACAATGGACTCAGATATTTCTGTTCTCTATTTGTCCCTGCCCCACCTTCAAGTTTAGGTTATATCTGGTCCAATCAGTCAATCAATCAATAAGTAAGTAAGTAAGGTTATACCTGGTCCAATAAATAAATAAATAAATAAATAAATAAATAAGGTTATACCTGGTCCAATAAATAAATAAATAAATAAATAAATAAATAATACCTGGTCAAATAAATAAATAAATAAATAATACCTGGTCAAATAAATAAATAAATAAATAAGGTTATACCTGGTTCAATAAATAAATAAATAAATAAATAAATTAGGTTATACCTGATCCATAAATAAAAAAATTAATAAGTAAGTAAGTAAGTGATTAAGTAAGTAAGTTTCTTTCAGCTCTGCTTCTTCCACCATTTTAATTTAGCTGATGAAATATCATTGGGGTGCCCTCATTTTTCTTATGCCTCAGCCATGTCTTTTCATATTCTCCAGAGTAGAACCCACTGCCCCACACAACCTGCCTGCTTGCATGATGATATAAACTGAAGAAGAGGTATGCCAACTTGGTGCCTCCTTTTATATTTGGCCTAATATTTACTTGATTTGGCAGCCTTTTTTTTTTTTTCTTCAGAGCTTACATTATTGAGTTATTATAATTCACTAGCTAAAGCACAGGTGAATTTTCTCCTTTATTCTGTGTGTTTACATCCATTTTGGAGAGTTTTGTGAATGGAGTTACAAAAACAGCGTTTACTCTCTTTACCAGAATTCCCACCCATTGAAAACGTATGTGAGCTTGTCAATCGCTAAATTTTGGAAGACAATAAGTGAATCCTAGGTTCACCCATTTTAACAGAAAATTAAGAAAGTAAATAAATGTGTAAAGATATAAAGCATTAGTCCTTTTGTAGTTTACAGTGTTATTTTAAAAGATATTCAGGCAGTACTCAATGAAATGGTATAATGAAACTCACATCCCTAAAGCAATGTCACCATGAAGGATTAGGCAATGTTACTTCGCATATATAAAAATGGAAAAGGGGGTAAAAAAGTAATGTGGAATTTTCCTTTGGTTGAAAACAATTAAGAAAGCTAAGTTGATGAGTAATATGTAAGGCATAATGGGTTTTCTAGGGTATTTGTGTTTGTTTTGATATGTTCTTAGAAAATATTAGATTTTACATAAATTTATGACTGTCTTGAGCTCTTTACATTATGGAGATGTATATACATATGGCTTTTTATACTAAACATGGTCACAGAACAAAGGGTAACAGCGAATGAAAAGATTCTGATTCATTGAATTTTTCAGTCTCAAATATTCTTACGAGAAAAAGAGAGAGGTCAGCAAACATACCTGTTTGTTCACATATTATCTCTGACACAAAATACCTCACAAACATTAATTCTCCTCTGTATGCCCTCATAAAGTAAAGGCTGCACATGAAATAAACAAGAACATTTAATATACAAATACATAAGCAGTCATAAATGTTAACCCCATCCCATTTTAGCATATTCATAAACTCTATTTCTGCATAACAATTAACACCTCATGCTGTTTCAGCACCAACTTGGCAGATAATGAGGCTTCTGTATGTTAAAATGTAAATGATCTTACTGACCAAATAACAGGGGACATATATTTCTTCTCCATAAGAAAGTCTAGCCAGTAAAAAAACTAAAGCAGGGCTGCAACTGCAATAATTTCCTTTGGAATCAATTAAAAACTTCTTCCTTCAGTAAAAAGAAACATCATCAAACACTTTATTAGAAATCTGATAAATAAAGTCACAGCAGGTCAAGTCACCCCTATCGTCTGCAACATGGTTTACAGTGCATGTGTCTTGTGGGAAATCTATTAATGCAGATATAATCCTATAATCCCCATCCGTCAATGTGAGTGCAGTAATGGAGTTCCGTTCAGGGGATCTCAGTCTTGCATAGTAATACCTTAGATGTTTCAAATAAGCATTTGCTCTATAAATGTTGTTGTATGTGGTCTGAGGGTCAGTATAGTCAAATTAATCTAAGCTTATAATTATTTTTGAAACTATTTTGTAGTATTCCAAATCCATGCAACTGATCTCTCTTAAGTTTCTGTCCACCTTATTTGATGAAACTTGGTCATTTCAAACTCAGTGTGAAGACAGCCTCTAAATCCTAACCCTGTTTCCATTCTGCCTTTCCTCAAATATTGGGTGAGACTTTATTCTCCCTTTTTCCTCATTCATAAGTTTACTCTATTATTCACTCATTTATTCAAACATTCAATCAAAACAATATATTTTCAAGTTTTAGGTAAGGGAGACCAATAGCTACTAGCTTTTAAAAAATCAATGTCTCATGAAGATTAGGAATAAATAAGACACATAAAATGTAATAAGTTCTATAACCAATGCAAGGACAAGGTCACATAAAAGCTTAGTAAAAGTTTTTCGGGGGCTTGGGGATATTTAAGGGAACATTTTACTTGTTATATTTTAGGGTTAAAAATTAAATTAAAATTTTGTGAACACATATGGGAAAAGTAAAATGCTTGGGTAGAAAGAGAATGATGTGTGAGGGCACAAGGTGGTGAAATTTCATGGAATGCGGTGGAGCTGCAGGTATTGAGTACGGCAGAATAGCAAAGTTATGGGGAAATCTGGTAACAGGACTGGAAAAGTAGGTGGCCACCAGATTATAAATCCAGTGTATGCTAACAGTTTATACTTACTAATGGGGAAATCACTCAAGAATGTTCACCTGGAAATAGATTGAATCACATTTGGATTTAAGGAAATTAACCACCTAACTTAACGAAAGTAAATAATAGGGGCATCTGGGTGGCTCAGTTGGTTAAGCATCCGACTTAGGATCAGGCGGTGATCTCACAGTTCATGAGTTTGAGCCCCACATTAGGCTCTGTACTGGTAGCTCAGAGCCAGAGCCTGGAGCCCACTTCAGATTCTGTGTCCCCCTCTCTCTACCCCTCCCCCACTCACACTCTTGTCTCTCTCTCTCTCAAAAGTAAACAAACATTAAATTTATAAAAAATAAAAAACTAAATAATAAAATGCTATTTGATCTCCACTGAAAACCATGATTTAATACAATTTTTATGAAGCTCTAGAACAAGCAAAAACAAACAATATATATTTAGGGATACATACATGTGTGGTAAGTACACGATAAAGGACACATGTATTTAAAACACAAAATTCTTACTGTCCTCAAAAAACAGAATTTACCAATGAAGGAACAACAAGTAGAAAGGATTTCAGGGATTGCGCAGGTAGAAGTGTACTTAAGTGTAAGTAAGAAGATGTTTGATTTTTAAGTTACATACCACTATCATGGAAAGTTATTTGAGTGTTATACTTTATAACATTAATATATATTCTAAGTTTTAAGTTTTACAAAATAACCCATTTAAGATGAATAAATATTTAAAAATAAAATATTTGAGGGGCGCCTGGGTGGCGCAGTCGGTTAAGCGTCCGACTTCAGCCAGGTCACGATCTCGCGGTCCGTGAGTTCGAGCGCCGCGTCAGGCTCTGGGCTGATGGCTCGGAGCCTGGAGCCTGTTTCCGATTCTGTGTCTCCCTCTCTCTCTGCCCCTCCCCCGTTCATGCTCTGTCTCTCTCTGTCCCAAAAATAAATAAAAAAACATTGAAAAAAAATTTAAAAAAAATAAAAATAAAATATTTGAAAACATTACAAATGAATTAAAAATATTACAAAATAAAAAATATTACATTATAATATTACATTTTAAAATGAATTAGATGGGGAGAAAAAGAAGCTAATTCAACATCTTAGGTAAGAACAGATGAGAGATGTAACAGAGTAGTGAACTCTAGGCAGAAGGGAAGAAGTCGGGTTCAGTAAATGGTAAGAGAGAAAGGAAAAGAGTAATGAAGGCTGCCACAAAGTTCAAGGTAGGAGGCACTCTAAAGAAGAAAGTGTTCAACAGAGTTTAACACTGCAGAAAATTGGGAGAGAAAAGTACAACTGGATTTTTTAAACTCCAGGGTGACTGGTCAATTTGGACCATGGCTTGCCTATGTCTTAGTGGAGACTGAATGCATACTGAAATCGGGGTTCAAGAATTTCTATGCTGGGGTTGCTTAGGGGTGATGATCTGGTTTGGAGGGCAAGTGCTAGGGCTCTTGCGTTGATATTGTGAAGACAAACTTTAAATTGTTATGTGTCAACTACAGATCAATTAAAAATTACATTCTAAGATGCTTTTGTTTATTCTTATATTACTTTTTGAAATGACAGTTTTTAAACAGAATCATCATCACCATCATCATCATCATCGTCTTCATCATCATCATCATCATTATCATCATCACTATTGTTGTTAGTGTTATTATCTTGCTCTTTGAGGCACTTCTAGGAGGTGCTGATGGGAAGGGAGATGCTCTTATGGCACCAAAATAGTTGAGGAGGAATCAGGATGTAAAGAGGGAGAGTTAGTGAGAGACAATTTGGTGCAATGTTTTTTTTTTTTTTTTTTTTTTTTAAATTTTTTTTTTCAACGTTTTTTATTTATTTTGGGGACAGAGAGAGACAGAGCATGAACGGGGGAGGGGCAGAGAGAGAGGGAGACACAGAATCGGAAACAGGCTCCAGGCTCCGGGCCATCAGCCCAGAGCCTGACGCGGGGCTCGAACTCACGGACCGCGAGATCGTGACCTGACTGAAGTCGGACGCTTAACCGACTGCGCCACCCAGGCGCCCCGGTGCAATGGTTAAAATTACAGACTTTGAAGCTAGTTCTGCTAATTTGAATTCTGGCTCCATGTATCCATGAATAAGTTACAATTCAGTGAGTTAATTAACTTTTCTTTGACCATAAAGATACTCCCTATCTCATAGCACTGTTAGGAATAAAATAGTTAATATATAATACTTAGAATATTGTATGGCTTATAGTAATCTGTTATAATTATTAATATTATTTTGGTGAAATTGTGAAGAAATTGTAATTGCTTGTCATTTTTGCTCTCTATGTAGCTAAGAAATGTTATGTGACACTTATAAATAAGATACATGAATGACTGTGTGTCATTTTATTTTTTTTTTTAATTTTTTTATTTTTTTTTAATTTTTTTTTCAACGTTTTTTATTTATTTTTGGGACAGAGAGAGACAGAGCATGAACGGGGGAGGGGCAGAGAGAGAGGGAGACACAGAATTGGAAACAGGCTCCAGGCTCCGAGCCATCGGCCCAGAGCCTGACGCGGGGCTCGAACTCACGGACCATGAGATCGTGACCTGGCTGAAGTCGGACGCTTAACCGACTGCGCCACCCAGGCGCCCCGACTGTGTGTCATTTTAATGTTATATTGGAACATGAAAGTTACCATTGAAGGATTATTTAATAGAACAATATACCTTTGTTTGATTTACCATTCTATTGATTAGAGACTAAGTTCTGTGAAATTACATGTTAACTTGCAGAATAATGAGAGTTGCAAATAATTTCTGCCCTCTGCAAAAGAGAAACAATAATGTTTAAAGTTTAATGACTTGTAGGACATTAACCAGTTTTGTCTTTATCTTTCAAGTTTATTTCAGCGTTCTTATTCTTAGTAACTTTGGCCTCTTTAAACTAGTTTACCACCCTGCTGGTACTCTCATTCATGAGAAAATTATATGGCATATGCTCAATATACATTTGTGTGGCTCATGTTTTTACCCATGATTTTTTGTTTGTATTTGCATGATGTTGTAAATTTGGAAAATGCATACCCATTTCTTTATGTCACTTTTACCTACTTTCCCTTCTTGTATAGGAGCAGTAAGCCAGTAAATAAGGTTCAATAACAAGTTTAGTGTTGTTTGAAAATAGGCAATTCTTACCTGGATATGGAAATATTATTATAATATTTGGGGAGCTTATTTCCTATATCTTAGGAACAGTCAAGCTGCCCCAGTTCTCAGGTAACCATTGCTTCTATATTTTGTTCCAGAATGTAAAGGCCGTGGGCACCTTAGCTTGCCCTAAAACTTAGATATCTTTCTGCAGCCTGCTCCCCTCTTTATGCCTATTGAGTCATTGAAAGGCTCCCATTTTTTATGTTTAGATCACACAGAACCCTATCACTATGAATTGTTTAATATGGCATGTAGCAAGTTTTCTTTCTCTCTCTGGGTAAGATATTTTTGAATGATTACACCACATGAAACTGAGATCAAACAAGCCCACTAAACTCCTTTCTGTACTTATTCTGTGGACTGCCTATTCTCCATTAGCCAGAGTGTTTTGAGCTGTGAGTGTATAGTGGAGAGAAAGGATAAGACACAGATGGATAGACGATAAACACATAGTCCTTAATGCCAAGTACCCCCAAATCCCTCGAATGTAATCTCCAGCCAAATTCGATCTTCCCATTATTATTTAAAGGCCTCAGTGCCAACTAAGCTGAGTCATTGCCTTCTCATAGTTAACTATTACAGTAACCCGAAGATTATACTGCAGATGGAGAAGTGGAAAGAGAGAAAAATGGTTTCTTTGGATTGTGTCCGCACAAAAAATAAAAAAAATAAAAAAAGAAAGAAGATACTTAATAAAACAATTCTAATAATAATAGAGGAGGAATGAGATCAAGACGTAGGAGAATTAGTCTTGAATAGTTGGAGGAACACCTGATATTCTAAGATTAGAAGTAAACTTAAATGTGTTGATAAAAATATAACACTGCCTTTCATTAGCCTGGAACTTTATACTTCTTTTTTTTTTTTTTTTTTTTTTTTTTTAATTTTTTTTCAACGTTTTTTTTTTTTTTTTTTTTTTTAATTTATTTTTGGGACAGAGAGAGACAGAGCATGAACGGGGGAGGGGCAGAGAGAGAGGGAGACACAGAATCGGAAACAGGCTCCGAGCCATCAGCCCAGAGCCTGACGCGGGGCTCGAACTCACGGACCGCGAGATCGTGACCTGGCTGAAGTCGGACGCTTAACCGACTGCGCCACCCAGGCGCCCCATGGAACTTTATACTTCTTAAAGTACTTACATATATGGTCCATGCTTGATATTGATTGCATTATTTTACTTAAAGCCAAAATATATACTTTCACCAATTCTGTTTTTAAAAATCACTTTTGAAAAGTTATCTTCACCTCTGCATAATATTTTTATCAACAAAATGATAAAACAATTGTAGTCTTATAAGTAAAAACTAAGACAATGACACATAGTGGTCACTGCTTGTGCTGCGCGTTCAAATTCAGGGTCTGCAATTCATTAGCTGGGTGGCTTTGGGCAAGATTTTATCTTGTATATTGGTTTTCTCATCTATAAAATGAGAACAACAGTTTTACCTATCTCACACGGATGTTGCACTAATGCATATAAAGCTATTTGTGCCAAGCCCTGGGAAAGTCTCTAATATATAAAGAACTTTTATAACTAAAAAACAAAAACCAAAAAACAAATAGGAGCCTATGGGTGGCTCAGTCAGTGAGCGTCTGACGCTTGATTTTGACAAATTGTGAGACCATGTCCTGCATCAGGCTCTGTGCTGACAGGATGGAGCCTGCTTGGGATTCTCAATCTCTCTCTCTCTCTCTCTCCCTCCCTCACTCCTCCACTCATCTCTCTCGTGCTCCCTCTCATTCTCCCTAAGATAAACTTAAAAAAATAAAATTAAAAAGATAACCAACATGATTAAAAATGGGCAGAAGAGCAGAACAGATATTTCTCCAAAGAAAATATAAAAATATCCAATAAGTACATGAAAAGATGTTCAATTTCTTCAGGATTAGGGAAATATAAATCAAAAGCATAAAAGATCATTTAACATCCATGAGAGTGGTTATAATCAAGAAGAAAGTTAATAAAAAATTATTGACCCAGATACAGAGAAATTGAAAACTTAGACACTCCTGTAGGGAATGTGAAATGCTGCAGCTACTCTGAAAAACAATCTGGTAGGTCCTCAGAATCTTTAACATAGAAATACTATACAGCCACTTCATTCCTGGTTACATATTCAAAAGAAATGAAAATAGTATGTCCACACAAAAACATGTATGCAAATGTTCATAGAAGTAGTATTCATAATGGTCCCAAAATGTAAACAACTCAGGTGTCCATCAACTGATGAACAGATACATAAAATGAGGATCTATCCATGTGATGTAATATTATTTGGTAATAAAAAGAAATGAAGTCTAGCACATGCTATAATGTGAATGAATCTTGAAAACATTATACCACACAAAAGAAGTCAGTCTAAAAAGCCTACATATTGTATGATTTCAGTGGGGGGAAGGTTAGTAATAGATACAGGGTTTCTTTATGAAGTGATGGAACTGTTTGAAAATTGATTATGGTGATGGAGGCAGAATTCTGTGAATATACTAAAGAGCATTGAGTTGGACACGTTAAATTGCTGAATTGTATGGTTGGTGAATTATTACCTCAATAATGTTGTTTTTATAAAACATAACATATTTGGAAGCAGGAAAATATTTATCCATTCTTCCACAGTTACTTGTTGGTCCTCTACTGTTATCAGATAATGTTTTACTTGTAGTGCCACTAAGGTCTTATTAATGATAAAATGGCACTTATCCACCTTATCTAGAAATGTATTTACATTTCATGGAATTTCAGATTTAACAAGCTATTTGCAAAATCATGAAGCTGCAAGGAACCATATGGGACCAGTATGATCTGAAATAAACTTTATCATTTTTTGGTTAATGAGACAGATCTCACGTGAATTGCTAAAAAACATACAGTTTTATTAAACATTTAAAAAGGCAAGTTTTAAAATTTTCAGTGCAATGTTTTTTTTGCCTTATACTTTACCTTCTTTTAGTGCTCAAGAAGCATTTAAATCTCACACAGCTTGAGCATTCGGGACATAATGGAAACTTGAAACAAAGTAGTTAAAAAATGAAATTGTTGGTCAAAAATCAAAGGAGCAGGGGTGGGAACAATTTCTGGACTAAAATGAATGAATGAATGAATTAATTAATTAACTAATTAATGATAAATAAAAGAGTGCAGCCTGGACTTCTAGCCCATGTTTTAAAGAGAGACTTGAGAAATTATCTGGTTTAGTATCTTATCTAATTGGAATTACTTCCACAATTTCTATGGCAAAATTTTGACCATTTTCCTTAAATCCCAGTGGTGTTCTATGCTCTCACAAATTATTTTTAAAATAAACTTCAAGGAAAAAAGATCAAGCTTCAAGAAATGTCAAAAATTCTAAGATATTATTAATTAAAATTTTAGGTTACAATATTCAATGTTAATAATATGATATGCTAATATATTTGTACAAAATATTATTTTAGTCATAGTTTGGATTAAAACAATAATAGCAACAAAACTAATACTTGGAGGGAATTATGTAACTTTCAAAATCTAATTTTGCTACACATTATATTGGCTTTTAAAAATAAGACAAAGGGCACTGTACATGACTATATAGTTTTTGTTCTTCAGTCAACAAGATAAACCTATTGCCTGCTAATGTTTGGTATCGGAAAATACCATTGAATGAAGAGTTGATGGTCGGCCTATGTTATTCTATTCACCCAAGCTGATTCTTGGAGTTGGTAAGTTTTCAACTGTTGATCTTTTAGAAAATTCCTTTTATTTTGGCCCAGGACCTGAGGCTTCAGTGATTCCTGTTTTTATTGTCCAGGTTGCCAAAAGATACATTTACTATGAGAAGTTTAAAGATCTTGGTGTTTTTTAACTTATGTTTCTTACCAAGTTTTATTTGTACTAAGCTGGAATACTTCACTCATATTTCTTGCTCCTTGAAATAAAATAAAGAAATAATTCTCAAGGCATTTTATGACTTCAAAAGTAAAAAAGAGAGTGTCAATTTATTGTGATGAATTTCAAGTGAGCTCCTCCAACTGTCCACTTTTGATTTTAAATGATCTAGTAAAATAATATTCTTTCCTAAGTCAAGTGATGTTTCAGTCTGCTGACAACTAAACTATCACAAATCTCTAAAGGCTTTTTTACCTGTGAAAGCACACTATTCAAACACCTACCACATCATTGGTTACTTAAAAACCAACCTTCAGAGTCTTTGATAAAAGTTAGGATTTTCAAGTTTTCAATATTTAACAATTTTCTTCTCCATAATCTTTCTGAATAATTGAGTAAATGCACTTGCCACATTCTACTTCCAAAGGGGAAGAAAGTATATTACTGCATCTTAAAGTGCTGTCAGAATATATGACAAACTTTATTAAGGAAGACACTATCCTAATTGCTGTCTATATTTTCTTTATGCTTTTTCTCATTCTATAAAAATATATAAATTTGAACTTATAAAAGTTTAAAATGTAGAAGTTATGATAATGATGACCATAATATAAGTACATATACGATCTGCGAAAAATGTAGATTTTCAAAACAGTGTAAACGAGGGTTATCATAGTTTACTACTTAAAAATAAAACCTTTCTTCTGAATTAAATATGCAGTCAATGTTCATACAGATGTCTATTTGTGCATGCAAATTTATGCATATATGTCCTAATCAGCAATTACATATAATAAAACCTAATTTTAACTTCATCAATTTTCTTCAATTGCAATATATTTATTTGAAAATTATCTTCTTCTACATTTTATGTTATGCTCTGTCTCCTCCTCATTTTGTTACCCTCATTTTTCCTTATCCATATACTAGAAGTAAAAAATAGAAACACTACTTTATAAATTTATGATCAGCCTTTTTTCCTTTCCAATAAAACTAGAGAAGAACCTGAATTCCATCTCTATCCATATATTTGGAAACCTCTTAATATTCTTTTAACTTAGATCCAATTAAAATGCAAATTGTCTTTAACAAAGGTTTAGAATAGTATAATATCTTGTTGGAACATTTACTCAGTCTAATAAATCTGCTTAGATTTGGTATTGATGAAATAGTCCATTTTGCTTTGAAAATCTACCCTTCATTATTTCCAAAAAAACCTTTTCACTGATTGTAAATTATGTAACTCTAATATCATATTTCAAATTATTAATATTTGAAATTATTCATTTATCCTTTCTTGCAAATATCATTTATCATGTATCTAAAATGAGAAAGGTATGGGCCACCTGGGTGACTCAGTTGATAAAGCATACAACTCTTTATCTTGAGGTTGTAAATTTGAGCCCCATGTTGGGTGTAGAGATTATTTAAAAATAAAATCTTTAGAAAAATAAAAATAAAATGAGAAAGGTGGTATATGCTGAGAACTAAGAATGTAGCAGTGAATAAGTCAGATGTAGTTTGTTACCTTGTGGAACATGTAATCCAGCTCTCTGCATAATATTATACATTTAGACTAACTTGAAGTCTGAGAGGAACACCTGATACTCTGTAAGAAGTTACTTTTTTCTTAAATTTGTCTGGTTGTACATTTCTAAAAGCACTCTTTTTAGGAAATGATCAGCCCCATCTCAACTCTATCCTACATACAAAGGACAGACTGAGTTTCCCCTCAAGCAAAGATAGATGTATCATGTATCATGTACCATCTGATGAACTATAATCGATACCTTTACCTTTTATTCCTCTTTAAAAACTTACTATTAAAGATCTTTAAGTACAAGTATAGTCCTAACTGAAAAATGACAGTGAAAGAAAAATCTAAAAGAGAACTGTAAAAAGAAATTAGTTTCATAGTATGTGATTCATTACCTCATCAGAAAATATAAATATTTTACATTAGTTATGAGGTGCAAATTATGATAATAGAGTGAAACTTTATTTATGCATAAAAATCAGAATTTTTTTTCACTTGAACAAAAGCATATTATTTATTTCATTTGTTGAAGAACCGTGCTTTGCAAACTGCAAAGGGCACTGTACCCAAAATGTTTCTGGCTTTCCTTTCTGCTGACATCATATTAGAAGCTCTTTTAGGACTATTCTAATAATGTAAGAATGTTACTTGTTCCAGAAGGGAATTCTATAGATTAAGTGATTGAAATAATTAAACACTTGGGGACTACTTACAAGTTACCATGAAAAAATCTTTTGTATGTGTATTTATAGGATATTTTGTAACATTAGTTCCTTCTCGATACTTTGTTGGTTCTATTGTTGTTACAGCATCAGCTCAACATACAGCAACACCATAAACATTTGTATCTGCTGACAATAAAGAAGACCTAATACATTTTTAATCCTAGATTCTGCATGTATGTGTGTGTGTGTGTGTGTATTTGATTTTATACAGCTATGCACTGTATCTTTGTGTTTTAGAAATAGCTCAGTATGAGAAATAAAAATAAAATTAAAATATGCAAACGAAATCATCTTTAAAATGAATAGAATACTTTTCAAGTAGAGGAATATTATAATTATATTCCACATCATCAACATCAAGAAAGCAGAAGGATATGTTTCTTAAAATAGAATGTTCTTCAGTTTGGATATAAAAACCTAAAATGGAAACATATCTGAAGAATATCTGAATAGAAGAAATGGACGGTATCTAAAATGGACCCTTAAGAGGCTTATAATTTTCATTTGATCCTCTGCAATAATGCTTAATTAGTCTTTGAAACTGTCATAAATGCACATTTAATTGTGGTTATTTTATGAACCCTAACAATTACAAAGTTCTGTGTAGTCGAACTGCAATCACATGAGTGAATAATTATGTGTTATAATGCTACTATTTATTATACATCTCTATCAGTTTATCCAGTGTCATATGAGTATCCTGTTCACACATGACACTGAACACAAAAGTCAGTTTTTTAAAACTTCCACTGAAATCAGCTTCCGGTCTTAGCTAGTAGACTTGGTTGTACCAACGACTGTGATTTAGGACACAAATAAATACCTGTAAAGAGTTGTGAGCCTAATTTAGGCACAGAGGAAGTAAAGAGAAGCAAAAACTAAAACAATAGGAAGTTCATGTCTATGCAAGCTTCCACCTGCTTCGCTATTACTTGTGATCATCCATCTTCGGTGGCAGTTGTCATCGAAGCCACTCAATGTATTCAACCTTCATTTCTTATCAATTTACAAAGAAATGCTGAAAGTCAAAGTTTGCTCATTTTCAACTTGACAATTGTATATTAACTTAAACTCACTACTCAGACCATGTATTACTCAGATACTGAAAAGGAGTAACATGAAGTAATGAATAACATTTTTAAAAAGATAACTTTCAACACACATTTTAGTACTAATATATCACATAATAATCCTGGGGATAATATGGATGAAGGGAACTTTGTTTTGATGACTTAGAAAAGCAAAGCAATTTAAAATTAAATTCCAAAAAAATTGAATTAAAAAAATTAAATTAAATTAAATTCCTTGGATTCCCCCAAAGAAAACTCTAACTAATGGGTTATTAGAAGAGTTATCAGCAATGATAAAAAAAAAGAGCATGCTTCTAGCTAGAAACCATGAGAAATGTCAGGTATTTCAAAACCATGAACAGAAACCGCGTAAATAAGGTTGGTTCTTTTTGTCTGGAATTGCTCTAATGGCTCTGAAGCACAAGTGAATGATGTATAGGATTTTTAGAGGACCAGACTGAAAGGGCAGCCATTCTCACACTGACTTGGCAGGGCTCTATGCTGCAGTGCTGAGACTTCTATCTTCCAAGGCTATTGACTGAACATGGTAGCCTTTGATCAGTCCTATTGCCACACTTCTGCCCCTAGCATAAACATCGGGAAATGCTGTAAGCCATGATGGTAGCACTGGGCAGAAAGTGAGAGAGTGACGCGAACAGGGAAACGAAAACAAAACAAAACAAAAACAAAAACTGAGGAACAAAATGTTCATGGCGTTCTGTACTCTCATCTATATTTTAAGTTTACAGTATCCATTTGTCTAAAGTAATCCATGTTTTGAAGTGTTCTGGACATCAGAAATCTAATTTGATTTAATGAATAAAATTCAATTGCTGTGTAGTCATTAGTGTATTAGATAGAGCATCTAATTTCTAGTTAGACAGTACTGGCTTAAATCTCCGTTCTAGCATGGTCTTTCTATTGTTCTTCAGGAAATTATTGAGCACCCCTGAGTCATTTTTAGAATGGAGATTATGCATATGTTGCAGGCGTTCTGAAAGGATTAAATTAACTAAGCATGCTTCACCCTAGAACAATGCTTGATATGTACTATATACACTTAACTTGTATATCTCCAGCACCAGCAGTGGAAAGCTTTGCTACCAGACACAATGGCAGAAGTTAGAGTTACCTGACTTTCTCTTTTTCTTTCTCACTTACCCAATATGTGTGTGAGTATACACATATAGGTCTCTATAGAATGCCAGTCTTTATTCTTGGTTTCTTTTCTGGCCTCTTCCTCATAGCAGTCAGGCAACTAGTCTTTAAATTTAATCTCGGCTTTTACTTGCTTAAGAATTTTTTCAATGATATACCGTTATACTCGATATAAAAACCCAAATCCTTAACAAATTCTCAATAACCTTGGAAAATCAGCTCTGCCTAAAACTCCAGCCTCATCATCCACCTCTCTTCCTTTCTGCCTGACTATTCAATCACATTTGAATTTCCCAACAGAATAAGCTCCTTCCCACCTCAGGTCATTGGCATATCATGAATGTTCTTTAGCCAACACTTCACCTGATGAATTCTGCCTCATCCTTTACAACTCCATATAAGGCATCACTTGTTTAACAAGGCTTTGTCTCTTTCACTGCCCCATAGCATCTTACCACTATCCTTTGTAGCAGTTACCATATGTATGCCTGATGCAAATATATATGCATGTATATAAATGTCATTTATAGGAATAATTTATTTGCACTAAGTATCTTCATTTTTATTCTAAGGGCAAACTATGTCTATTTTAGCTACCATTGTATGCCCAATGTGACCTATAGTCTGGGTACAAAATATTCAATAGTCACTCTGTCACTATTCAATCAACAATAAATGCCATGCACTTAAGGTATATAAGTTTAATAAAAATGCTAACAAGAAGCTACCACAGTAATGGAAGAGAAGAAAAAACAGTAACAAAATCAAAAATATAAAGCCAGAAACTAATAACTACACTAAAGGATATAAAACAGTGTGAGGGTGTAGAGGGTTTTGAAGGCAGTGCCACATTATGTAAAATATTCAGAGATGAGAACTCTGTGGAAGTGACACTTGAGAAGACATCTGAACGAGGCAGAGGAGAAAAGGATATAAATACTTGGTAGAACAGTGTTTCTGGCAGAGGGAAGCAAGAGCAAACACTAAGGTCATCAGGTGAAAGGTCCTTAGGTGAGATGCTTGATGTAGTCAAAAGGCAGTATGAAGACCAGTGTGGTTGAAAGTGTATGAACAGGGAAAATATGGTAAGAAATGGGACTGAAAAGAAAATTAGAGGAAAACTATGTGTGTTCTTGAATGACTGAATTCATGAGTGGGGAAAGTCGCAATCCTAAAAGAATATCCAAAGGGAATATGTTAGTATATTACCATTTACTAGATACTTCAGGACAAAATAAATTTCAACACATAACGCTTATTCTGTCGTAAAGGATTTTGCAGTACAGTTGTGAAGACCAGTCACAAAGACAAAAAAGGTCATTGATTGCATAAGGAAATTTATGATGATGTCACATAATCCTAAATAAGGGAACTCTAAGATTTCAAAGGAAAGAAAGAATGCCATGGAAAGGTTTTTTAAAAAGATTTTTTATTTTTGAGAGGGAGAGACAGAAAGAAAGCATGAGCAAAAGTGAGGCAGAGACAAAGGGAGAAAAGAACCCTAAGCAAGCTCTATGCTGCCAGCACAGGGCCCAATGTGGGACTCAAACTCACGAATCATGAGATCAAGACCTGAGTCGAAACTAAGAATCAAGACGCTTAACCGACTGAGCCACCCACGCTCCCACCATGAAAAGTTTTAAGATGTTTCTTAGGCATGAATGAACTTAAACTGGAAACTGAGGGGTTATTTAGAATTATATTCCAGAGATTCCAGGCCAGAGACATTATCATGAGTGAAGTACAAGTGAAGGGAATTCACAGCACATGTTTAGGAGGAGGGAGGTCAGGTCTGCTTATTTTTGAGGAAAAATGCCCAGGTAATGGTTTAGAAGTTAGGTAAGGAGGACTATGCATATCAAAACTGTGTGAATCTGCTATTTTGAGGTAAATAAATGTTGGATGAGGAAAACATGCCAATCTATTCAATGTAAGAAACATTGTGGATAGTGAATTGACAGTGCTGTGCAAGTGAAGGTCAGAGAATTCATGTTAATGGTCTCAACCTTCAGTTCTATGTGAATTGTCTTCAAAGGCACTCAGCAAAGGCACTCCATTTCTCAAGAACCTCCAGAAGGCTCCCATCAACTGACTCAGTCTACATTTGTGAAGTAAATCTCTTTCAAAGGCTTGCTAAGAAGTTATTTCAAGTTTCCATTTGTCCACCTTTCTGCTTTTAACTGCTTGTGAAGTTGTACCTTCCACCTCTTATCTCCCATAGCTTACACGGATGCCCGTTATTGACAAACTCTAACCCAGAACCAAAAGGAGAGAGTATTTCAGAGAAATGCAGTTCCAGGAGTCCCCTGAAAAGGCAAGATGACCTTGGAGGGAAGTGGCGGTGATGATTAGTGGAAATAGACAACCCAGCAGAGAAAGAAAGGTCAGATGACTGAAGTAGACCTTTGGACTTTCCATTCATCTTTGCACAAAGCAAATTAATCTTAGTATTATTCTTTCATATAACATTTAATTTGAACAGAAGATTACACCACTAAGATGGAACACAATGAGGAACATTTACACAACACTATTAGACACAAACCTATTTTGTCAAGTATGTGAAAATAGCTATTTTCATGCCCTACTGTAATTCAGCTATACGCACCAATTTTTTTTCAATATCTCTTCATATGACATGAGTATAGAATCATGCTATTCTTGATATTCTCATCTGTTTCTATTTGTCACTCTAATGATTTTAAACTATGATTTTCAAAATTAAGCACAACTCTCATAATGAACTCTAATAGTTAGAGGGGGCACATTTCCTTCAATTACTTTGTTGCTGTCTGGATATTCATACAGCCAAAGTTTAAATTAATGTTTTAGAATTAGTTTCACACTTCTGCCTAATATGGAACTTGCAATCAAAATTTTCCAGTAGCTTGCACATGAACCACTGCCAAGCTGGGTCACCTTCCTGAATAGATTTTGGAATTATCCACACAAAATCAATAGTTGAAGCCAAATACAGAGGTGAAATTTCCAAAGGAAAGTTACCAAATGATATAAATGGCAAAAGCATATAACCAGCACGGTAAGATCTGGATGTTCAAGGTCAAGTTGATATCTAAAACTTTCAGCAAGGAAATAGAAACTTATGGAAAAATGTTACTTATAAAATAAACAAATAAATAACAGATCCAATAAAGAATTTAGTCCCAGATGTACTAGAAAAAGTAGTATGATTTGCTATTAAAGCAACTAAAAAAAAGATAACATAATGGGCTTGTTCTTAAAGCACAGATTGAATAGATTGGATGAAGACATATGCAAGATTGAACAAGGATCAGAAGTAAAGATGTGGTGAGAAATTATAATACCAGATGTAAAACATTCATTTGAAAGTGTTAGAAATGAGAGAAAACAGTGATGTAGGACCAATAGGTCAGTAAATTTTATTCACTAAAAATAGTAACCCATGAGCACTGAGAATATTGGAGCTTCATGTTCCCAAAAGAATTTGAAATCATGCTTGAAATCACGAAATTAAATTTCAACCTACATGACACAATACATAATCCATTCATAGTCTCAAAAATAAATTAAGATAGAGACGTTTAGAATGTTGAGTATATTAACAAAATTTGTGTAAATTTCAGGTTTAAATATATTTTACTATAGAATATACATTTTAAACTGTCTAAAGAAAAAATATTGTTAATATTGTGTGATAAATTGTGGAGCAGTCCAAGCAGCTGCAAGAAAAACATCTTTATTACTAAATTAATAATTTCAAACTAGACCAGAAGGGACCAGTATCCCTCTGGATATGGACACATATTGTTCTTCGGCTTAGCTACGCCAAGAACTCCTAATTGTAATGAAATGTGCATAATTAAATGACTGCAGTTGGACTTTGATATTTTGGTTGATGAACTGTTTGTTTACATTGATTTTATATGGTTCATATAATTTCAATAGTGGTACTATGCCTTGTCATGGAATATTTCAAAGGAAAATTTTGACAATAGAATCACAGAGCATGTATCTCTTTCTTTTTATTTGTATATATTCATTTAATTTACCACTCAGCTTAGAGGATTAAAGAAGAAAAATAAAATAATATTGAAATTCTGTATAAGAATAACAGTCAGAAGACTTTTAAATGGCTGACAGTCATTAGTGATTTGAAAAGATGTTGAATCTTAAAAGAACTTTTTCATAAGTAGCAACTACAAAGCTTAATGAGATTTACCTCATATAAATTCTTTCCTTGAGTTGAAAGGGAAAGTTCTATACTTTACAATTGGTTGTTTCAATAATTACAATCAAATCATTAGTAATGTTAATAATGACAATAACAAAATTGGCTAGCATTTTGTAGAGGGCTTACTATATGCCAGACACTAGAATAAGAGCTTTTAGAATGTTCTTTCTAGGGTATGAAATATGATCAGTGTGAATTGTTGTAAGTGATTACAGTGTGAATTGTTGTAACTGATTATTCTATTCTAGAATGGAGATAACATAAAAAACATCTCACACCACAAAGTTCACACATTTAAAGTGTACAATTCAAGTGATTTTTGGTATCTCTATAAAGATGTTAAAATACATATATATATAGAAAAAATGAGAAAAAATATAAATAGACTTAAATTACTTTATGAGGATTTACTGACTGATATTCACTCAGTTTAAACCCATCATTAAAATGGTAAAGAGGGGCGTCTGGGTGGCTCAGTCGGTTGAGTGTCCGACTTCAGCTCAGGTCATGATCTCACAGTTTGTGAGTTCGAGCCCCGCATCAGGCCCTGTGCTGACCGCTTGCTCAGAGCCTGGAGCCTGCTTCAGATTCTGTGTCTCCTTCTCTCTCTGCCCCTCCCCCACTCACACTTTGTCTCACTCTGTTTCTCAGAAATAAATCAATGTAAAAAAAATAAATAAAATGGTAAAGAAAGTCAAAGTTCTTAAAAAAATAGATCAGTTCATTTATACATCTAAATATTTTCCCTTACTATAGAAGTTTGCAGAAGTTCTGAAATCCAGTATGTACTATGCCAATAAATACTTTATAATATATACTTTAAGTAATGATATTTTCCCTGGACAAATCATACAGGCAGAGGCATACCAAATATAATGTGCTATGATGAAAATGCATTTGGCAGCTTGGGCTGCTATAACACAATACTATTGCCTGGGTGGCTTAAAGAACAGGAGTTTATTTCCCATATTCAGGAGTTGGGAAGTCTAAGATGAAGGTGTAGACTGATTTGAGTTCCTGGTGAGGGCTCTCTTCATGGTTTATAGGTGGTCACCTTCTTACTGTGCCCTCACAAGGTAGAGAGAGAGAGGAGGCAAATTCTCTGGTATCTCTCCTTATAAGGGCACTAATCTCATCATGAGGGACCCACTCTTAGGACTTCATCTAAGCCTAATTACAACCAAAAGTCCCTATCTCCAAGAACCGTCACATCGTGGGTAGGCTTCAACACTGAATTTTGGTTGATACAACTTATTCCATAGTAGAAATGTTGTAAGAAAAAGGCAAAAAAAAAGTTGCTTTTTTTTTTCTTTTTTGTGGTACAGACTGGTAGCTCTTCATCAGAAAGAAAAGAAGAAAAAAGGGGCAGCTGTGGAAGTAGATTTAAAAAGAGATATGACAGGAGTACTAAGAAAGATTAAACAATTTTAAAATCTTAAATAGCCTATAGTTGCTTTATGGTTTTATTTATAATTTATACAAAATGTAGAAATAAGTCCATTAAGAATGGGCTTTTTTTGCTTCGATATTATAAAATTCTATGTAGTACATTGTGCCCCATAATAGAAATGTGCCCAAGCCTATAGAACTCATTTGAAACATAAAAAAGTCACTCGATGCAATGACAGCAATTGTTTTAACCTCTGATACTACAGCTATGCCTCTATTATGAAAATAGTACATTTCCTTACCATTGTGTAGCTGTGGGCCACCTTCATTAATTCAATGCATCCTTGAGCATCTGCGAAGGCTCGGATCCCCAAACAGTTGGATGGGTGCAACAGCTTCATGAGGAAGTGGCAGCACACTTCTACTACTTGAGGGAGCTGAAGAAGGCACGCTGCAGCAAGAAGGTTTTCAATGGTGTCTTCCTTTAACTCCAAGCAACCTAAACATTAAGTGAACAGAATCACGAAACTGTTTAGAACGATAACTTGCATGTCTCACTTCACGTAGCATTCAAAATCTTCTAGTATGTACAAATGCGGTGTCAACTAAAATGTCTGTATCCACTTCAGCAGGAATTATGGTTGTTCCTTTTGTTGTGAGTTAAGGAAAAAAAAAGGAGGCACAAGAAAGTTTCACAAAAACATGTCTAGAAGCTTAGGAGAGCAAAGATTTATGAAGTTTCTGACAATACACTTGTGTATATTAGTATGAAGCACCTATATGTGGATAATGAATACATGTATACGTACATGTCTTATATATACCTGTGTTGTAGATTGCTAATACTGTTTTTAACTCACTGTACCCATGGTTATAGTTTTCTGTAATTTTTCTTTCCGTTTAGTCAGTTCTCTTAACCTCAGAAAATGAGCTCTTGAGTATTTCCTCTTTTTTCTAACTACTGGAATAATTTATTAAAGAATTGGACTTTTTGTGGAATGTTTGTAAAACATTCCTGTGAAGCCTTCTGGGCTTAACTATTTGAAGTTAGGTTTTGTTTGGCAACTCAACACATCTTTAATAGGTTTACTTCCATTCAGATTGTCTATGTGTCACTCAGGATTGAGTGAGTATTTCTAAGTCATACAAACGGCTTATTACATCTTAGTTTTTGTGGCACAGACTGTTACTCTTCACTAGAAATAGCTTCACGCGGGGCGCCTGGGTGGCTCAGTCGGTTGGGCGGTGGACTTCAGCTCAGGTCATGATCTCGCGGTCCGTGAGTTCGAGCCCCGCATAGGGCTCTGTGCTGACAGTTCAGAGCCTGCAGCCTGTTTCGGATTCTGTGTCTCCCTCTCTCTGACCCTCCCCCATTCGTGCTCTGTCTCTCTATCTCAAAGATAAATAAACGTTAAAAAAAATTAAAAAAAAAAAGAAATAGCTTCACGCATTTTCCTGAACACAGGACCAGGCCACATGATAACATCAGGATACATGTCAATGGACTACGAGTAGAGGGATGTTGGTTACTACCACACCAAGGTATTTATGACTTGATTGTGCTCCATCCATGGTCTCTTTCTCTTCTACCAGCAAAGTAAAGATGGCATAAAACCTTGGTGGATGGACGATGCACATGGTGTAAGGAGCCTGTGTGCCTGAGTCTATACCAAAAACTATTATTTTCAAATAATAACTCAATATTTAAGCTAATAATACTCAATAAACCCAAGTACTCAACTGTATATAATTTTATTGGTTTATTGGTTTTATTGATCCTTGCAGTCTAATCTACTCTAAATTTTAAAAATTTTTTTGAGTTTATTTTATTTATTTTGAAAGCGAGAGAGAGCACAAGTTGGGGAGGGCCAGAGAGGAGGAGAGAGAATCCCAAGCAGGCTCTGCACCATCAGAACAGAGCCTGATGTGGGGCTCAAACTCACAAACCATGACATCATGACCTGGGCTGAGATCAAGAGTCAGATGCTTAATTGACTGTGCTACCCAGGTGCCCCCAATCTACTCTAAATTGCAGTTTTAATTTTATTTTAATTAGTGTATGCCTGTAATTATTGGAAATTTTTCATGCCATAGATTGCTTATTTTTACTGTCATTCTTATTTTGTTAAATTAACCTATATTTTCAGTGGATTGTTTAATCATTTCAGAGAATCAACTTTGGTGGGTCTCGTTAATGCATAATATAGAGTAATGGTAATGGACGTGAGTTTTTTTAGAATTATTTTTATTAATTTTGCTTAGAGATGTTCGGCTTTGCTAAATATGAAAGTTCTGGAAAAGTATTGCCTATTTTTATTGAAGTGGTTTTTCCTCCTTACCTTTGCTTCTCCAATTTTCCCTTAGAGACTATTATCAAGGGCTTTGTATTGATCAAATCATTCTCTCCTCCCTATCTGTAGTTTCTTTATATATTCCATTCACCGATTATGTCCCCAATATATTTAATATTTCATTTAAACCTGACATGTAAAACTTTACAAATATTTCATATTTACTTGTAGAAGTTCTCTCCATGAGAATTATTTGTATTAAAATTTATAATATTTTTATATCTACCTTTAAATCCATGGATACTTATTTGGTATATCTAATATCCTGCTTAACCCTAACTTACTAAAAATTTAAATAACTTTTAATTGTAGAAATTCTACAAATGGGAATCACTCATTTCACAGAATTTTTAATTAATTCATAAACATTAATTTTTAATCCTAAGTTTTAATAATGTCATTCTTTTTCTTCGATTATGGATTCGTTTTATTTCTACTGTTCTGTCTTTATTTTATTTATTTTTTATGTCTATTCATTTTTGAGAGAGAGACAGACACAGGGTGTGAGTGGGGGAGGGTCAGAGAGAGAAGGAGACGCAGAATTTGAAGCAGGCTCCAGGCTCTGAGCTGTCAGCACAGAGCCTGATGGGGGGCTCGAACTCACAAACTGTGAGATCATGACCTGAGCTGAAGTCAGCCACTTAACTGCTTAACTGACTGAGCCACCCAGGGGCCCCTCTACTGTTCTTTCTTTATGTAACTTTACCACCTTTAGTTTTAATTATTATTACCCAAAAATAAGTATCTGTGTTCTACATTTAATAGCAAAATTTTGAGAATTTTAGATATCTTTCTGAGAAAATAATGTTTTATTTTCCTTTCTGAATGTTCTAAATTTGACTGAGGTTTGAATTATCCAAACAAGTTTTATTTATATGGTTCTTTTACTTTTTGCCTCAGTAAGACCTATATTGCAGCCTCTTATATTCAATGATAGTTATTAGTCCCTATATAAAAGGGATATTTTAATTCATTTGTGCACTTGGAAGACAGGCTACATGAAATTTGAAACTCAAACACAAACTTATATGAAGAAAATAATTGATGAACTTTTTCTTTCTTTCTTTCTTTTCTTTCTTTCTTTCTTTCTTTCTTTCTTTCTTTTTCATTTTCTTTTTCTTTTTGAGAGAGAGAGAGAGAGAGAGTGCATGGGCAGGAGAGAGGGACAGAGAGAGAATATCAAGCAGATTCCACACTGAGCATGCAGCTGGATCCCATGACCCTGGGATTGTGACTTAAGCCAAAACAAAGAGTGACACTCTCAACTGACTAGGAAACCCAGACACCCTACCTTTCATTATTAATATGCTATCATCTAATTGAAATTTAAGTGTGTATTCTTGCTAGCTAGAATTTATTTTCTAACTTTATGATGCTACAGAAAACTTTTTTTTTATTTTTCCTTTTTTTTTCATCTAGCATGTTAGAAAAGTTGTCTACTTTCAAAAATTCATCTTTCAAGGACAGAAGATTTATTAAGAAAGATCTTTATAAATAGACTGCCTTTATCTTTTTCCAAACCAAAGTTTTTTATTCTGGATTTTTTTAACCTATAGTAATTTGTAAGAATAGTACAATAAACAGCCATATACTCTTTACCTAGCTTCACCAAAAGTTAACATTTTGCCATATTTTTCTGCATGTGTTTGTGTGTGTGTGTGTGTGTGTGTGTGTGTGTGTGTGCGTGTGTGTGTGTGTGTATGTGTGTATGTGTATTTATGCTATAGCTGCTGAATTACTGGATTATTCCAACCATTATACTTCACCCCTAAATACTTAAGCCAGTGTCTCCAAGAACAAAGGTGTTCTCCTACATAACTACAATGTAATTTTTTTTTTTTTTTTTTAACGTTTATTTATTTTTGAGACAGAGAGAGAGCATGAACGGGGGAGGGTCAGAGAGAGGGTCAGAGAGAGGGAGACACAGAATCTGAAACAGGCTCCAGGCTCTGAGCTGTCAGCACAGAGCCCGACGCGGGGCTCGAACCCACGGACCGTGAGATCATGACCTGAGCTGAAGTCGGACGCTTAACCGACTGAGCCACCCAGGCGCCCCTACAATGTAATTTTTACACATATGAAATTGATAATATTACTAGTATGCACTATGATGCATATTTCCCCAAATGTCCAAATAATATGCTTTATAGATTTTAGTTTTAAATTCAAGATCTAATTAGGGCTTACACATCATATTTATTTGTAATGTCCTTTTAGTCTCCTTTAACTTATATTAGTTTTCCAGCCATTTTGTCATTCATGACATTTATAACAATAGTGAAAATTCCAGACTAGTTGTTATATAGAATTTCCCCAGTTGTGTTAGTCATAGGATATCACCATGATTAAACCTCGCTGAAATCTTTTTTTGGCAGGGACATCATATAGGTGATATTGTACCCTTTTCAGTGCCTCTTATAGGGAGTTCATTACGTATGTCTCATCATGGATGATGTTGTTTCGTATCTTGTTTAAGGCAATGTCTGTTAGATTTCTTCATTTTAAAGAATTTTTTTCCTTTATAATTAGTAAATAATCTGTTGGGTGAGGGATATCTTTGCTTTCAAACATGACATTTCACCTATAACTTAACATGTTTAATAGTTAAAGAGTTTTATGTTTTATTTATGAGTGTCATGGAAAGAATAAGACAGAACAGGAATCTAAAACATGCTTCCAAATGTTGCAAGGGATTTGATGAGGAAAGAAAAAAAAAAGCACATAAACTGGAAACAATAAATTGAAAGGAACAAGGTATGGGAGAAAAATTAAAATACTTTTTATTATATATTAATTTCCAATTGAATTAGCTACCTAAAGTTTAATTTTAATTATAAAATAGGGACATTATCAATAACAAAATTTAGAAATAGTTATTTTTAAACTTACAAGATTTTAACAAATTTACAAGGTTCCTATTATTTGGATATTATCAACTAGTAGAACATTGAGTATCATAGGTCAATTTGGCAGAGGAGACATTTGTCAATACAGTTCTTCGAGGTGTTTATATTTCACAATATCATTCAATAATAATGTCAAACAAAATATTTATCTGAAGTTGAAGGATCAGACAAGCTCAAATTATTTTAAGATAATCATTTCAGTGTAGTTACTGATATATATTTTAAGGTTTGTGAATATTGTAGTAAGCACAAGAATAAAGTATTCTACAGGTCATAGACACCTGTACTTTATAGATTTTGAATGATTTAAGAAATGTGTACTTTTACTTGTTAAAATAAAAATATGAAATATAGAGGAGATAACATGAATACATTAAAATATATTATTATTTATAATTGATCATATACATAACAGCTTTTTATAACATATATATCTTTAAAACATCATTATGATTTAAGAACTGTAGAGGAATTTTACCTAAAATTTTTCATTAAGATTGCCAAGATATGGATATATGCTTCCTAGGATGGATCCTATGAAAATCAGATAAAAGAGATAAATGAAAGTAGCATGGCTTTTATAGATTCCATTTATTATGACTTCAGTACATTTGGAGAATGACTTCCTTTAATTTTATCTAATTGTTTTCAACAGCACTTATGAGGAGAAAATTCACACAATAGACCTGACCTACTATTTTTGAAAAGGCCTGCTTGTTAAGATTTGACCTTGACTGGTGTCTGAAAATGTACATTTCAAAGGGGTTCCTACCATTAACTAATACAAATTGCTCTCTGTACCTAAACTGTCTGTATAAACAATACGGTTTATGCTAAACACTTGCTTTCCTTCTGAGAATCTTGAATTTTGGTGCATGTCAAGCAGAGGCTGCCTATGTGATCAGTCCCCCCAAAAAACCCAGAAGACTGATTCTCTAATAAATCTCTCTGGTTGGAAACAATTCACATGCTTTGTCAGAACTCATTGAAGAGGATTAGGCTTGTTGGGTGTAGATGAAGTTGAAGATACACTGTGACTTTTGTCTGGAAAACAGAACAATGTTAACATTTCAATTCACCCCAAATTAAACTATATGTTTATTATAATCATATTCAAAATCTCAGCAAACTTTTTGTAGGAATGAGAGAACTTATTCTAAAAATTCATATGCAAATGCAATGGCCTGGAATAACCAAAATAATTTTGAAAAAGAACAAAGTAGGAGAAATAATGCTACCAGATTTTAAGACTTCTTACAAAGCTACAGTAATCAAAACTGATTGGTACTTGTCTAAATATATACAGAACAATGGAAAAGAATAGAATCCAGAATTAGAACCACTCATTAAAAAATAACTAGTTTTTGCAAAGCCATAAGACAATTTAATTTAAAAAGTATAGTCTTTGAACAAATAGTGCTGATACAGTCAGATATCCATATGCAAAACTTGTATTTTCATTATAACCCATACAATTTATAAAATGTACTCAAAATGTTAATTCAATGAAGAAACTTCAGCATTTAGCATTACATTTAGCATTACACATGACTACTATTTGCAGAGGTTAAGCATGATCTAAGATTGGCATCCTTGTTGGTCAGAACCTGAGTCAAGTTTTGGAATACAGACTTAGATGCCCTCCTAGAGGAACACATTTTTGTTCAAATTATGGGCAGTGAGTATGCAGAGGACTTTCTGATAAGATAGAGCAGGTAAGATAAAATGCAAATATGTCCATAAGTCATTCCTTTCTTTATATCTTTGCCCTTTGGTAATACTCTTCTATACTAGCTCTGAGGTTGGCCATGGGAAATACCATGGACAAAGGAAAAGTGTAAAACATAAGGCAAGCAAGGCTTTGAAAGACATTTCCTTTGTTGAATTTGAGACCTTTCCACCATCATGTCATTAAGTCTGAGCAAGCCTGTTTCATCAATCTGATGCCCTCTGTTAGGTGGTTATGCTGCTGACAGTCAACTGAGCGCCAATACAGGATTAAGCTTTGTTCCAAAACACTAGAAAAACTTCTCAACCAAGTCCAGCCAAATTGACAAGCCGCAAATTCATAAACTAAATAAACGGTTGTTGTTTTAATACATTGTATTTGAGGGGAAATTTTGGGGTCAAGCAACTGTTATGCATGAAATGCTAACTTAGAAAACACAAAATTAAACATGCTATAGGCTAATGAAAAATAAATTACTCAAAATTGCTCATAGTCCTAAATGTAAAAAACTAAAACTCTAAATCTTCTATAAGATAGAAAATTTGTGTAACCTTAAGTTAAAGGTTTCTTAGATAAAATATCCAAAGCATAATCCATGAGAAAAAAATTGTTAAATTGGACTTCATAAAAATCACTGCAAGGGACAATATTAAAGGAACAAAAAGATGAACCACAGACTGGGAAAAAATGTTTGCAAAATCTTACATCTGATAAAGTACTTGTATCCAGAATACATAAATAACTCTCAAACTTTATAATAAGAAAAAAAATTAATAGGCAAAACGATCTAAACAGATGTTTCATAAAAGAAGATACATGGATAAAAAATGCTCAACATTATTAATGTTCAGGAGAATGGAAGCTAAAAGCCCAATGAAATACCACCCTGCATGCGTTAGCAGTACTGGTGGCAGTGTGAAATGGTGTATCTATTTTGGAAAACAGTTTGACAATTTCACCTCTCAAATGACTCCGTCGTTTTACTCCAAAGTATTAACCCAAGAAAAATAAAATAGTTATGTTGATATAGAGCCTTGTACATGAACATTTATAGTAGATTTCTTTTGTAATAACCAAACACTGGAAACAACTGAAATGTTCATTAACAAGTGGGAGCAGATGAACAGACTGTATTACAGTACTTTGCTTTATCTGTGGGGGATGTGCTCCAAGACCTCCAGGGGATGCCTGAAACCATGGATAGTACTTAACCTTAAACAGTATTTCCTGTTTGTCTTTATACATACATAGCTCTAATAAAATTTAGTGTGTAAATTAGGCACAGCAAAAACAATAACTAATATATAATAGAACAGTTATAATCGTATACTATAATAAAGGATATGTGAATGTGGTCCCTCTCTCTCTTAAAATAATTTATTGGGCTGTACTCACCCTTCTTTTCTTTTCATGATGATGGAAGATGATAAAATGCTTCCGTGATGAGATGAAGGAGGTGAATGACGTAGGCATTGTGACTTAATAGCTTTCTATTAAGCCTACAGACCTCTGACAACAAGTCAGGAGGAGGATCATCTGTTTGGGTAACTGAAACTGTTGAAAACAAAACTGCAAACAAGGGGAGACTATTGTAGATCTACACTATACAATGGAATACTACTCATAAAAAGGAAAGAACTATAGATGTATGCAACATCATAGTTAAGTAGGCTTAGTGCAGAATAATTATGCTGAGTGAAAGAAATCAGACAAAAAATAAGCCCTGTGACTCAACTTAATTAAAATTCGTAAACATCCAAACTATTGTGACATAAATCAGATCATCAGTATAGGATGGGGCGAGGAGGGGCAACAAGATGGATCAGAAAGCATGTGATGGATATATTCATTACCCTGTTTGTGGTAATGGTTCTATGGGTATATACAGAGATCAAAACATCAAATTGTACATCATATATATATATATATATATATATATATATATATATATATATATGCAGTTTCCTGTAGGTCAATTATTCATCACTAAAGCTTTTAAAAAGAATAATAAAATGCCAACAAAGATGTTTAGTACCTATGTATTCTGAGGGCTTTAATTCAAACTTTGCTAACAAAATTACAAAGATAGTATATTGTAATTTAGAGAAATTGAGGGTTATGTGTTATTTTTTTTCTTGAAGTTTATAATATAGATAACATTATAGTCATGGCAGCTTCACATATGCAATTATCATTTAAAATACTTTATCAACATATTGTTAAAATAATCTCATAAATGTAAACCCAGCATATAAAATGCTGTGTGTGTATAGGTGTGTGTGTGCATGTTAGTATCTTTACCTTGCCAGATCGATACTTGAAAAGTGATTCAGAGATATTATGTCAGTGTAATGAGCTATAGGATATGTAAGATATTTGTTTGTAAGACCAAACACTCCAAATTCAAATATTGAGTCTAGCATTATACTTCATAATAATTTAGATAAAATTTTAGCAGGTATTTCTCCTTCCTTTCCTAGAAAAATAAAGGCAGAGGTGGGGGAGAGGAAAAACTTGAATTTTCACAGGTTGACTATAGATTAATTTTTTCAGGTTACTTATGGTAACTTTGGATGCAAATTTGGAGGATATAAGCATTGTGTGTTTCAAAGAGCTAAAATATTCTATTTATTCCACTTGGAATATATCCAATGAAAAGACCATTTGTAAAAGCCAGAAGGCACAAATGGAATATTAGTGAGTGTTGAGCTTGAATGCACACAAATTGAGCTACCTCGTGAATGATATTTTTCTTCATAGAAAATATATAGATATATACCAAATGGGAAAGTATACATGTTTTTACTTTAGGTGCCATAGAAAATCAGTTTAAAAATATCTGATACTTAAATGAAACTTTGGGTACCTAAGGAGCCTATAACTGTAATAAGAGAAAGCCCTGAGAAATTTTCTTAATAAGGAAATAGTTATAATCTCTTTTGACAAAGGGATAGGAAGGTTGTCTCCAGAAATGATTAACTGAAAGGCTCAACACATCATCAGAAGATGACCATCTTCTCAAGTATGTTGTTGTTTCCCTCATAGCTGCCATAGTTTCAAGCTTCAGATTGGACAGAAAAACACCCATCAGAAGAGAAACTATTCCTTTGTGCATGTTTCTCTTTAATCAGTGAAGAAATATTTACTAAAAGTTCCCCAGAAGTCTTTCTCCAGGTTGCCTTAATAAAAATTGTATCACATGACCATGCTTACCTCAATAGTTAGCAATGTGGTAAAACCCCAATAATTGATTTGACCCTATATGAACTAGATTGATAGAATTAGAGCCACTCTCCCTTGAGCCAACTTGGGGAATAAGAATGGAATACCTTTTGAATAGAATACTTCCAAATGTTTACTACATGTATCTATAGCCTCACCTTAAGTAAATGTTAAAGTGACTGAGAATTCCAAATATATATCAGTGGACTTAAGCTGGTTTTCTACAAGAATTTATATTTAAATTTACTAGTTTCTCAGACTTTCCTTGTTTTTGATAACTGTTTTGAAGAGTTCTGGTTAAGCTTTTTGTAGAATGTGCCTCAACTGGGATTCATTTAATTATGATTACACTGGGATATGGATTTGGTCTCATCACATGATATCAAGGGTACATATTGTCAACATGACTTCTCACTATTGATGTTAATTTTGATCACTTAGTAGGCATAGTGGCCACTTTTGGGCAACCAACTGGAGCAATGGAAACCTGAATACAGTAAAAGGGCCCACGGTGACCCCCGGGGCTGAATACAAAGAGGCCCATCAGACAACCTACCTCAAAATATCCATAAGCCTTCGTTGACCAATGGGTTACTGATACCTGGACATACGTACCAAAAAAGGAAAAATCCATGTCTCCATACCTCCTCACCTTCCTCACTTTTCTACAGGCTGTCGCCACTGCCTCCTGGCAGACAGTCTCTCCTTTGCTGTCCTGCCCCCTGCTCCCTTGCAGTGTGCTTCTATCTCCTTTATTCTGCTTAGGTGATTTTTTTCACCACCCGAACTGCTGGTCTCCATCCAATTGGGTCGCCCAACAACAGAAGTAGTGTTTGTCAGGTTTCTCCACTATAAAATTACTCTTGGATCTCCTTTTCTCTATTGTGCTTTCTGGAAGGAGGTCCTTATGAATGGTCACACTTAAAGAATGGGGAGTTGTGCTCTATTTCCTTGATGGCATATTAATTACATAAATGATGTGGAATTCTACATGAGAGGTTTGTATATTCTTGGTTATTTATTTACTTACTTAATAATCTATATCATCAAATTCCTAAGATTTTTTGAGTGTTTCAAAAAAAAGCAGGAGAGTTAAGAGAATGTTGGTTTGTATCATTTTATTATTTTTAATAGGCTTACATATCTTTTTAACAGCTACCAAAAGCAATTGATTTTTACTGCACTTTAGACTTCTGCTACCATCAAATTATTTATTCCTTATTCTAATATGCTCCAATTACTGGCTCCCTGGTCTCCCTCTCACCTTTCGTCTGGAAGAAAATCTTGGTTTTTCTCTAAAAACTTATAGCAAACCAGTTTTATAAGACAGAATGACAAGCTATGCCTAGAATATTCTATAATCTTAGAGCTTATTAATCAATAAACAATGTCTTTCCTGTATTCTAGTCATAAGAAATTAAATAGTCCAATGGGTATCGGAACTAAAAAAAATCAGTAGTTCTCATTTACCTAAGTTGTTTTAAATCCAATATTCTCAAATATCTATGATTTGGAAAGAACAAGGAATTATTTACTGAGAAATACCTTCACTTTTTCTGAACATACCTTTGACCCACATTCATACACAGGTGTTTAGCTTACTTGATTTTAACCAGAGAATATACTCCTTAATTTTTAGTATATCATAGCTTATAACTCTGTCTTTAATCAACTACATAGATTTTTTTTTCTACTTCTAGTACTTGCTGTAGGATTTAATCCAACTGAGGCTGTCACTCAATACTTAAGGAAATTTTGGTTGTGAGAAAAATGAAAAATAAAAAGGGTCAACTCATAGTTGTACAAGTTATCTAAACTTGTACTGGAAGTAACATAATTTGTCTACTGGTGTATCAAACATACCCCAAATATACTCATTTGGCTCTTCTAAAATTAAATACTTGAGGGTACCTTCAGGTGGAACATATAATTTTGAGTTCAGCATCAGTAATACCAATCTCTTTAAATTAAATGTACCCATAATCCAACTGAGTTTGATCCCTGAGTTTTAATATTTTATTGTTTGATACATGAAATTATTAGTAATTTGTGTGTCTGGGCAACATCATTTGAACCTGAATCAGCCAACAGAAGAAATAGCTCCATAATTCATTATTATATCCACTTTTAGCAAATTAGTGAAGATGTCTGAAGTACATCATATAGTGTTTTACAAATATTCAGATATCCAAGGATATGCTCCTCAGTCTTCAATATTAGAAACCTGTGTTTATATTGAGTAAAATATTTGTTTTTATTTTATAATATAACTGATTATGCTCCTTTCTTTGCCTTGGTGACTGAGAAGTTAAAACAAACTGGTGTGTAATTTCTATGAATACAACAGAAACTTAAGACTCTTATGGTGCAAATCATACCAAAGGTGGTGTGGATTTGAATTTGGATGCTCTTTTCAGGTCTTTTTTACTTGAATTTCAATGCCTTACACATCATAGATACTTAGGCATGATATTAAGACTAAAATTATAGTCTTGTGCCTTCTGTAAATGACTTTTTATATTTGTTCTTCCTTTATTGTTCTACTTCAGTCAGAAAAATAGACGGGAGATTGAAAGGGATAACTATAAGAAAATATAACTTGTCACTGGACAGATTTTACAGCAACATTGCATAGAAGTACGTGCTCATAGAACTAGGCTCAATTTAAGTTATCTACAAAGTTGCTCCATCTTGGGATGCTGAAAGATTTTATGCACTAAGTTGGATGGTTGTGATGTGGAAATAAAAAAGGCTGCAGTTTTGACATTTTATTACCTGGCAATCTCCCCAGATTGAGAGTTCTACCCGTGAAGGCAGCCATACGCCCACTGCCTCTGTACTCCATGGCTTCTGAGTTGCCAGATGTTTTTTTTTTTGTTTGTTTGTTTGTTTATTTGTTAACAGATAACTTTCTTTGGAACACTATCTTGGCTCTCAAAATACGCTTAATATGTTATTTTAGTCCTTTACTGCTATCATTATAGATCATTTCAGAGCTTTACGACTTTCATTTTCTGACTGTAAGTATTCATATTTTTCTTGAAATTTTCACATATAACAATCCATAATCATAATCAATATTTCTTAGCCTCAAAATAGTTACAAAGTAACTATGTAACTATAGTTACAATAGTAACAAACGATATGTTATCATATGAATGTACAGTTAACTCTCCAATACATGTCAAAACACTACCCTATACATTATTGATACCTTATTTCTCTCTCTTATGTATTTTACTTTGAAGTCATTTTAAGCCATTTTGTGACATGGCAAATTCAAATTAAATGCACACAAAAATGAGGTTTTTACTTGAGGTCCTGAATATATTTTCTGTAACTTAACTTGATAAATAAAATAATAATTTGTCAAAAAATGGTTAAATGTCCTATTATAGTAAAAATTCCCCTTTATCAGAAATTATAGCATGTAGTCCAAGAAAACACATAAAAATTATTAATGACATATATTTCTAAGTATTGTTTACATTTTGCAGACACGGATGTATCAGAAATGAAAATGTCGTATATTAAACAAAGTAATTTTTATAATTCTCACAAGAGAATTCTGCCATTACTAGTCCATATTTTCTTTATTGATATTTTATTCTGCACTATGCTCCCCCCTTAATGCTTCCCTCCCACTCCCCTAAATATTTCTTCAGAGAAGAAGAAAGATGGGGTGGGAAATAGATATCAGACTTGCATGAATGCCATTTAGTGGAATATTTTCTCTGGTGGAGGAATGTATGTGCTATGATGTGCCTAATGAAGCTCAAGTGCAGTCTAAAGGAGTCAGGAATCAAGGTATTCCTTTATTATGATGAGCATACCATCCACTTCTGGCTGAAATGTTTCCCCTGTGTGGTAACACCACCCGTTATCTGAGGTAGACAAAGCATTTAAAATTAAAGTGCTTAGAGTTCTCATCATAAAATTTCCTGTCTCCAACATGAAGGAAAAATCTCTCCTGAATGAAAGTGGTAAACCAGACAAAATGGTAATTTCTGGAAGACTTCAGAAGGAGACAGTGACTGGAGTTGTTTTATTTGCTTGTTTTTGTTTGTTTATTGTTTTCAGTTGGTTTTTTTACACCACAATAGTATCTGTGCAAAGAATCAACTCTATCAAATTTTAAGTGCAGAGCATTGAGAAATAGTCAAAACACAACTAAAGTAATATTCGAAAAGATGTGTATTGTTGAGAAACATATGTGAAGTTGGTGCTATATTTTCCCAACTGCACGACAAAACTGAATGTCATGAGAAGGACAGAGATGTGTGTAAAACATCCTGAAAATGTTAAATGTTAAACAGGTAGTGGTTCCTATAATTCTTCTTATTTACATAAAAATAAAAAAAAACAAAATTAGACTTAAATTTGCAGTTTTGAAATTGTGAATGTCCAAGCTTGAGGATGATATTTTAAATGGTGCTATTATCAATCATAAATGGTTCTCCATTTGTAGCATCAATAAACTTTCCTCAGGTTATTCATGATTTTGTGTAAAACGAAATTAACTGTAAGAAAAAATTTTGTTTGATGGCAGTTCATACTTGGAAAATGGAAGGTGGCAATAACATAAGTACATATAAGCAGCCCCTCTCTCATATTTATCAGTCAGAAGGTTGAATAACTTTAGATCTAGCAGAAAGCACATTGAAATGTCATTGGGAAAACTAGACCATGCTTTCACATCCATGTAATTATGTGGATCTGTCTCTAATAAGATATTTTCATTTTTGTATCTGACAGTAAGATTTGACTGTGTGGAATGGGATAAAATATGCTAAAATAATGAATGCAATATGTGATAAAAACATAATTAAAATATATAAGGCAGCAAAATTACAAGTAGGTGACCTAAAAAAATGTAGCACTAAAAATGTATATAAAATCATACGTATGAATTAGAATTCATATTATAATACTAAAGCATATAATAAATCAGATTCAAAATTAATAAATGTTGACAAAATGATTACTCCCTCCACAGTTCTGTCTTCAGCTTCATTTAAAAAAAAATTTATTTGTTTTTGAGAGAGAGCACAAGGAAGGGAGGGGCAGAGAGAGAGAGCGAAACATGGAATCCGAAGGAGGCTCCAGGCTCTGAACTGTCAGTGCAGAGCCAAGGAGGGGCCATGAGATCATGACCTGAGCCAAAATTGGACACTTAACCGACTGACCAACCCAGACACCCCTCCAGCTTCACTTTTTATAATGGATTGCACAAAGGATTTGATGAAACTAATAAAAATACCTTTTATGAATAATCATAATTGAGCACTGACAATATGCTAAGAATTATGTTAACCTCATTTAATTTTATTTAATTACTCTTTAAAACAATCCTCTTACTTAGAAATTATTATTTTTCCTTTCCTATAGTTGACTAATATTAAGACTATAAATCTAAGTAATTTGATTTCTCTAGGTATGAAATGGGGGAGCCCAAGGGGTATAATAAAAATACTTGTGTAATAAGAAATAAGTACCTGCCAATTAGAATAAATGCCCAACAATTCAAATGACCACTGGGCTGCAACATCTCAGTGAGTTCTGGTTGAATATTAGTCTTGGAAGTCCAAAGAAAACCCCACATATTTCTGATGTTAAATTCTACATGATACCGCTCAAATGTTAACAGAATCAAGTGTACAGATATTTTGAGATTAGAGTGATGGTTAAATAATCCTGAGAAAATATAGTCAAATATAAGATTAATGCACAAAAAATACATAGCATGTACTCTTCATGCATGCTATAGTGGCATATGATTCATTTTCTGCCTTCCTAGCATCCAAAGCATAATGTAAGATCCAAAGGACATGTAAACAATTTTCCTGTACAATATCTAGTATGAAAAGGAAAATCTAAAAAAATTATAAGATTGTGAGCAACAATAACATAAAATCCAAGAAGGTTTTTTTAAGAAGGCAAAGTTGATTATAAGATGAGACCTGAGAGATTTTCCTTACTTGGAGACCCAGAAAGCAAATGTGAGTTACAGGGCAGAAGAGACATAACCTTTCCTCTATCTCTAGTAAATATTAAGTTTCACAAAGCAATTTCTTTTTCAATCTGTCTATGAAATCCCATAGCATGAAGCCAGGATGCAGTTCAGTAATAACAATAACAGAACATTGTGAAATATTCAGAAAGTGTACATAATTTTCATTATTTATTTTAATACAAAAATTTTCCCTAAATTAGTTTATATTATTCATTGTTACACACACACACACACACACACACACACACACACACACACGGGTTCTTGGGTTAATGAAAAGGGAGAAGTAAGATGGCAATATACAACTGATTTATTTTTATTTTTATAATTTTTCCTTTTTTTCTTAATGGATATATAGGTTATTTCAGCACCCTATGGAAATTATTAATTCAAAATTGTAATTGATTGGTAATAATAATAGATAAAGCCAGTCTTTAAAGGTTCAATTTATTAAATTGAGGAAAGAAATTTTCCATGTAGTAAAAGTTCTTACTTTAAGACTAATATTCTGCTAATGTGCTTGCATAATTCATGCCACTTGAATTAAACCAGTAATAAAAATGCAACGATAATTTACTTTTAATTACAACAAAAAACTCTGAAGGGAGTTTAGAATATTCAGTCCAAGCTGACTATATTGATGTATACTTTTTTAATATTAAAACAGAACATTAAACATCTCAGCTCCTGTGTGTGTATATTTATTTCGTTCAAATGTTTTGAAGTAAGCAGAAGTCATTTTAACATTTGTTAGCATGTACTAAGACATTAATTAACTTCAGTGGCACACAAACCTTTTTTTTTTTTAATTTTTTATAAGGAAGTTAACTCTTCAGTATGATGAAAGGCTTGCCATTTGGCAGTTTAATTTCCTACCTCTCTTCTTAACACCACTGCTAGATGGACAGCTTCCTTTATTTAAACCGTGTCCTTATCAGTTCTCTACAGGACCTGACACACTTAGCTAGTAACCCTGCAATCCCATCTCTCACATTTGTTAGAACTCTATTTCCTTACGCATCAATGAACACAGTATATTTTCAAGTATGTCCAGATAGTAGGGACTATGTAAAGGATAAACCAGAAGGAAATTTCTATCAACCTGAAAGCAACTTTAAAACACAGTGAACTCCAGAGCATTCTTTTCAAATATGTTACATTTCCTCTTTCATTTTCACAACGTGATCATCAATTTTTGGCTAGAACTGAAATATGTGTGTGTACACATATCAATATATATTTTTATTTATATATACAATCAATATAATAGTCTTCAAAATTTGCTTTATACCCGTCTCTAATGAAGAAATATTAGACTGTGTATATCAAAAGTATGTTTAGACGAAACGAAGACAACAAAGGTTATTTTAAACCCTAAACTCAAACTCTATACTTGAGTGTCTTATGGTTTGTTTCCCTCTCTCTATTTTTTTTTGTCCCTCTATGTTCATCATTTTTGTTTCTTAAGTAGCACATATGAGTGAAATCATATGGTATTTGTCTTTCTCTGACTTATTTCACTTGGCATAATGCATTCTAGCTTGATGAGGTCCCAGTAGTTCACTTTTGCTTTTGCATCCAGTCTACATTTATATTTTGTCTTCTGGACCCTAGTGTGACCTGATTCATGCATTGTGCTTACATATTATTAGCTGAATTTTAGTTTGATTTTAAAAGCCTGATATGCAATCTTATAATTATATATCCTTTGGATTGCAACTAAGAATTCAAACTTTAAATGTAAGGCAGAATTGTTAAAGGGCACCATTTTATAATATACACTGTTGCTTAAATGGGCCTTTGTTCTCTGAAGAGCTAAGATCATACTCAGATTTCTTGCTTAAAGCCATAAAGAAAATCCAATGAAAAGCTTTAAAAAGAAGAAATTTTGAAACACTTTAAACACCCAATTAAGAATTTTGGAAACTGATATGAACCACATATTAGATATACAATTATTTCTAACACCAGTGTAAATTTTCATTTCCTTTTTATTCTTGAGCTATGAAAATGTGTGAAAAAAAATTGACCTAATGGTGCCTTTTAAGTAAAGCTTATTTTGATACTGTAATAGACATTGTTTTTATCACTGTATCTTAATCCTTCAGACTTCTAAACATGTACAATTTTGTAAACACAAAGACCTTTTTGATTTTCTTTATCCTATCTTACATATTGTTAGTATTAACCTTTTTATTATTATTATTTTTTTTAATTTTTTTTCAATGTTTTTTATTTATTTTTGGGACAGAGAGACACAGAGCATGAACAGGGGAGGGGCAGAGAGAGAGGGAGACACAGAATTGGAAACAGGCTCCAGGCTCCGAGCTGTCAGCACAGAGCCCGACGCGGGGCTCGAACTCACAGACGCGAGATCGTGACCTGGCTGAAGTCGGCCACTTAACCGACTGCGCCACCCAGGCGCCCCAACCTTTTTATTATTATATATTGTTCCTTTAAAAATATTCATACTCCTTTTGAGCTATTACCATCACTGCATTCACCCTGGGTACCCAAGTCACTGTCCCTAGTAACCAGAAAAATACTGCCTTAGTTCTTACTGAATCTCTACCATGCCCCTGGTCTCATTTCTTCTTATTCTAATTTGTTACAGTAGGAGAAAAGAGGGGTAGACAGGGAGGGTGTCTCCCACGTCTTACTATGTACAAATTTTACTACCTGAAATTCCTTAAGGGATAATTTCTCATTCTTTGAATCAAAGATTATTAAACCCTATAATCATTGAAGTTTATCTTAGTTAAAAGTCTATTTCAAGCTATGTCATCCTTTCATTCTTTTCCTTAATATCTAAGCTAATGAAATAAATTAAGCACATAGGGTTCTTTCAAACCTTACAGAATTTCCAGATCTCATGGAAATTTTTATCTGTTTAAATCATTTTAAAGCGATCTTATGTACCTGTATTGAATACTTTATTTCTACAGCTAATAGTTAGCTATCAGTTCTTGACATAGTGGATCCTCCTTAATTTCTCCAAAGCCTCTCAAACCTCAATTTAAGAAAACATTACCAAATAGCTGCCCAATATCTTTACTGCTTATTCATTTTTTCCCTCTTCGATGAGGCATTTATTTTTATCCTCCTATCAAGAAAACTCTCAGAGACCAGCTAGCACACTACGTAAGTGGACACATAGACAGGTACCTTCTATTATTCCCTTCCTGTCATTTGCTCACTTGATCTCTCCTATTATTATATTTTGTTATATATCTATTATAGATAGATAGGTAGATAGATTGATATAACAAAAGACAAAGTATTTTATGTTATGCCTAAAATTCTCCCAATATCAGCTTGTAAATCATTTGCTCATCTAACATTTCTATAAACTAACAATTAGAAATTTATGAACTACCAGTGAGCATGGATGTTGGAGAAAAAACCAAAGTGACAGTGGCACGTGAAAGGCCACTTTGTATCCTGTCTGTCCTCTATAAAGCAGAGCAAAATCTGGGTCATTACATTCAGCAGGGAGCTTTGAAACACCTTCCAACTTTGTGCTGCATGATGATGAGTGTCTTTTGACCCAGTTTTGAACAAGAGAAATGTAAGGTTGCCAGGCCATAGAGGCTGTAAGGATTGGATTTATGCTTTTCTGTTGCTAGAAAGATCCCTAAAATGGAAGCTTCATGATTCTTCTCTTTCAAGGAAACCCTAATGTGGTTATGTTTGCCATCTCTTGGCTGAGAGGCCAAAGATCCTTTCTGCTACTATTTCAGGCTATAAGCAGATTGAAAACAATTAAGATGGTCTTAATGGCCCTTCAGCTTGACGAGGATATAAACAGGCTCCTTTCTAAACTTTAGGCCTTTGGTCTCCCTTTCCTTAGAGAATTTACTCCAGAAAACTTGCAATTATAAATTCTTTCTCTATTCCTTTGAGATGTTAATAATTTGAAAAGCCTTTTTGCCAGTTTTACAAGCCAGGAATCATGCTCTCAAGGATCCGGAAGCATTCTGTTTGAAATGCCAACTTCAAGGATGATAGCATCCTTATTTCTCAGTTCTTTGTGGGAGAGTAGAAGCGTACTTTGAGTGAGTGCCTTGCTCTAAGTTTTAAAATTACATCATATCACAAAGGAAAAGTTTACTTTTACATCTGCAACCGTAGATGGCCTGTGTTCTCTCTCATTCTAGCATTTAAAAATGTTCTCTCCTTCCCCTTAAATACTGAATTCTGCCTCTCTTCCCTATTGCAACAGCCTTGTTGACTCCTTTAACTTTGCCCAGTGTAATATTTACTTTGACATAATAGAATTTAAAAATAACTGAGGTTGGGAAATGTCCATATCTGTCCATCACATTGCTACTTTGAGATACAGTACCCAGAGCAGAAGCATTTTTCTTTTTCAAAAAGGCTTCATTTACTGATTGTTATATTAGCAAACTCCTCTGGATGAGAAGCCAAATCCTCCAGGAACACAGATTCCCAATAGTTTTATAGACTTTTTGTTCTAGTGGCCGATCTTCACCAAGTCATCTTACTTTCCCTGTAACCCGAAATACTACAAAAACACAGCTCCTTACACTGGGGTCCTCTGATTTGATAATCAGGTACTAGCCTACCTTTTTTTGTCTTATTAAATACCAGGATTGAGAGTTCAGGCAAAATGAACCACCTGCCATTTCTAAAAAAAAAAAAAAAAAATATTACATCAATTCATTCTATCTGCCTTTGCTTCTATACCAAGATTTTATTATAATGTCTCCCCTTACCACACTAATCTTGGAAATTATTAAAATGTTTTAAATGAATATGAGCCCTGATAATGCCTGGAGAGGCAGGTTTTATGTCTTCAACTCTCTTTTAATGTATCACCTTATACCGTATTCATTCCCTCATTTAACTTCTCCACTTGGACTGTGAGCTTCTGTAAGACAAAGGCATGGCTGATTCATTGGTTTATTCTCCAGAGATACAGCTGATACTTGCACCTTTGAAACATTCATCAAATGTTTGCTAATTGGCAAACTTATCTGAATGTGGTAAACATAACATGGTGCAAATGCCATTAGGAAACATCAACATAGTAGATCAGGAAGAAAATGCTTCAAAAATTAGTCACTTTCATAACTCTAAATATCTTCATTGTCCCTTTCAACTACATTTGTCAAATCCACATTAAATGTTCTGTGAAGATTTTAATGTTAAAATAAAATATTACAAGGAGAAAAGAGTTCTTTCAACCCATACTTTCCAAAAGGAAAACAAATGAGAATCTATTTCCTTGCCTAATGCTCTAAGTATGGATACCAACAAATTTTTATTTGAGAATTAATAACCTCTCCCCAGCTCATCCATTGACTATTTTTATAAACTTATTAAATCCTTTGTGGAAGGGAATAGGATATATGTATACATATATACATTTTTGATTTCACGACAAATGAACAAGTAGTCTGATTTTTCTGTTAGATAATCTTTCAACTGAAAAAAATAAAAAATACAAACTAAGCACATTTTTAAGCTTTAAGTCCTATACCAAAATTCTAAAACTCACAAGACAGCAACATAAAGCTATAATTCTTTTCACTGTACCTGTATATGCAAACTGGACAAGGTCCCAGAGGGCATTGGGGTCTATGCCTTCCATCTTGATCTCCTCTTGCTTGGCTTCACAAACATCACTTGTAAACATGGCAGCAAAATAGTCGGAGACTGAGCTCAGGACAAGCCTGAAAGAGTCATAGGATCTAATTTAGGTCACAAATGTAAAGCAGCAAAATGCTAAGTACTAATAAGAATGCAGTACAGACTCTATTTATCTACCTATATAACATCTATGTATCTCTGTATCATCAATCTATTTACTGCCTTACAGATTGTACTTTTCAAAACTAAATTAGGATCTTTTGTTCCACCTTTGGTCACAGAACATTCTCCTACATTTTCGTCCATCATTTTAAGCCATTTTTTTTTCTTTCTCACATTTAGTTCTTTGACCCTTTTAGATAGGAATCCAATTTTATTTCTTTCTACATACTCACCTACTTTTTACCATGCTATCTACTAAAGACTTTGATTTGCCCTTACTGAATTAATGGTGCCATGTATATTAAAAATTTGAGTCCTGAATGTGTAGTTATCTGTGTCAGAGATTTCTATTGTTTTTTGCTTATTTGCCTGTTCTTGTGGTAATATAGTATTCTTTTTAATACTATGATTCTAAATATGCCTTTATAACCAAATGAGGAAAATCCTCTGTCTTTATTTTTATTTAACTATTAGTGAAGTTTTATTCTTCATGTAAAGTTTAATGGAATTTTGTTAAGCTTTTCAAATAAGTTAAATGGAATTTTAATTAAAAATGCACTGGGGGCACCTGGGTGGCTTAGTTGGTTGAGTGACCTACTTGGTTTCAACTCAGGTCATGATCTCATGGTTTCGTGGGTTTGGGCCCAACGTCAGGCTCTGTCCTGGCAGCGCAGAGCCTGTTTGGGATTTCCTTTCTCCCTCTCTCTGCCCCTCCCCCATTCATGCTGTCTCTCTCTCAAAATAAATAAATAAACTTAAAAAAATGCACTGAATTTCTGATTTTATTTATGGGGATCACTGGCATATTTATAATTTAAAGTTATCCAACACAAAAGTATAAAATATCTCTCCACGTAGTCAGGATATCTTGTCTGCTTTCTATTCAGATTTTAAAATTTTCCCTAAAATTGTCTTGTATATTCTTGGTTGCTTTCTTCATACTTTATAGTTTTGTTGGCCTTATGTGTCATAACTTAAGACAAATTCAATTATTTGTTGGTTTTTGTTGGTTTAAAATCCATTAGTTGAAATTGTCATAAATCCATCTTTTATCTGGCACATTTACTGAATTATCTTACTAGTTCTTTTGACTCTGCCACTTTTTTTTTTTCTAGGTAGATGATTATAACACCTGTGAATAATCTCATTTTGACCCATTCTTGTTTATTTTCTATAACACTTTTTCTTTTGCTTTTCTTAAAACGTCCTCCAGGACCTCCAGTGCTCCAGTGGTGTGTTGAACATACACTCTGCCAGGGGAGAAAATTTGTGTATTTCTCTATCCTAAAAGGAACACATCTAAAGATTCTCCTTTTAGTGAGATAGTTGTTGAATGGATTGGTATATAATTTTTATCACATCAGAAAGACCCCTTTAATTTCTAGCTTTGCTAGCCACTTTTGTAATTTATATGGGTGTTAAAATTCATAAAGCTCCTTTTATCTTAATCACAATTATCTTTAGGGTTTTTTATTTATAGTCACAAGAAAAATTAACCTATAAAATTTTATTTTGTGGTATTTTCTTATCTGATTTTTGAATTAATATTATATAACCTCATAAAATGAGGTGGCATCTTCAAGTCTTTTAAATATTATATAATGATTTATAGAAGAAAGCAATTAATTTTTGTTTTAAGATGTTCTAGAACTTACCCTAAAAATTTCTTGGTTTGACTATTTTGAGAAATGGTGACATGATCTCATTTCAATTATTTAATAAGCGGCATGGCTTATTTTTGTGCTCTATTTCTTCAACATCAACTTTTGCATTGAACATTTTTAAAAATTTACCCATCTTATCTAGATTCTCAGATTAATAATGTATATTAACATGTAAAAAAATTATGCTTGGCTTTAGGATGCCTGGGTGGCTCAGTTAGTTAAGCTCTTGGTTTAGGCTCAGGTCATGATCTCAGGATTCATGAGTTCAAGCTCCACATGACTGCTGCTAGTGCAGAGCCTGCTTGGGATTCTTCTTCTTTCCTTCTCTCTCTGCTCCTTCCCCTCTCACTCTCTCTCCCTCTCTCAAAATAAATAAATGAACTTTAAAAAGTAATATTAAAAGTTTAAAAAGTATATATTTTAATGTATTTGTTCATTTGGGTTAATCTTTTTGATGCTTTTTTAAAAAAATTCATTCATTAATATTTTAATTGGATCTTTTTGTTGTGTATACAAGTATGTATTTTTTTAAAAATGGTTTTTCTTGAGTAGGTATCAGAATTTATTTTTTCTGTAAAGAGTCAGATATCAAGTATTTTAGGCATTGGGATATACACACACACACATATATATATATATATATATATATATATATATACACACACACACATATATATATATGTGCATATATAAATATATTTCCCTTTTCAAAAATGTTCATTTCATTAAAATACAAGAATGAATTTTAGCTCATGATCCATTCAAAAGAATCTGTACACCAGATTTGGCCCCTGAACAGAAGTTGGCTGACTCAGTCTAGAGATTGAAATTTTGATTTTTAACTAATAATAGTATCATCAAATAAAATGATACTACTTTATGAATATTGTAAAAGCCTTACAACAGCATAATTCTACTTACCCAATCCTGGGCAATCAAAAATAAATAAATAAATTTATTTATTTATTTATTTATTTATTCATGCGTTTGTTTATTTATTTACATTTTGAGAGAGACAGAGAGAGAGAGAGAGCTCCTGCACACACACACACACACACACACACACACACACACGTGAGCAGGGTGAGGGGCAGAGAAAGAGGGAGAGAGGGAATTAAGCAGGCTCCTTGCCAAGAGCAGAGCCTGACTTGGGGCTCCATCTCACACCCAGAGATCATTACCTGAACAGAAATTGATTCCAATGCTTTTCCAATTGAGTCACTCAGTCACACCAAGAATTTTTTTAAAGAAGAATGTATATGCGAAGGTAAATAAAAAAATATTTTATATTTATCCCTTTCTTTCTCTTTTCTGGGCTCTATTCATTTCTGAAGAAGTAGACTTCCATCTGGTATCAATACCCTTTAACTGGAAGAACTTTCTTTAGTATTTATTGTACTGCAGGTCTGATAATAATAAATTCTATCAGTTTTCATTAATCAAAAAAGGTCTTTATTTTGGTGTATTGAAAATATCTTGGGGAACCTGGATTGCTCAGTCAGTTAAGAGTCCGACCCTTGGTTTCAGCCACGTCATGATCTCACAGTTCATGGGATAGAACCTTGCATTGAGCTCTGTGCTGGGAGTGTGGAGTCTGCTTTGGGATTCTCTGTCTCTCCTTCTCTCTGTGTCCTTCTTCCACTCGTTCTTTCTCATTCTCTCAAAGTAAATAAATAAACTTGAAAAAAAGAATATCATACAAAAGTTTTTTCATTTGATATAGAATTCTAGCATTTGGGGCTAGAAAAATAATAATCTGTTAATACAGGGTCTAATGTTTATAATAGAAAATCAGCTTTCATTCTTATAATTGTTTTCCTGATGTACTATGTCCTTTATCTCTAATTGTTTTTACTTTCTTCCCCCTCTTTATCTTAGGATTTTAACAGTTTGACTGCTATGATATGCCTCGATGTGGTTACTTGGTACTTACTCTGATTATGGTTTTCTGAGCATCCTGGAGCAGTGAATGGGCCTCTTGACAAATTTTAAAAGTTGTCTGCAGGGTGCCTGGGTAGCTCAGTCAGTTAAGCATCCAAATGTTGGTTTCAGCTCAAGTCATGATCTGATGGTTCATGATTCAAGCCCCACATCACTCTCTGCACTGATAGTGTGTGGAGCCTGCTTGAGATTCTCTCTCTCTCTCTGCCCCTCCCCAACTCACATGCCCTCTCTCAAAATTTTCTGGTGATTTATTTGCATTTTAATGGGAGTGAATATTTTTCACATGCTGTAAAATCCAAAATAGAAATATAAATTTAAAAAATATTGAGCACAAATTTTGACAAAATATTCTGTTTCCAAAGAAATATAAAACTGTAAAAAAATGCATTGTGCTTAAGAGGTATGATTTTCAAAGTTGTTTAAATTAGAAATGCTGAAACTTCTTTTTGTTTTAAATATATTAGAGGAAATTACTACATTCTTGAAGATCATCAGAGAAAGTTTACTCCTTGATGGAAAAGGAGATGAAAATACAGAAATGCAGAAGAGAAAAATAAATCCTATGATGCTGGATTGAAATTGGATATATCATTGTAAATTTATAGTTCTTAATAAAAAAAATAGAAATACTGTGTGCATATGTGTGTACAGGTGTATGCAAATTAAGAGATGTGTGTGTACATGTGTACCCTTGGGTAAAAAACTGACCACAGACAGTGCTGAACCAGGGAAAGCACAAGGGGATTCTGGAACATCATTCTTTTTTTGTTCAGAAAGTGAGGAAATGCTTACAAAGTGATGTGGGATATGTCAAAAGAACCAAAGGTGGTGCTTACATCTGTAAGCTGAACAACAGTGAACTTTGGATGCACTTTTCTTTCTAAGAATCTTGTCAGGGAAAAGAGAGGAAGAAACGTCAATACAGGGCATTGTGATCTTAACATTTTCATTTTTTAAATCAGGGGAAAGTTTTAAAATTATTTATTTTTTAATTTGATCTGTTCATATCTTATTTCTATGTAAGTGAAAGGCATGGTGAAAGCTAACTTTAACAATGAAAGACATTCCTTCTTTTAAGTGAAAACAGTCATTTAATATATACTTTATGCATTTAAAGACTACTTTATGGGATCCATGATTTTAACTATCCTATTAATATTAATGCCTAGGGTAGAAACATGTTCAAAATATTTAGTTATCAATTTGTTATAAATTTAATTGATCCATTAGTAACTAACATGTCTTTTCTTTATATTCTAAAAGTCTGAAAAAATAGTAAAGACACAGATATCTTCAAATATTTATCTCATGCCAATTATATACATCATTGTCAAATCAAAGGAACTTAACAGTCTATACTATAAAAATAAACTGCCATAAACCAGAGATATGTATATCTTTCCTAGAGCACAAGAATATTAATATAAAGTTAACTGGTTTAATCTTACACATAGAAAGCCTTTATTTATAACAGGGTCACATCCATATAGAGGAAAATATGTGACCTGTGGAATTCGATTTTAATTACATGAAATCTTCTCAATCAACTATAATGTACAAAATATGTTACATCTTTAATTCAGTAAGAGAAGTGCAAACAAGTTTATACTGCATTTAGATTTAGTGACACATGAGATGTGAATTCGATTTTGGAAGAGGGATTTAATGCATAACAGAAAATAATATATTTATACATACATACATAACTTCTATTAATGCAAGGGAAGCAAGGGTAGAAAATACATAAACGGAAATGCATGCAGCCATTCTCGAAAATCTTTCATTGAGGTCATCACAAATTTATTTCCTTCCAAATCTATTACTTGTCTAGCCCTACTTCAATTTATTGGTGGTGTTTAACATTGTTGACCTCCCCCTCTTCTTTAAATCCCCTTTTTGGCTAAGGCAGTACAGACTTTCTTATCTCAGCTTACTTCTGATTCTTTGACTTCTTTCTCTTCTTCCTTCTTGGCCCTCTCATTGCCCTAGGTGTTTTTTATTTTCCTCAGAATTTTCTCTAAATTTTTGACTTAACACTGACTGTTAAGTGAGTCATCCTCTTCAGAATCATCCTCTAGCATAGCCTTTATTATTACTGTTATGTTGGTTTTAAATCTTGCCTTGCATCTCAAATGCCTAGAGAAACTGCTCACCCACCAGATATCACAGTTTTTCAGATGCTCTAAACCAAACTCAGAGTATTCCCTGTGAGATTTCTGTATTCATTTTTATTTCTCTGTTACTGATTGGCATACCACCAATATATTGAACTTTCAGAGTATATATTACAAAGTCATTATTTACATCTCCTCTTTTATTGCCTATATCAAATATGACACAAAATCCATATTCTCTTTTGTATTGGACTTTGAGGTTGCTCTACCCAGACCCCCTTTATCTGTCACAACTATGCCCTCCAGTGCCAGTGATATTATCATCTAACTGCTATCCCATCTCTAGAATCACACTTGGTGGAACAGGAGCTGCCTCCCTGGGATTTTACGTGTTCAGTTCTTCCTACCTCATCACCTGACCCTCACAACCCCTCCTTCAACCTGTGGGTGGGCCCGATGGCAATGAATAATAGAAGCAGAGTGTAAAATGTATTTTTCCTCAAAGTGTGACTAACTCTGCAGCAAGTCATGTGCCAGAGCTTCTTGGGAATTAAAGATAAAGCAAGGCTTCAGCTGAGACTACATCTTTGATTTGCTCCTTCCTCTGCCCTATCCTTTTCCCTTTCTTCTGAGGATGCTCTTTAAATAAACCTGCCTACCTGAATTCCAGTCTCCAGCTCTACTTCCAGGACACCTTGCTTAGGACACGTATCTCCAAAATATTTCTCAGTTAATCTCTTTCTCTATATTTATACAGTACTCATTTCATGCCTGGATTAACTTCAACAGCTTCCTAGATCATTAACTAGTTTTGGCTGTCCCCATTTTCTGTGTTTTCTAAAGTGGCCCCATTTTTAGAACTATTTTTGTAAATTATGATAGTTGTTAATATATTGTTTCTACAGAACTACCTGGGTTTGATTTCTACTTCTACGTCTTGTTAAATGCATAACTTGGATGAATGTCTTAATTTCTCCATTTCTCCATTTTCTATTCTGTAACAAAAAGGTGGGTGAAATAAAGATTTCTTTCCATTTCAGGACAAAATGGGTTAGTATATTCAAAGTACTTCCAACATGGCCTTGCACATAAGCAGCACAGTGAATGTTAACTAGCATTAGGCCTATTATTATTATTACTATTATTATTGACTTAATTATGTTATACCGCTCTTCAGGAACCTACATGAGCTCCTAATTATGTACATCATTTGAATTTAAATTTCTCTCCTGGTTTTCAAAATCTGTCATAATCATTTTTGCCCCATTTTACAGCTTAATTCCTCAGTACTTCCAATACAAATGGTTCCACTTCGCTAAGCCAGTATCTCACAATTTCCTCAAATTCTTTACTTCTCTATTTTTCCATATTATTATCATAATCTAAAATAGCATACTTGTTCTTTTCCACTAGGCTGACCTCAAACAGAATTTTTCAGAAAAACTGCTCATTTCCTTATTTGATTATCTCTTCATTTGGAATCAAAACCATATATTTCCATTTGCAGTTAAGAAATATATGATAACTATTATAACTTTCTTAATTGTCATAGGGGTTATTCTTTCCTCCTCAAAATTAGTGTAAACTTCACACGGAAAATGTCATATTTTATAACCCTTTTATATCACCAAAAGGGAATAGACCAAGGCATACATGTTTGATATACATTTTTTTTTCATGCAACGAAAGATGCTTCATGTATTGCAGAATATCAGTAGTACACATAAAGAGGACATTAAAATGATTCCTAAATGATGGGTAAAAAAAAAGTAAGACAAAAGTTTTTCAGCTTCTCTTATCTCTCCCTCTCCCAGTTTTATTGAGATATTATTGACATATAACATGGGTTTGTAGTATAGATTATGATGATTTGATACATATATATATATATAGATAGATAGATAGATAGATAGATATATAGATATATAGTAAAGGGATTACCACAATATATTTATAATTGTTGCATTTTGTGATGAATTGACTCCTTTATTATTATGTATGGTCATCTTTGTTTCTTGCCACCATTATGCTTTAAAGACTATGTTGTCTGATAAAAGGATAGCTATACTTGCTCTCTTTTTGTTTCCATTTTCTCAGAATATCTTTTTCCATTCCTTCATTTTTGAGACTATGTGTGACCTTGAAGCTGAAGTGAGTCTCTTGTAGGCAGCATATAGTTAGGTGTTATTTTTTAATCCATTCATTCACTGTATACCTTTTGATTTCACAATTTAATCCTATTTTATTTAGAATATTTATTGATAGGTAAGAATTTACAATGCCATCTAGTTATTTTCTGGCTGTTTTGCATTCCTTTGTTCCTTTCTTCCTCTTTTGCTATCTTTCTTTGTGAATTAGTAATTTCTCATGTCATGCTTTGATTCCCTTTTTTTCTTTTGTGTATTTACTTTAAGTTTTTGTGCTGCGGTTACCAAGAGGCTTACATAAAACAGCCTATAAATGGAACAGTCTATTTTAAGGTGATAACAACTTACCTTCAATCACATACAAAAATTACTTTTTTACTCCCTCCATATTTGGTTTTGATTTCACAATTTACCTCTTTATGTACTGTGTACTTTACATACTTTATATACTGTGTAATCATTAACTAATGATTACAGTAATAAGTACTTTTAACACCTTTGTCTTCTTTTTTTGTCTTCTAATCACTTTATTAGAGTTAAGTGATAAACACATCATGACATTACAGTTTTAGATTATTCTGAATTTGACTATAGCTTTAGCTTTACTAGTATGTATTATACTTTCAAGTTTTCATGTTTCTAATTAGAATCCTTTCATTTCAGCTTGAAGAACTCCTTTCAGCATTTCTTGTAAGGCAAGTCTAGTAGTGATGTACTTTCTCAGCTCATGATTCCCTTGTGGCCTTGCATTGTTGTCTATGCATTCAAGGAAGGTGGTGTGGCTCTTCCAATCTTCACAGACTGGCTTGGGCAGGCAAAAACCTTCACCAGTCTGCCTATCCAGAGATCCTGGGTTGGCCATCTGGTGGTATCTGTTTACAGGCTTCATTCTGAAGTCCTTGAGTGGGCATGTCTAGTTTCTGGGTGAGCAGGTGAGTGGGCCTGACATTGGGTATGCAAGGGTCTAGCCTAGTGCTTGAGTATCCAGGGGTAGGCCTGGAGCTTGGGATCACTGCAGTGGGCCTGGCATTTGAGTCTAAAGTGACTGGCTTGGGACCTGGACCTGCAGGGGCAGACGTGGGTCCTGGGTCTACATGATCCAATCAGGTACCAGGGACACTGGTTTGGGTCTGGCATCTGGCTCCATAGACCTGATTTGGTCGTAGTATGGTTTGGGAGCCTGGTTTCATGGGAGCCAAACTGGAGGCTTAGGGACACTGTATCCAGCTTGGGCCTAGAGTGAGCATGGAGGTTGGGGCCTATGGAGTCAACTATAACCTGGGAGTTTGGGAGCCAGCCTGAAGGTTCTTTCTGCTGGGGCAGGTCTGGTGTTGAGACAAGTATAGAGCCTGAATCCATGGGAGCCAGCTTTGAGTTGAGGTTCTTAGGGTCCGGCATGACACCGGGGTGGGCCAGAGATCATAGGTACACAGGAGCTGGCTTGGTGCTATGGTGGCACGAGAACATGCCTGCAGCCTGGGTTCCAAGTGACTGATTGGGGGTATGGGGCCACCAGGAGCCTGAGCCATGGTAGCAGGTCATGGCTGGGATGTGCTGGGAGCCCGTGTCCACAGGAGTCCTCTGGAAGCCTGGCACTATGGGAAGGGCTGGCACAGCCTGGGGCTGTGGGAGTTAGCCGGGGCCACTAAATCCAACAGGCACAGGGATTTTTTTTTTTCTGAAGTTGATTCAGAGCTTTATTAACTATCAAGCTGATTGAGAGATTTAGATGGATGTTGGATTTAATAAAATAGGAGAAATGAGTTATTCCTCTGTCAGCACAAACTATGTAAATAAACTTTCCATCAGTACAGAGACACTACTACTTGCCAACTTCTGAGTATTAATATATGTTACTTATGAAAGTAATTTCTTTTTACTGTATTTAATATTTTAAGTGTTTCTTTTTTAAATTTTTTTAACATTTATTTATTTTCAAGGCAGAGAGAGAGAGAGAGAGTGAGCAGGGGAGGGACAAAGAGAGAGAGGGAGACACAGAATCCAAAGCAGGCTTCAGGCTCTGAGCTGTCAGTGCAGAGCCCGATGTGGGGCTTGAACCCACCAACCATGAGACCATGACCTGAGCCGAAGTTGGACGCACAACCGACTGAGCCACCCAGGAGCCCCATGTTTTAAGTGCTTCTGATACATCATTTCAAAAGCCGCTTTGAGTTTCAACTATTTTCATGATACTAGTGTTCAGTAAAGAACACACATATAAATATGAATATATATTCATAATATTCATATATATATATATATATATATATATATATATTCTTAAAATAATTAAATATATCCTCAAACATTAAAAAAAATGAAAACATAATATGGTGCTAAACGAAATGCCCAGGGTTTTGGTCTACAGAGCAGGATTCTTTCTGTCTGTCACATATTATCATTTAATTTTTTATTTAAGTCTTTGTTTGATCATGAATTATTACACACTCATTCTAAAGAGTTCAAAGAATATCTATGTTTATACATTAACATTAAAACAATAGCTAGTCCCTTCTTGATCCTGACTACTCGTATTCTCCAGGTATAAGCTTTATTGACAGTATGTTGAATATCTTTCCACACTGTTTCTATGTACATAAAATTATATCTAATATTATTTCCAACTTGGAGGATGTTAGCTATTTAAGATTTTCTCACTTATTTCTGTCAAATGCACTTACCCTTAATAATTGCTAGAGGGGGAAAAGACTTTCACAAGCTAAATTATATTTCATTATATACCTGTACATTGTAACAGAGTAGGCCCTGAAAACCCCTTAAATCTCTTACCATTGAAAATTCAACTATCCAATTATTAATATTGATCTGTCAGTCTAATTTTCAGTATCTGACCTCTCTGATTATAGGAAGACTACATAGCAAAAAATTCTATATAATTAGTACTTAGGGATTTATGTTCAGTTTTTTGGTTCATTTGTTGTTAATCAATTATTCTGGGCCATTTTATGAGAAGTTTATATTTATTTTAGAATTCCTCTGAAAACTTAAAGCACAGATGAATTCAGAATTGTGATTATTTTCCATGACAAAAAATGTATTAATGTGTCATCTTGAGTGTTATTAACTTTTCAGAGCTAACTTACTTAAATATATGCCTAGTGGGGCACTTGAGTGGCTCAGTCAGTTGAGCATCTGACCCTCGATTTCAGCTCAGGTCATTACCTCGTGGTTCATGAGATTGACCACTGCATCAGGCTCTGAGCTGATAACATGGAGCCTGTTTGGCATTCTCTCTCTGCCTCTCACTCTGACCCTCCTCCACTTGCACACACATGTGCACTCTCTCTCTCAAAATAAATGAATAAATTTTCAAAATAAATATATAAAAATATGCTGAGCAATAACCTAACATACCTATATAAACATGGCATTTCATAATACATTCATAGTTGTGACTTATATCAGGTTAAAAACATATATACAATATAACCAAAACAAAAACAAAGGGTTTTATGGAGAGCTCTTTAATGGCCATAATCTGTTAATTTAAATAGGGATTAATATGAAAGTTTTGAATGATGAGATAATAAAATTAAATTAAATATATATGACTTTATGAATGGATATTTAGTGAGTACTTATAACACTAAATTTCAATGTCTTTTCTAAAGGAGCAGTAGACCTTACTGAAAGTTATTTCTTTTTTCATTATTTGAAATTATTATAATAGTCCCTTGTTCCAGTGCTAATGATCATATCATCATATATATTTTGCCTAAAGGCAATATTCATCTGTACTAATCAAAATATAACAAAATAACTTCAAAATCCATTCCTTCGTTACTATTTCTAAGATGATTATTTGTTTAAAGCAAAGAGCTAATCACTCATTCATTACTATCATTTCACTGTGCAAAAGTATAAATAAAGAGGGGCATTGTATCTGCAATTACTAAAAACAGCACTTGCCTTTTTTCAGGCGCCTTATAAATATTTCCCCATATATTTGTTAATGTATGTTTAACTTAGAATCATAACTATGCAAATTACTTGTAAAATAACAGTACTAAAATCTTAAGCCATGGTGTAAAGAAAATATACATTCTTATTTGCATCAATTTAGGATATAGACTTAGATTAAATTTTTTCTTGTCACATTTAAGGGAAATACAGATGACCAACAATAATATACTTGTTTTAATATCTGCTCACTATATAAAATATTTAAAATGTTCAGAGTAATATGTATAAAAATAATACATTACTCAAATGTTTTAGAATATCTTAAATTAGAAACAATATTATTTCTGGGACATTTGGGTGGCTCAGTTGGTTAAGTGTCCAACTTCAGCTCAAGTCATGATCTCACAGTTTGTGAGTTTGAGCCCCGTGTTGGACTCTGTGCTGATGGCTCAGATCCTGGTGCCTGCTTCAGCTTCTGTGTGTGTGTCTCTCTCTGCCCCTCCCCTGCTTGCCCTCTGTCTATCTCTGTCTCAAAAATAAATACACAGAAGGGGTGCTTTGGTGGCTCAGTCGGTTAAGCATCCAACTTCAGCTCAGGTCATGATCTCACAGTTTGTGAGTTCTAGCCCAGTGTCGGGCTCTGTGCTGACAGCTCAGAGCCTGGAGCCTATTTGGACTCTGTCTCTCTCTCTCTCTCTGCCAAACCCTGCTCACACTCTTTCTGTCTCTCTCAAAAATAAACATTAAAACAAATTAAAAAATAAAGATTAAAAACAATTTAAAAAAGAAATGACATTATTTCTTAATCATCTGGATTATTATAAAATAACTTGCATAATTAAATTATTTATAAATAATATTAACAATCTAGATTTAAAAAGTAACAAAGAGGGGCTCCCGGGTGATTCAGTCAGTTGAACATCTGACTTGATTTCCACTCAGGTCATGATTTCATGGTTAGTGAGTTTGAAACCCTCATCAGGCTCTTTGCTGTCAGCACTGAGACTGCTTTGGACCTTCTATTCCCCTCTTTCTCTGATCCTCCTCTGCTCATGCTCTCTCTGTGAAAAATAAATATTTATAAAAAAAGTAACAAAGAAAAGAATGTAAAATATAATTAATATGGGAGGATTGCTCAGTATATTGGTTACAAATGGTTCAAATGAGAAATCTTAAATTACTACAAATAAAAGTCTTAAAATATGACTGTAAATTATGTGAAACATTGCTCTTTTTAAAAAAATTAATAACCATTTGTTGTGCTGATATACTTTTGAGTTGATTGAATCTCTCTCTCTACACGCACACACACACACACTACATATATATATATTGTAGTGTGTGTGTATATATACGCAATTATTTAACCAATTTGTAAGTTAAATGAAGTAAACTTAGTTACATTCTCAAAGAAGAATATCTCTTACATTGAAATTTTTATCCAGATGTTAGTTCCGGATAATTAGCATATTTGCCATACATATTACAATATAGAATATCTCAATAATAATGACTATTTGTTAATTGTTTTTTTGCCAATAATAATACAATTTCATAGAAATATTTGAAAATGTGTGTGAATGTTATATAATTAGAATTGTCTCCATAGTTAGATGATCGATTGAAAACTACAGTAGTTATTCAATGTTAAATGTTCCCTCCTATGCATTTCTAAGTGTATCAAATTCAATGTTCACATTTTAATATTGCTATCATAGTAGAAATATACCCTCATTCTTCAGGAATGTTTTTGATTGTCAGCACTCAGGTGTATATATATTTCTAGGTAGTAAAATTTAAGTTAAAAAATATAGAAAATAGGAATACATTAAAAATATTTTTATATGTTGATAACATCTTCTTTCTACTAATTAATTAGTGTTAATAATATTAAACAACATATATCAAGGTAATCTAAGATTATTTGCCTATATATTCAAGTATTTAAAATAATAAAAGAATAAGAATCAAAACTAAATTTAATTCTTTTCTCAATTAAAATTTCACATTAAAAAATTGAAAAAGTACAAAATTGACTTCAAATTTAATGAATTTTCATAAGTAAACTGATAGGAAATTAATATGTCACAAAGTAATTGGATGTTTAGTTCATGTAAGTTGAAATTATCAATAATAAATATATAAGGAATGTTTAAAAGTATATTAGCTTTCAAATATATTGGACATTAAGAATAATATTAGTATGTCATACATTAAAAAAATAATAATAAATGTAAAATAAAGATGTCATCATGAAGTATTTTGAATTTCCTAGTTTAAACAAATAATGTATACCCAATATAACCTGATTTCCTATTATTTTTTATTTCTATTTATTTATATTTTTAAAGTAGGATTCATGCACAGCTTGGAGCCCAACACAGGGCTTGAATTTATGACCCTGAGAACAAGACCAGAGCTGAGACCTAGAGTCAGTTGCTTAACCAACTGAGCAACTGAGGCACCCTAACACCTGACCTGATTTCCTTTTAGTTTTTTCAGAAAAGTACATTTCATTTCAGATTTAAGGTACATTTTCCTATGTTAAAATGGATTTCCACTTAGTGTGATTACGTGAAACATAAAATGGAGTATTTATCAACCTTAGTTAGAAGAAGTTTTCTTTTTGAAGTATTCATATTTGCTTTATTTATTATAAAATGTTTACTCTAATGGCATTATAAATCTCCCCCAAAATAAATAAAAAGTAAAAGAAAAATAACTTAAGCTCTCTTAAAAATATGGATTCTCAACTATTATAAATAGATTTAGCTATGATCATTTGACAGAGATTAGTAGGATACATTTATATTATGATTTATAATTCTACAAATTTACCTCTATCCTTCATCTTTTATTTTTGCATTTGAATCATAGCACTATGAAAGATGACATGTGTTAATAGATGGAATATCAAATTATTCTTGATGTTCATACTGGAAAATCTAACTTTCATTCACAGTAGGCTTTGACCATCTAATATGAGCCTGACAACATTTAAGAGCATAACAGCCACGTTATGGATAAACACATGAAAACACACAAACACAATACAGTAATCCTTAGTTTGCAAGCATAATGCATTCTGGAAACATGCTTGTAATCCAAACACTCATATATCAAAGTGAATTTCAAGAACGATTGGCTCGATCATGTGAAGTATCACATACTACTTACATTACAAGACATCTCTTGTTTACTAAGTTAAAATTTATTAGAAATGTTTGCTCATCTTGCAGAACACTTGCAGACCAAGTTACATGCAATCTAAGATTTTACTGTATTTTTATAATAAAATATCCCATATGTCATATATTTTATCATAACATATCTAGAAATTCACAACAAAATATCAAAGTCAAAATATTTCAAATTGTATTTGAACCACTTTCTTTCTTCCATAAATCAGAGACTTGAGAACTTGAGTGCTTTAAACACAGGGATCAGCAAACTACGACCCATGGACTAAATCTGGCCTGCTGCCTATTGCACAACCCACAAGCTAGTTACAGGTTTTATATTTTTAAATGGTTGGGGAAAAATCAAAGGATCAATATATTCCACAACATGTGAAAACTAAATGGAATTCAAATCCCTTTGCCCATAAATAAAGTTCTATTGGACCACACACACAAAAAAATTAGATGCTTAACTCTCTAATTATATAATGTTTTACATCTACATACCAGAGTATCATTTCCAAATATATGAATGCATGTATCCAATTAAGACAGGTTACTATACCTGTGCGCAGGTATCTTTCGGTTCCCAACAATGAGGATAACATCACAGAGTTGCTGTTGTTTCAAATAACTTTCCATTTTTCTGAAGGTTTGCTCAGCATGGTGAACGGCTTGATAGAATTCTTCAGAGCTACTGGAGTCCATATCACTTTGAGGTGTCAGTGAATGGCTAGTTGCTGACAGCCTGCAAGTCACATACAAAAAAGATGGTGTTTATAAAGTGCTAGGAGTTGACCAAAATTACACACACAGAGTTTTAGAACTTTATAGGGAAATCAATGCATCTCTCCTTATGTCCATCATTGTTAATGTAAGTCAGAAAAATCTATTTAGGGTGAAATAATTTGCGCTGGAAGCCATAAATGAATTGTTAATTATCTTTTTTTCTTGTCTTAAAATGATTTAAAAGATAGGTTATCTGTATTTATTAGGACATTAAATTAAAAAACCCAAAAAAGTAACAGAAATAGTCAATTACGAACATGCATGCCTGTTCTAAAATTGATTACTAATAAAATGTTAATTTAATACATTTGAAAATGAGATAGATTATCTAATTATACTACCCTAAATTACGATTCCTGTGAGGTTATAATAAATGTCCCTTTACAGAAGTAGGTGACTTTTATTATGAGAAATTATGAAACATGGTTTGTAAAAAAGATTGACAATAAATTTGAAATTAAATTGTTGAGTTTTATATTCCACACCCAACTGATTAAATATATATACAGCATGCAGTAGCTCAACAAGTACTTTGAAATATATAGATATATATCAAATATATATATAATATGTATGTATGCATGCATATACACATGTGCATACACATGTATATATGCATATACACACATGAGTATATTTAATAAACTTTAAATTTTGAAAAAATTAATACTGAATTTTGGCTACTGCATTTATTAATATCATAGACTGTTTCACAATGAAGACATTGAAATACCATGCTCCATATCAAGGAGAAGACTCTATCAAAATGTGAATGGTAGGCCCAGAAGACCCAACCAAGTGTTTGATAACAATAATAATGAAATATCTTATTTCAAGATAGAAAATAACATGGGGGAATTATGTTTCCAATTACAGGGGAATAACTTGTAGTAGACTAAACCCCTCACCAAGAACACCAGAAAAAATGTTACATATAATATCAAAATAATTACATGAATTTAATAATAACTACTAAGGCAACCAGGATCTGATAGATCAAGAACTTAGAATAAAGATAAACTCACAGAAGTCAGCTCAAAATTCTACACTGCTTTTTCTTTCCCTCTAAAGTTATTTACTAATTATAAGCAGCATAGGGTGAGACTCTGAGAAACTCAGCATAATGAAGCAGCCAACAGTATCATGGGGCTTGGAGGAAAGGATGGATATTGGAATTAGGGGCTCCTAAGGTAATCAGAACTTGGGAGATAATTGAAGGGCCACAAAGGAAAGTTTAGGAAAGGCTGTCATTGTGTACCAATTTTCCCCAGAGGTATTTGTGACTCCTAAGCACTGCTAGACAAGCAGAAAATGGCTTATAGGACATTGAAATGTTAAATAGAACTTGAAAGATAAAAATTTGGATTCAAGGACCAGCAAGGATGAGGGATGCTGGTAACTACACAGGCTCTCAGTTGGGCCCCCTGAAGGACTGGATCCCAGGAGTCAAGGGTACTGGAAATACAAGAGATAACACAAAGACAGAAATCTAGATTTGAATCAATGAAGCCTCTGAGTGCATTAAAGTGATCCTCTAATCTAAATGTCATAATATAGTCAAAATAAACCCCTTAAAAAAAGATAACTTGATAGAAACTCTGATTTCTTCTGCATGTATATAATGCTTGACATTAAAGTAAAAAAAGTAGGCCTATAAATAAACTAGACCTAGGGAGAAAACAGACAATAGAAACAGGCTCCCAGATGGATCACTATTAGTTATAGATGTGAAAATATCTGTTATTAATATATTTTAATATAAATAAAAAGGTGGATAATTTTAAGAACATTAGGTTATATGAATAAATCAACTGGAAATGTAATAATTTAAGATTTTGGTAGAGGAATTGAACTTGCAGATTGGATGCAGGTGAAGCAAAGATAATGTAAAAATAAATAGAAAATATTGAAACTAAATTATTGATATAAAAATATAAAAACAGTAGTTTCTGAAACAAATGAAACTTGGTAAGACATTGTAATATTCCCATAATTATAGTTTTAAAAGTAGGGAGAGACATAATAGGGCAAAAGCCATCTGAAGAAATATTGGCCAAGAGTCTTCAAAAATATGTTAAAGACATCAAGATTCAAGACTCACTATCTATCCACAATAAAACAAAACTGCACATGATGGTAAAACCAATGCAAAGCTACAAAAAAAAAAAAAGGAAGAGAGAAAAAAAAAAACTTTCTTAAAAAGTTGCCAGAGAATACAAAATGAGAACTTTTCCTCCAACTTGTTTAATGAGGTAAATATAACACAGAAACAAAATTGAAAAGGATGTTACAAGGAAAGAAAAATTAATGGTCATTCTCTCTCCTATACAGATTTACAAAAATCTTAAAAATTTTTAAATGTTTATTCATTTTTGAGAGACAGAGACAGACCATGAGCAGGGATGGGGCAGAGAGACAGGGAGACACAGAATTCAAAGAAGACTACAGGCACAAAGCCCGATGTGGGGTTCGAACCGACAAACCATGAAATCATGACCTGAGCTAAAGTGGGATGTTCAACTGATTGAGCCACCCAGGCACCCAGATTTACAAAAATCTTAAGCAAAATTCTAGCAACTAAATACAAAACTGTATGTAAAACAGAAATACATAAAAAAGATATATATTAAATATATACTGGATAATGCATCACAAGTAAGTTACACTTAATTAAGGAACACATTTTCATCATATAAAATCACCTAATTCATTTATATAGCAAACATATTTAATGGAAACCTTTCCTCACTGAGATTTAAAATGAAATTCATTAGTGCTACCTCTATCCAACATTTTTCTGGAGTGTCTTTCCAATGTAATGTAAGCAAAGAAAAAAGAAATAAAAGTCCATTAGAGTTAGACAAGGAAAAACTATATAATTAATATTTCCAGAAGACATGTTTGTGCACATAGAAAATCCAAAAGAATTTGCAGACAAGTTTACAAATCTAAATCAATTAAATTATGTGTGTTCTCTGTTATCTACAATATTTGTCTACACAATATGGTTATTTTCACCAGACTTTACCAGTTTTTCCTTACATATTTAAAACTAATAGAAATTTTGCTATACCATATGTTTGCCTTTCACAAGTTTGCAAATTACAACCCCAGAATATGGTCATTTCCCGGAATATATTTTAGGAATTCAGGCTCAGGCATATGTGGCAAGAACATTCTTCTATACATTAACACATTGAACAGAAAAGTCACAAAATGCCCTGCAAGAAGGAGTTGTAAATCTAGAACGAACATATCATTATTGGATTTCAGTTTACTATGGAGAATCAAGTCAGGACTATCAGGAGCATAGGCTGCCAAATAGATCAAAACTGATCCACTGAGATCCCGATGTTTCTGGTCTGGTACCAGACTGCGTGAGCAGAATCCTAAAGTCAAGATATTAGAGATGACCCTGCAGAAGGGCTCCAGATTGGCTTAAAGGAGGTTTGTGATAAGGGCTACATTCAGATCCTCATGTAAATTTCCTTCAAGTCAAATAACATACTTACGGCTGAAAGGTTTATACCTCACTAAGATTTTCAGAGCCTGGGAAATGTTAGCAAGGAAAGACTTTAATGTAGCTGATCTTCAAGTCACTCAAGTTGTAGTGGACATGATATTAGAGGAAATAGTGAAAGAAATAGAATAATACCATTTTAGAGTTTCATGAGACCAAATAACTGCAAATGAAACAGGGCACAGAATTTTACAGGATTTTTTTAAAGTCAAAAAGCTAATTACTGTGAAGGTGGCACCTTCTTTTCTGTAACCTAGGTACTCTAACAAATCTTTTTTTTTTCTTTTTTTTTTTTTTTTGTTAACATTTATTTATTTTTGAGACAGAGAGAGACAGAGCATGAACAGGGGAGAGAGGGAGACACAGAATCTGAAACAGGCTCCAGGCTCTGAGCGGTCAGCACAGAGCCCGACACGGGGCTCGAATTCACGGACCGTGACATCATGACCTGAGCCGAAGTCAGACGCTTAACCCATCGAGCCACCCAGGCGCCCTGGTACTCTAACAAATCTTGACTGTCATACAGACGTGGGCCTTTGCTGAAGAACTTGAAAGTAATTTAAAAGGATAAGTCAAAAGAACAGAGAGCTAGAAACTAGACTACAAACTATTTTTTCAGAGTTCATCTTCACTCCTCACTTTTTTTTTTTTCTAAAAGTTCTAAATCTTTGACTTTCTCCACATTATATTTGAAAACTAGTTATTTTTCTTGGAGGTTGGTAGATCTGTCAAGAAAAATGGTTATGTTGGTTTGACTTGATTTTTCTCCCTATAAAGTCACTGTCACAGTGCTTGCACATTTCCTCATAAATCATTTCCTGATCTCAGGCTTGAATAGAACTCCTTGTCCTTGACCTTTGACTCAAGATTTAAAAAGAAGTTTCCACATCAGAGCATTTAGGATTATTAAACTAAGATTTATTATTTAATCTTCCCATCGCATATCCAGCCTTATTAGTTTAACAAATCAGATCTTAAAATTTTATGAAATAGAGATATCTTCATGATGTTTCCTATAAATATAAAATCTGACATTGTATGATTTCTCTTATTGTCTAACTTTTACGTGTTCAGCCTAAATAAACTTTATAATATCTTTCCAATGTGAGAGTCTCTCAGATGTTGGATCTGACACCGTAACTTTTATCTTTATTGTGGCCCAATAATGTAAAGCTTCAAGTTCCAAGAAATGAAATTTTAAAAGGGCAATATGACTTCTTCCCATCAGAATTTAAACATGCTTAGGAATTCCCCAACCGGTGATATACAAAACAATAAAATGATTACCAAATTTTCTTGATCTCATGAACTCAAGCCACAGCTATTCCTATTTCCTTTCCCAACCGTATGTCTGTCCCCAAAGTGTTGTCTGCACTCATTATCCTAAATCCTGACCCTCTGAATACTCCTCAATCCATGGCAATCTAACTTCCCAATCACCTGTATAAAGAAAATGCTTTTGCAAGAGCACCAGTGTCTTTTCTTATGGCTTTATTTAGCTTTAATTGTCATTTCTTAATTGCTGAGAACTGGCCAATGTGCATTCCTATTCCTATGCTGAACAATTCAGGACTGAACATCACTTACATTTCCTGTACCAAACAATTCTGAAAAAAGGATATTTTCTTCTTTTTGTGGTAAATAATATTGGGATCCTGTGGAAATAATTTGACTCTTGCACCAGGAAATAGTTACTTCTAGAAGATTAGACCGTGAATTAACTTAAAAATATAAACGGCTGTAAGAACTAACTGCTATTCGTCTCTTTTCACTTTAAGACTCTCTACTTATGTACCCATTTAAATTACACCATAAATTGTGCACTGGCAATCAGGCTCCAGCCTTCAGTGTCTCCATGGTTCAAACTACATATGATATATTACAAATGCCTAACGATCTGATATTTTCTCCAACACTTAAAAATTTTTTTTTAACGTTTATTCACTTTTGAGAGAGAGAGACAGAGGGTGAGCAGGGGAGGTTACAGAGAGAGAGACACACACACAGAATCTGAAGCAGACTCCAGGCTCTGAGCTGTCAGCACAGAGCCCGATGTGGGGCTTGGACCCATGAACTGCAGATTCATGACCTGAGCCCAATCAGATGCTTAACCAACTGAGCCACCCAGGCACCCCTATTTTCTCCAACTCTTAATACCTATCAGCTCAAGTTCTAATTCTAATCATACTAATTAATTCCAGTTTTCCATACCTGTTTCTTCTATAGCCTTCACACACATTTTGCTCTTTACCTAAAACCTCCATAACATAGTCACATTCTCATGGATAGCTTTACTTTTTCAGAAATTAGTTTAACTATCACTTTTGTTTCAGAAAGATGTGTTTTTTTTTTTTTAATTTTTTTTTCAACGTTTTTTTTTTTAATTTATTTTTGGGACAGAGAGAGACAGAGCATGAACGGGGGAGGTGCAGAGAGAGGGAGACACAGAATCGGAAACAGGCTCCAGGCTCCGAGCCATCAGCCCAGAGCCTGATGCGGGGCTCGAACTCACAGACCGCGAGATCGTGACCTGGCTGAAGTCGGACACTTAACCGACTGCGCCACCCAGGCGCCCCAGAAAGATGTGTTTTAATCCATATTGTTTGGGGAGTCATGGTTTACCCTGACATGCTAGTTATCCAATATGTTTTAAATATGTCTTTGGCATGTAGAATATTTTAGGAGTTTAATTATTTGTTGAGTAAATGAGTGAAAATATTCTATGAGAAATTGGCCTTGGCCAAATACTGATTTTAATTGCTCATGGTTTTCTTGTATGCTTCATTGAACACAAAAATATACTTTTGGTAAAGTAATATATATCCCCAAATTTGACAGTGTGCCTGGCACACAGAAAGTACTTAGTAAATGTTTGTGTGAATTCCTATTGTTGCATTTCAAATAGCTTCCAGAACTGAGAAGAAAAAGAATACATAACTACTATAACCCAAATATGAATGCTTTTGTCTTCTCTGATAGTGTTTTTATGCACATTGTGAAAACACTAAAGAATACACTAAGTATACTACAGAAATATTTTTATTTTAATTTTTTAATATTTTAAAATATTTATTTTTAGGACAGAGAGAGACACACACACAGAGTGTGACTGGGGGAGGGGCAGAGAGAGAAGGAGACATAGAATCTGAAGCAGGCTCCAGGCTCTGAGCTGTCAGGACAGAGCCCAAGGTGGAGTTTGGACCCACAAACCATGAGATCATGACCTGAGCCAAAGTTGGACACTTAACTGATTGAGCCACCCAGGTGCACTCAGAAAATACTTTTAAAAATCCTTTAAACAGGGGCAGTTGGGTGGCTCAGTTGGTTAAGCATCCAACTTTGGCTCAGGTCATGATGTCGCCCTCTGTGAGTTTGAGCCCCACATCAGGCTCTGTGCTGACAGCCAAGAGCCTGGAGCCTGTTTCAGATTCTGTGTCTCCCTCTCTCTCTATCCTTCCCCCATTCACACTCTGTCTCTCAAAAATAAATAAAAACATTAAAAATTTTTTTTGGTAAAATCCTTTAAATAGATACAATGAATTTATTTCAAACAAAGGTCCCTAAGACCAGGTCCCAGTGTCATTATATCTTTAATGTTATTATGTAAGTGTAGACCTAAAATGGCAAATAAATTTGCAACTTTTTTTTTTCTGTAGCAATAAGGTAGTTTTTGTTTTGAGGGAATAATTTAAAGAACATTTCCATAATTTCAGATAAAGGAATTACCAATACATAATTCTTGGGCGAGAAACTGAAGACAGTGAAAGATGTTGTTATTTAGGTTATTAAGAAATAAGTATTTGTGTTAGCTATGAAGTTAGTGTATCCTACAAGCTTCTGTTCATATTAGCAAGACATTTATTTTAACTTTAAAAATTGTTTCTCATTAAAAGTTTGTTATTTGCTTCCTTCTTTACATTGCTTAAATATTTTATATGAAACATGTCATTTAAATTTTAAAACCATAAAGTCATTATTACAAATCATTATGTAATATTAGGTAAATAGTATTATGTAAATAATTATGTAATATTATGTAAATAATATCAAAGATCAAAAAGTAACCAAAATTATCAGACAATAAAATATAATAGTAATGCTTATGTCACCCTGAAAGTCCTACACCTAAAGTTAATATTTGATTATTTTAAAAAGATAAAGAAAAGAAATGGGAAAAATTTGTAAATAAGTAAATTTAAAGAACCAACTTTGCTTATTACAATAGGAGAGTATGAAGCATCATCATCATATATTGGTATGGCAGAGTAAACCAATGTTCAAAATGAATGTCTGGTTATACAAACACACTAATTTTCAAATCTTTTAATAACCCCCAAGAGAGAGATTTAGAACCAGGAAATATTAGAAGGGATAAAGTTCAAGCACCAGGTGCTACTACTTAGAAACAAGAAAAATGAACATAGTCATTAATGTTGCTTCTGGGTACAATTTTGTCTTATAAGATAATTGGAATTTTAAGTAAGGCTTTTTATCAGAGTATTGAAACACACACAAATGCAAACACGCATACACACACACATACACACACACACACACACACCCGGATAAGACAGAATAAAGAAAAATGAGCTAGGAAAAAAAACTGTATATATTCTAGGTTCTATCATTTATTGCATTCTGAATCTCAATTAATGGATCTGTAAAATAGAATATCATTAAAAACCTCCTTGTAGAATACTTGTGGAAAGAAATAAAATATGTATTTGAATCTGTTAAGTATATTTCCAATGAAATACCAGATGTGAAAATGTAACCAATAATATTTGTAAAATAAAAAGGGTACTTTTATGAGGTGTACATCAGTATGCTGCAAATGTTCCTTGAAAAATTACACCTACCTTTAATAATAAATAATCCTATAAACATGAAGGATACTTTGTCCTTTTCCTCTTCTAAATTTTAAAGTGTATAATCTATAGATATATCTATTTAACTTAGAAGTATTTTTAAATGTTTGAAATTGCCAAACTGAAATAATTGAAATATTTCCAAGATCTTTAAACTGAAAATAAAGAAAATCATAATTGAGGGCATGAAAAGAAGAGTTGACAAGTCATATTTAGATGCTGAAAGTTCTCAACAAAACGATGCCAGATCTGGGAAGAAAGACAACTACACAGAGGGAATGGGAAATGTTACAAAATCTGAAAGTGTTTCTAATATGAAATGCAGTTGCGAATTGATTAATTGAAAATGATTAATCAAAACAAGTTCTGTTCTGAGAAGATATACCACACAACAAAGGAATTACAATAATGTGCTAAGTTGGATAGTAGGTACCTGGGAAGTGCCTATAGGAAAAGATTCAGAAGTTATCAGATTAAGATTGACATGGATGAAATAAAATGATGTTTCTCCTCACCCAGGATTCAGAGGAGTGGCTCTAACATCTATTGGGCTAATGGAATCCTAAAGAAAAGGGATCCTAGAATCTGTAATGCCAAGATTTCTCAGTCATATAGAAGAAGAAATAAAAATACTTATGTATATGGGAATGATACAGCAGATCTATCACAGCCAAAATATGAAAGAGTAGAGATACTATTACATCCCAACTTAATTCATTCATTTGGTAGGTACAAATTCCAGATGGATCTTGAATAATGACCAGATTATCACAAACATAAGCAGGTAGTGATGATAATTATAGCTGATGTTCTAGATGTTGATATTTTTACAGAGGAAAATCAACACAGCCCTGGCACTTAGTATTCAGCTATCAACCTGGCAGAACACTTTTTTCTCAATCAGCAGTATTAAGGAAATCAGAACTTGTTTACCTTCTTCTAACAGGAGCATCAGCATCATTTCAATGGCTTGCCACAGAGAAAGGGCAACTCTTCTCTTTACAGTGTGCAAGAGCTTTGATCACCTTGATATCCCATAAAACATCACATATTTCCACGACATCTCTGACATTATGATCACTGGATCTGACGGGGAGGAAATAGCAGGTGTGCTAGATGACTTCCTTGCCAGAGAGTGAGAGAAAAATCTTGCAAAATTTAAAAGGCCTATCACACTGTTGAAAATTCTAGGGGTATAGCAGTTTGACCATGTTAAGAAATTACTTATAAAGTGAAAGACCTTAAATGGTATACCATGTGTCACTGCCACTATGAAAAAGGCACAAGGTTTGATTGTCTTTTTGTTGGAGACATAACATATAAAATTGAGGTGTTCTATAACTACGAGTTTGCCAGTAAACTCCCAAGTCTATCAGCTCTGACAGAGGCCCAGAGAAAGGCCTCTGCTGCAGGTTTGAGCTGTGGAACAAGCAGTTCTATGCCTGGGGACTTATGATCCGGAAGACTAGATATGAGTAGAAGGGTCTGTAACTTCTAGAAATGCTGAAGGTACCTTGTGGCCAGACCAGTAAGAGAATTATAGCTCAGCAAGACTTTGGGAACAAAATCATCGTTCTTCCAATAAACATTCTCAATCTGAGAATCATCTCCTCACTTACTACTGGGTCAAAGAAGAGAATGAATGCTAGCCAGGAGGCAACTGTTAACTAACCAACCCATTACAATTTTCAAAATCATTAAGAAGAATGTGTGCATTAGCATTCCATCAAATTAGAAATGATACATATGAGAATGGGCTTTAGCAGGTCCAGAAGTAAACTGCATGAATATGTGGCTAGACTTCCTAATACGTATTTCTGCTCTATTAACACTTCTACTTCAACCAGTACCTAGGGCCTTCTATTAGTTTTCTACTGATAGTAACTAATGATCACAAAAGTGTCAGCTTTAAGCAACCCATTAGGAGTGTGTGTCAAGAGTCAAGACATGGTTTGGATCCTCTGATCAGGGTCTCAGAAGGCTGCAGTAAAAGGTATTGGCCAGGATACACTACCATCTGTAGGCTCAACTGGGAAAGAATCTACATTTAAGTTCACTCGGGGTATTGGCAAAATTCATTTCCTTGTGTCTGTAGAACTGAGGACTGTGCTTCTTGCTGACTTTCATCGAGATGATGCCCTCAGCTCCTAGAGGTCATCCTCAGGTCTTGAAGGAAACTATCAACTCTTAAAGGCCACCCACAATTTCTATAGGTCATCTATAGTTCTTTCCACACAGGCCTCCTCACTATGGATGCTTTCTTCATCAAGTCAGCACAGAGGATCTCTAGAGAGAATCTAAATGCAAGATAGCATTTTATATAATATGACATAACCACAAGAGCAATACCGCATAATTTTTTCTATACTCTATTGGTTAGAACCAAGTCACAGACCCTTCTCATACTCAGAGGGAGTCATACAAAGCTTCAGTTACAAGAAAGCAGGGATCACTGAGGGTCATCTTTGTGTGTGCCACAGATCTCACGAGGAGGGGCCTATGACCCATTCAGAAAAGCTGAAATCATAGATCAGCTTTATAGATCTTGAAACAAGTGGCCTTTAAAACAAATTATTACCTTGATAATACATGGAATTCTTGCTTGCAATAACAAAAATTTTTAACATTAAAGGTTTGGCGGTCCATTTTCAAATGTCAATTTTCTCCTGACTAACTTAGGCTCCCCTTGACACTGAATCAATAGGCAAGCAAGATGTTACACTGTGGGTTAGAGTGATCAGTCCCAATTACTAAGGGGAAAACATGGGTTGCTTGTAAAATGTGGCTAATGAGGAAGACGTCTGGAAAGCAGGAGACCGACAGGAATGCCACTGAGCAATCTTATATCCAGTGATAAAGATCAGTTGTGGCAACCCATTCAATACAGGACTAGTAAGGACTCAGGACCTTCAGGAACAAAGGTTTAGCTTCCTCCACCAGGTAAATAACATTGACAAAATTGGTGCTGTCAGAGAACAAGATGTATATGGAACTTCTGAGGGACTAAAGAAGTTAGGATTCATAAGCTAGGTCACTCACCAGCAACAAAATTCACTTTCCCTTATTTCCCTTGCATGGCTATAATCAAGATACAATGGTATATCATAGATTTGATAGGATATTGATCCCTATTAAAGATATTAATATTTTATCATTAGTAAATTGAAAAACAAATCCCGTTAGGCTTTCAATAAACATCCAAATGTATAAATAAGATAAATGTGAGATTACTGATCAGTGTTATTGGTGATGTTGTATGAAGTCCACAAGGGAAACTTATTTTAAAGGGAACAAATTATTAAAAAAAAAGTTACAAATAAAACTTTAGTAATTATCCAGCATGCCTTAAATATATAGGTTTTGGAAAAGATGCTCCTAGGGGTGCCTGGTGGCTCAGTTGGTTAAAGCATCCAACTTGGGCTCAGGTCATGATCTCACAGCTTGTGGGTTCAAGCCCCACGTGGGGCTGTGTACTGACAGCTCAGAGCCTGGAGCCAGCTTTGGATTCTGTGTCTCCTGCTTTCTCTGCCCCTCCCTGGCTCATGCTCACTCTCTCTTTCTCTCTCACTCTCTCAAATAAATAAACATTAAAAATTAAAATAAAAAAAAGATGTTCCTAAAACACAAAAGCCATTGTTGGTATTTTAGCTATTCTTTTCCTTTTTTTAAATGTGTATTCATTTTCAAGAGGGAGAGCTTGAGTGGAGGAGGGGTAGAGAGAGAAAGGGGGACAGAGGATTCAAAGCATGCTCTGCACTGACAGCAGAGAGTTCGATGTGGGGCTTGAAGTAAGGAACCTGAGCCAAAGTCGGACACTCAACTTACTGAGCCATCCAGGTGACCCAGTTTATTCTTTTTCTAAGTGGTAAAGTCTTCCAAATAAAAATTTTCCTCCAGCTATCATGTTTCTATCTGTAAAATAATAATGAATTTTAAAGTGCAATAATAATAAAAGCTAACTATATTGAGCATTGTAATGTAGCAGGTGCCCTCCTACATGATCTCATATTTGATATACAACTACTTTGTTCCCATCTTACAGGTTTGAAAACTAAGGCCAAGAGAACTTAAGTAACTTGTATAAGGAATTAGGCATGAAAGTTTGCAAAAACTCTATGACAGATAGACTCATTCTGAAAGAATTACTCTACGGTAAACTCAAGCACAATTTCAAATAACCAAGATTACAAAGGATATAAGAATAACCAAGCAGTAAAAATGTATAATTGTGACAATATAAATAATTGTTGAATCATAATGTACATTATAAAAATAAAGAGTATCCCATATTATCCTTTGGAAATTTTAGGAATTGGATTTGGGGGTAAAAGGCAAATGAGGCAAATGTTACTCTCTTAACTAAGGGGAAAATATATATATGTAAGTTTATATATTGGAAGAAAAAGTTAAAAATACGTGGTGAAATGCCAAACTTCAATCTAAAATCACTGGGGTGCCTGGGTTGCTTCAGTTGGTTAAGCATCTGAAGTATATGAATTCCGCTCAGGGTATGATCTCACGTTTTGTGAGTTTAAGCCCCTCATGGGGCTCTGTGCTGACAGCTCGGAGCCTGGAGCCTGCTTCAGATTCTGTGTCTCCCTCTCTCTGCCCCTCCCTGCCCATTCTCTCTCTCTCTCTCTCTCTCAAAAATAAATAAACATTAAAATTTTTTTAAAGTCTAAAATTGCTAAAATTGACAAAATATGTACGGCATTTTAACAAATAAAAGACTTAACATTCATCACCGCCCCCAAAAAAAAAAAAAACAACAAAGTAAATCTGATCCATCCAACAAAAGGCAGAAAATAAATTTTCAAAAATACAAAAATGCAGGCAAATAAAAAACACAAAATGGAATGTCAGGAATAATTTAAAAATTACTAATTTCAACAGCGTAAGTTAGAACAGATATGGGTATAGACATGCATGGACCTAAACATAGGCTTATATTTGCAACTACATTCAAATCTCAGTTCATACCGAGACCAATATCTGCACATACACAAGCCCATGCACTTAGCTGTGCACAATTACCGAGAAATGTAGCTACTGAGACACATCTAAAGCGAAAGGACATTAAAAAGTTGAAATTACAAAAAGAGAAAAGCATTTATGAGGGAGATACAGGCACTGTTAACATCAGACCAAAAATTTATTGTAATAACTATCAAGACAAAAAGGGATAGCTTATATTGATAAAATAGTCTGGAAGAACTCATACACATGAAAACAGCTAAAATAATTTTAAATATATAATCTCCAAATTTCTAGAAGTTCAAAAACATTAAGACAAGTCCACAAAGTGGGATATGTGAAAATATTTCCCCCAAAAACTGATAAAAAGGAAGAAAAAAGAATATATAGGGCAGTTACATCATACCATTAGTGAGATTGATTTAAAAAATATATAAAGAATGCTGTGCCCAACAAAATGATGTTTCTCATGCAGATTTGGAATTTAATAAAAAATACTTTGTATTTTATAACAAATGTATTACACTAGACACGGGTTCTGATCATAGTGTAAAATCCCTGGAAAATAATAAGAAAATATAGTTAAAATGTTCCTCCTCTAAGAAAATTTTAAAATATAGTTTAAATAATTATTAAATAAAGAAATCACGGATTAAAATAAAAATTACTTAGAAATAAATAAAAAATACCAGTACTGAATATAGAATGCCTATATAATGAAGTAAAATGTTACACTGAGAAAAGTATACAACTTTGTATGCATTTATTTTAAAAAGAATAATGATAATAAAGAATGAATATTAATTTTAAGCTCTAATATTAAATAATTGGAAAAGAATAATAAAATAAAAATAAAGTAGAAAAACAACTAATAAAGATTTAAATTTAAAAATTAAAAAAATAGAAGGCAGTATTTTAATAAGAACAGGAAAACAACTGGCAAATATGATGAAGGAAAAGAAAAATAATGGAGAGGATAGAAATAGAAAACATGAGAGAAAAAGAATAAATGCTAGATGACAAATAGCAGTAAGAGGTATATATGATTACTTTTTGTTTATTCATTTAATTAATAGAAGGTTATTATGAAATCATTGGGATAAATTTTAAAGTTTTATAAAATGCCTAGTTTTCTAATAAAAGATAAACTGGAACTATTACTTAAAAGAAAACCTGATTAATCAAAGAAAAATTGAATAAAAAACTTAGTCAAACATTTTACCTTATATGAACATTCTTACCCTAGGTAATTTGACTTATAACTTCTGCAAACATTTAATAACCCAAGAGGTCAAATGCTATAAAATTGTTTTCATTCCAAAGCAGATATGTAAAATGTTTTACTTCATTATGAGTCTAGTAGACTTGGATTCCAACAACAAAAAGGCAAAACAAGAAAAGGAAAGAATAAGCAAAATCTCACTTATGCAGCTATACATATGAAAAACACATATGCCAATCACGTTTTATCCCATATGATTTATCATTATTTATTTCTATGATTTATCCTGGGAGCACTGACATTAGAGCTTTAGTTCAGCCAGGGTGGGAGACCTTATAACACCTGGCCATCTACTGAGATGTCAGCAAGTCATTATCTTAGGAGTAAGAACCACACAATAAGTAAAAGCTACTCTATGACCACCCCCACAAAGCATAAAATCACTCCTCAGTGATATCCTAGTGATACACTGCTCCTAGTGTACGGATCCAAAACAGGCTACTAGTATTTTTAAAATAACTGCTTGACAAAACAAAATTCAACACTTTTAAACGAAGATAACACAATGCACACTTCTTTTCACATAAGTATAATGTCCATTTTGTAATTAAAAATTACTAAACACGTAATGAAAAAAGAAAAACGTGGAAAAAAAAGTACTCAGTAGAAAAAGACTCTAAAGTGACCCAGATGTTTAGGGGAGCCTGGGTGGCTCAGTCCGATGAGCGTCCGACTTTGGCTCAGGTCATGATCTCACGGCTCGGCTCGTGAGTTCGAGCCCCGCGTTGGGCTCAAAAAAACATTTAAAAATAAATAAATAAAATGGCCCAGATGTTTGGATAGTAGAGGAGGTCTTTAAAGAAGCTATTATTCCTATGTTCAAGGAATTAAAGGTCACATTGAGGTCTTAATGCATGAAAAGAGCATGAAAAGATTAGGGAAGTGGAATCTAACAGAAAAAAAAAATTCTGTAACTGAAAAAGCACAATATTGAAAAAAAAAGAAATGAACTGATGAGTAAAATAGCCAGTTGGAACTGGGAGAGGAAACAGTCAGAATAAAAAAAGGAAAAAAAAATTGAAAAATAAATAGAGCCTTAATGATATGTAGGAAAATAGTAAAAGAGCTACCGTACTGTAATTGGAGTCTTAGAAGGCAAAGTGAGAGAAATAGAACAGAGAAAACATTTAAAGAAACGGTGGTTTAAAATGTTTCCAAATTGATGTATACTGTAGTGTACAGATCCAAAAAATCACAGTGAACTCCAAGTAGGATAAATACTAAATAAACCCCAAACCAATTACAAAAAGACTGATTATTCAACAAATGATCTTGGGACAAACTGTTTGCATTAAAAATAACTTAGGTCACAACCTGATATCATAAACTTCAGAAATGTTAAAATACTAAACAAAAAGGCAATTATATTGAAGTGGGGGGGAGGCGCATACTTTCATATAATTTGAATGGGATGCATTCTTAAGCAAGCTGCAAATTCCAGATTTCTTAAAGGAAAAAAGGACCACAAAAATATTTAAACTATCTTTATGAGAAAGATATCATAAACACATTTAAATACTAGCCACACACTCAGAGAAACTATTTAGCTTATAAAACAAACAAAATATTAATACCTAGGTTTTCAAAGCACTTTTAAAAAACAATAATAAAAAATACAAACAGAAAAATAGAAAAAAAGATATTTTCATTTGATTCAGAAGAGAAAGCACAAATGGAAAATAATTATATTAAAATAAGGTGAAACGTAAATAGCAATTATGGACACACAAGTTATATGTACATATTTTTGCCCATAATACTGGAAACATTTAAAAATACTGACAATCAAGTAATATGCAACCTTTGTGTTGAAGCATGATAAGAACATTTCTTAATAAATAAGCGACTTAATAAAATTTCAAGGGAAAAAATAAGAGTCAGAGAAATGGATGCTATGTTCAGATATGAGGAAGCAATCAAAGGCACTAAGGTACCTATAGAGGCATGTTGAGAGTAGAGGCAGAAAATGATTTGAATGAAATATTAACGAGATTAGAATTTATCTTTTAAGCTGCATCTAATGTGTGTTTCATGTAATACTTTTATCATGATATCTAAATAGAGATGATCAGTTTGAAAAATACCATTCTCTGCCTCACTTTAGAGGTTCCTGTTACACTTGAAGATAACAAAGGATATGCAAAGAAATAAAATGAGCTTAATTTTGTTTAGCTCTGTTTTCTCAAGTACATTTGTCATTGAGACAATATGTGAGTTTTTTAAAATATTTGTTTATTTCTCAGAGAGTAGCACAAGAGGATAACCCCTGTTATATCTCACGGAACTTGTACACCACAGAACACGTTGGAAAGAGCTGTTCTAAGCATTTAACCATTTAGAAGCATCAGGGTGAGATAACTAGATACATGGATTGGAAGGAAGAAAGACTGCAGACAAAGATATATACTGGGAGGCTTCTATAGTAATCAAGGGAGATGATACAGACCTGGACCAGATCAGACTGAATATAGGAAGTGTTAAGAGAATGAGCATGGTTTCACAAGATATAGTAGAGATAAAATCTACAAAACCTGAAAGTCAATACATATATTTGGATAAACTCATTTTTAGATATTAAATCATATACAAGAGTCTTTATACATGGTTACTATATATGATAAATATATTTATTGTATATGATAGATTCATACTGATTATAACTTTTACGTGGGACCTACCTTTCAGGCCAACTAATGACCAATATGTGGTATTTTACATGGTTATTCTAAATAGAAGTTTATTAGTCAATGACTGGTTAATGGAAATAGGAAACCAGCAGTGAGAGGCTAGAAACAGAGCTCAAGTTTGGAAAAGATGAAACTATCAACTACTGTATAGAGTTAATAGGTAGGAAACTGTAGGATCAGATAATAAATACTCACATGATAGATGACAACAATGAACAACATAAAAACATTTGACTAATAATCCAGAAGCTAATCTATGCACCACTAATGTATTCAAAATTATGATGCTTTTAGTTTCATGCTGGCCTTTTCTCTGGTCATAGAAAAGCTCATTGAGGGTTACATCTTTGCTGTATATAGTAACTGTGTTCTCATTTGAAGATATTACAAGTACTAGTTTTTTTATCTTGCCTTCCTCACTTACTAGTTCACTTTTCCCTCTTTGTATTATTCACTTTGCTGGTGATTTAATGCAATTAATAACTTTAATATTATCAACATATTTCTGTATCACATTTCTACCAGGACCTTATATGACATTCCAAAGTTATCCCATGGTTCTTAAAGGCAAAATGTCTTACCATTAAATATGCTCTTGTTAAAATGTTATTATTGTTTTACCACTTTTTATTATCCCCAAATAATTTGATTATCATAAAATAAAATGTTATGCTGGGTAAACAAATTAAGAGTTACTGCACTAGCTGAAAAACTACTAGTTGAAGAAATACTAAATTAGTATAATCACTTTGATAATTATAACTAAAATTTGCTACAAATACACTTTATTTTATTACTTTTGTGGAGATATATGTAACTCCATAAAGACTCCAACTATTTTCAATTAAGTAGGAAATCCAGTTAATTCAATGTCTTACTTAGAAAATAATTTCCTGTTGTGCAGGTTGTTAGAGTGTTAATGTGATTGCAAGTCCTTGAAATTAAGAGCTATATCTATGCCTTCACATATCAGCAATATATCTTCTTTAACGAGTTGCAAAACTATTTATTAGATCAGTATGTACTGTCCTGTGTATATTTTCAATATTTTTTGAGAAAATAAATCTAGAAAAATTATTTTTACACACAAATTTACTAGGTAACTACAGCTAAAAATTCATTCCTTTTTTACAGAAATGCCAAAGAAAACACTGTCTATGTATACATTATGAAAAAATGTACATGCCTTTTCTCCAGAATAATGCAAAATGCTAATGCACATACACACAAACTTACAGGTGACCCTTGACAACATAGGCTGGGGGCATTGAACACCTGCTTCATCCCCGCCCCTTTGCAGTAGAAAATCCGCATAAAACTTTTGAGTTTCCTAAAAGTTAACTGCTGATAGACCATTGGTTACCAGAAGCCTTACGGAAGACATAAATAATTAACACATATTTTGTATGTTACATGTATTACAATCTGTATTGTTACAGTAAGGTATGCTACATTAAAGAAAATGTTATTAAGGAAAATATAATACATTTATAGTACTGAATTGTATTTATCTAAAAAGAAGTTGTATATAAATGGACTTGTGCAGTTCAGACCCATGTTGTTCAAAGGTCAGATGTAATTGTGAAAAATGGCTTTTAAAACAAGTATATAAGCATATGATCATATATATATGTATATAGATATATGTATATACATCTATATAGATGTATATAGATTTATCTGTTATAGATAGCTTTATAGATATATCTGTTTAAATGTATATAGATATGTATATAGATATTATCTGTTTATCTGATGGTTATTAAACAGACTTAGAGAAAAATAAATATTTATTTCCAAAATAAATAACCAAAATAATTTAGAAGGACAGTTTCTAAAGAGAATTAGAGAATTTTCATGATCAATAATAAAAAAATATTATTTTACTAAGGGTAAATTTACTAAAATTAAAATTTCTCTGTTTAAAATATTCAGAAAACAATTCATTTTAGATACATTTACCCGCTATTACTCATATACAACAAAAACAATTTATGCACTTTAGTGACTAAAAACTAATATTTTGCTTATTTTAATTTGATTAAAGAATTTTAAATTTTACATAAAAAATAGATACCTGAGAATAGCAACAAAAATCATACAAAAGAAAAATAGTTAATGCCTTTTTGGTATCAGAATATACTCTTAAGCCATTACAATTAGATCAATATGGTATTGATATAGATTATTAAAAATAAGAAAAGCTCATAAAAATATGCCAGTTCTTACTAATATATTAGAAAATTGAGAAATGGAAGGATTATATATTAAATGTCTCAGGAACAAACAACTAATCACTGGGAAGACATAAAGAAAGGTACGCATTTTACATTGTATATTGTAATAGATTCTTGATGAGTTAAATTTAAAGAAAAGAAGCATACTTGAGAAAATTGAGAAAAGTACATCAGCAATTTAGGTTTTGAGAAGTCTTCTTCAACTGAAAACACAAAGAGGAAGAGAATTTCTATGTATTGATAGATCCCGTGCGTAGATTTTAAGCATTGTAGGACATTAGCCGAACTGTTTTCAAAGCAGAAAAATTGGCATTGCTACCTTGGCAATTGGTGTAAAAAATTGAAAGAAATTGTAACATATCACAATTATATGGAGAAGATAGAAAAGGCAATTCAAAGATAGAATTGTGGCAGAGGTATGTTAACTGTTCTTTCTTTGAGCATGTGTACTATAGTTATATTTGAAAGTTAAAACAGCAAGTTTAAAGTCAAACATCCTATGACTGACAGTGTTGAAAATTTTTATGAAGATTATTGTGAAAGGCTTTCCAGATATCCCACACCCAGTTCTCCCTATTGATTATATATTTCATTATTATGATACATTAATTATAATTAATGAGCCAGTAGTGATACATTAATACTAAACTCTATACCTTATTAGTTTGTACCTAATGTCCTTTTTCTGTTCCAGGATCCCATCCAGTATACCACACCACATTTAGTCTATATGTCTCTTTAGGCTCCTGTTGGTCATGACAGGGTTTTAGACTTTTCTTGTTTTTGATAACCTTAACAGTTTTGAGGAGTACTTCTACGTATTTTGGGAAACGCTCAATATTGGAATCTGGCTGGTCCTTTGCTCATGGATAGACTGGGATTATCACATTTGGGGAGAAGATCACTGAGGTAAAGTAACATTTTAAGAACATACTGACGATATGACATTACTCCTTTTTTTTAATTTAAATTCAAGTTAGTTAACATACAATATAATGATAATTTCAGGAGTAGAATTTAGTGATTCATCACTTACATATAACACCCAGTGTTCATCCCGACAAGTGCCCTCGTAATGCCCATCACACAGTTAGCATATCGCCTCATCACCCTCCCCCTCAGCAACCCTCAGTTTGTTTTCTGTATTTAAGAGTCTCCTATGGTTTGCCTCCCTCTCTGTTTTTATCTTATTTTTGCTTCCCTTCCCCTACGTTCATCTGTTTTGCTTCTTAAATTCTACATACGGGTGAATCATATATTTCTCTTTCTCTGACTGACTTATTTCCCTTAGCATAATACACTCTACCTCCATCCACATTGTTGCAAATGGCAAGATTTCGTTCTTTTTGATCACTGAGTAATATTCCATGGCATGCCATTACTCTTGATGTCAACCTGGACTACTTGGTTAAGGTACCATTTGACAGCTTCCTTGATTGTAAAGTTACTTTTTATTTCTCCCTGATGATTTAATTTTTATTTTGGTTAGCCATTGCGCTTATATTTACAAAACTAGGTAGATACCAAAAATAAAACTACCATTTTGATACAGTCTGTTTCTCCTCTTGTTGGAGAAAGGGGAAGTGTGGCAAGACCATTTGCTTTATTATCCCTTTAGCTTTACTGTCCTCTGCAAGTGGATCTCTTCACTGTTAGCTTTCAATGACAGGGCAATATTGTCTGTCATTGATAAATGAATAAGCCACTATTATATTTATATGCACATTTATCACTTTCAGTAGCTTAAAGGAAACGCTCATGTGTAAAACCATTTAGGAATATGTGGTAGCTCCATAGCTCTTCTCTCAAGGATTAATTTGATAGGGGCACCTGGGTGGCTCAGTTGGTTAATCCAACTCTTGATTTTGGCCCAGGTCATGATCTCATGGTTTGCGGGATCAAGTCACTGCACAAACAGCATGAAGCCAGCTTGGGATTCTTCTCTCCCTGTCTTTCTGCCCCTTCCCCACTTATGCTCTCTCTCTCTCTCTCTTTCTCTCTCAAAATAAATAAATGAACACTAAAAAAAGAATAAGTCCAAATTTTATTTCAAAAAAGGGACAGGTAATAAAGACTTTGGGGATGCTTAGAACTTTAGTAAAAAACCAGTTGCATTATATTAAAAAATAAAGAATTTGGTTTCACAATCCAACCTTTAAGCATAACCACGTATAGACATTTAATATTTGAAAATGTGTCTCACTTCAATTAATCTTTTTCATCTTTGTTACCCTGCTTCTCCTTACTTGTCTCAAGGCACACTATTCTTTAAACTCCTTGACCTCCATTCACCAAGAGATAACCTCAGCTATTTTTCTAGAATATTGACTCTTCTTTTTTAAACATTAGCAAGACTTTGTCATTATAAATAATTCATATGTGATGGTAAAGGCAAAGAGAAAGATATTTGTTCAAAAATCTAGAGGTAGGGTAGAAAACTTAGGGTAATTTTCAACTTCAGAATGTAGTTAGCTTTTCCTCCCTTTGCCTCCAATTATATGAAAGAAACAACAAATTTAGGATCAGAAGAAGAAAGGCAAAAACCAATAGTAATAAGCTTAAAACCCAAAGAAACCTATGATGCCTATTCCTTTTGTACTTTCTTCTCTTCCTAGTAGCAGAGAAGAGCAGGAGAGAAACGATAGGATGTCTTTCATGATAAGATACACAGTGACACTCAGACTTGCTAAATTTGAAGGAAGCATAATGGAAAAAGAAAAACAAGAGTGACAGAGACTTCAGAAGAAAGTTCTTAAAATGCAGGTTCTTTGGGGGTGGTTGTGAGTAGAGGGAAGAACAAGAAGAAAGGAGAGGGCACTCAGGGCACTGTCATCCAGCCTATCAAACTTCCACAGACTGGCAACCTGATAAATTGGTAGTAAGGTGCAAGTTAAAAAACAAACAAACAAACAAACAAACTCACACACAAACAAAAAGTAATGGTCATAGGATTACTAAACCTAGTCATCTAATATGTGTAGTTTAGATTCATGACTACAGACTTTGAATAGAATTAATCACTTTTCAAGATTGCATGCACATATTCAGTTCAGTGTCCAGAAAAAGAATTGATATAGGGAGGGAAATTGTCCTTCCCCTGCTCAATGGCAGGCAATGGGGGCCTGTTCAAGGTGAGCTAAGGGGCAGAGAGAGCACCTACTCTAAGATGCCAGTGTAAATAGAGGGAAGATTAGGCTAACATCTGAGGAGAGTTACAAACTTCAAAGGATTAAGAGGTAAGGAGCCCTCTTACACTCCTTGAAAGTGGTCATTGAAGGTAATGAATGTGTCAGGATCAGTGTCCCATGATTATTTCCAAAGCCAACATGACATTCTTCAGGTTGGGTTAACTCAATAAACATTCCTTTCAGAACACTGGGCTAAATGCCTTGTATACCAAGATGAAAACACATTTTTAGCTTCTCACCATTCCTGAAATTGTTATTATTCCAGATAAAGTTATACTTCATTCACAAAAAAACAAAAAAAAAAACAAAAAACCAACATACCATTAATTCAATTATTAATTCTTGAAATTATATTTAAATGTCTTTTGGTTACAGCAGAATATGCATTCCTAGAGCTTACAATCTACTGAGGGTAAATAGTCACTAAAGAAAGAAAAATTATAGCATTGGGGAAAGTATGGGCTAAGGTACGAAGAGTGGAAGAAGGGGTATAAAATGAAACATTGAGGAGAGGTTTATCACAATTTTGGCATCATACATTTTGTAGTTAAATATTCCCTCAATGACTAAATGTGTTTTTCTTGGTCAAAAATGAGTTCAAATAAATATTTTAAATACATATGATGAATTTACTAGGCCAGTTAATATGCAGTTAAAATAAACATTTTCATCATACTTTGTGAGCATTTATCTTATTTGAAGAAAATTTGAGGACCAAAATGGAAAACTGTTGACATGGATAAGGATCAATCTAAAGTTCATAACAGGAAATGATTTTTGGCAGTTATTCCTAATGCAGCTTTGATTTCATGGCTATAATAAATTTTACTTTCAGTTACTTAATAGGCATAAATATTCCTTCAAGCATCATGTATAATCATCTTCAAGATGCCCATTATTTTCCATTAGACTTTAAATGCAATTTTAACCTGGATAAATAAGAATTTATTTGTGCACTAATATTCTTCAAGGTTAAACATTAAATCAAATTAAATCACTTATAGCCACATTAATAACTTCTTAAATGGCTCCCTCCACTCACTCTTGTGAATTATCAAGAATTTATTGGTCTCCACTGAATTTTTTACATCAAAATTCTGCAGAAAAGTAAAGATGAATGTGGGCAATTCCCAGTCTTAAATGTAATTCTAATTGTGCAACTTCAAATATCTATAAAACAAGCTGCCACTAGGTATGGAGCCAATATATTGCTTACCTTAAAAGTTAAAAAAAACAGAATAATATGTTGCATTAATAACATGAAATTTGAGAGTCAGCTTTGATTTAACGTAACTCATAGAATTAAATAAGAACTAAATATTCAGAGACCCATATTTTTCTTAAATGTGTAAATAAAATAACTGAAGTTCAGTAATGGATGTCTGTTGAGTCTTGTGGTAAGTCACATATAAGATGTGGTCTATAATGCCTTGAGAATCAGGATAATCTTCAAGAAAATGGTCAGCCTTGAATTAAGACTCAAAAAATGTGTAAGTGTGTTGTAGAAGAGATGGGAAGATGGGCCATTGCTGAGAGGAATACCTATAAGCAGAGACAAAGACACATTAATAGCATGAACTTTTGAAAGAGAAATCATTATTAAATTGACATATGGAAAAACAGCAACAAGTGATAAGATCTGAGAGATAAGCAGGGTTGGGATCATGAAACGTTTTGCTTGCATCTTAGTTAATCTGTGGGTAATTGGAGCCATTCAAGGATTTAATGCTCTCAACCTTCACTTAAAAATCATGCCCCGCCCCCACTGCTATCTGGGGGTACAGCACTTCTATGGAACCCTTTGTGAGTTAAAATGGAAGAAAGTGGAGTATTTCCCTACTTTCTGAAAGTTGCCTGTAGGATATTTTGCTTTTATGAAAGACCTGCCTTAGTACCTGTTTTCACTAACCAAAAGAAATCCAAAAAGGATTTTTAATTTTTTATGAAGAAAGCCATTACCCTACTAATGTACCTACTGTATTTCCTAAAAGTGAAGTAGCATTAACGTGAACTTTCGGAAAGCGGGGGATACCTGTCTCTGAGAACGCTGCCAATGAATGAAGTTAATATTAAAGATTCTGTAACAATTAAATCATCATGTTTCTTTTTAATTAAAATAAAAATAAGAAATCACCACAAAAGAAGATGAATAATACTAAGTTATTTTCTTGAAAGATTTGTTAGAAGAAAAGTATCTTTCATAATCATAAAATCTAGAACTATAAGTAATAATTGATTGCAGATAAATTTGTTTTCTTAATTAGAAAGATATGAACCTCACAAGAGGTTTCCAGGTTAACCTTACATATGCACAAATTTCTCTTTTGTTTTAAATACAACTATTATTTATCACTGCCATTATTACTTCTACTGTTGGCATTATTATCCTATCATTATGTACATTGTTGACAATAGTTCTTTTTGGTTTTTAAATGAAAATACATTACCATTACATTTTATTATATTTAATGAAAATTGATGGCATTATGGATGATAACTATAAGAGCTATGAGGCTATTTTACAATATAGGTTTTAAGAAAACAACCTGATTGCAATTATGAATCCTTTGTTTTCTTAGATTTCAAAGATATTAAGGGAAATGCTGCTGGCAATTTAAGCTAAAAATAATTTAAGAATTTATTAACAACACCCTATGATATTAATCAGAATGGAAAGATCATATTTGAAACTGCCATATTGAAATAAATAAAGCAGGTACATCTGATTTTGAAAAAATAGGTACTTCTATGATTCACAATAAATTATAGAAGTTAGAGTTTATTATAAGTTTTTTCTAATAATTCTACTCTGTTCAAAAAATAACTTTTTCCAGAAATCATTCACAATAAACAAGCACATTTACATGTATGCATGTGTTGATATACTCATTATTTAAGTGAATCTTACATTTTGAGTTTCTGACATACATATGGAAAATATCTACTTTAAAAACAGTATATCCTAGAATAGATAATGATGGCACTTGAATTGATGTACTTTTCAGTAATATAAAGAGCAATACCAAAAATAGACATTTGCATTTTTTAATAATTCAGCAAGAGTAGAGATGTGGGATTTGCCTTTACCTAAAATCTATCTATTTAAGCTTCGTTGGTAGACCGTTAAATAGAAAAGAATCTCAACTGGCCTAGTACTTTTTAACTTCACACATTTAAATAATTTAAAGAAATATATATTCACAAGCCCTAACCATTCACTAAAACACAGAACAAGAAAATAAATAGACACAGAGGTTCCCACTCACAATGAGGATTTGGGGACTGTGGAGACACTTTTGATTTGCTTTTTAAAATTTCTTTTTCTATTATTATATAGAGTGCAACATCTTATTTGCTCATTTAGCTGTTTCTTATATATCGTAAGAATGTATTTCTAGCCGCGAAAAAGGAAGTCTGTATTCTAAACATGTGGCAATTCAAATAGTGAGCTGAAAAAGAGAAAAGAAAGTATGATGGATGGAAAATAAATAAAATTTGAAAACAAAAACGTGTGACATCCCATTCAGAGAGTGTATGCTCAAGTACTGAGCAGGTGTTGGAGGCTTAACATCCTGGTCCCACCACTAGTCTTTGTTTTACAAGTTTCTCTCAGTGAAAGAATATTGCATACAGGGTAATTTAACAGACTAAGATACATATTTTTTGTGCTATAGATTAGGTAACTAATCTGGTGTTGAACAAATATAGTCCCACCAAACCAAGAAAAGCTAAATTTTATTTGCTGAAAGAAAATCAGATGGTTTTAGATTAATTGAGAAAAAAACCAGTTGATCTCCAGGGTGATGCTCTCCTAAGAGATGCTGAAACATATTTTTAATGGTACAGTACTTAATGTTTCCATTACTGATTAAGTTTAAAACCTACCCCTTAACAACTTACAACTGTCCTAACTCATTAAAAAAATGTAGTGAACCATAGAACTGTTCTTGTTTGTAATGAGATATGATGTCTAGCTTTTAGATTTCAATCACACCTTCCCATGTTATATCACTTAAAAAAATAGTATTATCTAGAAGCCAAACTCACTGTTTTTACTGAAAATGTTTTTCTTTCCTTAATATTATTCTGGTAATAAGTAGATGATCCAGGTAATAAATGAGGCATAATAAAACAATTGATATTTTTATGGGCAGGAAACTATCCAAAATTTGATAACTGGCTTTTCTCAACAACACGGTAGCTCATATATAAAATTTGTAATGTTTTTGATTTCATGTTGAAAATCAATTTAATGTGGAGTTAACATATATTGACATATTCTGACTTGGTGACGCTTGCTGTTTTGTTTTCTGCTTTAAGTATCTTGGTGGACTCCTCTAAGAGATCTAGCATTACATTTTCCAATCTCTGAATTTTTGGAAGTATTTATTTTAGACTATCATTTCTGAAGTACCTATTACACAACTTAACCATATTCAAAATTTGTTGCACTGAAAATCAGGTTGTCATAATTTTATATGTTTCATTTTGAATATTTATTCAAAACTAAATATTTTGGGGCTTCTGTAACTCATAGAGGGAATTCTCATTCTCTTAGGAATAAAGGTTATGGGCCACCTCAAGCTGATTATTTAGGAACATTCACTTCTGTCTCATAGGTATTTTTTATGTCGAGAGTCCTAACTTTTCAGTCATAAAGATCTTTATCATCCTGTGAACATATAAGTGTGTGTGTACCTATATATGGTATCTGGGAATTAGTCCCCCTATTTGGATACATTCATTTATCCTAACATCTCCCCTGTACTTTCCACAGCTTTCTCACCCATAATTATGTGATTCTCATTTAAGATTCACAGTTGTTCTTCTCACACTACTTTTCTCTTTTCTCTTACCAGATGCTGATAATAACAATCGATTACTTGTCCTTTTTTAGTGAGTTGTAGACAAAACTCTATCAAGTATTTAAATTGCACTGAATATATACACCAAAAGTGATATCAATTTAATTATTCATCAGTATGAATCTGCCATTTTGATGTGATCAAATTAATTAATTTTCATTGATTTAGAAAATTGTGTATCTACAATAGAAAACAACCTACTAACTGGATCAATACTATAATAATCCCTCTCACAGTACACTGCACTTCATTCTACCTTCTAGATTTTAAATTTGTCATCAATGTTCAGGATTATATGATGCTTTATCTAAAAAAAAAAAGAAATGAAGGTGAGATTATAACTTTCACTGTATTCCTTATATTTTGGGATTTTGAAAAATCCTATTTATACCATAAGCATGTGAATTATTACATACTGAGGAAAAAATATTTAAAGGTATACACAGGTCAGTTTCTGTCACTAAGCAGTTTTATAGAAAGACAAACAAGTAAACCAAAGACAACCAGATCACAGTGTTTGAATGAGGAATTTACAATATGCTATGAAATTAGAAGGGTGGAGTTTAATTCAATTCTGCCCCTGGGAGTGTGGATTGGGGAGTATGAGCTGAGATATCCTAGAGGACAAAAGTGTGTTTCAAGAAATTAGGAAGAGATGCATAGGTAAAGAGGGTAGGTAAAGTGATAGGCTTCTCAACAAGAAGAGCGTGTTTAGAGGCTCAGAAGTTATATGAAGTATTGGGGGAACCAGAAGTGTTTCACTATGTCTTTAAAAAGTGAGTTTTCTAATAGGAAGGAGGAATAAAGGACTCAGAACATTGAAATAAGGACCTAAGTTCTACTACCTTTCTATAACTTGATTATGGGCTGCTTCATACTACTACTCATACTACTTTGAGTAATGAGACAAAACTGGAGAAAAGTAACTGAAGTTGAAATATGGACTGTGCTACTTACAGGCTGTCTAAATGTGGTCAAGTAGACCTCTCTTCATATGAGCTTCAACGTTCTCTTCTGTAATATGAAACCAAAACATATTTCATTGCTGTTTATTCATTAATGTATTCACTCATTTATTCAACAGATATCAATTAAGAGCTATTACATGTCAGGACATCTACAATCTAGGATCACAGCAGTAAAAAAAAAAAAAAAAAAAAAAAAAAAAAAAAAAAAAAAGAGGCAAAGTTCCTATTCTCATGTAGTGTCCTTTGAGTTGAAAGGGAACCAAGCCAAGTTGGGGAAAATGCTAATTTGAAAGGAGGAAGTTATCATTTTCTGATAATGTGATAATTTAAAAGTAACTTAAGGAAATGAGTAAACACAGAATGTATATATTTGGGGATTGCTTCCCCCAGAAGAGAAAAAAATAAGTCAGAGAATTATTGGTGGTTTAGAAATAGCAAGGAAGGCATGCCTGGGTGGCTCAGTCCGTTAGGCGTCCAACCCTTGATTTTGGCTCAGGTCATGATCCCAGGGTTGTGAGATCGAACCCTGCATTGGGCATCATGCTGAACATGGAGCCTGTTAAGATTCTCTCTCTCTCTCCTTCTCTGCCCCACTTGTGGTCTCTCTCTAAAAAGATGATGATGAAGAAGAAAAGAAGAAGAGGAAAGGGGGAGGAGCACAAGGAGAGAGGAGGGGTGGGGAGGAGGAGGAGGAGGAAGAGAAGAAGGAGGAAGAGGAGAAGGAAAAGGAAAAAGAGAAGAGGCAAGGGAAGGGGGAGGGGGAGAGGGAGAGGGAGAAGGAGAAGGAGAAGGAGAAGGAGAAGGAGAAGAAAAGAAACAGCAAGGAAGCCAGTGTATCTGCAGTGGAAGAACAAGAAAGAAAGTTATAAGAAATGGCAAGAATATTGAGTCTGTAAGGCCTTGTAGGGCTAGGTAAGAGCTTTGGATTTTATTCTGTATAAGATGGAAAACTATTGAGATATTATGCTTTAGAAGGATCACTAACTTCTGTATGCAGAACAGATTGCTTGGACAAAGGTGAAATCAAGGCCAACAATTAGAAGCCTATTTCAAGAGATGCAATGGGTAATGATAGTGGTTTGATCACAGAAAGTAGCAAAGGAAAGGAGATGTGTTTGAGATATTTTCCAAAGATACTGTTGAGAGAATGTGTGATTGGATTGGCTATGATTTAATAGGAAAAGAGGGGAAATGAGGAATATAGAATTATTTAAATCTTATGTTAAGTTCTTTGATCTTAGCAACTTGGAAAATGATTTTGACACATACTGAGATGGAGAAAAGAAGGAGATGTGACTATAGGCAAGAATTCAGTGTGAAGTGAAGATGTTGGTTAGGCTATTTGGACATATGTTCTTGAGTTTTGGGGCAAGTTAAGAATTTGAGTAATAAATTTGCAAACCTTATTTTTTATTGGAATTATTTAAATCATGCCATGGGGTCAGATCACGTAGATTGTTACTGCATGTATCAAAGGTAAGGTGACCAAGAACAGAGTCCTGGAACAATCCATACATGAAACTAAGGAAAATTTTCCAGTGAAAAATACATAAAACCAAGAGATATTGGTGTCTCAAAGGATAGGTAAAGAAGGTATGCAGAGATAAAGTACTTTAAATGCTTTTACTAGATCCATTAAGATAAAGATGGAGACATTAATATGGAATCTGGTGACATATTGGATTGTGTGCATTAAAAAACAAATAGAAATTCTTCAGGTGAACTCCCAATGATGAGTTCTAGTCAAACTTCTCATTAGTTTCTCCTTGATTTTCTGTCACTGATCTCCTAAAGACATCTTCATTGACAAAAGCATGCACTTTCCAGCAGTAAAAGCTATAGCTTCTCAAATATTTCTAAATTGTTCTTTTTATGTCGCCTTTTTCAATGCTTCTCATCACCATAATATTTATTTTATTAATTAAGGTATGCTCTTTTGAGCAATGTCTGACTGCCCTACTCATCTGTCTAAAGACTGCCATACCCCTTCACTGGCTACTATAGGCTCCATACTGTAAAAACAACAACAAATGAAATCCTCATAATGGAATTGTAGACAGAGTTGCAAAGCAGATCTTACAAAAGAAAATGAAGGCTTACGGATTGTTTACTCTCAGCCTACAGAAAAGTTCACAGTTAAATCAGGAATAAGCCAAATTGTATACCTTATTATACCACCACTTTCTAGTAATTAAAAAAAAATGTGGGCCAAAATATTTGAAAATTTACTTTGGAAATACAAGAATTCTTCACTTTTTATTAATTTTCCACATTCTAAAAGTTATTTCCTTTCCAAAAATTAAAACTAGCTTATTTTCCTCTAGGGTTCAGCCAAAATATACAGCACATGAATATAAAATTAACAAGTTTTCTGGGGCACCTGGGTGGCTTAGTCAATTAAACATCTGACTTTGGCTCAGGTCATGATCGTGCAGTCCATGAGTTCCAGCCCTGTGTCAGGTTCTGTGCTGGCAGTTCAGAGCCTGGAGCCTGCTTTGGATTCTGTGTCTCCCTCTCTCTCTGCCGCTTCCCTGCTTGTGCTCTGTCTCCCTCTCTCTCAAAAATAAACATTAACAAATTTAAAATTAAGATGTTTTCTAACCCTAAAGTCATTTCTGTTTTTTTCAAATTTAATGTATTCTTTGAAGAAAATGGGGAGGAATAGCTGGAAAATAAGGAGTTCATTTCTGTTTCTATCACTCTGTACTGATAATTTGGTTATGTGTTTATTATGGGGCATAGTTTTCTATATGCATAGAAAGCACGTATAATTCTAATGCTACCTAGCATGTAGCTTAAAATAAAATTTAATTTTATATAAATCTTGTAAGTCACATGTTTGGAGTGCCAAATTATTTATGTTTTTTGTTCAATTAGTTGAAATAACATCTTGGATGCCACTTGTAGGCAGTGGGACCAGATGATTTATAAAAACTCTTGTCTGTTGAGAGAAATGTTTTTCTTGGCTTCTCATACAAAATATTTCAAGGATAGCACTGAATTGGACAATATACTTTGATATGATGTTTTCTTTGCTTTTTCCATTAACAGATAAGTAATAATTGATTGTTATTTTGGCTGTGTCAGCTTTAACTATGCGCCTGAGAATGAAATCACATTTGTCTATTTTTTGGATAATGACAGGGGAAAAAAATGACAGTTTTACCAATGCCAACTAAAATCTTGAATGGCGCCTGAAATATAACACTATTAAGACACATCTTACATATTCTGCATTGATTTATTTTTAGACCTAATCCAGAGCTTACATGTTTATTAAACAGTATCTCAACCTGCCAGCATTCTTTTGTACTGTCATATACAAGTTTGCAGTATTTTCCAGCTTGCAATCACACAAATTTAATGAGTGTGATCTCTAACTTTTGGCAAAGTAACAGATACAACTATTAAATAATCAAACTCACAGAGAGAACAGGGGAAAATTTCCCATCATTCTATTCTTTACTGGGTTTTTCATAAAATTGTTCAACTACAAACAAATAATCTTTTATATGCCACCATTGCTTTACTTTATCTACATGAAAAAATCGAATACCTTCTTGAAATAAAGATATCCTTTGTCCGTGACATTTATTTGTCCAAATTAACCTAGCAAATCATGAAGAATGGTCACTGAACTCTCTTTTAGGGCTAACAAAATTTTAAAATCCATTAGTCCATATCATTAATATCAAGTTCATTGGACTATCTGAAAACCCCACTCCCCCCTTTTCAGAAAGCAGCCTATTTGTTTTCCTCTAGCTTTATGGATTCTTTCCTGATGACTGATGTGCTTCAAAAGTATGGAGAGAGTGGGGCAACTGGGTGGCTCAGTTGGTTAAGCATCCGATGTCAGCTCAGGTCATGATCTCGCAGTCTGTGAGTTTGAGCCCTGCGCCAGGTTCTGTGCTAACACTCAGAACCTGGAGCCTGCTTCAGATTCTGTGTCTCCCTCTCTCTCTCTGATCCTACCCTGCTCACAGTCTGCTTCTCTCTCTCAAAAATAAATAAACGTTGAAAAAAAATTTAAGTATGGGGAAAGTGTCATTTGTATGCTTAGCATTTTAGTATATCTCGACCAGATATGAAACTTACTTTGAATAGTTATTTACACTCTTTCTACCTTTGCTGGAATTTTATATGTCTTAGCCAATATCTTCACTGTACTTTCCATTTTGAAGAACATCTCTTCTGACAGAAAATAAAGAAAAAGTAGAGGAATTGAGGTGTAAAGTATTCTCTATCAGCCATCAACATTAGCTACAGGTTCCAAGAGATGGATTGAGCCCTATCCTGAGAATTTTGCTCTGAACATCACTGTCCTGATATTTTACAGGTGCATATTACTAGCTGAGACACAGGACCGGATAGATAATGTTATATAAATATTTGTAGGTAAGAAAATCCAGTTCTCAGAAAAGTTCTGACTTAGGACTCATCTTTTCCTCTTGCAAATTGTTCTTATTTTATTCAGGTAATTTTTAATTAAGCTGTGTTGCTTTTTATTATTCAAATAGTCTATAGCATCCTTTAAAGGCTGTTGATATTTTTCCAAGTATAGACAGCAAATATTTGTTCTCAAAAAAATCACATCTTATATGAAATACTTCTTTAAAAATTGTTTTTAATGTTTATTTATTTTGGGGGGAGAGAGAGAGACAGAGCATTAGCGGGGGAGGAGAAGAGAGAGAGAGAGAGAGACACAGAATCTGAAGTAAGCTGCAGGCTCCAAGCTGTCAGCACAGAGCCTGATGCAGGGCTCAAAGTCCTGAGCTGTGAGATCATGACCTGAGCCAAAGTTGGACGCTTAACCAACTGAGCCACCCAGGTGCCCCTATGAAATATTTCTATATTCCTTGTGAATTTATTAACAAAGAGTCCAGAACTCAAGATTTTAGGGTTCTATTAGACTTGAAAATTTCATAAATAGAGACTGTTTTCCAGGAAAACTCAATGGTCATGAGAACTTCCATGTTTTATTTTATTTTGTATGTAACTATCCTACTTTTCATGATTCCCCACGTTTTCCCTTGTCATTTTAGGAGTAAAGCGTTTGCCTCAGTTTAACATTTGTCTTCTTAGGTGGCTCTGTAGCACAATGGATAGTGCACTGGACTTCCAAAATTTGTCTTCTTTCTCATCAGTTTAAATTTTTTAGTATTTTCACTTTTTTTCTGCTCCACATTTATATTCTCTTAACTGTTTTTACTCTCTAATTTCTTTACCTTCTGGACTGAAGTCTTGAAATTGTTTTTACTTATCTCTTTCACTCTCCATTTTGTTAACATATTGGTAGATTTCTACTTTTAATTTGTTAACAAAATTTAAATTCTTGGTTCTCAAGGCGTATTTTATCTAAAGAACTTTCTCCTACCTATGAACTCCAGGAATGCCACTTAATGGGATTTTTTGGCAGTCTTTTAAGGGGGAGAAGGAGGCTTGAAGATGCTATTTGAATGGTAGTATGTATTATGAATATTGTGACTATGCAACTCATGGAGCTTTAAAAAATTCTATACTAAACTTTTATATTTTTGACCTATAACAATTTTGCACTTGATTTTTTAATTGTTCATTTCAAATATTATTTGCATGTAAATTCTTGTATATTGTTCAAAATTCTCTTCCATGAAGAACTCTAGCCTAGATTTTGACACAAAACATTTAAAAATATAATTAGAACAAATCAAAACTACAGTGAGATGCCATCTTGCACTGGCCATAATGGCTTAACTCAACAACACAAGAAAACAACAGGTGTTGGCAAGGATGTGGAGAACGGAGAACCCTCCTGCACTGTGAGGGGGAATGCAAACTGGTACAGCCACTCTGGAAACAGTATGGAGGTTCCTTAAAAAGTTAAAAATAGAACTCTTCTATGACCCGGCAATGACATTTCTACATATTTATGCAAAGAATACAGAAATATTAGTTCAATGGGATATACGCACCTTGATATTCATAGCAGCATTATTTACAATAGCCAAGATGTGGGAACAGCCCAAATGTCCATTGATTGATGAATGGATAAAGAACACGTGAGATATATAATGGAATATTATTAAGCCATAAAAAACTATTCATAAAAATAGCCATAAAAAAACTAGCCATAAAAATTATTCATCCATTTACAACAACATGGATGGAGCAGACAGTATTATGCTAACCAAAGTAAGTCAGTCAAAGACAAATACCATATGATTTCACTCATATATGGACTTTAAGAAACAAAACAAACAAGTGAAGGAGAAAAAAGAGAGAGGCAAACCAAGAAACAAACTCTTAACTGTAGAGAACAAACTGATGGTTACCAGAGGGGAAGGGAGTGAGGGGTGGGTGCAATGGACGATGAGGGTGAAGGAGTACATCTGTCATGATAAACACCACGTGATGTATTGAAGTGCTGAATTACTATAATATACACCTGCAACTAATATTACACTGTATGTTAACTAACTGGACTTTAAATAAAAACTTTAAAAATAGTAAACATTTTTAAAAAATTAAAATACCATTAAGAAATGAAGGCCAGGGGCGCCTGGGTGGCTCGGTCAGTTAAGCGTCCGACTTCGGCTCAGGTCATGATCTCACGGTCCGTGAGTTCGAGCCCCGCGTCAGGCTCTGTGCTGACCCCTCAGAGCCTGGAGCCTGTTTCAGATTCTGTGTCTCCCTCTCTCTCTGCCCCTCCCCTGTTCATGCTCTGTCTCTGTCTCAAAAATAAATAAACGTTTAAAAAAAATTAAAAAAAAAAAAGAAATGAAGGCCAAGTACACCAATGTCTAGTGCCCTATTACGTTGGAAGGAGATAAAGAAAAACTCACACTGTGAAGAAAAGATGTAGTCAGAAACATTACAGAAAGCACAGTAGCCTCTCAAAGTACACTGAAAGCAATTCCAGGCTTTAAAATGATACTTAAAAAAATTCCGACAGAAAGAGAAAAAATGAAATGGGAGAACCCATCAGCAAATGCCAATGGTGATTACTTATTACATTGTTACCTTGCCTCATGCTAGAGTTTTTCATGGCTCTTATAATTAGTCTGGAGAGTCAGAAAAGCTTCAGATTCCCCCCACAGATTTCTTTCCTTGTTGGTAACTTGGAGTAAATGCCAGACGGTAATGTCACAGTAGTGGAGCATTTCTGTCTTAATTTTATCAGAGTGAAAATTGCCTCATGAAGTTGAATCACTGCTCTATTTTAATAGCCTGTAACTGTTTGTTGTTGTTGTGGTTGTTGTTGTTGGTGGCGGTAGTTTGTTTGTTTCTAATAGCGTGGTTTTATTCTGAGTTGGTGCTAAATGACTCATGCTACTTAGAGTTTCCTAGTAGGAATTCAGTACCATATTTGCATTTAAAATATTATAAAATATTTGAAAGTTGTTAAAAACAATTTCTAGGATATATTCTATTTATTCTGCTAGTGTAAAAGCTTAGGGTAGATGCCCGTAATGCAGTTTGAGCAATAATACAGAATTCCATACCCATAAAATACAGGTTTCTGTAGGTGGCAAATCCAGATTTTAAAGCAAGTCATTTAATCACTACTTGTTATAGACACCAAAAGCTGTGATTTAAGATGAGGGTATGGTATATTCTCTAACGTTTAGAATTGCAAAAAAATACACACAGTTCTCTGCATAATAGTTTGCCTTTACATGGTGGCTAATATAAGGAATGCTGGGAAACACATTTGAAGAGAAAAAATATATTTAATCTTATGTTGTTTCTAGGGACACATATCCCACAAAGTAGAATACTAATTAAATATCAATATATAATATAAAATAATGAAGTTACATAGATTGACATATTTGAATGAGAAAAAGAAAAAAAATTTTAAGAAGAATTGGGACAAAAATTAGCTGAAATGGATTTGACATCTCTAATGTTCGTATTAATTTTGTGCTTAAGTAACTAGATATAACCCAGTCTCCTAATAACAAAAGTCAACAAGAAACTCTGTCAGGAAAAAGGAGAATGAATACTGAGGGTAAAATGAGTGCACAACTTTATAAAAAAATCAATCATTTTATGTGGCTATAAAGTTCATTGTTTTTTGTTTGAAGAACACCGAAATACTCCACTGCAGTCCATAATAAGAATTCCAATCTCATTTATCAGATGATAGAAAGTAAAGAGGAAAAGTATAGAAATCTTACAATTTGAGTGTGACAGCTAAGAAAATCATCACTGAGTCTGTCAAATTGAAAGCTAGTGAGGAAGATAAGGAAGCACAAAATAAAGTCTCGATGTTTTTCATACTTCTCATACTATCATCCATGCATATATAACGAGAATCTCTAAGATTCAGAATGTTACTCCAATTGCTATGGGACCTTTATATAATATCAATGTGTTTGAAGCATTGTGAAGTCTTATAAAAATGGAGTGTATGAATGATGATAATGATAATGTAAGATGTTTATGAATTTTCAGTGAGCTTCTGGGGCTGAAATATAGGAGAGCTAAAACAAATGAAGAGACAGTCAAAACACATTTGCTTTAGTGAGAAGAATATGCTGGTAAACAGGATATGTTAGCTCATATTTTCCTTTAATTGAAGTATGTTTCTAGAGTATGTATTGCTGTTTCCCAGTATTTTAAACAATTTTAAAACAATATTACAGTATAACAACACCTATTGTATTATGAAAAAAATCAAGCAAGACAAACATTATAACAAAAGCTTTAGTTTAAAATAATTTATGTTAATGAGAAATGATCCACATGATCAGAATTCACCATTGAACTGGAAGCAGTAAATATATGTCATTCTTGTGTGGTAGAACCTTAGGGTTTTAATACTTTTATTTTAGAGATGAATAAAAATAAGGTACAGAAAGGTTAAATGAGGTCTTGCACATTTCAATGAAAATATCAGTTTTAGCACTCAAAACCTTTCTAAAAGAATGCACTGACCTTTGTAAAAGAAAAACACCGTAAAAATTGGAGGTCAGTATTGATCCTTCTCTGTCCTCTAAAAATGCTACACCACTTTACCCCAGGAAAAATCTCCAATAGGCTGCTAAAGTTAACTTAGCCATCTATGACAACAACGACAACAACAACACCACCACACACACACACACACACACACACACACACACACACACACACAATTATGACTACAAAATGCTAATGTCAAAACAGCAAACAGAATTGAAGGTCCTGAAATAAAAATCAAATAAAAACATAAAACATTACGTGGAGCCTAAGTGTAATGTTGTGGCTGATTCTTAGCATGCTTTCTGGAAAGGGGCAAAGATAATTGTAACAAGTTAAGAGTGGGGGCAAAACCATGAAGTGTTTTATGTGCAAAGAAAAAAAAAGTTTAAAATTTATCTTGAAAGTTATAGTTAAACAGTTTAAGGGGAGTTTATCCTGATATGGCATATGCTAGAGAGTATTTTATATTATGTTAGTACAGTTATTATAAGAAGCCTATGATACAGGTATTATGGCTGTCCCCATATTATAGATTCAGAGCATGAGAAAAGGGAGAAAGTCAATTGCCCAATGTCACACAGCTATAAAGTGGCAGAGTCGAGAATTTGACTCAGATGGTAGGGATTTAGAGATTGCCTCCTTACCCGCCATACTGCTTATTCCTCAAGGCTAATTATTTAGCTGTTATAGCAGTACAACCAAAAGTAATAAGGACCTCATATAAGAAGATGGAGAGGTGAAATCTGTGGGGATTAGTGCCTGGTTTTAGGGAGTGATGGAGAAATGTTCAAGGAAAACTTTCACTATTTGCTGATGACATGACACTCTAGAAAATCCAAAAGATTCCACCAAAAAATGCTAGAACTGACACACAATTTCAGTAAGATTGCAGGATACAAAATCAGTATACAACAATCTGTTGCATTTCTCTATACCAATAATGAGGCAGCAGAAAGAGAAATTAAGGAATCATTGCCATTTATGATTGTACTAAAAATAATAAGATACCTAGAGATAAACTTAACCAAAGAGGTGAAAGACCTGTACTCTGAACATTATAAAACACTGATGTAAGAAATTGAAGATGCCACAATGTAATGGAAAGACATTCCATGCTCACGGATTGGAAGACCAAATATTGTTAAAATGTCTATAGTACTCAAAACAATTACACATTCAATGCAATCCCTATCAAAATATCTCAGCATTTTAATCAGAACTAGAACAAAGAATCCTAAAATTTGCAAGTAACCACAAAAGACCCTGAATAGCCAAAGCAACCTTGAAAAAGAAAAGCAAAGCTGGAGACATCACAATTCTGGGCTTCAAATTATATTATAAAACTGTAGTGACCAAAGCAGTATGGTACTGGCACAAAAATAGACACAAAGATCAATAGAACAAAATAGAAAAGCCTGAAATAAACCCATAGCTATATAGTCAATAAATCTACAAAGCAGGAAAGAATATCCAACTGGAAAAAGACAGACTCTTCAACAAATTGTATTGGAAAAACAGGACGAGTGATTTTTTTTTTCATTTGAAACATGTGACTTTATTTTTTCTTCCAAGTTTTTATTTAAATTCCAGTTAGTTAACATACAATGTAATATTAGTTTCATGTGTAGGGTTTAGTGATTCATCACTTACATAAAACACACAGTACTCATCACAAGTACCCTCCTTAATACTCATCACTCATTTAGCACTTCCCCCTACCTACCTCCCCTCCAGCAACTCCCAGTTTATTTTCTATTGTTAAGAGTCTATTTTATGGTTTGTCTCTCTCTTTTTTTACTCCTATGTTCATCTGTTTTGTTTCTTAAATCCCACAGATGAGTGAAATCATATGTTTTTTGTCTTTCTCTGACTTATTTTGCTTAGCATAATACTCTGTAGCTATGTCCATGTCATTTCAAGTGACAAGATATCATTATTTTTTATGGCTGAGTAATATTACATTATATATACACTACATCTTCTTGAAGTTTAGAGCTTAGGTGATTTGTGGGATGATTGTGTCATTTACTGAGACTGGAAGCAAGGAAAAGGAGCTGGTTGGAAATAAAACACTTAGTTCAGTCATTGAATTGTTGGAGACACATGTAATTAATCCAAATAGAAAAGTGTTTGAAGATTTAAAGAGAAGCCTAGATATAAAAAGATATTTGAAACAGTGCATAGTTAGGAGTTTAAACCAATGGTTAGAATGAGGTCACTTCGTGATGTTTTGTAAAGTGAGAAAAATAGGTCTTTAGTGACACCAATATTAAAGGGATGACAATGGCATTGGGGCCAAAAAGACAGGAGGAAAACAGCAGAAATTAATGCCACTAAAGCAAAAACAGGTGAGAGGATCTCAAAAAATAAGGGCGATATGGCCTAGCTAAACGCTACAGAAATTGATGGGATATTAGAAAATAAAATATTCACTGGACTTTTTTGTCATTAATAACTTAATGGCAATCATTTCAGTGGAATGTTATGACCTGAGGTTCGATTCCTGAAATGGGGAGACATGAGTGTAGACCACTCCTACAAGACTTTTAACCCATGTAGGGGTGCCTGGGTGGCTCAGTCGGTTAAGCGTCCGACCTCGGCCCAGGTCAGGATCTCATGGTCGGTGAGTTCGAGCCCCGCGTGGGGCTCTGTGCTGACAGCTGAGAGCCTGGAGCCTGCTTCGGATTCTGTGTCTCCCTCTCTCTCTACTCCTCCCCCGTTCATGCTCTGTCTCTCTCTGTCTCAAAAATAAATAAACATTTAAAAAATAAAAAAAAAGACTTTTAACCCATGTATAATGCCTAGAGGGCTAGCCAGCGAGAAGCATCCAACCCAGGGAAGGTTATTTTAGTGTTTTGAGACAGAAGGAACAGGTGTTTAAAAGCCCAATGAGGGGCACCTGGGTGTCTCAGTTGATGAAGTGCCTGACTCTTGACTTCCCAGGTCACCATCTCAGGGTTGGTGGGTTCACGCCCCTTGTCGGGCTGTGTGCTGACAGCTGAGCCTGCTTGAGATTCTCCCTCTCTCTCTGCCCCTCCCCTACCCTGGGGAGACGAACTAAAAGGAAGAGATAGGATACAGAGCCCCAGAGCAAGGAGCATTGCAGAACTGCTGAAGCCATTCCAAGATGAGGAAGCTCCCAAACTCAGGCACTCACAATAGAGGACAGAAGTTCCCTCACCGGCTGGTCTCACTTATCTCAGCAAAGTAACAGCTATTGTTGTCTTCTAAGAGCCTAGGGTAAGTGGAGGGGCAACAGAATTGGTGAAAGAACAGCAATAACACTTAACACTTATTGTACACTTATACTCCATGGTAGATGGTGTGCTAAATCTTTTACAAATATTACCTCTTTAAATCTCACAACTATTTTCAGATGCAGATGCTATTATTACTTCTATTTTACAAATGATGAAACTGAGCTCAGAGGGCTAAATATCTTGCCCCAAATTACACAATTTGTAAATGATACTGGTGTGAATGGAGATAAAATTTGACTTCATGCCTTTAACTGCTAGTAACCTTATGCTGTTTCTTGAATACTAAAATTCTTTTGTAATTAATGAGGAAAAAATCTGTTTAAGCAAAACTCAAATTACTTTTTAGCAGCATCAGCGGCTAAACTGGGGCTCAAGAAAGAGAATTTTAAGACCAGTATGCAAGAAGGCATGATTCCTCCAGAATGGTTCACTAGCTAAAGTGGCTTAACAAAGTACCACACTTTCTTCGGACCTTCTTCTTTCACTTTCGCATCAGTCCTTCAAAGCTCCCAGAATCACACCTCTTTAAAAAGACTTTTGCCATCCCCTTTTCCTTGCCCTCAAATTATAGGTTAGGCATTTTTCTCAGTATGCAGCACCCTGTCTGTAGATATATCACACTTACCTTGTTCTCATTTCTGGCTAATTTGATTGTCTCGCTCTATATCCTGAGACTACCTAAAGAGCAGAAGCTATGCCTTTTATCTCTCAATTCTAGCCGCACAGCTAATCAAGTTACATAAAGGCACTCAACACAAGCCTCCTGAATGCATTAATTTTAAGTATGTTTTTATATATGCTAAAATGATTTTTCTGATTCATCAATAAAACATTAGTTTAAATGCTTTATTTTCATATTGTGTTATTGTTTTACCCTGGCAATGGATTAAGGTGATTCATCTCTCCCTCTCCCTCTCTCTCTATCCACATATATTAATGGACTTTTTAAAAAACGGTTTCAGGTTCACAGCAAAATTGAGAAGAAGGTGCAGAGATTTCCCATATGCTACCGGCCCTCACACACGCATAGTCTATTAGCAACATCCCCCACTGGAGAGGTACGTTTGTTATAACCGATGAACCTACCTTGAGACATCATTAACACCCAAAGTCCATTGTTTATATCAAGGTTCATTCTGGGATCTGTGCTTTTGGTCAGTTTGAAATGTATGATAACATATATCCACCACCTTACTAATGTGTGGAGTAGTTTCACTGACCTAAAAGCCCTCCATGTTCTGCCTATTCATCCTTCCCTCTCCCCAACTCTTGGCAACCACTGATGTTTCTACTTTTTCCATAGTTTGACTTTTCCCAGAATGTCATTTAGTGGGAATCATATAGTAGATAGCCTTTTCATATTGGCTTCTTTCACTTGGTAATATGCATTTAAGTTTCCTCCATGTCTTTTCATGGCTTGATAGCTCAATTCCTTTTAGTGGTGAATACCATTCCATTGTTATTTATTCATCTACTGAAGAACAGTACCTACTAAGGACATCTCAATTGTTCCCAAGCTTTGGCAATTATGAATAAAGCCACTTTATAAAACATCCACATACAGGTTTTTGAAAAGGCGTACATTTTAAACTCCTTTGGGTAAATCCCAGGAGCATGATTGCTGGACCGTATGCTAAGAGTATGTTTAGTTTTGTGGAAAACTGACAAACTCTCTCAGTAGTTGTATCATTTTGCATTCCTGTCAACCGTGAATCAGAGTTCCTATCGCTCCACAGCCTCAGCAGCATTTGATGCTGTCAGTGTTCCATATTTTGGCCATTTTAATCGATGTGCCGTGGTATCTCACTGGTTTGATCTGCACTTCTCTGATGACATATAATGCGAAGAATCTTTTCATAGGCTTATTTGCCATGGTAAATTTTCTTTGGTGAGGTATCTGTTAAAGTCTTTGGCCTGTCTTATAATTGAATTGTTTGTTTTCTTATTGTTGCATTTTAAAAGTTCTTTGCATATTTTAGATTATAGTCCTTTATCAGTTAGGATAGGTGCAAACATTTTCTCCCAGCATATCACTTGTCTTTTCAACATCTTTTCAGTGTCTTTAACAGAACAGGAATGTGTACTGTTTTTAAAGTTTCTATTTAAATTCCACTTAAATGAATACAGTGTAATATTAGTTTCAGGTGTACGATATAGTGATTCAACACTTCCATACAACACCATATGCTCATCACAAGTGCCCTCCTTAACCCCCATCACCTATATCACCCATCTCCCACCCATATCCTTTTTGGTAACCATCAGTTTGTTCTCAATAGTTAAAAGTCTGTTTCTTGGCTTCTCTCTCTTTTTTTCCTTTGCTCATTTGTTTTGTTTCTTAAATTCCTCCTATGAGTGAAATCATATGGTATTTGTCTTTCTCTGATTGATTATTTTGTTAGCATAATAAGCTATCTCCATCCATGTCACTGCAAATGGCAACACTTCATTCCTTGTTTTGGCTGAGTTATAAATATTCTATTGTGTATATATGCCACATCTTTTGGTGTAGCCACTCTGGGGAACAGTATGGAGGCTCCTCAAAAAGTTAAAAATAGAACTACTTTACAATCTAGTATAATTTCACTACTAGGTGTTTATACAAAGCATACAAAAATACTACCTCAAAGGGATTAATGCACACTGATCTTTATATTAGCACTATCTACAATAGCCACATTATAGAAATAGTCCAATTGTTCATCAACTGATGAATGGATAAGGAATGTTTAATTGCAATGAATTCCAGCTTATCAATTCTTTCTTTCTTTTGGTGCCATGTATCTCAAAAGTCATTTTTGGGGTGCCTGGGTGGCTCAGTTGGTTAAGTGTCCAACTCTTGGTTTTGGCTCAGGTCATAATCTCACGGTTCATGAGTTCAAGCCCTGCATCAGGCTCTGTGCTGACAGAGCAGAGCCCGCTTGGGATTCTCTCTCTCCCTCTCTCTCTGCCCCTCACCTGCACACACACACACTCTCTCTCTCTCTGTCTCAAAATAAATACATAAACTTAAAAAAATTTAATTAAAAAAATAAAAAGTCATTTTCATTCCTACAATCTCCTGGATTTTCTCCTATGTTTTCTTCTAGGAATTTTATAGTTTTGCATTTTATATTTAAGTTTTTGATCCAATTTGAGTTAATTTTTGTGAAGCGTGCAAGGTTGAGTTTGACTCATTTTTTGACATGTGGCTATCTCATTGTTCCAACGTCAATTGTTGAAAAGACTATCGTTTTTGCATTGTATTGCTTTTCCTCCTTTCTCAAAGATCAGCTGACTATATTGATGTGGTTCTATTTCTGGGCTCTCTATTCTGTTTTTATTGATTTGTTTCCAATTTTTTTTCTTGTCACCACTGTTACTAATGACACTGACCTGCTTATTAGAATGGGGTCAAAACGAGAGTTTTATATACAGAATACATAAAAATATTCTGTGTCATTATTTTATTGTACTCTATTACTTAAGTTAAAAAAAGAAAAGTAATATATCTGTAATATAAAATATGGTGGACAAATAGGCATAGTATGAAAAAATTCACATAAATAACTGATAAAAATGTGTTATTATTTAGATTCACCCCCAAATTAGTATTTACACAATTGTAAGGTGTAATACAACCATCAATAAAAGCAAAAATCCTTTATTTTTTAGGTATGCAAATTAGTGTGAGGTTAGATGAATTTAGCAAAACAGAGTTCGTTGTTTTATATGCTACCATCTGAAATGGACAGATGTGAAGTTATTCTCTAAGCATATGTTGAAGCTTAAGCCTTTTTATGCCTTAATTTCATGCTTTCCTTGATGCATAGTTTATAAAGCAGGCAATCTGGCAAAGTGTAACTGTATTAAGGGTCCTCAAGTAAGATAGAATCTATACTGAGTAAAACTACATCACAAAGCCCAGAACTACATCATGGTTTATTTATGTTGAAACTTGGATTATATTTTCCAGATGGATAATATATCTATGTCCTCTTAAAGGGTCCCTCTGTTTAAAGAGTTCTATGTTTTTGTTCACATTCCTTTGCTCACTATACCTTTATAACGTTTGAAAAGTGCACGCTCCTTCACATATTTCTGAGGAGTTACATATAAGGTTTATACTAACTTTTGATTTAGAAATGTTCAAACCTATTAGACCTATCCAACCTATTAAAAAGTTAAAAAAATATTATACTCATATGTCTATCACCAGATTCAGTGTTAACATTCTGTTCCATATGCCTTTATGCCTTCTAGCTCCCCCCACACACATGTGCTTGTGTGCTCCACTCCCCAACATACACCCAAACTGGTTGTTCCCTGAAACTCTTATTAGTATCCTGAGGACATCGTAACACTTTACTCCAAAATGCTTCAATATGAGTTTCTTAAGAATAAAGACATTCTGCAATATAAACTCAATACCATTTCCATCACCTAGAAAATCAACAATAATTACATAACATTATCTCAGTTTATATTCATATTTCCCTAACTGCCCTAAAAACGTTTTATTCTGTTATTATTTTAAAATCTAGGATCTAATCAAGTTCACAGAGTGCATTTGCTTTTTGTATCTGTTTGAATACCTTCAACCTAGAGCCACTTTACAACCTCCAAACTTTCGTAATCTTTCCAAGACATTAACTTTGTTAAAACAACCAGGGCAGGGGCGCCTGGGTGGCGCAGTCGGTTAAGCGTCCGACTTCAGCCAGGTCACGATCTCGCGGTCCGTGAGTTCGAGCCCCGCGTCAGGCTCTGGGCTGATGGCTCGGAGCCTGGAGCCTGTTTCCGATTCTGTGTCTCCCTCTCTCTCTGCCCCTCCCCCGTTCATGCTCTGTCTCTCTCTGTCCCAAAAATAAATAAAAAAAAAACGTTGAAAAAAAAAAAAAAAAAAACAACCAGGGCAATTCTCCATAGCAAATCTCACATTACAATTTTGATTGCTTTCTCATAGTGTTGTCTCACTTGTCTTGTTTGTGTACCCTTTATATTGTTAGTAAATGGAAATTTAGATCTGAAAGTTAAATGTTTGTGGCAAGTATAGGTGATGCTTTGCCTCTCTCAGATGCCACAATATGTCAGGCTGTGTCTTCTTGGTTATATATACTGTTTGATAACCTGCTTAGGGAGTGATTACCAGATATGTCCATTAGAGAAGTATTTATTTTTCTTTTGTAATTAGCCTCCTCACACATTTTTATTGTGATGTCAAGAATGTTTCTCATAAGATCAATTTGTTGCAAAGGATATATGATTCAGCATTTTAGATATTATTGGTATTCTTCATAATGTTTAATGTTATGTGCCAACCTAACTGGCCACAGAGAGCCAATATTAAACATTATTTCTGATTATCTGTCAGAGTGTTTCTGGATGACATTAGCCTTTGAATTGGTAGACTCAGGAAAGTAGATTGCATCCCCCACCCAACAACAATGTGGGTGGGCATCATCTAATCAGATGAGGGTTTGAATGGAATAACAGCAGAGGAAGGAAGAATTTTCCCCTTTCTCATGCCTCACTGCAAAGCTGGGACATCTCCTCTCATCTTTTCCTGCACTTAGACAGGTATTTATACCACTGGTCTATTATCTGGTTCTGAGGCTGAAACATATCACCAGTTTTCCTGGATCTCCAGTATGCAAAAGCAGATCATGGGACTTCTCAGCTTCCACACTCACACGAGCCAATTCCTCATAAAAAATGTATATATACATACATACATGCACACACACATCTGTATCTCTGGAAAATCTTTACGAATACATGCTTTAATATATTTTTTTCAAAAGCCTGTACCATCAAATTTAACTCATTTAATGTACAGAAAATATCTTATTAAACTGAATTTGCAAATGACCCCGCTAAATGAGACTTAATTTTAATTTTAGAAGTCTAACAATTTTTTAATATGAAGAAACATGGTTATTTACATTCCCATGAGAACCACATTACTTCTGAATTCACAGATAGACAGGGATATGAAAAGTGAGGAAAGGGGTAGAGAGAGAAAGAGTGAGAGACAGAGTAGCTTGCCATGAATTTTTTTTTCACAAAGATTGAGATAAAGAGTGCCATTGTCTTTTTTTGTTATACACAAGCCCTCTCTACTTTTCAGGGGATCTTCCTTAACATAAAATCATTCTAGAATTGTCTCTTTATATAGTGTCCAGCAGTTGTTAGCATTCAGTCGCAAGATTTGGATTCCCTCCTTCCTTCCTTCCTTCCTTCCTTCCTTCCTTCCTTCCTTCCTTCCTTCCTTCCTTCCTTCCTTCCTCTCTCTCTCTCTCCCCCTCCCTCCTTCTCTCTTTTCTTTCTTCTTTCTTTCTTTCTTTCTTTCTTTCTTTCTTTCTTTCTTTCTTTCTTTCTTTCAACTTAGGAGAATGATAATTATGAAAGGGAGTTGGAAAGGAGGATTTGTTCAGCACAGATGCATTCTTGCATGGATCACGTTTAGGAAGTGGTATTTATGAAAGCTGAGGATATGCAAATTGATTACCTTAAGTATAAGCCAATCCTTGTAGCTCCTAAAGGTATATATGTATACTCCAGTGTTGAAAACTCTGGTCTAAAGGATAATCACCGAGGATAATAATCACTAATAGTATATGAGTTTATAATATGGGCCAGGCCCTTTAGATATTTTATTTGTAGCCCTCACAACAGTCCTGTGAAGGAAGTATTATATTTCCAATGTAGAACCAGAGATGTGCATACACATGAATTTCATATGACCCTGCAGCAATTTAACCAGGTCAGGAGACTACAAAACCTCCATTTTTCCATTATTCGAAGTTGCTGCTCACATAAATTATAGTCAAGGCCTTTTGACTAATTTTTCTAAATGAGGCCCAGAATTTTATACAATGCTAAACAAGGGATTTTCATTGATATTTTAAATTTAACCTATGAGTATGATGTGCTAATGAGGATCAAGGCCTTTAAAGTATAGCTTGTGTCTCTAAGTGGTTATCTTCTTTAGTTGATAGTGAGGTACAATTATTTTATCAATCAATATAGATGCTCAGGTTCATGCTTAATTTATTTATTTATCCTTAAGAATTTTGGTACATGTGATGTAATGGCATTCAGTCTTCATTTGTTCCTCATTTACAGTCTTACTACTGAACAGAACACCTGGACAAGAACATGCATGACATATTTTAGTAGTAGATTCTGGGGTAATTGATTATATAACTTGAAAAAGCTGCTCATCCTAAAGTCTGGACTCCCAACTCCTGTGTATGTATAAGTTAAGAAAAGTTAAATATAAAAGATGCCATTTGAATTCAGAAAATAACTCCAATTTGTAAACATGTGACCTTCCCAGACTAATGTTATGATTTTTTTCCCATTTTTTTCAATTTTTAAAGCATTTTAGAGTGTTCAGATTGCCTTACATATGTAAACTTACTCTGATCATCTTTCTGTTAGCCCTCCAATGCCTAGTCTGCTAAAATAACAGACAGAACATTCCATGGGATGCTCTAAAGCTAATAAAGCCTTGGTCCCAAAAGCACTGACTCAGGTAAAACGTTCTGAAGGTTCAGGAAAGGCAGAGCAAGCCCTGTCTCCTCAAATAAGCCTTCCCCTTGAGGTCATGCAAAATGCCCTGCTCACCGCAGGAACATTCTAACGTTAAAGGCAAAGAGGATATCCTTTTGGCTGCTAGTTGTGTGTGTGTGTGTGTGTGTGTGTGTGTGTGTGTGTGTGTGTGTGTTAATGTTAAAAGAGCTCCTTTGTTAAAAATAACAGAAGCAGTAATAAATAAACAATCTAGATAAATGAATATTTGATAGTACCAAAGGAAGTTACACATAAAAATTTTAAAAAGTCACAAATCGCTGTTGTTTCAACACGTTATAAGAGAAATGCATAACTGAAACTAAAAACAAAAAAGGGCCTGGATAACATAGAATTGCTACAACTGTGTGGGTTGTTTTAGACATAAATATTTGAAGAGGCAAAATAGTACTATACAGAGTTCAATTAGAGGAGACAAGACATTTTTCAGCAGTCAGTTTTAAAAGGATCAGAAATATAATGTGATTTTATAAAGATCTAATTTATATTTATCTGCTTTATTTATTCATGTATTACATAGAAAGAAATATTGAATTGAGAATTAGTGTATTTGGATTGTTATCCTACTATTCCCACTAGTTGACTATGATATTGAACAAGTCCCTTAACCAATTTGGGCTCCTGTTTCCTCATGGGTAACAAGAATATGATACATATATATAAAGTACCCAATAAAGGCCAAGAGTTGTGCAGTTTGCTAGAAATTCAAATGTGATTAAGAAAGATTTGCTATCCTTTAAGAACTTAGAGGTGTGTGTTGGGTGGGGGAGATGAGAGGGCAAGGGTGAGAGAAAGTGAGAGAAGGAGACACCATTTGAGTTGTACATTGAAAAAAAATAATTATACAAAAGGTGGAAGCAAAGTACAAAACAAAACAAAAAAGTATGGAGTAATGAGAATGTATAGTTGTTGGAAAATTATGTATTTGGACTAGACTTCTATGATTAGTCAATGTTCTAAAATGTGCAATGCCTGTCAATTTTATGCTTAAAATAATTCTAAGTAACAACAGTTACTGGGTTCATGCCATTGGTTGCACATGTATCAGGTGCCCCATAATGTTGGTGGCTTAGAGTAATTGTAATGAAGAAATATTCTTAAATACAAGAGTAACTTTGAAAGAGTAAATGGAGAAAGAGAACCACACAGTATAGGATGTTTACATTTTAAAAGACTATTGTAGCATTTTTTACTGTTTTTAAAAATGTAACACTTTTTAAAAAAAATTTAATGTTTTCTTTATTTTTGAGATATAGAGAGACACTGTATGAGTGAGAAGGGGCAGAGAGAGAGGGAGACACAAAATCCGAAGGAGGCTCCAGGCTCTGAGATGTCTGCATAGAGCCTGATGCAAGGCTTGAACTCATGAACTACAAGATGGTGACCTGAGCTAAAGTTGGATACTTAACCTACTGAGCCACCCAGGCACCCTGAAAATGTAACACTTTTAAAAGGTAGAAAAATAACATGACTTCTCTTAACAAACTTTAAATTCCTGAAAGCTAGATCTGGAAAGACAGAGACAAAGCAAGAAAGCACAGATATACAATGACTGCTTTGGTGCAAAACAATGCCTAAGGAGAAAGAGTAGTATAAATCCCTTTTTAGAGTCACTTCAAAGTAAATGCTGCTCTTTTCTCTTCTTTGGCTCTCAACAAAGCCCATGTTTTTTTCACTTTAGAACTTTGCAGTCACAAAATGAAGACAAGATATGAATACAAATATAAGTTCTCTATTGTAGCAACCTGAAGTGATCACATTTCATATAGCAGGAAGAGGAAAACTATACCAAAAAGCAATGTTCTCTTCTACCATGACAGTTACTATGCTCTCAAATTTCCTTAAATGTCATCTAGTAGGGACACTTTCAAAGCACACAGGATAAAAAGTTTATCTCTGCAACAGCTGATTAAAGATAACCTTAAATATTTGAAATTGGATTTAGAGCTAGGTGGTGGGTAGGGAGGAATCTGTTTCAGAGAATGAAGTGACCATGTTATATATTGGCAAAATATTTGGTAAACTTACTGTATAGAATATTTGAGAGGCAGAGCATATACCTAATGAAGTTATGGCTCTGACCAAAGAAATTCCTAGAAGAAAGTGACAAGAATGAATAGTATTTTATTAACTACATTGGATAAGGTACTACAAGGAGTAGATGAGGTCATAGATAAAACTACCTTTAAAAAATATATTTTGGGAGGGCGCCTGGGTGGCTGTCAGTTAAATGACTGACTATTTAAGCTCAGGTCATGATCCCAGTGTTGTGGGAATGAGCCCCATGTTGGCCTCATGATGTTAATAGAACCTGCTCAAGACTCTCTCTTGGGGTGCCTGCATGACTCAAGTCAGTTAAGTGTCTGACTTCAGCTCAGGTCATGATCACATGGTTCATGAGCTTGAGCCCCACATTGGGCTCCCTGCTGTCATCACTGAGCCAGATTTGGATCCTCTGCCCTCCCCTCTCTCTGTCCCTTCCTGCTTGTGCTCTCTCTCTTTCTCTTTCAAAATAAATAAATAAACAAATAATCATTAAAAATATATATGTATATATATACATATTCATATATACATATTTATGTATAAATATATATATGTATAAATATATATACATATATATATATATATATATATATATATATATATATATATATTTCTCTTTCCATTCAGCATGATATAGGACATTGTTAAAACGAATATATGAGAACTGACATAGTGGATCCCAAACATCAGCTGTGGATAGGCTGCAGTCTTTTGCACTCTTTGCAAATTGATTCTGGGTGATCAATCAAGATCTTGAGCTAGATATGAACTGAAAGCTCTGAATACCAATTTACCTAATCACTGTCCTCTTTCTACCAGAAAGAAAGGTATAAAAAGGTCTATTGGATTGGAAGTTGTAGTTTCCCCACTTGTGCTACAGGAAAGGTATTACACAAGGCAATGAAAAAAACATAAGTAAATAATTCAAAGCCATTTAGAATGGGTTTATAAAATATAAACATGATAACAATAAGAAGGATAAAATAAGTAAAAAAAAGAGTCAAAATACAATAGATCTCAAAGGACAGAAAAATGTGGCATAGACAACAAAGGGTACAAGACTTAGAATATGGAAGACCAGGGCTTGATACCTGATTATACCACTCATGTGTTATACAGACTTAGGCAAAACAATTTAACCTATGTGAATTTCAAGATCACAGTCTATAAAATATGGATATTACGCTTACCTTAAAGGTTTATTGTAGACATTTAAAAATATACAAATATGTCTAGTGCTAAGCATAGGATCTTATGCACTTAATAGCTGCTATGATTATGGAGCAGTGGAGTGGAACGAGAAAGTAAGAAAGGGCTTTATGGGAGAAAGTAGTAATTGCCATGATGGCTTTTGAAACATATCAGATTCCCAAAGCCAAAAGCTTGGGTAAAATAGGCAGATCTTTCATTACCAAAGGAGAGAAGATTTGAAAACAATGTGCTTAGGTATTAACCAAGAGATTCTAGTAACAAGTTACACCTTATTTCAGGAAAGAATTTGATAGAAAATACAATGAGAGAGCAATTTGAGGAAATGAGTACAGTGGACTCCGATTTCAAAAAAAAAAAAAAAAAAGGAACAAGTATAATGCTCTACCATGTTGTATGTTTCTCTGCCAAACACACTTATATTTTATTCTCATGTATCACTCTAGTAAACCAAAAATCTTAAAGCTCCAAGACCATTAAGTAACTGAATGTGTTCTCCATTTTAAAAATGTATAGTTTTCAAAATTTCTTCACCAGATTAAATGGGTTTTGAAATAATAATTATTTCTTATGCATTTAAATATGCATCAAATATATATATGAAAAAAATATTTATCTATGTTGATTTGAATTCTTTTCAAATTAATGATTAAAATATATCTTTTAAATATAATGATTAATTTTTTTGATTTTTTTTTTCAGGTAACTAGCATTCTTTTCTATGACCATTCAATACCATAACACTTTTGAATTTCCTTAAATGTCATTCATTTGTAGCTTTTCATTTTTGAGCATGAATATTACCTTTGGAATTCAGTAAGGTTGCTTTCTGAGTATTAGTTCTTAATCTGAATCTACAAATATAGTTTTGTAATCTGATATGTATTAAAATGTGCACTTAGCTATATTTTAATTATCTTTATTTTTCTTCAAATATTTTTCCTCTTTTTAAAAATTTTTAAACATTTATTCATTTTTGAGAGACAGAGAAAGACAGAGTGTGAGCGGGGGTGGGAAGAGAGAGAGGCAGGCACAGAATCTGAAACAGGCTCCAGACTCTGAGCTGTTAGCACAGAGCCCAATGCGGAGGTTAAACCCAGGAACCGTGAGATCATGACCTGAGCCAAAGTTGGACACTAACCAACTAAACCACCCAGGCGTCCCTCAAATATTTTCCTTTTGAACTGCTCATTTCTCGTTTTTAATATTCCTTGAATAGCTTTGTGTTTCATAGATCTGTGTTGGAAGAAAAAAAATTTACTTTTCTTTATCTAAGTAAAGTGATGAGGGAAAAAGCCTGGTTTGTAGTTTTCTCTCAACTATTCTTAAACCCCATAATGAGGACTGTTCTTAAACCTCTAATAAATGTTGCTTGATGAAAATCCAACCACTAAGCACTAATAGAGACTAAACAAATACCTCTTGTGTATTCATTCCTTACTCAGATATGCCTTACAACATAGCACTTCCCCAAAATAGAAACAAAAAGTAACAGTGCTTCAGTTATTTAAGTATTAAGAATCACCTCAAGTAATCCAATAATACATGCAGCCCTGTTAAAAAATTTTTCAGAATTTACATATCATTAATTTTAAATCATGCATAGTTTTATTGTTCTGTTCTAAAAGTCTTTGAATATGTACAGATTCTAAATGAATTACTGTTATCTTATTGAATGTTTGAATAAATGTTTTACTACAAAATCTTTCACACATAAGAGACTAAAGGATTTAGAATACAGAAAGTAATTGGCTACCAACTTTGATTAAAAACAAACTCTTCTCCATGCCAAAATGGACTCTTCAGGTCAGAAGAGTCAGAAACAAAGAAGGATCTGAACCTGGTTTCTCCATCTGTCTGTGGAGCAGAGGCTCAGCAGTTATTATGATATGAGTTTGCCTTAAGTTTGTGGAACAGTTGTCATGACAACTGCATTTCTATGCATCACTGCTTCTTTGGGATCAGGAGAAGGGCTGAGAAAAAAGTTCCCTTGTTAGAAACAGAAAACATTGGAAAGTGAAATTTTGCAGTCATCTTTTCCAGAAAAGAAAATCTGTGGGTGTGTCTGATTGTGTCTGTGTGTGTCGTGGTGCGTGTATCTGTTTGTGTATGTGTGTTTGTGTGTTGAGGAAGAAGTGGTGTCCATTTAGAAGATTATAAGCCATTATTTTTTTTTTCTTGGGACACACACCTGTATTTTAACTTCATTAAACAACTGTAGAATAAGGTCTATAAAGTTTAGAATAAGATCAATATATTTGATAACTTAATAGACTTATGAAATTGAACCAGACTACAAATTAGCCCAAAACTTAAATATATCACTAATCTTTCTATGTGTATTTTAAAATAAATGTATTAAAAAATAAATTTTATAAAATAAGTGTTATAAAAATAATAAAACAATAAAGTCATGGGATTATAACTAAGGAGTTTGTCCTTCATAAAATCATTATGCAATTTAAGTGTTGCGTGTAGTTACAAGTACTAATATTTGTGGTACTTATAGAATAATGAAACATGCCCTTTTAAATGGTATAGTGACTAAATGAGATAATATTTTTTGGTTTATTTAAGTTAAAGTTAAACATAAAAAAACATGTAAAAATAACTTTTGTCAACAAGTCTTTAAATAGAATCAGTCTTGGTAAGTATTAAGGGAAGAGCCTTAAGTTCATTAGCAGGTCTGTTTAGAGGAGGTTTACAGACCAGGCCAGAGCCCCCGTTTCACTCTAAAGCAGCTGGGGGATTGAGAAATAACGGAAATGAAGCTGGTGGAGTTTTGGGAAAGTAGAAAACAGGAGCACGTGAGCCCAAGTTTGGTGAGGGAAGGGTAAAAGTTTTGATGTTAAATCTTCATTTTTGGGGAGTCAAATGAGGTTATGAGGACTTTAGTCAAATGAGCCCTGAGGACATATCAGGGCTGATATGAGAGCAAACATGAGATAATGCTCAGGGAATGGATGTGTCTAGTATGTTAATTAGGCACATTTTAAGTTCATAGAAAGGAGTACAGAAAAAAAAGATATGTCAAAAAGAAAGGAGTGTTTAATTTTCCAATGCAATTGCTTCAGCAACTGTGCAACAGAATATCAGTTAATGCTTCAAGACAGATGTGTCAATGATGCATATAAATGTATTGAATAATTTGTGATTAAGCTTTTAGAATACTTATGGTGGCCATGTATTTTGTTTTTATAATTTTATCTGAGAATAATGTACCAAACTAATTGAATACCAGTTGTATATCGGTGAACATAGGACTTTTATGAAGCTGGCTTTGTCATTTTTCTTGAGATAGTGTCAATGGATATACCCCTAGATTTCTTTAACTTTTATCATAAAAGCACTTTAAAGATGTAATTACACAGTGTTCTAGATTTTACTGCTGCTGTTGAGCATTTAGAGTCAGGGCTGCAATTCTACTGGACAGATGCGATTGACTTTAGGGTCTTTGTTCTGCCATCTAAGTACACTTTGTTTCAATGTGGGTTTTTTATTATTTATTTTATTTGTAACTTGTCTAAAATCTAAGAATATGTGTGTTTTATTATTTCTAAACCATTCTTTGCCTTCATATCTTTGTATCATCTCCTTATTCTCTTTTTATTTCTGATATTCCAATTAGATATGTTAGAATTTCTCCCTCAAAAACAAACAAAAAAACCTTCTCCTTCTAACCTCAGTATTTCTTAACTTTTCCTTAGCATTTATCATCTTTATCTGTTCTTCCTATGCTGTGCTCTATGTAATAGGTTCATTACTATTTCTAGCTCGTGAATTTTCTATTACTAAATGATATTTAACAGACAAATTGGGTTTTCAAAATTCAATTAGTATTTTCTTCACTTCTTAAAATGTTATTTTGTATTTATGGCCAATATGATTGTTTTCTTTTTATTTTTTGATGAACTATTAACTTCTTTGTTATATTTACAATCCCCTTTCATTTCTATAGATGTTTATATGTACATTTTATATATTTGATCTAATCATTTCAATAACTGTCATCTGTGAGTTGAATTTTACTGTGTCTTGATTTTATTACAGAAAGCCTCTTTGTGCTACCTATTTCTTGTCACATCTGTCTTCCCCCACTCTCTCTCTACCATACCTCTGACAAACACTAATCTGTTTTCTATCTTTATAATTATGCCATTATGAGAACAATATATCAATTTAATCATGCAGTCAATGATTTTTGTCTCATTATTATGTTTCAGCCAAGTTGTGTGTCTATTAATATTTTCTTCCCTTTTATTGCTGAATAGTATTTCATAGTATGGATGTTCCACAGTTTGTATATTCATTATCTGTTGAAAGATATCTGAAACAATCCAGTTAGGAAATGGGCAGAAGACATGAACAGACATTTTTCTAAAGAAGACATACAGACTGGGGCACCTGGGTGGCTCAGTCAGTTGAGCGTCCGACTTCAGCTCAGGTCATGATCTCACGGTTCATGGGTTTGAGCCCCGCATCAGGCTCTGTGCTGACAGCTCAGAGCCTGGAACCCACTTCAGATTCTGTGTCCCTCCCCTCTCTCTGCCCCTCCCCTGCTCATGCTCTGTCTCCCTCTGTCTCAAAAATAAATAAAAACATTAAAAGAAAAATAAAAAAAAAGAAGACATACAGATGGAATTTAAAGCAAAAATGAACTATTGGGACCTCATGAAGATAAAAGCTTCTGCACAGCAAAGGAAACAATCAACAAAACTAAAAGGCAACCAACGGAATGGGAAAAGATATTTGCAAATGACATATCGGACAAAGGGCTAGTATCCAAAATCTATAAAGAGCTCACCAAACTCCCCACCCAAAAAACAAATAACCCAGTGAAGAAATGGGCAGAAAACATGAAAAGACACTTCTCTAAAGAAGACATCCAGATGACCAACAGGCACATGAAAAGATGCTCAATGTCACTCCTCATCAGGGAAATAAAAATCAAAACCACCTCTCACAAATCAGATACCACCTCACACCAGTGAGAGTGGCTAAAATGAACAAATCAGGAGATTATAGATGCTAGAGAGGATGGGGAGAAATGGGAACCCTCTTGCACTGCTGGTGGGAATCCAAACTGGTGCAGCTGCTCTGGAAAACAGTGTGGAGGTTCCTCAAAAAATGAAAAATAGAGCTACCCTATGACCCAGCAATAGCACTGCTAGGAATTTACCCAAGGGATACAGGAGTACCGATGCATAGGGGCACTTGTACCCCAATGTTTATAGCAGCACTTTCAACAATAGCTAAATTATGGAAAGAGCCTAAATGTCCATCAACTGATGAATGGATAAAGAAATTGTGGTTTATATACCCAATGGAGTACTACATGGCAATGAGAAAGAACGAAATATGGCCCTTTGTAGCAACGTGGATGGAACTGGAGAATGTGATGCTAAGTGAAATAAGTCAAACAAAGAAAGACAGATACCATATGTTTTCACTCTTATGTGGATCCTGAGAAACTTAACAGAAGACCATGGGGGAGGGGAAGGAAAAAAAAAAAAGGTTAGAGAGGGAGGAAGCCAAAACATAAGAGACTCTTAAAAAATGAGAACAATCTGAGGGTTGATGGGGGGTGGGAGGGATGGGAGAGTGGGTGATGGGCATTGGGGCAGGCACCTTTGGGATGAGCACTGGGTGTTATATGGAAACCAATTTGACAATAAATTTCATATAAAAAAAAGACATACAGATGGCTGACAGACACATGAAGAGATGCTCCATGTGACTCATCATCAGGGAAAGAGAAATCAGAACTATAATGATATCACTCTGATTTTAGCCTGTCACAATGGCTAAAATCAACAACACAGGAAACAAAAGATGTTACCAAGGATGTGAAGAAAGGGGAGCCCTCTTACACTGTTGGTGGGAATACAAACTGGTGCCACCACACTGGAAAACAGTATGGAAATTTCTCAAAACAGTTAAAAATAGAACTACCCTATGACCCAGCAATTGTACTACTAGATATTTTCTTAAAGGATCCAAAAATACTGATTTGAAGGGAAACATGCATCCCAATGTTTATAGCTGCACTATCAACAATAGCCAAATTATGAAAAAAGCCCAAATGTTAATTGACTGATGACTGGATAAAGAAGAGGTGGCATGTATACACACACACACACACACACACACACACACACAATGGATGTTACTCAACGATCAACATGAATAAAATCTTGCTATATGTAACAATGTAGATGGAACTAGAGGGTATTATTCTAAGCAGAACAAGTTAGTCAGAGAAAAAAGTACTATATAATTTCACTCATATGTGAATTTTAAGAAACAAAACAGATGGGGGTACCTGGGTGGTTCAATCGGTTAAGTGTCTTCTTGATTTTGGCTCAGGTCGTGATCACGGTTCATGAGTTCGAGCTCAATATCGGGTTCCATGCTGGCAGTGTGGAGCCTGGTTGGGATTCTCTCTCTCCCTCTCCCTTGCTTGTATTCTTGCTCTCTTCCCCTCTCTCTCTCAAAATAAAATAATTAAATAATAATAATAATAATAATAATAATAATAATAAAAGACATAAAACAGATTAACATAGGGGGTGGGGGATAAAAGAGAGTGAGGCAAACCATAAAAGACTCTTGGCCACAGAGAACTGAGGGCTGCTGGAGGGGAGGTGGGCAGGGGATGGGCTAAATGAGTGATGGACATTAAGGAGGGCACTGGTGATGAGCACCGGGTATTATATGCAAGTGATGAATCACTAAATTCTAATCCTGAAACCAATAACATACTATATGCTAATTAACTAAAATTTCAATACAAACTTGAAACAAAACAAAACAAAACAAAACAAAACGGGGGGAGTACCTGGGCTGCTCGGTTAAGCATCTAACTCTTGATTTCAGCTCAGGTCATGATGCAATGGTTCATGGGACTGAGAGCCACATCAGGTTCAGAGCTGACAATGTGGAGCCTGAGTGGGATTCTCTGTCTCCCTCTCTCTCTGCCTCTCCCCTGCTTGCATGCTCTCATTCTCCCTCTCAAAATAAATAAATAAACATTAAAGAAAAGAAAGAAAGAAAAATATCTGGACTCTCCTGTTTTGGGCCATAATGCTGCTATAAAATATGTAAATATTTTATGCAGAAATAAGTATTGTTTTTTTATCTTGAATAAATGCTCAAGAGTATAATTTCTGGGTAATATTCAAAATGTGTGTGTGTGTATATATGGATGTATATGTGTGTGTTTTAAAGAAACTGCCAAATTATTTTCCATAATGGCTGTGCCATTTTACATTCCCAACAATAGTGGGAGACATCCATTTCTTTACATGCTTAGTAGCATTTGAAACTACCACGTCTTATATTTGCTGTTATAATGCATACACAGTGATATCTCATTATAGTCTTAATTTCTATTTCCCTAATCGGTAGTGATGTTGAACATCTTTTCATATGATTGCCATTTATATACCTGGTTCTTGTGTTAAATATTACTTCATGTCCTTCGCACATTTTCTAATTGGATTGTTTGTTTTTTTTATGATTCAGTTTTGAGAGTTGTTGATATATTCTAGATATTTGTCTTTTGGCAGATATGTGGTTAGCAAAGATTGTATTCCATATTTAGTTCATTTTTTTTAAACAGCGTCTTTCAAAAAGCAGAAGTTTTAGTTGCTATTTTATTTATGCTTTATATTTTTCTCTCTCATTTTTGCTTCTGTTTTCTTCTTACTATTTTACTTTAGGTTTCCTGAACATTTTTTAAATTACATTTTGATTTATCTTTAGTATTTTTTAGTGTATCTTTTTGTATAACATTTTTTAGTGGTTGCTCCAAATATTCCATTATATATAAATAACAACAAATTTTATATGTGTCAACATTTTGCATATTAGACAGTGTTATGATTAGACATGGATGAAACTAGATTGTGTTATGCTAAGCAAAATAAGTGAGTCAGAGAAAGACAAATATCATATGATTTTACTCACATGTGGAATTTAAGAAACAACAGATGAACATAGAGGAATGGAAGGAAAAATAAGAGAAAAATAGAAAGGGGGGCAAACCATAAAGAGACTCTTAAATACAGAGAACAAGCAAGGTTACTGGAGGGTAGATAGGTGGGGGGATGGGCTAAGTGGGTGATGGGCATTAAGGAGGGCACTTGTTGGGATGAGCACTAGATGTTATATGTAAGTGATGAATCACTGGGTTCTACTCCTGAAACCAATACTACACTGTATATTAAATATTGAATTTAAATAAATAATTTTTTACAAAAAGAATAGGAGTCAATGTCTGTTGTCTAACTTCTCCTGTCTGTGGACAGGGTGATGAAAAAGTAGGGGGTGTGAGGTGCTCTTAGTTACTTCTGGATGGAAGTAGAGTAGGATTTCAGGCTCCCCATGAAGTCTATGATGTCACTCTGACTGGGATGGGTAGGAACAAGTTATTACTGCTTCCCACGTGATTTCCACTAGCACCATGGAGAGGTGGCCTTGTTAATAACGAGTGATGAGTACTCTGTACTAGTACTTCTCTGACCCCATCCTAGCAGGGAGGGGAAGAAGTGTCTTACTACTCCTTAGTGAGGTAGAAATCCAGGCTTCCTATACGGTCTCCACCGATGGGGTAAGGTATTGGGAAGGGGGTCTTGTTACTGCCACGTGAGGGCAAAACACCAGACATCCTACTTAGCCTTCTCAGAGACCACGACAACAGGAACTCTTTAACCCCTCCCAAGGGTGGATACTTAGTTTCCTCAGTCAGCATTTGCTGGTTGGTGGGAGTATAGATTTTCCCCTTGTGTCTGGCTGAAGTAGATGATTTATTACCTAAAATTTTTCTGTCTAAATCATTTTGTCTTGCTAGGCTGCCCATTCTTAGTATTTGGCCAGAGAGAGTAGAATTTCTTGGGACTTTTTTCTCTGCCTATTTGTATTTCTATGTTACTGACTTCTCCATAGTCCAATCTGGGCTATCTAAGGCAAAAATAAAACCTGGAGAACTCATCATGGTGTCATTCCTTGGGTCCCCAGGTACCTAACAAGTCTGCCTTATTTCTACCATGTTTCTTATGTGCTATTTACTGATTTATATATCTATTAAGTATATACATTATATATGTATGTGTTATTAGCATATATATGTGTGTCGTATATGTGTGATATATAAGGAAGAGGGAAGAGTCCATCTATACCATCTTCCCAGAAGAAAATCTGACTACATTTTTAAAATACAGCAGGAGTCTCTCAGCCCCTCTGCCACTCCGGGCCTGACCCACCATTTCTCACCTGCACTTCTGCAACTGCTTGCTACCTGGTAGTTTTTCTGCATTTCTTACCCTCATACACACTTGTCTCAGAGCAGTAAGAATCCTATAAAAACTAAGTCCCTGTCATCTCTGTTCAACACTCTCCAACAGTTTCTCTTCATTCTTGGAATTATATCCTAACCTTTCCCTGTGGCCCAAAGTCTCTTCATTACTTAGCTCTCTTCTACCCACTTGTTCCTTCTCTTACAATTTTTTCCCACGGCTCAATATGCATTGGTTTTTGGAGTCTGTTTATGTCCCCAGAATATCTGCTTTGTCCTAAAGGCATTTAACCTGCTCTTCTCTCTCCTACAACACAGCTCAGTTATAAACATGTCTCATTCCTTCATTGCACTTAGATTTTTGCTCAAATGAATTCCTCTGGAGAGACTTCTTATCAATCTGTCTATAATAGCACCATCATTTTGATCACTTCCTGACCCTTTACCTTTTTTTAATAGAGAAAGAAGTAGGTACCCAATAAATATATTAGTTGAATTAAATTATTTAAATTAAATAAATGGCAAATTCACAAGAAAGGACATAAACCTAAAAAATTATATATTTTTCCCCTATCTATTTGCTGAAAATTCATTTTAAAATACCTAGTAGCAAGATCTATGCCTTGCTGTGGGTTACACTGTTTTTCTTTTTGACAGATAGCATTCACATTTCCAAATGTATAACCTTGTGGTCTTCTGATTAGTGTGCATGGAAAAAAGGAAATGATTTACCCTCCATGTGCTAATTTAAATGAGCTTATTGCTATTATTTTGAAATATAATAAATTGTCACTTAATTCTCAGTTTGGAATTGTATTTTAAGATTAAAGTAAGAATAGGTATTTTAATTTACTTATTAGAAAGAAATGTTACTCACTCCCTGAGCCTCTAGACAACACAGTCAATCTTTCAGTTTTTAAATAGTTAGCATATAGGAGTCACAGAACTGATCTGGAGTCCTGGGCTCTATTTCCAGTTTTGATTATGACTCACTGAGTAACCTTGGGAGAGTCAATTAACTTTCTGAGACCAAGTTCTGTTGGTATAAAAAGGAAACAGTAACACTTAATTCTCATGGGTATTGTGAATTGTTATTCATATTTGAAGTCATTTTCATGGTCTTTACACACACACAACACAAATTGCTATTTGAACTATAACAACTGAGTCAACACACAACTCGAAGAATGTAGCCTTGATTCATATATCCATCATCCGAAAGGCTGTCAGTTCTTTTTCTAAGATGATCTTTCCAAGGGACAAGTAGTATTACTCTCTAAAATTATTAAGTCAAACATATTACAATCATGAGCAAACTAATCTGATGCATCCAATAAATCAAATACACAAAAGGCCACTTCTGCTTTATCTTGACCTTTAAAGCTTTAGTTTTTGTGACTACAATTCCTCAATTGCAAGAATTCTCCTAACCATTTGCAAACATACGCTAAAAACATTTTCCTATTGTGTTCTAAAAGCAAAAAAAAAAATATTAACTCATGACACATTTACGAAAGACTTACCATCTGTTAGATAAATTGCAAAAAGTGGAAGATACAGAGATAAGTGTCTTATAGTTGGCAAGCAAAAGAATGGGGAAAGAGCTAATAAATAAATATTACAAATTGAAATCCATGAAAAACCAAAAACACAAGAAATTCCCTTCTGACATCTAAAGTTAAGCACAATATATGTTTAAATGTTTAAAATGTTCCTGGATTTACTCTAATAATTGCATATCTAGCATAAAGGAAAAAAAAATTCCTAAATGACTAATGACATCCCCATCACATGTATCTCCTTATTGGGCAAAATCAAATGTTTCACATTAGTTCTTTTCAAGACAGGGGACACTACCCTAACTCCACTCATTCATAAGGACAAGAGCAAATGTTTGGTTTCCAGATTAGTGGGGAGATTTTCCTCTCCCAATTTTGTCAAAACTTTTAATCATATTTAAATCCTATGCCTGAACTTGTGTTGAGCACTGGGAATTTTATGTAAGTGATGAATCACTAAATTCTACTCCTAAGCCAATACTACACTAGCTAGAATTTTTAAATAACCATTTTAAAATATGAATTAGAAACAGGAAAGAAAATGAATAAAAAATAAAAGTAAAAATAAAATACTCTATGCCTGAAAGCTGCCTTATCCCAGTAAAGGTATCTTTCGTTCAAACCTTCAACTGACCTTTTTAAGGAAATATTTTTTAGTTAAGCTGTTCTTTTGTATTTTCTTTTGCTGTTCCTTTCTCTAAAATGAAAAGAGGGAAGAATGTTGAATCTCTTTTTCTTACCAGGGCAAACTCACTATAGATATGAGATTCAATTTGGTCAAGAAGCAGCAGAGTGAAACGTTCTACAAAGAGGATAGAGCTAGTAAAAGGACATGCAAAGAACTGAGAATATTTCTTGTGTTTGTCACTGGGGCTTGAGTGTGAGATAAAAGGTCACAAGGAGTAAGATGGTTAATATAGTCAGGAGGATCACAGTGGCTGACTTTGGGAGGGAGTTTCACATTAATGATCACATTTAATCCTCCCAAAGCCTTTGGAAAGTAAGGATAATTATCTCCGTCTTACAAAGGAAGAACATGCTGTGCAGAGAAAATAAATAATACACTAAGATCCCACAAGTACAGTGTGACAGATTCTAGACTTGCACCCAGCTTCCTCTGACTTCATAGCCCATGTTTTCATAATTTACCACACCAAACACTGAAGCTACAATTCTGGATTCTCTTGTCTTCTCATCCAAAGCATTAAGGGAATTGTTTTTCTAGGGATTTAGATCTTTGCTTCATAGTTTCAAACTCAGGTTACATCGACTGTTTTAAACAAACTCCTTCACCCAGTATTTATCCTGTGTTAGGGATTGTGACTATTGCTGTCAATAAAATGCCTATCCCTTTATGGAGCTTGCAACTGATCATCCTTACACATCCTAACACATACACAATAGAATTGATATGGACCAGTGCAAAATACAGGAATAGCTCAGTCAGAAATGTTTATGCAATACTATTTTTTTTCATAAAAACACAATGTAATAGATATGGCACATAAGAGAAAATTAAAAACAAACAAAAAAAAGTAAAAAAAAAAACACCAATTTAACTTGACCAGTTTGGTTTTAAAAGATGAAAACAAGATCAGCAATGCCAGGGTGGCTAAGTGGGTTAAGCGTCCAACTTCAGCTCATGTCATAATCTCAGGGTTTGTGAGTTTGAGCCCCACGTAGGGCTCTGTGTTGACAGCTCAGAACCTGGAATCTGCTTTGGATTCTGTGTCTCCCTCTCTCTTTGCCCCTCCCCTACTCATTCTCTCTCTCTCTCTCTCTCTCTCTCTCTCTCTCTCTCTCTCTCTCAAAAATAAATAAACATTAAATTTTTTAAAAAAAGAAATTAGTTCGTTGTGCAAAAGTATACACATTACCCAAATTAGCTTAAAAAAGGAAATTAGTTTATTTATATACATAATAATCATTTAGGAAAAATTTGGTCCCATATAGTAGATTTTATGAAGGCCATGTTCTTCAGAGACACATCACTTCACCCATTCACTGTTTCTCAATAATAATATAGGGAATTCATTCATTAAGCATAAAATTCTGATCTTATTGGAAAGGAAAATTCTTCTAACTTCTAAGCAGTAGTATGCATGCCACATTTTAGTGATTTGCATTTAGCAAATTCTGAACACACTGCTTTAAAAATATAGCTAAACATATGAATTGAAACATCATATTAGAAACAAAGTTAAACTCTTAACTACAAAATGTAACTTTCTTCCTTCCATGAATGTGTGTAACTATATCCTATTTCTCTGGCTGCTCTAGATTTCCAGGCATAAGCAAAACAATATTCAAAGGTAGCATAGTACTTCTTTTAAGGCCAGAGGCCAATATTAGTGCTTTCAGTGGTCAGATTTAAACCCTTAGACATGTATTTTTGTATCTCTGGATCTTAGCCCCCTTATATCATAATGGAACTGTTTGAATAAATTATTGATGAGATCTCTTCGAAGTCTGAGACAAGATTCCATTTCATTTTGGGGGAGACTTCAGCTTGTTATCACTGGCATATGTCACCCCACAACTTGGCATGCTGTCTCAAGGAAAATCTTAGAAAAAGAAACATGATACTACTGCACAAATTACATTTTCCAGGAATCTAACTCAAATATATGCTCCCTCGAGTTTCAGTAATGCTGATTGGTGTGACAAGAAATGGACATTCTGAGAACTCAGAATTTGATGTTGAGTGATTATCCACTTATCAAAAATGTTGATGCTTAGAATGTACAATTACCAGAATTCTGTATTTTAGAATATGATTTAAGATTCAGTGTTAATTTTTAAATTATCTCTAGATTTATTTTAAGCATATTTGAATAAAAGATTGTTCCAATTCATAATCTTTGGTAAGCAAGGAGGTTATTAAATAACTATAGTACATATTTACATCAACATTATATGGCAAAACAGCCAACTAGAAAGACTTTGAAACCTAAGGATATAATGGTAAGGCTAGAAGAATCATTTCATCCACTTTTATTTTGCTTTACTCTGGTCTACATTACTAATATACTTTGTCTTAAAGAGAAATTCACTTGTTACAGTTTAGACCTGTTTTATTGTATGCGATATCTTTAGTACTAATAACAGATGTTTCACTAGCAATTTATAGTTTAGAAATTACTTTCTTATTCATTATTTAATTTTATATTTCCTGTGACATTTTTTTTTCCAGAAGGGATATATTAAAATCCATTTTACAGACACGGAAAATTGAGGCTAAGTAGGTTTAGATGAGTATTCATCATGGAGCTGCCAAGTGACAACTGAACCCAATTTGTAAATTTCTTTTGTCTCTAAACCCAATTATTTTATTTCTTTTTGCCTCTAAATCTAAGTTGAAGAAGTATCATTAGTTCTTAAAAAGCTATATTTTTTCCTTTTTAAAGTTCTCTACTTATATTTTAAAATACTTCTGCAACAACTTATCAGATTTCAGAGTTCCAGCAATCACTATTAGACCTTGGTTTGAATTACTAAGAAAAACATCAATGAGCACTAAATCAGTACATAAATGAACTATAGCTATTTCGCCTGTGCTTGTGCTGTCTGCAGAGAATATAATCATCGTTGCCATAAACATAAGTATGTATAATTTATGACATGCCAATGGCACTACACAACCTCTGTAAACTTTTAATGCTTTATTTATATAGGATTTTATGATTTACAGTGGCTTTTACATACAGTACAATGATTCTGTTTTAACTTCATAACAAAAATGAGAAACGAAGGTATTTTTGTCCCCATCTTATATATGAGGAAAACGAGGCCAAGAAAAATGATGTTGTGTCCCCAGAACATGAAGTTAGAAAAACAAATTTAGTATTGTTCAAATTTGATTTGGCTCACTCCAAAACAAAACAAAATTATTCTACTTGTCTTTTAACAGAAACTAGAAATGACATTAAACCAAATTAGTTAAAACCATAAAATATTAAAATGGGAGGGAAAAATGAGGAATTAAGTAACTAATAGCTAATTTATTTAGAAGTGACAATTTAACAAATATTTTTTCAGAATGTGAAATATAAAATTAAAACCGTAAGCAAACAATTTACTGTTTTAACTTTTTACTGTGAAAATGCTGCCTTTAATTGATCATCTAAGTTGATCAGCTGAAACTATAAAAAAGAAATAACTTGTCATTTTATCACTTTAATATTAGTAATACAACCCATCCAAAATTTGAAAGTCAATTTTGGTGCTCTATATGTCATCAAAAGGAGCCTTTTGATGGAAACTGACTTGTGTTACATGAAATATTCACACCTCAATCTGGAGCCTTCTTCCTTCTTAAGAAGGCTTTCCATACAAGTCTTCTTCAGAAGCCAGCATCTACCTTTGTATGAAACTTTTATCTAGAGAGTTAAAATTTTATAAGGTTTAAGATGATAAAATATTAAAATGAAGGCTGAGGTTCTGATATATTCACTCAAAGGAAGTGAGCTGAGCTTTCCTTTTTTTCTTTTTTTTTAAACTCTTACTCTTTTCTCTGTGAAGAGCATAAGAACTGAAATACAGCACACTTCAGAAATTCCCTAAAGGACAATGGTGATTGATTTCTCTTTTCATGTGTCATAACTGGGGTTCCAAGACTCCGTTAAAATAAATATTAATCTGGCCAGTTACTACATTGATTTGAATTACTAATTCTTTTTTTTTTTTTTTTTAATATTTATTTTTAAGAGAGACAGCGTGAGCGAGGGAGGGGCAGAGAAAGAGGGAGACAGAATCCTAAGCAGACTCCAGGCTCTGAGCTGTCAGCACAGAGCCTGACGCGGGGCTGGAATTTGCGTGGACCGTGAGATCATGACCTGAGCTGAAGTCGGACACTTAACCAACTGGGCCACCCAGGCCCCCACTAATTCATTTTTTTATATCTGGGTTTAATTATGGTGATGCGATCTCCATTTCTCCAGCCTATACAATACTGTAAAAAGTATTTTTAATCATGGTAAAAGACAAATATTAACTTGGTAGTTTTTAACCATCAAGCCCTAAGTGTAACATTTTTTTATGAGAGCAATTTCAACAGTAATCTTCCAGATATATCTGTGTGGCATTTTACTAGTTTGAAAGTCTTTTTATACGCACCAACAAATTTTGTTGTAATAATTATTGTCCCTAGAAAACTGAATATCATATCTTTCCATAGTTAGATGTAGCAAATAAGTAAGTCATTCTCTAATGTCATACTTTTAAAAGGATTGTAAACAGAACTCAATACTAGAGAATATAAAGAGGTCAGTTACATTCCCAAGCCACATTTAGTTGGGATATACTATGTGTCACTGGGAAAGATATTAGATGTGGCTAGATCACAGATTTCTACAAAGGGAGATGTGTGGAGTGAGGAATTAGATTGTTCTATAAAATAATCATTAATTTTTTTTCTCATGTAACAATTTGGGTCTTGATGAGTTATTATTTTTTTAATTTATTTTTTTTATTTTTTAACATTTATTTATTATTGAGAGACAAACACAGAGCGTGAGCAGGGGAGGGCTAGAGAGAAGGCGAGACACAATCTGAAGCAGGCTCCAGGCTCTGAGCTGTCAGCACAGAGCCTGATGTGGGGCTTGAACCCACAAACTGTGAGATCATGACCTGAGCCGAAGTTGGTTGCTTAACCAGTTGAGCCACCCAGACGTCCCTAAATTTATTTTTAAAGAGATATAGAGAGCATACTAGGAGAGGGGCAGAGAGAGAGGGAGAAAGAATCTCAAGCAGGCTCAGTACTGTCAGCACAGAACCTAATGCGGGGCTCACACCCACACACCTTGAGATCACGACCTGAGCAGAATTCAAGTCAGATGCTTAATCTACTAAGCCACCCAGGCGCCCTTGATAAATTATTCCTAGTGTTGCCTAACTATGTCATGCAGAGGTTTCATAGCATTTTATTTAATCATAATTACTAATACTGTGCTTTTCCTAAAACCAAAATCTCAAAAGGTAACCATTTGAAGACACTTTCTGCTCCTGCTTAGCAAATGAAAATGAATAACAGATGGTTATATCCTTCACTGATTGTTGCCTTTAGCACATCAGACTTTACTTTTGATCACAGAAGATTTTAGTGTTACCCTAGAGTTCTTTCTACATGATGTTCTTAGCCATTACTGTTTACTTTGGGAAAACCAATGCAGCAGGGTCTTGATAATCACCAGAAAGAACCCATATGGGTATTTCCTGTTAAAAGGCAAGCATTTTATGCAGACATTCCTATTTAATTCAATACAGGGATAAATTTAACTTAACACATTTATACTCAATAATAGGATAATTCTAGCATTGAGATTGCCTAGAGGAGGTAGTGAGTTCCACACTAATTGAACCGTTTAAATGTACGGTAATGGGGCCCATGATAAATGTATTGTTAAAGAGTTTCTTGGACTAGATGAGTGAATGCTTCACTGATTTTAGGGGCTCTTTCCACCTATGACTTATGATTCTGTTTGCCCTTGCTGACATTATGGGCTCTCCACCAATTTGTTCTACTAACTTTTCATAGATGGTGGTAAATCGCTAAGGAAATCTACATCTTTTGTGTTTGTGTGTGTATGTGTGTGCTCCAAAATAAAAATCGTAACTTAAAGAAAATGGAAATAAAAGTATTTTCCATTTTTTGTTTTATAGAGTTATTTTTATTTGTTAAACTCTATTAAGCTACACTTTTATAGATCAATTTTTATCTTATATTATGACAAATATTTCCAATATTTCAGACACCTAGATTTTATATTATTTATCATTGATCTCTACTTTCTTAGCAGTTGTAGAGGGCATTGATTTTGAATTCAGTTCATACTGGAATCTAACTTTTCAGTAAGTAGCAGAAAATTGTGATGCACAGAAAATGTGTTTGCTATTAGTAAGCAGTGGAATTCAAAGTTAATGAAGACATAATAAAGGATGGGTTACATCTCTTTTCAATGTAGTATATTTGGTCTCACATTATAAGGCTAGAACTATTCCTTTAACCATGAAACATAAAGACAAAATCAATACTCTTGCCCTATGAGAACTTGAGAGAAAAGTATGGTACAATTCTGGAGAACATTTAAGTTATTTCTCACACTTCTCCAGTATTTCTGAGGGGTGTTTTTGAGAAGGTATCTTCTATAAGAAGAGACCTTTTGTGATGGGAGCTAAACTGTAAGAAAAAAGCTTAGTGTTCTTTGTCTTCCAAATTTAGAAGGCACTACGGAACTAAGGCTTTCCCATATTTGAAGCTATTACTTAAAATTTGAATTTAATAGAAATGTTTTTGCTAAAAGTGGTAAATGTTCCAGACACACCATAGCATATTTTAATATTAGTTATTCTTCAGTGTATTTTGAGTGCCAATATTTAGTAATATTAACTACTAAAATATTTATTAAAAACATAACTGGGTTTTTTTCTAATTTCCTTTTAAAAAATGAAAACAAAATATAACTTGGATATTTGGTCATTTTCTCTGAAACAGGCTTTCCTCTTCTCTTTCTCATACACATATATTAAATTCAGTTCTAGATCATGGGGGAAGGGGGAAGACCACTCAAGTGCTAAGCACTGTTCTTGAATATGGAGAAATAAAAAATATGAATTACACACATTGCTTAATCTTCATGAAAATGTGCTTGAGTGAGAAAAACAAGTACACAATTAACGGAAACATATACAAGGCAGAAAAAATGATCATTGCAATAAATATACTAAACATACTATTATAAGCACACCAAGAAATAGACTGGTTTTTTGAGGAGAAGACAGAAAGGTTACTTGTAAGTGGTGAAATTTGGCTGTACTCTTGACGAAAATATAGAATTTCCAAAAAGTGTGACATGAAATCAAAAGTATAAAGAGTATTGCAAGTTCTATGAATAAAACATAGAAAGAGATATTTAACTACAAGACTTTTCCAGGAAGTGTGCCACTTAGAATGGCAGAGCCTTAAATATCCGGTGGGTAATTGAAGATGCAAAAGACAGATGAGTGTCATGTTTTGGAGAGCATTATATGCATTATTAAGAATTGTATTCTTAATGCTTGAAGTCACGGGAGACACTGAGACCTTTGTGAGAAGTGACAACAAGACATGTTTTTAAAGATAAATTTAATTCAGAGAATTTTGTCAGGGGTATACTTTAGCAGGAAAATAGGTTAAACACAGGAAATTAATTATGAAACTATTGTGAAAGTATACTTAAAACAGAAGCAATGGAGAAAAGAAAAAAAATGTGGAGACATATTTAAGAGATAAAAGGGATTGATGACTTATTTAATATGGGAAACAAAAGAAGAGAATTGAATAAAGATGCCTTCAAGGTTTCCATTCTGAAATACAGGATACCTGGGAAAATGAACAGGTTCTGACAGGTTCAGATGGAACAGTTGGGAAAGAACTCTCATTGCCATTTATTTACCTGCTGCCAACGGTGAGCGTTACTCTACACACATCAGCCCACTTGCTTTCTGTGAGAATGCAGTGAGACAGACATTATCATCTTTATTTTTCATTGAAGTCCTAACATGTCAGGAAAAGCAAATTTCGTATCATGGTAACGATAAAACGTATCATGGTAACGGTAAAAATATAATTTTACAAATTAAATAAGCCCATGTTTGTTTTGAACTTTAATTTGATGTAAGTTCACAGTAAATACTATCCTGTGTCTGGATTTTTCTCAGAGGGATGTCTGTAAGATGCATCCTGTTGCATGTAGCAAATCAATTTTTATTGGTTTAAAATGGTCCAGTGTATGAAGATGCCACACTTTATCCATTCCATTATTGATGGGTATTAGGTGGTTTCTGGCTTGAGTCATTACAAATAACGTTGTTATAAAACTTCTCTCACATAAGTTTGAGTTGACATATGTGGTTATTTTGAGGGTGTGCATTTTTACGAGTGGAACCTGTGGTCTGTAAAATATGAGTGTGCTCGTATTTAGTATATACTCCTGAACAATCTCCATACAAGTTGACAAATTTACACTCACGTCAGTAGTTGTACTGCATCATGAAAATACTGTATATTAAATATTCCTTTCTTTTTAAAAAGTTTAGCCATTCTGATCGGTACTTAGTTACATTTCATCATGTTTTTATTTGCATTGTATTGGTAGCCATTCGGGTACCTGTTTTTAGAAACCGGCCTGTTCAAGTTTGCTATTTTCAAAAAGTTGGTCCTTTGTACCTTGATTGTCTACAGAAGTCCTTTGCATGTTCTGGATGAAAAGTCATTTTTGGAACTATATATTATAAACATCTACCCTCTGGCTTGCTTTTTCACCCTCACAATGGTATGCTTTGATGAACACAGTTTTAAATTTCAATAAAGTCCAATTTGTCAATCTTTATCCTCTGTGAATCTTATTTAAGAAATCTTTGCTTGTCACAATATATTGAATGTTTTCTCATATTTTGTCTAGATGTTTTATTGTTCTATCCTTTATGTTTTACGATAAATCTGCTATTGAATTTGTATATAATATAAAAGGAATCGAAATGTTGATTTTTTTTTTTTTTTGCAGATACACAACAGACCCAGCATTATTCATTAAAAACACCATATTTTTCCATTGCACTGCAATGGTGACTTGTCACATACCAGGTATAAATGTGGTTCTGTTTCTATTTCAATTAATTATTCATTTCTCTTTTCAGCAATAACACAGTGTTTTATTTCCTTTAGCTGTATAATAAGCTTAGATATTTTGTGGAGTACCTCCTTCAGGTTGTTTAAACTGTTTTTGATCCTTAAAAATTTCTTAAAATTATAGTCAATCTTAACAACCTCCATCAAATAAAGATGAATTTTAATTGGGATACGATTTAATCTATACATAATTTAGGAAGAATTGGTATCTTAACCAATTCTTGACTCTTTCCACTCCCAAATATGGTATATCTTTCTACTCATTTAGTTTTTTTAAAAAAAAATTTGTCTTAGTAATATTCAGTTTTCAGTTTAGAATTTTTATATATCATTCATCAGATTTATTACCTAGAGTGTGATTCAATTTTTAAAGTTCTTATAAAAATCATCTTTTACACATCCAGTTTTGACAGTTTATTCTAATTTAGAGGTGTTAAAGTAACTTTAGATAGTGATTTTGCACCCAGCAGTCTCACTAAATTCATTCATGAATTTATCTGCAGATTAGTTAAGTTGCTTTAGGAAGGAAAGTTGTTTGATTTTGGTCATTTGATTCTGATTTTTTGGTATGCCGGATTCTTTTTATTCAAGATCAGATATTGTATATGAAATATTATAGAGATCCTTGATATTATCTTCCTCTGAGAACATTAAGTTTTCTTTGGTAAGACGATAAATTATGGACAGATCACCTTTTAATTAGTGAGGAAAGTCAAATTCCAGTTTGCAGTTACTCTTGGAATATAGCCTACTCAGGGGTCACAAAAAAACCTGGAGTGTTGTTGTTAGTCCCTACTTTTTGGCAGGGCTTAATTCCGATTTTTGTTTGATCAGAAATATGAGACGTCTTATATTTTTGTTTAGTTTGTAGCCCTAATAGTCATTTACTTCTTGGTTTATTGGTGTCACTTCCAATACTTGAGCAGTGCTTTAATCAGCAATTGCCTCAAGGGGAAAAGATGTGGGGAGAATGTCAGGCTCACTCTTCTTTGTTTCCCTTTATCCAGGAACTTTGACCCTCAAGTCTTTGTTGACTTGGTAGCCCCAAAGTCACTTTTTTCCTTCACAGTGAGGCTGCAACAACCACCAACTCATGGCTTTTTACACAGCATCCAAGCCATGCCCTGTGAATTGGCAAAGCATTTCAGGATAAATGTAGCTGCAAATGTAGGGTTAATCTCACTTCCCTTCTCTATACTCTAGGACCTTGCATCCCTAAATCCTTGCTGTCTTCATTTCTGTTTTTGTTTGTGTGCTTGTTCATTTTTAACACACCCTTTTTTTCATTCTCAGCTGGAGGTGTTTCTTATTCCAGCTTCTGTGACTGTGTCACAGAAGGGGAAACAGAAAGTCCACAACTATCTATCTATCTTGGACTCATGAGGAATTTTGTGGTATATGTGAACATTTTAAATTTCAGATTTATTCACCCAAATTTACCAGTATAAAGCGCTCAAATGACTTAGATGGGAAAAGTAACATGTGGGTTTTTTAAATGTATTCGAATTACATGCAACACAAGTAAATTATTTAGGATGCATAAATATATTGAATTGGATATCTAGATCAAAATTTCTAAATACAAGATACACAACTTTTTCTTCTGTTAAATAAAACTACAGTGGTTCACCTTTAATCATTGCAAGAGAATAATGAATACTCATTACATTTAGTATAAATAAATGAATTGATGAGTATGTAAATATAACATCTTTCCATGCCTGTCTTATGCTTTTTTTTGTTGAGTTTATTAGATTTTCAATGTTTTAGATTTGCCTTTGTGGACAAGCATACTATTCTTTTCAGTTTCAACAATTTCATCCCAATTCACAGTTGTATATTCTGGTTACATGGACACAAAGTTTGCTATAAAAGAAAAAGAATTTAAAAAATTAAATGCATTTGCCTTTTTAGTTATCAGTTTTTTTCCTGTTCAAAGATGTGTGGTTTTTTCTTTGATCTTCTTTTTACCTTAAATGAATAAAGAATTTTACTTTGTCTTGTAAAGTTCCTTTTTTCATTTTAGCTTTCCCAATCATACCATACTTGTTTCCTGGAGGTACATCATACTATTAAGTTTGGCTACAGGTTCTGATCTTTCTTTTTTTTTTTTTTTTTTTTTTTTTTTTTAACGTTTATTTATTTTTGAAGCAGAGAGAGACAGAACATGAATGGGGGAGGGTCAGAGAGAGGGAGACACAGAATCTGAAACAGGCTCCAGGCTCTGAGCTGTCAGCACAGAGCCTGACATGGGGCTCGAACCCACGGGCCGCGAGATCATGACCTGAGCCGAAGTCGGCCGCTCAACCGACTGGGCCACCCAGGCGCCCCAAGGTTCTGATCTTTCTTAATGGCAATTCAGTTTCCTCTAACAGCTCGGTTTTAATTCATCGGTGATTCTAAACCTTCACCTAAAATTCTACACATCCAGGCCCCTCTCTGACTGCTTCTCTTTAAGTGGACTGTTTTAGGTGGGATACATACCTTGGGAGGTACAAGTATTTTCTGTATTCCAACGTATTTTTTTTAGGAGTGATAGACACCCCACCACACACACACAACCCAGGCAGCCATTCCACAGATAGCATTAATAACAAGTGCATAATTTTTATCTCTAAGTAGGATAAATCTTAGGTTCTTTTTAAAAACTGCAACCACGGTTTTTATAATATGCAATGCATTTACTAAAACTTTATCACATGGCTTCTGATTTGATCATTGTAACCAATAAAATGTTACGTATATGTTCATATTGTCACTTTCACTCATACTTTAATTTCCTGATGCCATTTTGTCATTAAAATTCTATCCATTGGTGGAGGTACCGAGGTGGCTCAGTCAACTGAGCATCTAACTTTGGCTCAGGTCAAGATCTCATGGTTCTCGAGTTTGATCCCCGCATCGGGCTCTGTGCTGACAGCTCAGAACCTGGAGCCTGCTTCAGATTCTGTGTGTGTGTCTCTCTCTCTCTGCCCTTCCCCTACCCACACTCTGTTTCTCTCTCTCCCTCTCTCTCTCTCAAAAATAAATGTTAAAAAAAAAGAATCTAAAGAAAGTATCCATTGGTGAAACTTAAATAAAAAACATATATAAATGAAAAAGAAAAAGGAAATGCGAGTTCACAACCTCACAAGCTTGATGATAATTCTCAAACTCCACCCACTAACTAGCACACTTCATCAGAAACTTCAATGCAAATAAAATTGAGTTTTGGTTTTGCAAAATTCCTGGTTTTACAAAATGTTGTAACCTCACCTTTTTACTCCAAAGAAATCCAGAGAAGAAAGAGAAAAACTATCGACATAATTGTGAATTCAGTCTAATTAAAAAAAAGAATATGAAAGTATTCAGTACTCCACTTTGCTAATAGCACATCCTTAATCCTGCGTGTGAGGCATGTAGTTTGGAGAATAAATTTTGCAAATACCAAGATTTGACTTAGATTACATTTATAGGTGGGCTTATGTAACTAGGTGGCTTCTTTTTCTTCCTCGGGCCTGACTCCTCCATAAACTCAGCAGGGTTAACTTTAAACAACACACACACCAAACCCATGAAATGTTTCCTTCAGGAAAATATCCATTGAAATATTGAGGTAATAACATAGGTTATCAAAAAAAAAAACCCATCCTGAAAATTGACTATCAGACTTAGAGGACTAATGTCAGCACGTGGAAACATGCTGAAAAAAAGCAACAATGATTACGAGGACTGGTTAACCGGCATGCAAATAGAAGGAACGAAGCACAGCTTTCAATGATTCCTTTGTGTTTATAGAAATATTCTTATTTTTACTATGGCTGCAGATATTGGTTAAGGACAAATTAAGTACTTAATTTGTCACTAAGTGACTAAAATTGGTGGTATTTTTATGCAGGATTTCATATCCTTGAATGATTGAGGCCAAGCACCTCACCTCACTTACAGGAAATGACCATAGCAACACCATCAGTTCCAGCTTCAAAGTCGAATCTCTCTCTAGACTATGGCGTCCTAGCCAATCCTCCCTACACTTTAAAGCATATTAGGGAGAAGACAATAGATTGGGAAGAGGTGTAGCAGATGATTAAGAGTAGAAGGCTGTGGGTCGCCTGTGTGGCTCAGTCTGTTAAACCTCCAACTCGACTTTGGTTCAGGTCATGATCTCAAGGTTTGTGATTTCATGCCCTGCCTTGGGCTCTGCACTATCAGTGTGGAAATCAGTGGGATTTCCTCTCTCTCCTTCTCTCTCTGCTCCTCCCCCATTTTCTCTCTCTCTCAAAAATAATAAATAAACTTAAAAAAAAAAAACAAAAAACGATGAGGCGCCTGGTGGCTCAATCGGTTAAGTGTCCAACTCTTGATTTCAGCTCAGGTCATGATCTCATGGTCATGAGAAGGAGTCCTGTGTCAGGCTCAGCATGGAGTGCAGAACCTTATTGGGATTCTCTCTCTCTCTACTCTCTCTGCCCCTTCTGCAAGTGCACTTGCTCTCTCTCTCTCTCTCTCTCTCCCAAAATAAATAAACTTAAAAAAAAAAAAAGAGTGGAAAGCTGAAAGAAATGGTGCTTGCCTATTCCTACAACAATCAATAACAAGAAAGCAGCCATTCTTTATTTAATTTTATTGTTCTCTAACACTAGGGTAGGAATACAGCTTGCAGAATCAATTACTGTTTAAATAAAATTTTGAGAACAGTGGAAAGTTTTAAGGAGTGTAATATTTTCCCCTGGTTTTATTCTTTAAATCTCTACATTTTTGGAGAAATAAACTGTGCTAAAGGGGGTGATGTAAACCTATTCTAACCAGAACTTCACAGATCCACTTTAAAGCCAGATGCAGTGTCTTTGTTCAATGACACCTGAGCATCAGTTGACGTAAGGGCTTAGCAGGTGGATCAGACAGATGGTAGTTAGAATTCCCAGGTTTACCACTAACATTCATTGCTTCATCAAAACCAAGACAAAGCAAAAAATATTTAAAAGAGAAGGCTAAGCATATATCAACTCTTATTATGGAGACTAGTAAGCTAAATTTTGCATTCTACGGTGATTATCTGGGGGAAATTAAAGCATTAACTAAAGACATTGATAAATATTTCTATCAATTTGCTCAGACAAAAATGTTTTTTAAACTACAGACTATAGCATAATTATTCAAAATAAACAGTAATTAACTGAATTAAATCAAGCAACACAAGGGTTTGCAAATTTGCCCTGTGGTTTACCAGCTGTGTTTTTTACTGTCTGCACTGTGAATTTACACTGAGGCTTTGAGTTCTCAAGAGGTGGTAGAAATTGAAGCACGTTTTAGAAGCATATTAAGTAAAGATAAAATTACTAATTTAGTCAGTCTAAATATTCTGGCAATGAAAGATTTAAAAAAAATCTTCATGAAGCAAGTTTAGCAAGCTTTTATTGGGCACCTACTGGATGCCAGCAACTGTGTGAAAATGAGGATACAGATTGAAAGATGACATTGAGGGTGTGTGAGAGAATGAAAAATAGAGACATGATATAAAATTTTGAGGAAGAATTAAACTCTAGGTTACTGACTTAGTAAATCAAGAAAATGAGCAGAATTCTTCTTTAGAGTTGCATTAAAAACAGGTTTGGAAATCAGAAACTCCATGTATTACCTCTGTTTTGGCCTCAGATTCATAATTCTTCCTGGGTAGTGAGAAAGGTTTATCCCAGAGCCTGATCATGCTGAGGATGTTTTCTTTTATTTGCTTCTCTTTGTCATTAGGGACAGTGCTCACAAGGCATGCTACAAGAGTCCTTGTCATTGTCAGAGTTGAATTTATAATGGATAATTTGCATGGCACAGTATGGCCTGTGCCAAATTCTTAGATTCCTATTTGTAACCATTATATTTATATGTTACACTCCCACTGAAGTGAGAAGATTGCATTATAAGAGAATGGAAAACAATCATTTTATATAACAACTCTTAAATACTAATCTATCTATGTACCTCCCTAGGTATGTTTCCCATTGTTCAGAGACTCATATTTTCTTTATAATTCCAAAAGCATAGCTTTCAGTGTTCAATTTATAAAATAATATTTATTGAGCACTTTCTAGGCACTAAACAGAGCATCGGGAGGTATGGCATTAATAAAACTTCATTTCTGCCCTCATGATCCTCACATTCTAGTTTTTACAAGATTCAGTTTTATAATCCAGTTCAAGTGGATAAGACCATCATGGCATGATCATCCAAACAGTGTCTAAACAAGTATTCAGAATCTATATAAAACACACTAATCAAACCTGGGGAAAACTGTCTCAGCATTTTTACATTATACTTTAGAGAGAAAAAGTTAATATGTAAAACATACCTTCTATTCAGTGTTTATTCTACATAATACTTTGAATTAGTAGCATTATCTCACTTAAATTTCAAAATACTCTGTGATGTAGGTATCATTGTTTTTCTATACCTATATTTATTTTAATTTCCTCTCAATTTTATTTGTAGAGTGTTAGGTCTATGAGAAGGTGAGGGACTTGACAATTGTTACACAGCCATTAAGTGGTCACCCAGGGACCTGAACTCTGTCTGGGGAGATCCATTGAGGAACTAGCAGTAAATTGCCATCCAGATCATCTGCTACCCAAGCTGTGATCTAACATGGGCTGATCATTCGAGTGGAGTTCCTCCTCCTCAATAGAAGAGAAAAAGGACAGGCAATGCTAGAGAAGGGACTCAAGAGAACAGATTCCTGCACAACAGGTTCTTGAGGGAAGTGTTAGATACCATAATTACTAGAAACAGGCTGAAATACGCAAGCAGTGGGACTTTCCAAGAACTGTGGAATCCATAATTGCTTTTGGAGCCAGTGAGAGACACTATCTTTCATCATTACTTCTGCCATAAACCATTGCTCTCCTCAAGTAAGCTCATCTACCAGTGGAACAAAATGTTACCTAAAATTGGAAGGAGGTACAGAAGAAATAGAGAGCTAGATTTGCTATCCCCAAGAAATCTAGTAAGAAGGAAGATTCCAGAAACAGACAAGCCTGCACAGTGACTAGTGCAGACCTACTAGTCCTCTGGAACAAACTATCTCAGACACATAGATCATCACTCCCTAGCCTCCTTTATGGGGAAGTGCATAGCAGGTTTATTACTCTATTAACCCTTAAGGTTATTTTTAATGTAAATAAAAAATGCTTGGGTTTGTTTTACTAAGGAAATTATCATATGGAAACCAAGCTAAATTTAAATCAATTTTAATTTAACTTTTTCTGAGGTATGTATCCAATTTTATTTTTTTCCAAATGTCTTTTACATGTTTTCTCTCTTCTTAATTTTTTTCAGGTTTATTTAAGTACAATTGGTAAATATAAAATGGTAAGATATTTAAACTGTACATTGTGGTGATTTGGTTTAATGTACACACTGTGAAAGAATTCCCCCAATCTAGTTAATTAACACATCCATCATTTCACATATTTATCTTGTTTCTTTTGTAAAAATATTCAGATTCTACTTTCTTAAAAAATTCAAATGTTTCTAAGTATTTATTTAGTCAATGTTATTTAAATTAATTTTAGAATATGTTTTAAAAGGAGCAGAAACATGTATCAATGCTCCTAAACTTAACAGAATGAATACAGTAATAAGTTTTGTACATGCTTTATAATTACACAGTATCTGTCACAGGGTTATCATTATCCTTTCAACAAAATGTGCTGTTCCTTTTCAAGCTTTTCTTTGATCATGGTAAACCATATGTTATTCACTCAAGTTTTGACCATTAGACCTATCATATGGTATATGTGAAAATAATATCATTTTTAATTTTATTTACAGTTATATTAATAAATTACAATGATTTTAAAGTCATTAAGATCTTCTAGAATAAGGTATATTGTATTGGGTATAGCTAATTGCTTTTAAATTCTTGATCTTTTTTATGGTTGCATACATTTGAGATTTAGACCCCAAGTTAAGTTTCACAAATTTTCCTTCACCTACAAGGAAATTCCAATATTGTATTTGGGGTCATTATATGCAGAGGGTATGCATATGCTCAGCTGTTTAAAAAAGTGCCTATTCTGAGGGGGAGTTCCGGAAGATGGCGGCGTAGGAGGACGCTGGGCTCACCGCTTGTCCTGCTGATCACTTAGATTCCATCTACACCTGCCTAAAGAACCCAGAAAACCGCCAGAGGATTAGCAGAACGCAGTCTCCAGAGCCAAGCGCAGACGAGAGGCCCACGGAAGAGGGTAGGAAGGGCGGCGAGGCGGTGAGCGCTCCACGGACTGGCGGGAGGGAGCCGGGGTGGAGGGGCGGCTCGCCGGCCAAGCAGAGCCCCCGAGTCGGGCTGGCAAAAGCGGAGGGGCCGGACGGACTGTGTTCCGACAGCAAGCGCGACTTAGCGTCTGGGAGGTCACAAGTTAACAGCTCTGCTCAGAAAGCGGGAAGGCTGGAGGACAAAGGGAGGGAGAGCTGCTGAGCCCCCGGACGGCAGAGCTCAGCTTGGCGGGGAGCAAAGGTGCTTGCCAGCGCCATCTCCCCCGCCCATCCCCCAGCCAAAATCCCAAAGAGAACCAGTTCCTGCCAGGGAACTTGCTCACTCCGCGCAAACACCCAACTCTGTGCTTCTGCGGAGCCAAACCTCCGGCAGCGGATCTGACTCCCTCCCGCTGCCACAGGGCCCCTCCTGAAGTGGATCACCTAAGGAGAAGCGAGCTAAGCCTGTCCCTCCTGCCCCCGTGCACCTTGCCTACCCATCCCAGCTAATACGCCAGATCCCCACCACGACGAGCCTGGCAGTGTGCAAGTAGCCCAGACGGGCCACGCCACCCCACAGTGAATCCCGCCCCTAGGAGAGGGGAAGAGAAGGCACACACCAGTCTGACTGTGGCCCCAGCGGTGGGCTGGGGGCAGACATCAGGTCTGACTGCGGCCCCGCCCACCAACTCCAGTTATACACCACAGCACGGGGGAAGTGCCCTGCAGGTCCTCACCACTCCAGGGACTATCCAAAATGACCAAACGGAAGAATTCCCCTCAGAAGAATCTCCAGGAAATAACAACAGCTAATGAACTGATCAAAAAGGATTTAAATAATATAACAGAAAGTGAATTTAGAATAATAGTCATAAAATTAATTGCTGGGCTTGAAAACAGTATACAGGACAGCAGAGAATCTCTTGCCAGAGAGATCAAGGGACTAAGGAACAGTCACGAGGAGCTGAAAAACGCTTTAAACGAAATGCAAAACAAAATGGAAACCACGACGGCTCGGATTGAAGAGGCAGAGAAGAGAATAGGTGAACTAGAAGATAAAGTTATGGAGAAAGAGGAAGCTGAAAGAAAGAGAGATAAAAAAATCCAGGAGTATGAGGGGAAAATTAGAGAACTAAGTGATACACTAAAAAGAAATAATATACGCATAATTGGTATCCCAGAGGAGGAAGAGAGAGGGAAAGGTGCTGAAGGGGTACTTGAAGAAATTATAGCTGAGAACTTCCCTGAACTGGGGAAGGAAAAAGGCATTGAAATCCAAGAGGCACAGAGAACTCCCTTCAGACGTAACTTGAATCGATCTTCTGCACGACATATCATAGTGAAACTGGCAAAATACAAGGATAAAGAGAAAATTCTGAAAGCAGCAAGGGATAAACGTGCCCTCACATATAAATGGAGACCTATAACACTCCTGACTGATCTCTCCTTTGAAACTTGGCAGGCCAGAAAGGATTGGCAGGAGATCTTCAATGTATTGAACAGAAAAAATATGCAGCCAAGAATCCTTTATCCAGCAAGTCTGTCATTTAGAATAGAAGGAGAGATAAAGGTCTTCCCAAACAAACAAAAACTGAAGGAATTTGTCACCACGAAACCAGCCCTACAAGAGATCCTAAGGGGGATCCTGTGAGACAAAGTACCAGAGACATCACTACAAGCATAAAACATACAGACATCACAATGACTCTAAACCCGTATCTTTCTATAATAACACTGAATGTAAATGGATTAAATGCACCAACCAAAAGACATAGGGTATCAGAATGGATAAAAAAACAAGACCCATCTATTTGCTGTCTACAAGAGACTCATTTTAGATCTGAGGACACCTTTAGATGGAGAGTGAGGGGATGAAGAACTATTTATCATGCTAGTGGAAGCCAAAAGGAAGCTGGAGTAGCCATACTTATATCAGACAAACTAGACTTTAAATTAAAGGCTGTAACAAGAGATGAAGAAGGGCATTATATAATAACTACAGGGTCTATCCATCAGGAAGAGCTAACAATTATAAATGTCTATGCGCCAAATACCGGAGCCCCCAGATATATAAAACAGTTACTCATAAACATAAGCAACCTTATTGATAAGAATGTGGTCATTGCAGGGGACTTTAACACCCCACTTACAGAAATGGATAGATCATCTAGACACACAGTCAATAAAGAAACAAGGGCCCTGAATGATACATTGGATCAGATGGACTTGACAGATATATTTAGAACTCTGCATCCCAAAGCAACAGAATATACTTTCTTCTCGAGTGCACATGGAACATTCTCCAAGATAGATCATATACTGGGTCACAAACAGCCCTTCATAAGTTTACAAGAATTGAAATTATACCATGCATACTTTCAGACCACAATGCTATGAAGCTTGAAATCAACCACAGGAAAAAGTCTGGAAAACCTCCAAAGCATGGAGGTTAAAGAACACCCTATTAACGAATGAGTGGGTCAACCAGGCAATTAGAGAAGAAATTAAAAAATATATGGAAACAAACGAAAATGAAAATACAACAATCCAAACGCTTTGGGACGCAGCGAAGGCAGTCCTGAGAGGAAAATACATTGCAATCCAGGCCTATCTCAAGAAACAAGAAAAATCCCAAATACAAAATCTAACAGCACACCTAAAGGAAATAGAAGCAGAACAGCAAAGGCAGCCTAAACCCAGCAGAAGAAGAGAGATCATAAAGATCAGAGCAGAAATAAACAATATAGAATCTAAAAAAACTGTAGAGCAGATCAACGAAACCAAGAGTTGGTTTTTTGAAAAAATAAACAAAATTGACAAACCTCTAACCAGGCTTCTCAAAAAGAAAAGGGAGATGACCCAAATAGATAAAATCATGAATGAAAATGGAATTATTACAACCAATCCCTCAGAGATACAAACAATTATCAGGGAATACTATGAAAAATTATATGCCAACAAATTGGACAACCTGGAAGAAATGGACAAATTCCTAAACACCCACACTCTTCCAAAACTCAATCAGGAGGAAATAGAAAGCTTGAACAGACCCATAACCAGCGAAGAAATTGAAACGGTTATCAAAAATCTCCCAACAAATAAGAGTCCAGGACCAGATGGCTTCCCAGGGGAGTTCTACCAGACGTTTAAAGCAGAGATAATACCTATCCTTCTCAAGCTATTCCAAGAAATAGAAAGGGAAGGAAAACTTCCAGACTCATTCTATGAAGCCAGTATTACTTTGATTCCTAAACCCAACAGAGACCCAGTAAAAAAAGAGAACTACAGGCCAATATCTCTGATGAATATGGATGCAAAAATTCTCAATAAGATACTAGCAAATCGAATTCAACAGCATATAAAAAGAATTATTCACCATGATCAAGTGGGATTCATTCCTGGGATGCAGGGCTGGTTCAACATTCACAAATCGATCAACGTGATACATCACATTAACAAAAAAAAAAAGAGAAGAACCATATGATCCTGTCAATCGATGCAGAAAAGGCCTTTGACAAAATCCAGCACCCTTTCTTAATAAAAACCCTTGAGAAAGTCGGGATAGAAGGAACATACTTAAAGATCATAAAAGCCATTTATGAAAAGCCCACAGCTAACATCATCCTCAACGGGGAAAAACTGAGAGCTTTTTCCCTGAGATCAGGAACACGACAGGGATGCCCACTCTCACCGCTGTTGTTTAACATAGTGTTGGAAGTTCTAGCATCAGCAATCAGACAACAAAAGGAAATCAAAGGCATCCAAATTGGCAAAGATGAAGTCAAGCTTTCGCTTTTTGCAGATGACATGATATTATACATGGAAAATCCGATAGACTCCACCAAAAGTCTGCTAGAACTGATACATGAATTCAGCAAAGTTGCAGGATACAAAATCAATGTACAGAAATCAGTTGCATTCTTATACACTAACAATGAAGCAACAGAAAGACAAGTAAAGAAACTCATCCCATTCACAATTGCACCAAGAAGCATAAAATACCTAGGGATAAATCTAACCAAAGATGTAAAAGATCTGTATGCTGAAAACTATAGAAAGCTTATGCAGGTAATTGAAGAAGATATAAAGAAATGGAAAGACATTCCCTGCTCATGGATTGGAAGAATAAATATTGTCAAAATGTCAATACCACCCAAAGCTATCTACACATTCAATGCAATCCCAATCAAAATTGCACCAGCATTCTTCTCGAAACTAGAACAAGCAATCCTAAAATTCATATGGAACCACAAAAGGCCCCGAATAGCCAAAGTAATTTTGAAGAAGAAGACCAAAGCAGGAGGCATCACAATCCCAGACTTTAGCCTCTACTACAAAGCTGTCATCATCAAGACAGCATGGTATTGGGGCGCCTGGGTGGCGCAGTCGGTTAAGCGTCCGACTTCAGCCAGGTCACGATCTCGCAGTCCGTGAGTTCGAGCCCCGCGTCAGGCTCTGGGCTGATGGCTCGGAGCCTGGAGCCTGTTTCCGATTCTGTGTCTCCCTCTCTCTCTGCCCCTCCCCCGTTCATGCTCTGTCTCTCTCTGTCCCAAAAATAAATAAAAAACGTTGAAAAAAAATTAAAAAAAAAAAAAAAGACAGCACGGTATTAGCATAAAAACAGACACATAGACCAATGGAATAGAATAGAAACCCCAGAACTAGACCCACAAACGTATGGCCAACTCATCTTTGACAAAGCAGGAAAGAACATCCATGGAAAAAAGACAGTCTCTTTAACAAATGGTGCTGGGAGAACTGGACAGCAACATGCAGAAGGTTGAAACTAGACCACTTTCTCACACCATTCACAAAAATAAACTCAAAATGGATAAAGGACCTGAATGTGAGACAGGAAACCATCAAAACCCTAGAGGAGAAAGCAGGAAAAGACCTCTCTGACCTCAGCCGTAGCAATCTCTTACTTGACACATCCCCAAAGGCAAGGGAATTAAAAGCAAAAGTGAATTACTGGGACCTTATGAAGATAAAAAGCTTCTGCACAGCAAAGGAAACAACCAACAAAACTAAAAGGCAACCAACGGAATGGGAAAAGATATTTGCAAATGACACATCGGACAAAGGGCTAGTATCCAAAATCTATAAAGAGCTCATCAAACTCCACACCCGAAAAACAAATAACCCAGTGAAGAAATGAGCAGAAAACATGAACAGACACTTCTCTAAAGAAGACATCCGGATGGCCAACAGGCACATGAAAAGATGTTCAACGTCGCTCCTTATCAGGGAAATACAAATCAAAACCACACTCAGATACCACCTCACACCAGTCAGAGTGGCCAAAATGAAGAAATCAGGAGACTATAGATGCTGGAGAGGATGTGGAGAAACAGGAACCCTCTTGCACTGTTGGTGGGAATGAAATTGGTGCAGCCACTCTGGAAAGCAGTGTGGAGGTTCCTCAGAAAATTAAAAATAGACCTACCCTATGACCCAGCAATAGCACTGCTAGGAATTTATCCAAGGGATACAGGAGTACTGATGCATAGGGGCACTTGTACCCCAATGTTTATAGCAGCACTCTCAACAATAGCCAAATTATGGAAAGAGCCTAATGTCCATCAGCTGATGAATGGATAAAGAAATTGTGGTTCATATACACAATGGAATACTACGTGGCAATGAGAAAGAATGAAATATGGCCTTTTGTAGCAACGTGGATGGAACTGGACAGTGTGATGCTAAGTGAAATAAGCCATACAGAGAAAGACAGATACCATATGGTTTCACTCTTATGTGGATCCTGAGAAACGTAACAGAAACCCATGGGGGAGGGGAAGGAAAGAAAAAAAAAAAAAAAGAGGTTAGAGTGGGAGAGAGCCAAAGCATAAGAGACTGTTAAAAACTGAGAACAAACTGAGGGCTGATGGGGGGTGGGAGGGAGGGCAGGGTGGGTGATGGGTATTGAGGAGGGCACCTTTTGGGATGAGCACTGGGTGTTGTATGGAAACCAATTTGACAGTAAATTTCATATATTAAAAAATAAAAAATAAAAAAATAAAATAAAAAAAAAACCAAAAAAAAATGTGCCTATTCTGTGAATGGAAATAGAGATGTATATGCTCATCTATGAAAGAACTAAATCTTGTAGCTTTATGTAAATTCTGTTATAGAAAATTGATAATAAATTCATGCAAATTGTTGAATAATTTGTTTGCTAAGGCCATCAGGGTTTTTTTCCCCTGATAAAAATAACCCACATTCAGTTAAAACTATAAAAAATTTAGCTTGAGAGTTAAAATGTTCTAGAAACTCAGTCTTAGGGGATATTCATGTTTTCCTGAGTTTTAACTCCAGGAACCCTCTACTAGTGTCTTACCATAAGATATAAGAAAAATTTCCTCTTGCTTCCAGCAGGGCAAGGAAAAAAATAATAATTCTTTTGCAATAAGAGTTTTCTGTTCCCTTTAACAAGTCCTAACCTCAAGGGAAATTATTAAACTGCTGTATCAAAACCAAACCTATCGGGATTTTATCAAAATTTAATCCATCTGGGGGAAGCAAAATACCCAACTCGGGCTTACTAAAAGACTGAGAGCTAACTATAAGACTTCCAAACCCCACGCTCTACCATCATATTCATAATACTCTTATATAATAAAATAGGATTATAGCTAAAAGAACTACAAGACTTAGATGTTTTTTAAAGAGTCTCTAGGGATACCCAAGGAAAACAGAAGAGCACCAGAGGAAATTTTAGGCTCTGCCACAACAGCTTCTAACTTGTAGCCAGACAACCATAAAACCTCAGTTCCTTTTACCTAATACATTATGCATTGTTTTTAACAACAACAATAAAAATTGCAAATCATGTAGAAAAATGCAAAAAAAATATAGTCTTAAGAAACAGATCAGATACCAGACTCAGCATCAGAACCAGACTCAGATATAGCAGAGATTTTGAAATAAGTAAACTTGGAATCTAAAATAACTATGCTAAGAAATCTAATGGGAAAATTAATGTGCTAAATATAGCATGCCAAAGTCTTTAATAGGAAAAGTAGACAACATGCAAGAAAAGACGGGTAATATAAGCAAATAGGTAGAAACTCAAAGGGAAAAAAAGGAAATGCTGGAATTCAAAAACACTGTAACAGAAATGAAGAATGCCTTTGATAGGCTCATAAGTAGACTAGACACGGTTGAGGAAATAACCAGTGAGTTTGAAGATATGACAATAGTGGGGTGGCTCAGTTGGTTGAGCAGCTGACTTTGGCTCAGGTCAGGATATCATGGTTTGTGAGTTTGAGCCCCACATCAGGCTTGCTGCTACCATCAGTCCAGAGCTCACTTTGGATCCTCTGTCCTCCTCTCTCTGCCCCTCCCCTGATTGAGCTCTCTCAAAAATAAATAAACATTAAGAAAAAAACAGAAGATATGACAATAGTAACTTCCAAAACTGAAATTCAAAGAGAAAAAAAGAAAACTATGAAACAGGATATTCAAGAACTTCAGGATAATTACAAAAGGTGTAGCATACCAGAAGGAAAAGAATTAGAGAAAGGAAAAGAAGTAGTTAATGTAATAATGACTGAGAATTTTCCAAAACTAATGACAGGCACCAAACCATAGATCCAGAAAGCACAGAGAACATTAAGCAGGGTAAATACCAAAAGTTCTGTATCTAGGCATATTGTATTCAAACTTCAGGAAACCAAAGACAAAGAGAAAATCTTGAAAGAAGCCAGAAGGAAGGTAAAAAACAAGCAAACAAACAACAACAACAAACACACACCACCCCCCCACACACACACAAAACAAAAACAAACAAAAACATATCTATAGTGAAACAAGGTAAAAGTTATATCAAACTCCTTTAGAGATTTGTCTTCTATAAGCAATAAGAGAGCAGAGGAAAATATTTAAAGTGTTGAAAGAAAAATAAAACAACAGGGGCACCTGGGTGACTCAGTTGATTAAGGGTCCTGGTTAAGGGACTTTGGCTCAGGTCCTGATCTCAAGGTGGCTTATGAGTCTGAACCCTGTATCTGTCTCTGTGCTGACAGCTCAGAGCCTGGAGCCTGCTTCAGATTCTGTCTCCATTTCTCTCTGCCCCTCCCTGACTGGTGCTCTGTCTCTCTGTCTCTCAAATATAAATAAATAAATGTTTAATAATAAATAAATAATAAATTTTATATATATATATATATATATATATATATATATATATATATATATGTCTCCACCAAACTAAAATTCTGTTTCCAGTGAAATTCTTCTTCAAACATCAAGTATAAATAAAGACAATCTCAGACAAACAAAAATAGAGAAAATTTATCATCACTAAGTTTGCCTTGTAAGAAGTGTTGAAAGTTATTCAAGGAGAAGGTAAATGATATTGTTCAGAAACTTGGATCTACCTAAAAAAAGGAAGAATTGTGGAGAAGGAATAAGTAAATGTAATATATAAAACTTAATTTTCTCTTACTTTTAATTGATTTAATAACCTGCTCAAAATAAAAACAATAATGTATTTAGTAGTTAATAACTTGTGGATAAATAAAATAAATGATAGTGATGTTATGAGTAAATGGAGTGAGGAACTGGGAAATCTCTGTCATAAGGTACATGCAGTATCTGTGAAGCTGTGGTGATATTTGGAAAGGTATTTATATTACTCATAACTATGTATTTCAAACACTAATGCAACCACTAACTTTTTTAAAAGAAGTGTAATTGATAAGCTAAGGGTAGAGAGAGAACTGAATCAGATAAAATTCTCAATCAAAACCAAAGGTAGAAAAAGTAGAAAACAAAAAAGAAACAAAGAATAGCAGCATATAGAAAACACAATACAGTAGAAAGAGAAAATGCAACTATTAATCATTTTAAATGTGAATGGTCTAAATAAAATAAAAGATTCTCAGAGTAATAAAAAAAATAATAATAAGGCCCATCTGTACAATGTCTACAAGAAACTCACTTTACATATAAAGACACAAATAAAGTAGAAATAAAGGAATGTAGAAAGACATGCCAGGCTGACACTACTCGAAAGAAAATTGGAGAAGCTATCTTAATTTCAGATAGCACATACTTCAGAGTAATGAAAGTTTTAAGGAGCAGCATTACAGATAAAAGGGTCAATCAAGAAAACATAACAATCCTTAATATCTATATGCCTAATAATGGGGTGTCAAAATATGTGAAGCAATAGAACTGCAAAGAGAAACAGATGATTCCATTATTATACTTGGAGACTTCAGCACTCCCCTATTAGTGGTAGCCAGATACAGCAGGCAGAAAATCAGTAAGGATGTAGTTGAACTGAACAGGACCATCAATCAACTGGATTTAATTGACATTTATAGAATACTTCATCCAACAGCAGAAAACACATTCTTCTCTAGCTCACATAGAACATTCACCAAGATAGATGACATTCTGGGCCATAAAACTCACTTTAACAAATTTAAAAGAACAGACATTATACAAAGTATGCTCTCAGAACATAGTGGGATTGAACTAGAGATCAATTACATGGATAGGTGGAAAAATCCCAAAATATTTCCAGTTTTTGAGACTCCTCAACAATATATAGATCAATGAGAAGTTTCAAGAAAATTCTAAAAATATTTTTTAACTAAATTAAAGTGAAAACACAACCTATCAATATATGCTGGATACATCAAAAAGAGTAATAGAAATTAATAACATCAAAAACATATATAAGAAGAGAAGATCGAAAATCAATAGTGTATATTTCTACCCTCAGACTCTAGGAAAATAATAAAAGTAAGAACATAAATCAATACAACGCAAATTAGGAAAATAGAGAAAATCACAGAAATCAAAATCTGGTTCTTTGAAAGGATTAATAAGATTGCTGAATGCCTATAGAGGCTAACCAAGAGAAAAAGAGAGAAGACACAAATTACTAATATCAAAAAAAAAGAGGGATTACCACTACTGAACCCATAGAATTTTACATAATTAAGGAATATCATGAACAATTGTATGGTCACACATTTGGTAATTTAAATGAGTGGATCAAGTTATTGAAAAGACACAATCTGCCAAAACTCACTGAAGCAGAGAAACAGATAATCTGAATAGCCTTTAAAGAAATTGAACCAAATAAATAACAACCCAAAACCAAAAGCACAATGCCCAGATGTTTTCACTGGTGAATTCTATCAATCATTTAAAGAATAAATGATGCCTGTTCTCTAAAATCTGTTCCAGAATATAGAAGCAGGAACCATATTTTCTAACTTATACCATGAGGCATTATCTTAAAATGGAGTCCAAAGATATTACAAGAAAGGGAAACCAGAAATGGATATTCTCATTAATATGTAAAAATCCTCAATACTAGCAAAGAAAATAGAACAATGTATAAATAAGTACATACCATGACCAAATGGAATTTATCCTGGTTATGCAAGACTGGATCAACATTCATAAAGCAATTAATGGAATCCATCTAATCAATAAGCTTAAGAAGAAAAATCATATGATTGTATCAAACAGATGCAGAAAAAGCATTTGAAAGAAACATAATAGCCATTTATGATAAAAGCTCTCAGCAAAATAGGAAAAGAGAACAACCTGAACTTGATAAAGAACACTTACAAAAAATTATCATACATACAGCTATCATCATACTAATAATGTTGAAAAATTAGATGCTTTCCCTAGAAGATCAAGAACAAGAAAATGGTGCTGCTTATGTGCCACCCTTATGCAACTTCATACTGGAAGTTCTACTTAATACAGTAAGACAAGAAACAAAGTAAAAGCTATAAATACTGGAAAGGAATAAATAAAACTTTCTCTTTTTGCAGATGACATTATTGTCTATATAGAAAATCCTCTTCCCATATCAACAAAATAACTCCTGTATCTAATAAGCAATACATACAACAAAGGTGCAGTATACACCACATGGTCAATACACAGAAGTCAATTACTTTCCCATATTCCAGAAATGAACGGACAGATTTGAAATTTAAAACACAGCATTATTTAAAACTTCCTACAAAAATAAAATGTTTATGTGAGCTCTAACAAAATATATATAGGGAGACTACAGAACTCTGATGAAAGAAATAAAAGCTCTTAATAAATGGAGAAATATCTATGCTCATGGAGAGGAAAACTCAATATCATTAAAATGTCAATCCTTCCCAATTTGATCTATAGATTCAAGCACTCCCGGTCAGGATTTCAGCAAGTTATTTTGTGAAAATTGACAAACTAACTCTAGAAAACAACAGAGAAGAAAATCTATGTGACCTCAAGATTGGCAATATGTTTTTAGACACAACACTAAAATCCTGATTCATAAAAGAAAAACTTGGTAAGTTGGATGTCATTAGAATGAAACACTTCTCCTCTGCAGAAGATTTTCTTTTTTTTTTCTTTAATTTATTTATTTATTTTGAAAGAGAGAGAGTGCGAGCAGGGAAAGAGAGAGAATCCTAAGCAAGCTCCATGCTGTTAGTGCAAAGCCCTGATTTTGGACGTGATCTCACAAACCATGAGATCATGACCTGAGCCAAAATCAAGAGTCAGATGCTTACCCAACTGAGCCACCCAGGCTCCCCTTTGCAAAAGATTTTCTTAAGAGAATGAAAAGACAAGCCACATACTGGGAGAAAATGTTTGCAAAATACATATCTAATAAAACCACTACATCCAAAATATACAAGAACTCTCAAAAGTCAACAATAGGAAAAAAGCAATTAAAAAGTAGGCAAAAAATCTGAACAAACACCTCACACACTCATACACTCATAGAGAGAGACAGAGAAATACAGATGATAAATAAGTATACAAAAAAAGATGTTCAATATCATGTCATTAGAGAACTTCAAATTAAAATAACAATGATATACCACTATACAGATATGAGAATTGCTAAAACCCAAAACACTGACAAGACTGAATGCTGGCGGAAGATATGGAGCAACAGGTATTATCATTCATTGTTGGCAGGAGGGCAAAATGGTGAATCCATTTTGGAAGACAGTTCAGCAGTTTCTTAAAAAGCTAAACGTATTCTAATGTTTATATTCTTATGTTTATATTCTCACCTTATGATATATAGCAATTGTGCTCCTAGATATTTATTCAAATATACTGAAAACTTATGTTTACAAAAAAAGCCTGCACATTCATGTTTATAGCAGCTTTATTGATAATTGCCAAAAACTGGAAGCAACCAAGATGCCCTTCAAAATGTAACGGATAAACAAAAAGTGCTACATACATCCATAAAGTAAAATACTATTCAGTGATAAAAAATGAGCTATCAAACCACAAAAAGGCATGAAAACCCTTAAAAGCATACTACTCAGGTGAACAAAAACCAATCTGAAAATGATATATACTATATGGTTCCAGTTATATGGCAGTCTTGAAGAGAGAAAACTGTACAGATTGTAACAAAATCAATTGTTGGGGCACCTGGGTGGCTCAGTCAGTTAAGTGTCTGACTCTTGGTTTCGGCTCAGGTCATAATCTCACAAGTTCATGAGTTTGAGCCTCACATCAGGCTCTGCTTGGGATTCTCTTTCACTCCCTCTCTCTCTGTCCCTTCCCCACTCGCGCCGTGTCTTTAAAATAAATAAATAAACTTAAAAAAAATCAACTGTTGAAGGGTTGGGTAAGGGGAATGAATATGTAGAACACAGGGGATTTTTAGGGCAGAGAAGTATTTTGTATGATACAACAATGGTTGGGTCGATAACTTTAAACATTTTGCAAAATCCATGGAACCATATATCACAAAGAGTGTACCCGAATGTAAACAGCAGACTTTAGTTAAAAATAATGTATTAATATTGGTTTGTCAGTTGTACCAAATTTACCACCCTGATGCAAGATGTTAATAGTAGGTGAAACTTGGTGTGGTTGGGGTGGGGGCAGTGGGAACTTTATGGGAACTTTCCTTTCTGCTCTATTTTCCTATGAACTGCTCTAAAATAGATTCTATTAATTAAAAATTGATATTCAGCTATAAATATTAGGGACTATTTTACAAGAACAAAAAGGTAAGGAAAAATAATATCTTATCCAATGGGATAGAAGCCATGCAAAACCTGCATATGTTCCGTGCCCTTTCTGTGATATTTACTGTGTTCCGTTTTGTGTGTTTTTTTTTTCAAAGACTTTCTTCTCATTAAATAAAAGGTCAAGTAGAATTCAGTCCATATTTATTATTCTTTTAAAAATCCTGTACTGGAAAATATTCTATTAACCTGTTCTTTACAGGTGCCCTTCCAGAGGGCACCCAGCAGAAATCTCTGCATCTGTTCTGCCTATTCTAAGCTGAGATAGGGAGGATTTAGAGAGCTGGCATAGCTCAGCTCTCTACCTGTGACTGGCATGCTCTAATGAAGGGAATTAACTCAATCTGGGCAAAGGAGAAAAAAAACATATTACAAAAGATTCTTAGACCACTTAAGCACCAGCCAACCATCTTCTTGCTACAGCATCCACAGTGAGGAAAGTAGATTCAATTTCATCTGCTTATATTTAAAAGGTCATATTAAATAGGCTCCTCATTCACACATAAAAAAAAGTATTTGGGATTAGCACATTAATGATGTTCAAAGAGTTATTTAAATATCCCATTAGGTTTTTAATGACAAATTGAATCATAGAAAACTTTAATTTGTGGAACTTCCATTTTTTTTCTCCAATTATTAATAAAAATGCAACAAAAAAAATTTATAAACTCAAAGATATTTGAAGGCCAGGGAGCTTAGTGAATGATATTGGCTTTGCAGTCAGACAAACAGTTTTCTAGAACTGGAAAACCACTAATGAGATCTGGGACCTTGTAAAGGTCAATTAACATTTGAGAGCCTTAGTCTCCTCGCCTTCTCTTCTATAAAATAAAAATGTGAGTCCAGCTAATGGAGATCACTGTCAGCTTGGCTGTTCTTTTAATATCACTACACCATTCAGTGCACTGGTATAAGCATGTTTTTTTTTTATTATCAATGCATTTCAACTGAAATTATTTCACTAAAAATAAAATTTTGTAAGCATATAAAGTAAGGAACATAATATGCTTGATTAAATATTTATCAAAAACATGAAATGTGAATGAATCAGTTTAAACAACCAATTCTCTAAAATAATCTATCTCAAAATACACACACTGGTTTTCTCATTAGCTCAAATTATCAGGTCTTCCATTTGACAACTTTACAGTTTGATGGCCAGCAGAGGAATGGGATGGTTGTAAGATATTCAACCCAAGTAATTAAAGACAGAATACTCCAGAGTTTTTGACAGAGCTACAGGCTAGACAATTATCAACCATGTCATACACCCCACAGTTGACAAAGACCCTCCACACCTTCCTAGAATGTAGACCTGAATCAAGGCAGAGTCAGTAACTTCAGTAAATTTGTTCCATATCAGTGATGTCCAGACCAGGTTGGCCCTGAGAATCACATATAAGCTTCTTAACAATTCCTGTTCCCAGACCCCTTACCACATTTACCGAATCAAAATCTCCCAGGATGGGACTTATCAATGGTTACTGTTTAACGATTCCCAGGTAATTCCCCCTGTATACTGAAATTCATAGTCCAAGGCATATATGCCATGGTAGATACCTAGTTAAGTACCAAGATGCATAATTTTCTCTGTTTATGATGCTTATGTAACCTGTGCTATTTCACTTTCTATTTCATCATGTCTAAAAAATTCTCTTTGTTAATGTCCCATCTAATCCAAAATAGGGATGCCTTTTATTTTAGTTTCATCAGCATAAGAACAGAGTAATATAATTTAAGACTACTCACATACCTTATAGTCTCAAAATTTTCAAAGGTGGAATAATAATAATAGCAGACATCTATCTAATGGTTATAATGTGCTGGGTATTGTCCTAAATGCTTTAAGACTATTAACTCTTGGGGCTCCTGGGTGGCTCAGTTGGTTAAGCATCTGACTTCATTTCAGGTCATGATCTCACGGTTTGTGAGTTTGAGCCCCATGTCTGGCTCAGCACTGACAGCTCAGAGCCTGGGCCTGTTTTGGATTCTGTGTCTCCCTCTCTTTCTGCCTCTACCCCACTCACACTCTGTCTCTCTCTCTCCCAAAAAAACAAACATTTTAAAAAAAATTTAAAAATACTATTAATTCTTTACAACAACCCAACAAAGTCGGTAATATTACCATCATTTTACAAATAAGAAAAAGAGGCTTAGAGAGGCTAAGTAATTTTCCCATGATCACACTTCTAGGTAAGGGTTAGATCTGGGATTTGAACTCAGGGTACTGAGATCTTAATCTATATGCTATATGGTTAATTTAACTTATTTTACTCTTTTAGAATGTTTTGAGAATAGTTCCCTAGCAGATCTCAAGTGCAGGTTTATAGCAGGACATGACTGTGTATTCTGATTCAGTCTCTGGTTCAATAGGTGAGAGAAGGGATTTGTGGAAAGTACTGAGATGTATTTTCCTGTGGCAGTTACTGCCACTAATAAGGCATGGTGTTCATTAGTCAACATGCTGCTTGGTGCAAGAATTTGGCAGAGTCTGAAAGGATGCTCGTTGGCACGGGTCTCAGACTGCCTTTGTGTGTCTGCTAGTCTGTGTGCCGTCTGATTGGACCAGGGAATGAATCTGAGGTGTGTGCCAACATGGCTTGGCTCTTATTTCAGACACCTGTCAACACTTGGCAAGGGCTCAGAGGGTGCAGTCATTAAGTGACCACAGGATCATTTATACTTCCCAAAAGAAAATCATAAATGCAGAAAGAGGTATGAGATAATTAGAGGAAAGAGCTTTAAAATTAAATCTTTTACAATATATTTTTAAAACAAAGTCATTCTGTATCTACCAGATAAACCTAGAGCTTAATATTGCCTCCTCACTTTGCTGTATCTCCTCTTCTCACTAGAACATCTGCTCATATTAGTTTTATAAGTGTGCTGACAGACTAATATATTGGCCAGTCACAATCATGTTACAATTTAGTTTTTTTTTAATGTTCAAGCATCTTATTTATCTTTGTTATGTGCACATACATATACTTTTAATTAAAATTGTAAGTGCTCTTTATGTTTAGGATGGGCTATTTTTCTCAGCTTGATTTTCTCTTTTCTTTCTGCTCAATAGTACCTTATGGCAATCCTTCTAATCAATCAGTACAGTGTAATGCGATTCAGTATTTTGATGTTTGCTTACTACTTCATGGCATGGCTGTGTCATTTATACTTTTGACTGTCTTTCATATTTTTTTATCAAAACTACAAATATACCAGTGCAACAAAAGTATTTTGAGAGGTTAATTTAACTGTGTTTCTAATGAGGGGTGACATTATTCCCCAGAGGACACTGAGCAGTGTTCAGAGACACTTTAGGCTGTCACACTGGAGACGATTTGGTGGAAGCCAGGGATGCTCTAAATATGCTACAATGCGTAGGATAGACCCCACTACAATGATCTGGCCAGAATGTCAATTGCATCAAGGTTGAGAAAATCTCCGTTAAAGAATATCTGTACTGTCAATATTTAAAACCTTCTTCAGAATATTCCCCAAAGTTGTAACATTTCAAAATTCTGCCAAAAACATTAAAGAGTACATTTTGTTACCTGTTTTAAAGTCCCAACCCCAAGCTATGTGGCAGGTCTTTAAGTTTTGTTTTTTTTTTTTTTTTTTTTTGCCAGGTTTGTGGGTGTGAATGAGATTTCTTGTTTTCATAAATTATTACCAAGTTTGAACAAAATTCTCATATTTGATCACCACTTTAATTTGCGTATTATTATATGCCTATATATTACATGCCCATTCTCCTACAGTTACAAGCATCTAAAATGACTTCTACAAATCATTGTTTTAAGTTGCCTTTTAGTTGGATATTTTTGGCCATTAAAAGTTTTAATTTTGGGGCACCTGGGTGGCTCAGTCAGTTAAGCATCCAACTTCAGCTCAGGTTATGATCTCACGGTGGGTTTGAGCCCCGTGTCAGGCTCTATCTTGACAGCTCAGAGCCTGGATCCTGTTTTGGATTCTGTGTCTTTCTCTCTCTCTGCCCCTCCCCTGCTTGCATTCTGTCTCTCTCTCTCTCTCACTCTCTCAAAAATAAACATTAATTTTTTTTTGAGTTTTACATTTCATTTAGTTAAATATTTCTATCTTCTTACTTTTGAGTTTTGTGCCTTGATACACCATGGTCTACTTGTAATTTTTTTTTTTCTTTTAACAACTATATATAGCACTATAACTCATACCCCAATGTAAAACATAGAACATTTTATTACCCAAAATAGTTCCTTGAAAAATCATTTTTCCCACTCTTGTGACTTATATGTTCATTTCCTAATAGTGTCTTTTGTTTAGCAGACATTTTAAGTTTTGATTAAATTCAATTTATTACTTTCCTTCTTTCATGTTCAATGCTTTTTGATTCCTGTTTAAAATATCTTTGCCTACATTTATGTTAAAAAATATGTATACATTTTCCTCTAGAAGATTTATGGTTCTGGTTTCTGCAGTTACATCTGTGATCCATGCGAAATTAAGTCTTATGTAGAGAATGTGCTAGAAATTGAGGCTTGGTTTGCCCAATACAAATTTTTATCATTCTAAGCATAAATTATTTAAAAATTTTATTTCCCCACTGAATTGACTTGGAAATTTGACTGGATATTGATTGAACATGAATATATGACAGTCTATGTCTTGACTCTCTATTCTGTTCTATTGATCTCTCAGCTCTATCTATCTTTTACCCCAGTGCTACACTGTCCTGATTAGTATAGTTTTATGTTAAGCCTTGAAATTAGGAAGTATAGGCCCTGAATCTGTGCATCTTTTTTTAAAATTGTTATGATTATTTTATATAATCACTTTGCACTTCCACACAGATTTTTAAAATAGCTTGTCAGTTTTGTCAACAAAGTAGCTGGGGTTTGGATTCCAGTTGCATTAAATCTATAGTTTAGTTTTAGTAGAATGGACATACAACATTAAGTCTTCCAAGCTATAAAAAAAAGGTATGTCTCTCTGTTTCCCAGATCTTAACGAACTTCTCTCGAAAGTATGTTTCGTTGTGGGTGACTTTGTGCACAGCTGTCACTAGATGTGTTCCTAGGTCCTTGATAATTTCTGATGCCATTGTAAATGTATTGTTTTTAACTTCCAGTTTCAGATTGCCAGTACCATGTAGAAATACAACTGCTTTTAAATTAATTTTGCTCAACCATGATTTGTTCAATGGGTAACTATTCAGTGATTTTGACAGATCATTGTCTCCTTTAATATTATTCTTAGGGGTGTTGTATGTTTATGTTATTGTAATGTCATCCAGGACTTCCTTTTCCAGAGATATTGCAAAGTACAAATCATAAAAAAATAGTTGTGTAGAAATCTTAAAAATTATACCCAGTATTCTTTAAAATTCACATCGGAGCCAATACAAAACATAAGGGAGGTTTAGAAAAACCAATTTGTCCCAGTTTGCTCAGGGTTGTCTCAGATTTAAAGTTTTTTTGTAATGTTTATTTATTTTTGAGACAGAGACAGAGCACGAGCAGGGGAGCGGCAGAGAAAGAGGGAGACACAGAATCTGAAACAGGTTCCTGGCTCTGTCAGCACAGAGCCCAATGCGGGGCCCAAACCCACGAACTGTGAAATCATGACCTGAGCCAAAGTCGGACACTTAACCGACTGAGACACCCAGGCGCCCCTGGGTTGTCTCAGATTTACAGCTCTAAGTCCCATATCCTGGAGAATACTTTAGTTCTGGGTAACTGGCACAATTGGTGTATTAATTCTCTATTGCTATATAGCATATCACCACTAATTAACAGCTTAAAACCATCCACATTTATTACATCCTAGTTTTCTTAGGTCAAGATGGAGGACTCACAAGGCTGCAGTCTGGGTGTTATCTTGTCTGATTTTCCATGTAGAGGCTCAACTGGAGAAGAATCTGCTTCCAAGCTTATTCTTCAGGCTGACCAAATTCAGTTCCTTGCTACTTAGAGCCTATCAGAAGATCCATGCCATGTGGATCTCTCTTTTGGTCCCCTTACAACATGGCATCAGACTTCCCCTAAGCAAGCAAGGAAAAGAGAATCTATACTGTATATGCTGCAAAGTATAGTCGTATCTGTGTCTATATCTATCATCCTTTTTCCTTTGCAATATAATATAACCTAAACATGGAAGTTCATTACCATGATTTTTGCCATATGTTAGTTAGAAGCAAGTTACACACCCCATTCATACTCAAGCAAAGAGACTATAGAGGGTGTGGACATGACCTCAAGCAGAGATAAACAGGGTATGGACATGATGACCATTTCCTAAGGTCTATCTGTGACAACTCCCCCTCTGACCCCCAATAATGCATGCCCCTCCCACACACAAGATACAGTTACTCCTCTCCCCAGGTTCTCAAGAGTCAGATCCTGTTACAGTATCAACTCAAAGTCCCCAAATCCCATCATTTAAATCAAGTCCACAAGCAGATGAGACTCCTGTGTGTAGTTCATTAAGTACAGCTACTAATGCAGAATTCCTCTTCATTTGTGGGACTGTGAAAGTAAAGACAAAATATCTATCCTAAGAAGTCCCTATATATGATAATGAAACAATCATAAGGTAACAGCTAGGAGGAAAGGGGAAGTACGGAAGAGTCACTGCTCCACAGCTGTTCTGTAATCTATCTCCTGAAACTAGCTGCCTGCTGTTATTACATCCTGTTTTGCCCTGAACTTTATGACCAGAACTGTTTGTCAACATCTTAGCTTTGCTCATATTCTTACGTTAATTCTGTATGTTATCCTTAAGCGTGTGGGTGACAGTGGTTTCGTTATTGAGGTCCACAAGAGTGCACACATCCTCTGCCATAACACCTCCAAACACCAAATGAAATGGACTGGTACTGAAGGCCTAGGTTATTCAAATAACCACAGACACTCACCTTCAAATAGATAAGGAAATAGGGGGGTAAAATCTAAGTATTTCTAGGCACTATAGTTATCAGAAAACATTCTTTAAAGGAGCACAAATATCTTTCAACTTTTTCTCTTGGTATCTTGAAATATCTCTCCCATTGTAAAAAAAAAAAAAAAAAAAAAGAAAAGAAAAAATCAGGAAAAATGTTTGACACACAAAATGTATGTGGTGAGGTATTACTTAATTTGTTAGATTTTAAAGTAATTCTTTAATTCCAAATTTAAGTTTGTATTAGACATTAGGCTGCTTTGACAGAATATTTTATGACTTTATTTTCTCATGATATTTTGAACCAATTATATCATACTCAAACAGCTTTGCCACAAATGGATTGATTCATCCTTGGGGAATTAAAGGGTGGAGTATGAAGGCTAAGTTATAAAAGCTATGTGACAATTGGAATTGAAGTTCATACCGTGAACTGGCATATACATTTTATCAAGATCATATGTATATAAGGTCAGTGAATATGCTTGAATAATTAAGAAGAATTTCTTTTTTTTTTGTTTTTGTTTTGTTTTGTTTTGTTTTTTGTTTTTTAATTTATTTTTGGGACAGAGAGAGACAGAGCATGAACGGGGGAGGGGCAGAGAGAGAGGGAGACACAGAATCGGAAGCAGGCTCCAGGCTCCGAGCCATCAGCCCAGAGCCTGACGCGGGGCTCGAACTCACAGACTGCGAGATCGTGACCTGGTGGAAGTCGGACGCTTAACCGACTGCGCCACCCAGGCGCCCCAAGAAGAATTTCTATAATGACATTATTTGAGGAGAATATGCATATCTGATTGTGGAATTACATCTTTTACTAAAACATGGTAAAAGGCTATGTTTCATTTTACCAATCATGAGAACTAATTTTATTTTAAATTACCAGTAGTTCTTTCTAACATGAGAAAATTGGATTCTTTAAACAAGATATTATGTGGAAATGAGCCCTCTTATGCAAGGCGGATAGGTCATCATAGAGCATCTAGAAATTTGTCTAAGATTTATATTAAAGAAATGTAATGCAATTCTCTAAAAGTTTTTGATATAAGATCATATTGACTCAATCATCGCTGACTGGATTGAATTTGGGAAAATGGGGCTGCTTGGAAAAAAGGCAAAAGTTCACCTAGTAAAATTATTAGACTCATGTAGACTAAAATATAATATTCCCATTCTTACATATCAGAAAACTGTTGGGTAGACTGTGCTCAAAAAGTTTAAATTAAGCGACAAGACTCCACATTTCAGTTCTCCATCTAAAGCAGAAGAAACCATTTTACTCTGAGTGTAATTTGACTTCTTTGGGAGAAAACTGGAGACTGTCATTTTTACATATAACTTGAATATCTTCCTTAGCTACTTAAGTGAGTTTAAGACATCCTTTTGATCTCCATCACTCCCTCCTCTGCCTTCTTCATTGGAACACTTAACTGTCAAACTTTTTTCTACCTGTTTATCCAGTTTTCCTCTCATACTGCTCCAAATAAACAAAATAAAGAATTATACCTGTCTCTCAACTCACTTACATGCTGAGTCAGCCAACAGAATTGATAGTAAGAGAAGTGAGAAAGGAGTTGAATAAGTTTCAGTGGCCATGTTCTCCACCTAGTCCCCAGTGCTACAAAAATAGTATTTTCCTGGGGCTCCTAGGTGGCTCAGTTGGTTGGGTATCTGACTTTGGCTCAGGTCATGACCTTGCAGTTTGTGAGTTCCAGCCCTGCATCAGGCTCTGAGCCTGGAGACTGCTTTGGATTCTCTCTCTCTCTCAAAAATAAATAAACATTTAAAAAATTGTCTTTTCCTTATTTCAATGCCTATATAACTTACCTTCAAGCTACTGTTTCAAGGACTCTGAGATAGTATTCATAGTCAACCCTAAGGGTGATTAAAAGCCTAATTACTGTTTCAAATAGTAAGCATTGCTTCAGTCATTGATCTCTTCAACATAATCAATGGTATCAGGATCTAAGTGAAATTTGGGATGGTCCTGGGACTTAAGGACTCCTTATGAGAGAGCTTACTGCAATAATTTCAAAATAATTTTTTTACAGTGATTGGCAGAATTCTCAAGAGTAAAGTTAAAGATACTTAAGATCTAAGGAAGGGAAAGACTCGTTCTACTTATAGTCTCAGGATTATTAAGAATTGATGAAGTAATTGTGGGACTCAGTGAAAAATGCAAGTGAAGAAAGTGATTCAACATTATTAGGACTTTTAAGAGGGAGAGGGCAGATTATTAAACCAAATGTGGGACCCTCCTAAGCACAGCCCCGAGAGACTAGCAGATCGAGTGCACATTAAGTTGGTTCTACCAGGAATATGGTTACAGCTTTTTTTTTTTTTTGAGACATCATGCCAAATTTGTAACTTCCTTTTTATGCCAAGTCATTTCTCTCTCTCTTCTTTTTGTTGCCAGCAATAATATCCTTTAAAAATGCAATACTATTTTATGCTTATTTTAAGAGAGGCTTTAAGGAGTGTAATTACAACCTGGCTTGCTATCTCTTATTATAGGTTAAGATGAGTGAAATCTTCTAATAAAAAGACAGTATTAAGATAAAGGGGGGAAAGATAATCAATTGAAGGCTCCTGGAAGGACAGGAAGAATATGTTCTAGATTCCACAGGTCAAAGCAGACCAATAGGGATTTGGAGCTAGATTACATCCTGTTTCTCATGCTGTGTAAAATGAGCCCCTGATTCCACTGCCATGTAAATTATTGGGGGAAAAATTCTCTTCTCTAATCCTCCAAATAGAAATTTAGTGGCGGGGCATCTGGGTGTCTCAGTCGTTAAGCAGCTGACTTCAGCTTAGGTCATGATCTCATGGTTCGTGAGTTCGAGCCCCATCTAGGGCTGTGTGCTGACAGCTCAGATCCTAGAGCCTGCTTCCGATTCTGTGTCTCCCTCTCTCTCTGCCCCTCACCTGCTCATGATCTGTCTCAGTCTCTCAAAAATAAATAAAAATTTTAAAATTGTAAAAAAAGTAAAAAAGAAATTTAATGGCATTGTCAATAAGATGATTCAATTCTAGTGTAATTAATGTGCATTATTGGACTTTTTGAGAATTTTTCAGCAGTGTCTTAGGGAGAAAATTCAAAATAACCTTTCAGAACAGCTCCATTTGGGGAACTGACAAGGGCTTGTACTTAACAATAAAAACCTCCCAATGGTAAGAGTTCTGAAAAGTATTTGCTGTGGTAAAAAATAGATTTGAAAACAAAAATACCATAAGCAAACCTCAAAGCAGTGGAAAAGTTCTTTGCTCAATGTATTATAACTTGACCCCACTTTCTAGGTAAGAGAGGGATGTGATTAGTAGATTTATCAATATAGTCTCTTCTAAAGGAAATGGAATAAAGAGGAGAATCAATTGCCAGATTATCTAATCTGAGTGAGGACAAAACTTAATTTGAATTACTAAGGCAACAGTTAGCTAAATGAGAATACTATGGTTGTAATTTACTAGCTTCAGGACAAGATGATCTGAAAGATCTACCTAGAGTTAGAATTAAAACATGTTGCTTCTATAGACTCTGAAAAGTTATCCTGATATTGTATTTCATAAATTCAAAGAAACTTTCAGAGAATTAGTTTAAAGAGAGCCCAGTGTTTATTTGCTCTGTTTATCCTTTTCTTTATTTTCTTTATAAGAGCCAATGGACCATTGTGGAGAACATTGTCAGGTTAATATGCAATACTAGTTTCAAGGTTACATGTTTTACTGACAAAGTTCTATATAAAAAATCTTGAGCAGATTACACGTGTCAATAATAAAGCCCAGGAAAAACTCTGGACTGATGGGAAAGTGACATGCTGCAAGCATTTTCAATCTAGTTTCATTAACTCTTGTATTATGGACCACACTCCCAACGCTGCTAGCTCAACTGCTATGGTTGTAATGTTAGTCTCCAAGAGCCCTCAGATACTCTGGCATAATTCACTCAAATCTGCACGTGAGGTGGGTCAGGCAGACTTGGAACCTCATGTAACTCAGCAAGACACAGACTTAAGAATAGTAGGCCCATTGTTTCCTTCTACTCAAGAGTCCATAAATTTGCCTTGCATGACTTGAATGTGTGGTCTTTTTCAAATAAAAAAATTCACTTGAATTATAGGTAGTACGCTTTTAACATTATATTTATCCATTATACTTTTATATAACTTTAAGTAATTGAAATTATTGCATTTTGTAAGGTAGACACTCTTAATTCTTTTTCAATATTTTTGGGAAAAACTAAGCAAATTTTGAGAATCTTTGAAAAGTTGGGGAGAGTGACGATATGAAAATATTGACATAGGTTGCTCCTGACTGACTTCAGTCTCTCTCACAAAAAGACAAACTAACAACAATCCACAGATAAAACACCATTGTGAAAATCCCAGTATTTGGCATTAAGGCTGTAGCCCCTCTTGGACCACAGAAACTGAGAAGGACCTCATTGGTTTCCCTTTACTCTCATCACTCCTGCCCTGGGCCAGCATAGCACCTCACCAAGAGAGCCACCCCAGGTTTTTTCATGGGGGAATGTGAGCCCCAGGTAGACATCCAGGTCTCATTGCCCAAGGATCATGAGGGGAAATCCATGGGTGCTCCATCACTGGGGATCAGATAGAGATAAAAAAAAAAAGGGTGGTGCTTATAGCAACCAGTGCTCAGACCTTGGCAGACTGAGTCCCTGCTTAATAGTAGCACCCAAACAAAGATCCCAGCCACTGGCTCTTCCCATCTGCAGAGCTGAGCTGGTGGCCCCATCTGGCCAGGGAGCTCAGCTGGCCATTCTGACTGATTTAAGTTCCCAGACAAGCGGTTGTACTGTCCATGAAGCCCATTCTATGCCTCCACTGGGCAGGGGACCAATTTCAAAGCTCCACCTAACTGCTAAGCACATTCTACAGCAAGGGTAGAAGAGCAAATGTACAGCCCCACCCAACTACTATGCATGGCTTCCAGTCCCACTCTGCCAGGAAGCCTAGTCATAGAATCCAGGCAGGCCTGGAGCCCATCCTACAGACCACAAGGAAGCAAGCCAGCAGTCCACCTTGGCTGTTGAGAATAACTACTGGCCCCGAATAGCCAGAAAGCCTGAACAGTGACCCTGGACAGCCTGGGAGCCCATCGTCCAGTACCACCCAGCCTACAACCCCACCCAGCAGTAGAGCCCACCCTGTGGCCCTGCCCAATTGTTGAACACAGCATGGGACCTTATCCAAACATGCCTTGCCCAAATTGTGGCCCACTAAATCATGGAATATAGAATTCAGCCCTACCCAACCAAGAGCCTGGATAAGACCCTGTTCAAACACAGAGCACAGCCTGCATCCCCACCCAACTGCAGGGTACAACTGAAGGCCCTGCCCAACAAGAGAGTCCAGACAGTAACCTTACAAAACAGCACAGTATAGCCAAGGGCCTACCTAATTGTGAAGCCCAGCCTGTGGCCTTACCCAATTTGGGGGCATAGCCCGTGGCACCATCTGGTCAAGGAGTACATACAGCCTGAGGGCCAACCTAACCATGAGAGACTGTGGAGCCCAGACTGCAGCTGTGTGCAATTAGACTCTCACTAGTAGCATCACCCTGTTAGAGAACAGAGTCTGTTACCCCACACCCAGATACGGTTGCAAAGCCGAACTAGCAGCCCCACCTGACCACAGAGAATATCAGGAGCCCTACCCAACCAGGGAGATTACCTAGAAACCCCACTGGAATAAGAGCTCAATCAGCAGGCTAATCCAATCATGGAGCTCAGCCAGTGGCCACCCCCCAACACACTCCACCCCTACCTCAGCCACAAATCTCAGAGCATGCACAGGCATTGGGCCTCAACCAACTAAGGAACTTGATAGTAGCCCCTGCCTGCCTGTGGGCAATACCCACAGCTGATAGATCTAAAATTTCAAGCTGAGCAGACTGGAGAAGATCTTTCATTCAAAAGTGAACCTGAAAAGTGTGGAAGCATGTATCACTTACTCAAATGCAGATGCTAACACAAGGTACAAGGATCACAAAGAATCAGGCGAACACATCACCGAAGAAAACTAACAAAGTTCTAATAACTGGTCCTAAAGAAAAGGAGCTCTATGAACTGTCTGACAAGTAATTCAGAATAACCCTTTTAAAGGACTTCAGTAAACTACAGAACACATAGACAACGAAATGAAATTAGGAGAACAATGCGTGAACAAAATTTGGAGTTCAACAAAGATAGAAACTATCAAATTATCAAAGAGGAGGGAACACTCCAAAACTCATTTTAAAAGGTCATTAATTACTTTAATAGCATAGTGAAAATTGAATATAAAAAAAGAAGAAAATCTTTCCTAGCAATTTGTTAGTAAGTTAGGATATTTTGATGTCCTTGTTTATCTGCTATATTATATGGTTTTAACTGCTTGATCATCTCTCACATTGTTTTCAAGGGACCATGTATCTTCTATGTGAATAAATGACCAATAGATGGCAATATTACTCTTCTTGAACACCTCCAATAGGCATTTGCCAAAGTTTGATACCCATTATATGCATCATTCTCAAAGTCAATATTTAATAAAATAATTTTTTGCAACGTTTCTTAGCTTATTAATTTAAAAAATAGGATTAAAGTTTAATGTAACACATTAACAACATAGAAAACAATAGACACACATAGTCTATATGTCTTATAATCTTCATGTAACAAATGTAAAATATGGTGTTTGATTTAATCATACTATTCTCTGATCTTACAAAGGAATTTACACATAAGGAGATCCACGTGGAGATTTCTTGTTTTTAATTTATACTATAATCATATCTCGCACATATCTCAAATTGCTTTATGCATTGAACACTAGTGTTATCTGAGACATTCTACATAATTTATTCTTTTCCTACTTATATAATCTTACAGGATATATTTTATATCATATATTTTATATTGTTTGTTTTACAAAATGAATATAAAATGATTATTTTCATTCTTCTATTGACGAAAAAGCATGGAGCATGGGAGTTTCTTAACATCAAAGTGCTTCTATTTCTGAAGGATATGTTCTCAAAATTTGTATTCCTGAATTAAAAGTCTTTTATATTGTTTCATACCATAGATATTGTCCCATGGCTCTCTCCACACCCCCACACCAAAGCAAATTACATTCCCACCAGCAATGAAATATTCCTAATTATTTCTAACCCTGTATATTATAACTACATAAATTTAAGCCATTTACTTAATAGAAACTTGAGTATAAGGAGATAATTTCTATTTTAGATATATTTGCTATTTGGGAGAGATTAACCTTTTCTATCATAAAGCTTCTATAATTATAAGGAATCACAAATTTGTAACTTCAAGTGTATCACTCATTCTTCTAATTTTTAACTGCCAGAATTTCTCTGAAGAAAGTCCAAAATAATTGCCAATTTACTTTATACATTCAGTTAAATTTATCTGCACATTTAAATACAATATGTTTTTTATTTTTTTAATATAATACTTATAAAAAGTTATACTTAACCTCACAATGTAGTTATGGCCAGTAAGAAACAATAGGAAGGATGTTTCCTGAGATTGTGGCTATCACTGGTTTTTCACAATTGAATATATTACTTTGATGTTCTTTTACATAGGTGGATGATGTTACATTGGCTCACTTTGGTATACTTCTCCTTGACTAGCTCCTGGACCAATGTAATTCTCCAACCTGGTAGACAGTTGGATAAAGTTGAGTGAAATATAAAGCTACCGATAAATTCTTTTCTTTTCTAAAGAATTAACATAGGAAATATTTTAATTAATATGTCAAATTCAGCATATAAAACTATAGGCATGTGTGTGAATATTGAGAAACTATCTTGAAGTAGAGCTGACTAGACATACTTTTAGGTTCCTTGAGGTTCAAGTTTTTGATATTAACTTCTTGGTTCCAACAGCATTCCTTTCAAATGTAATGACATGTTGGATATTTAAGAAGTGTTGTATTGTTTGGGGAAGTTATTTACCACTTCAAATTAATAAATTTAAAAAGCATATTTTGTTAAATATTTTGTGAGCTTTGTAATTATATATGGCCATCTGTATTTTGTGTGTGTGTGTGTGTGTGTGTGTGTGTGTGTGTGTGTGTGTAAAATTCACTGAAGATGTAGCTGTTTATGCTGGAAGTGATTTACCATTTCTTGGCTTTCCAAATGTATCTTATTCTTAGTGTTGTGTAAAAGAGATCCCTTTCCAGATTATGTCAACTTTTTATATTCTGTGGCCACAATCTTATTCAAGGCCAGCTTCATGTGTGTGGACCTGTGTAGTCAGATAGGGACCTATGTTCAGAAAGGCCCTTGGTTTTATGCTCTACTGTCTGGGTCCTTAAATTATTAATTTTAACAACATTTTATACATTTTAATTAATAATAATTAATAATTTTCATTTTGCCTCAGGCCCCACAGATGACACAGCCTGCCATAATGACAGCACCCAATCCACTCTCTTATCCATGAAAAATATCTCTCAAATGGTTGGTGAAACATATACTAGTCCCAACCTCTCTGAAAGTACCTCTCAAATCTACCAACTTTTCACCACTGGTTTATATGAAACTATATCCAATTAATCTCACTAATGCTCTTAACACTTACTACCAACCTTGACCATCGCACAAAACACAAGCCTCAGTAGTGATCTGTTCTTTCATAACCTTATACACATAAAGGTGTGGAATTGTGCCTCAGCTGACTTTTTGAGATTTCCAATCTGAAACTTGCATTATTTCTTTCAAAAGTGCTTTATAAATCACTTTGTCTCCCTTGCACCCCTCTCATTGGTAGGTTATTCATATTCTTCCCATCTGTGGTACCTGGAGGTAGTGTCTGGAAATGTCTAGCACTACCTTTGTGCACCTATGAGCCTTTCCTTCTCAAGCAACAAAGCCCTTTCTCTTTTGAAGACTCAAGTGACTTGTTTGTATTCATATACTTCATATTGCTGTTTTTATGCCTTCTCATCACTGAAGACATTGACACCCTTCAAATCCAACTATATTCCTGGGCATATTCAATCTTCTATAGATGACTTATCAAATAATATAGCCCCTGCTTCCAGCTCCTTGAATTGTACACCTTTAACTCAAGTTACTAACTTATTCTCATGGCAACATATTTGATGTTCTCACTATCTAGGTCTATTGTTCATGTGAAATCTTAAGACCTTACATACTCTATAACTACACTTTCCTAAATTTTAATTTATTTTTTTTTAGCCCACTACAACTACTGCACAAAGACTAAGACAAAAAATATTTACATCAGCTACTTTACTGGACTCAGATTATTCAAAACAAAAGTCATTCTCTTCCCTCCAGCCTTCTGCATTATCCACTTTGTACCCACACAAAAATGTACATTCATTTGCCATTGCAGAATTGTAGATCTTCTTCTCTCATCCTCTCTTTTACAATTAAACCCCAATTAATTGGCAGATGTGGCATTTTATTTTCTAAATGCTTTCTTTCCTTCTGTCCCTTTTCTTAGTAATAGTTCCTCACCAGGACTGTTGTTTTAGCCTTTCTTTTTTTTTTTTTTTTTATTTTTTTTTTTTCAACATTTTTTATTTATTTTTGGGACAGAGAGAGACAGAGCATGAACGGGGGAGGGTCAGAGAGAGAGGGAGACACAGAATCGGAAACAGGCTCCAGGCTCCGAGCCATCAGCCCAGAGCCTGACGCGGGGCTCGAACTCACGGACCGCGAGATCGTGACCTGGCTGAAGTCGGACGCTTAACCGACTGCGCCACCCAGGCGCCCCTGTTTTAGCCTTTCTAACGGCTCTCCACTTTCAGCTTCCTCCATCTTTTCTCTGGTCCATCTCAAATATTGTTACACTAAAGTTTGAATCTCATCAGCTAGATTCATTCCAAAATCTTTAGTATGATCGAGAAAGGCCCCGTTTTCTGATTATGATCTATAGCCCCAGCCACATCAACTGACATTTTACCCAGGCATAGCCATGCTAATTCATTTCTATTTTTTCTTCTAATTAGCAACTGCACATGCTGATGCTGGTCTGAACTTTATTAAGACCTTTTCAAAGCCTTCCTTTTCTGTACCTTTAAAAATCTCTTTTAAGATATATTTAGTATATTACAGGTTAAATTTCTAAAATTACTTAGTTTACTACTAGTTTTTTACTCTGAAAAAAAGGGAGTTTTTATACCAATCTGTATCTCAAGAAGCCAGCATATTGTCTGGAAATGTATTTCCAGACTGATTTCCAGACTAGTCCAAACTGATTTAAAATAGTCTTCATTAAGTGGAGGAACATTTAGCGTTTTCCTTGGGGTACATTTGGCTCAGAATATACCTTAAGTGTTCAAACAGAGCTTACCTCATATCTTAAGTAGTCAAAGTGCAGCCTAATTCACGCTGATATACTAGGAGTCAAGCTGAATCAACTATAGGTAAAGATCCACTGTCTTCTTTTGTGGTGGCAAGGCTAGAGGCCTTTAGATATGATGCATTTTTTGCCCTCTCCCACCATAGTCTAATAAAAAAATGAGATAAAAAGCAATTTAAGTGGCAACGGTGACATTTTCCTATACAAGTAGAGTGTACTCTAAAACTAAGGTTTTCTATTGCCAAATCCAGTTTTCTTTCTGTTGTAACATGCAACTGGGGAGGCTGATATATTTTCTAAAGTCAAACAATATTATTTTAGAGAAATATATGCCATAAAAAATTATCAATATTTAAACACCATACATATTTCAGTTTGCAACGTTATAAAGACCAAAGATTTTTCTGGAGTTTATTGAAGAATAAGAATTAAAATATTTACCATACAAAGAGAAAAATTTGGTAAGAGGCAAAGATAGAATATAAGAGTGAGAACAGGGGCGCCTGGGTGGCTTGGTCGGTTAAGCGTCTGACTTTGGCTCAGGTCATGATCTCACGGTCCGTGAGTTCGAGCCCCGCGTCGGGCTCTGTGCTGACAGCTCAGAGCCTGGAGCCTGTTTCAGATTCTTTGTCTCCCTCTCTCTCTGACCCTTCCCCGTTCATGCCCTGTCTCTCTCTGTCTCAAAAATAAATAAACGTTAAAAAAAATTAAAAAAAAAAAAGAGTGAGAACAGATACAAAGGAGTTTTAAGATTCCCACTAGGTATATCAATCTGGGGAAAGGAAAAGAAAATTTACATTTAGAAAATATTTTTAAATTGTGTCTTTGAGGAGCTCTAATACTAATACAAATTTACTATACAATACAAATACAACACTAAAACTAATTTAGTATACATTACAAATACTAATACAAATTCAGTATACTATACTATACTAATACAAATTTAACTTTACAATTGAAAAAAGTATTTGACAAGAAATCTATCTAAAAGTCACAGGCTGTTGTTAGGGAGAATAATGACATGTAAATATTTTAGATCTATTAGGACAAGAATGAGTAAATAATGAGACTTTTTTTCTCTGTGGGGAAACACGTCTAGTGGAATGTTCAAGTCATCTGGAAAAATCCAAAGAGGAGTCAAAAAAGAAGACGGCACATAGCTCATTCCTTTCTGAATCATTAAGGTAAAGTTCATGGATTGTATTGTTGCTCCTCTAGTACTGGCAATGGAGATGCTTCCGCTGACTCATGATACAAAGTCCCTTGTGGTCACAAAGCAAGGCCTTCTGAACTTTCTTTGCGAACACTTACTATAAAACTATTTAGCCTTCCCTTCTTTCTGATCTGCTGCCAAGTGGAAGGTAGCAAGAAAGTCAGTGTGAATATTTCATTATCAAGTTCTGCAAAATGTCAATGGATGACTTCTTAGGCCATGTATCAACTCAAAGAGGCATCTGACTCCAATAAATGATTCAAGCAAGTTAGAATCAAATTTCTATTCAAAGTATGAATAATAAATACAATGAATAAGTTTATCTGACTTATAATAGGAGAAATATACCACACAGTTAGGTTCTTTGGCTCATCATAACATTTTTACATTCAGTCATGGCATTTGAGGATCAGCTTATTCTTTTTTAAATAGCATAATGTTGTTTCATAAAATGGCTATTATCAGAATTATTTACCCATTCCCTATTCATATATATTGTGATAATGATGCCACATTGTCTCTATTACTGTACCTTAATAACAAATCTGGAAATCAGGAAGTGTTAGTCTTCAAATATGTTAAATTATTTCAAAGTTGTTTTGTTTATTCTAGGTCCTTCAAATTTTCAATGGATTTTAGAATAAATCTGTCAATTTGAACAAAAAATGCAAACTTTTTTGGGGGGAATGTTTATAATCTATAGATGAATTGGGAAAGATTTGACATCTTAGTAATAGTAATTTTTCTGATCCATGAATATAGTATATCTTTCCATTATTTAGGTTTTTAATTTCTATCAGAGGGCTTTATTGTTTTCGATGTATGAGTCTTCATATTTTTGGTCATATTTATTATTAAGTATTTCATACTCTATTGATATTACTGTGAAATATATTATTTTTATATTTCTAATTTATTATTAAGTATTTCATATTTTATTGATATTACTATGAGATATATTATTTTTATATTTCTAATTTCTAGTTTTCCCTTGAAAGTATATAGAAATATAATTGATTTTTGAATGTTCACTCTATATGCTGCCACCTTAAAAAAGCCATTATCTGTTTTGCAGATTCAAATAAAATTTTTTTAATAAACAATTATGCCTGCAAATAAAGACTATGTTTTTCATTTTTACATAGATGATCAATTCTTATGCAAATTAAAATGATTTTATTTCTTACTTTCCAGTATAGATACCTTTTATTTCTTTTTGTCTCTTTATTGAATTGACTAGCATCTCCAATACAATGTTTAATAAGTGATAAGAGAATAAATTCTCATTTTGCTCCAGATCTTAGAGGAAACACATTTTGTCTTTCAACACTAGGATGTTAGCTGCAGGTTTTTCAAGATTGTCATCAGATCGATATTCTTTGCTTTGAGATACATTTTGTTTAGTATGAATATATCCATTTCAGCTTTCTTTTGATTAATCTTAGCATACTATATCTTTTTTATCCTTTTCCTTTCAACAAAAATATGTGTTTATTTTTAAGTGTATTTCTTATAAGCAGAATATACTTAGATCTGGCTTTTTATTTTTTTTAAAAAAAATTTTTTTTTCAACATTTTTTATTTATTTTTGGGACAGAGAGAGACAGAGCATGAACGGGGGAGGGGCAGAGAGAGAGGGAGACACAGAATCGGAAGCAGGCTCCAGGCTCCGAGCCATCAGCCCAGAGCCTGACGCGGGGCTCGAACTCACGGACCGCGAGATCGTGACCTGGCTGAAGTCGGACGCTTAACCGACTGCGCCACCCAGGCGCCCCAGATCTGGCTTTTTAAACAACCCAATAAACTCTGCATTTTAATCATAGATGCATAGAGTAGCTGTTTTTAATGTAATTGTTGATATAGTTAGGTTTCAGACTAAAATTGTGCTGTGCATTTTCTAATTGCCCTATCTTTATTCCCATTTCCTACTTTTTAGATTAATTAAATAATTTTTATGAGAGTATCATATCTTCTTTTTTGGATTACTAGCTATTTATCACTGGTCCATTACCTTGGTGGTTGCTTTATGATTTATAATATACTTCTGAGACTACCTTCAAATGATATACCATTTCACATTTAGTATAATAACCGTATAATACTGTATTTTCATTTCTCCTCTCCCAGTATTTCTTTTAAGTTTATTAATTTATTTTGAGAGAGACAGAGAGAGCACGAGCAAGGGAGGGGCAGAGAAAGAGGGAGAGAGGGAAAATCCCAAGCATGGGGCTCAAAGTCAGGAAACCATGAGATCACCACCTGAGCCAAAATCCAGAGTCAGCTGCTTAACTGACTGAGCCACCTGATTCCCCTACCAGTCTTAATGCTATTGTTGTCATACATTTATGTTATACATATGGGAAAAAAAATACAACACACCTCTCATATTATAATATTTTTGTTTGTTTAACCATCATATATCTTTTAAATGTTCCAGATTTATATAATAAAAACTAACCTTACTTTTACCCATGTAGTTATCATTTCTGGTGATTTCCATTCCTTGTTCCAGCTGGTACCATGTTTTTCTGCAATCTGTGCTCTACCATTAATGTCACCCTATATGTATGTGTGTGTGCGTGTGTGTGTGTGTGTGTGTGTGTGTGTGTATGTGTATGTGTGTGTGTGTGTATATATATATACGTATATATATATATGTGTGTGTGTATATATATATATGTATATATATATATACGTGTGTATATATATATACGTATATATATATATATATACGTATATATATATATATATAAATAAAATCTCAGGCATTATAGAAGTCTGATGTTAATCTTTTCCTATCTACCATGACCCTACTTAACTACTTGAATATATAAAATATGATTTAACTGCATTAATTACCTTGTCGGCCATAGTTTTTAGTCAGTTTTAATTGGTTATTTTGCTCCTTATTATGGTTCATATTTTTCTACTCCTTTGTTGCCTAGTTATCTTTAATTGGATGTCATACATTACAAAATTCACCTTGTTTGGTATTAAATACTTCTAAATATATGAATTACTCTTCAATTTTTTTTCCAAGGCACATTTAATGTTACGTGGAAACCGTCTGATACTTCGGATTTGTTAAGCAGAACCATGGCAGCATTTATTTTAGGGCTAGTCATTTCCTGTTACTAATGTAACATTCCTCCAAATACTTTCTCTAATTTCATGAATCATTCCATTCCTATTGCTAGGGATAGGTGTTAGTCCCTCTAATTCTAATATAGTTCTTTCCCAAGACTTGGGCTGTTTCCTAAACACATGTATCTGTCATTATTCTACTGAATATTGATCTGCCAAATACTCAAGAGGCCCCACCACAGATTTCTGAGACTTCTCTCCATGAAGGTCTTTTCTGTGACATTCTGTCTTGTGAGATCTCACTGACTTGGGCTCCTTGGACACTCAGCTCCCTCTCTTCAATCCAGGGTGGTTATCATATTTCTCTTGGTTTCCCCTGCATCAGTGCCTGGAATCTCTCTCAAGGAGTTAAGCTGGGACAATCACAGGGTCATTTCATTTGATTTTCACATCTCAGGAATCACTCTCTTTCAGTACCTGATGTCCAGTGTCTTGAAAAATGTTGTTTCATATATCCCCTCCCTCCCTTCCTTCTTTCCTTCCTTCCTACCTCCTTTCCTCCCACTCTTTTTCCCTTTCTTTCTTCATTCCTTTTTGCCTTTATTTGTCTTCCTTCTGTCTTTCTTTTTCTTCTCTCCCTCTTTTGTTCTTTGTTGCTTCTCTAGGTGAGAAGGTGAGTCCAGTCCCTGTTACTCTGTCTTAGCCAGGCAGGAGGTCCAGTTATTTCACGGTGACTAATAAAATGATTAGAATATTATTTGGCCCAGGATTTTTTCATCTTAGTTTCTTTTTAGGAATTTTGAATATATATAAATAATATGGGCATATTGCTTTTGTTAATGACAATTGACTGATCTAACCAAAGTCACGGTAAACCAGAATCATAAAATAATTATAATACAAAAGTTCCTTTTGAGAAAAGAAAATTGCACCAATAAATGTTTAAACATTACCAGGATCACCACGTGCCAAATATCTAGGTACTAATTTGTGTGAACTTCTCTACTGAAACTACATACCAGTATATCAAGGGTAACTGTAAAAGTAGGCATCACATTTAAATTTTATTACAAATAAGAAAAAAACAACTCCAAGTTATTTCCTAAATGTTAGAGTTCGAGGTTGAATCTCTGAGTTAGAAAGTCAGAGTGTTTTTGTATACATAAATTCAAAAATATAGATTTTAAAAATAGCCATATTTCCTATTTTTCCATTTTTCTTTGAAGCTCTGGTATTTTTGAATATTGGCCTAAAGAGACACTTTGGATATTTTAGTAGAATTTGAATCTACTAAAGAAATAAAACAAAGTTGTGTGTTTTATTGTTGATACAAAGAGATTTTTGGCATTCACCTCTTGAAAAACTGTAAAATTGTTGAATTCTTCCTTTCCCTTATAGTATAAACCCTCCCAGTTTTCTGGTCTCATAATTTAAGTTGTTACACTGTATTTTAGTCAAGATGGAAATGCTGAGTTACATGAGCAAATGTCAATCAACATCACTAAGGAAAAATGTGGCCTGGACACAGTGTCACAATTATGATAGAAACTCAAAATGAAAGATTACCTATAGTAATCGGTTATCTGAATTAGATTAAATCCACCAAAAGAACGGGAAAGGCCAAATTTAGAATTAACATCAACTGAATGCACTCTTTATTATTACTGGAGATTCTCAGATCATTTTCAAAAAGTACCATTCCTGTGACATGATCATCAGTCAAAATGATCTACCTCATAGACTTTCCACTCAAAACAGATATTTCTTGGGATCCTAAATTATAGCACACATTCTCTCTGGTCAGGAAAACCTATGTTAAGCTTTCATACACACTTATATCAATCTGTTCTCAAATTCTGGCCAGAAAAGTCAGCAAAGTAGTCATCCTAAAACTTATATGGTACAACAGGTTTCTTTGTTGTTGTTGTTTTGGGTTTTTTTGTTTGTTTGCTTGCTTTTTGCTTATACTTGACTTAAAAATCTTCAAATATTTAAATCAGCTCAGATTATCAGTATCTATATCAGATTTTTTCCTCAAAGTTTGGAATAACATTATTTTAAATGTAGAAAGGTAAATTATTATTTGGCCAACCTAGTATGTAAATTCCAGAGCATTTGTTTTACAACTACTACAAAAATATCTGTGGTTATTTTAGATGGTAAAATAAAATCAGTAGAATCTTGTTACTTAGAGACTCTGTTTAAAATGCTGCATATTTTCATGTTCAGAAACTTGAAACTCTAAAATATGCTGTAGATCTTAGTTTTCTGTAAATTCCGTAAGAGTTCTTGGTCAAAAACAATGGAATGTGACTTAGAAACACATCATCTAAGTAATCATCAGAAGCATATTATCCCCCAGATACACAAATTATTTTTTGAGGCTTAGAAAAAAGAAGCCAACTAAAACAAATATCTGATCAATATTATATTCTGTATTCGCCAAATGCTAATTTGATTGGATAGGGATTACTTTCAGATTATTTAAAATCACCATACCTTAAAGAGGTTAATAATATAGTTTACAAGGTATTCATTAGAAATTCATCAATGAAAAACAGAAAATGGTACTCAATTAGCATGGGGTTTTGTTTGTTTGTTATATTTGTTGTATTTGTTTCATTCTGCACTTATAGTCACATCTTTCACTCAGATGGTTCTGGAGTTTTGGGTACCTGCAAGTTCAATCAAGTGGTCTTATTTCTTTCTCCTTTATGATCTTCTTATTTTCCCTGAAGCAAGTGTGCTCAGAAGGGAGGGCACCTGGAAATTATGGGCTTCTTTATAAAATGACAAATAATATTGATAAACCCATCCTAAAATAAATAAAAGAAGCTCTCCCCAAACAAGGTATTATCTGCTGCTAGTTCTGCTCTAAATAACAGTAGACTGTGTAACACTCCAGCCTGGGATAAATTAGCCAAGAAGACATAAATTTGAGTAAAATCACTCCATACTCTTTTTCACTACGAAACAGGGTTACAGGAAAAATATGAACATGACTTCATTTTAGTGTTCCATGGAAGCATAGTTTAAGAACTCCTTTCCTGAATAAATAGCCTGTAACCATTTTTAAAGTTGCTTTTTCCTTTTGACTGAGGCAAGACTGATTTCTTAACATTCTCAACAAATACCTGGTTCAGGTCTCACCAACCTTCATGATAATTTAATGGTGTATGCTTTCTTCTGGTGACAATTTTCCGTATCAATTGTTCCGACCCTCAAAAGCAGATTTCTATCATAAAGCTCTCTTTTGGATTCAAAAATTAAATTAGTTTTCCCTAAGTCATTTCCTCATGGTGTTGTTTAATTATAAAGTAAAATGCACAGAATGAACCATACTTCAGAAAAAAACTGAGTGTTTTCTAACCCAGACTAAGAAGTTCTCTTTGAGCCTTATGAGGCATTGTCTGTCACTATTATTATTTTTATTTATATTATTTATTTTAATTTTTTCAACGTTTATTCATTTTTGAAGAGAGAGAGCACACGTGGAGGAGGGGTACAGAGAGAGAGAGAGAGAGGGAGAGAGAGAGAGAGAGACAGATTCTGAAGCAGGCTTCAGGCTCTCAGCGCTCAGCACAGAGCCCAACACGGGGCTCGAACCTACAAACCGTGAGATCATGACCTGAGCCAAAGTCAGAGGCTTAACCGACTGAGCCAGGCATCCCACCCATTACTATTATTTTAAAAAGTCTATTTAAACATTCAAACAGAGAATCATTGCAACCAAGGGAATAGGAAAACTGCTTCAGCATAACTTTAGCTGTAGCCCCTTTCTTATGTTCTGTTGTGTTTGTTTGTTTAAGCAGAAGGAAAGGAGAATTAGCAAAGTGGCCTGGAATATGGTGTCTGGATCAGAGAGTAAGAAGAGAAAGTGCAGCTGTACTATGTACAAGTCTATGCTTCTGGGCACATTAATTAGCTGTCTGTACCTCAGTCTTCTCATCTATCTAATCATTATACCTAAGGGATACATAATTGTTCCAGAATCAAAGGACTGTTCTGAATATTAAATTGCACAGTATAAACATTCAACATGCTATCTAGCAAATAGGAAGTTCTTAATGTCACTCACTATGATTATGACAAATATTTATTCACTTAACAGTGTTTATTGAGTAACTACATGCTCTATGATAGGGACAAAATGATGAGCAGAATGGAAATAGTCTGTCCACTGGGTAATGTTTTTAAAATTTTTTTAATGTTTATTCATTTTAGAGAGGGAGGGGGGGCAGAGGGAGTGAGGGTGATACAGAATCCAAAGCAGGCTCCAGAGTTCAAGCTGTCAACACAGAACCCTATGCAGGGCTTGAACTCGCCAACCATGAGACCATGACCTGAGCTGAAGTCTGATGCTTAATAGCTTAATCAACTGAGCCATCCAGGTGCCCCAGGGCAACTTTTGTTAGAGACAAACAATAAAAACAACATAGATATTAATATACAGTTACAGGTGACAATGAGAAATTGAAAAAAAAAGTAGAGAGTATTTAGTTACTCCAAGAACATGGAATGAGCAGATGCAATAAATTTTTAAAAATTTAAATTAATTCGCTTAGGGTATCAACGGATGCTTCTTTGAGAAATGTACAAAGCTCTTAATCAAGACATCTCAATGATAAATGGGAATGAAATCAGAAAAGGGTGGGCTGAGGGAAGGAGAGCCAATATGCAAGGAGACAAAACAAGTTTGTGAGGCCCAAAGATAGAGAAAAATGTTAAGGGAGGACACTGAGTCTGGAAGACAGAGGGTAAGAGGGAGGTTGGTGAGGGAAAGGCCTTGATAATAGACAAGAGACAGATCATCCAAGGTCCATCTGTGCAGAGTATGGATTGTGGTCAGAGGGTGGTGGAAATACTTAAAAAAAAAAAAAAAGGAAAAAGAAAAAAAAGGAGAATCTGGGTGTGGCAAAATAGTTCATATTTTCATTTAAAATTTTTCATTCACTCCACTATCAGAGAATGGATTATATGTGGCAAAATTAATGAGTGAGGATGATGCGAATGGCAGTGGCAGAAGCTGAGTTGAAAGGGGACAGTATGTTAGAATTAGGTGCAAACAATGGAGATGGAGGGATGTGGCACAGATAGAAGAAGGGAATTTTTGAAGAAAAAGTGACAGTGCTTGGTGGAATAGTGAAAACAACGGAGAAGAGCATGTTGGCACATACGACCCTGAATTTTTGGCTTGTACAACCTAATGCATGGAAAGCTGTTCTCTGAGATAAAGAAGGAAACTGAGCAAGAGAGAGGGGGACATTTATGAGTTCAGTTTTGTACAATGTTGTATTTATATTGTGTCTGTGATATCCACAAGAGAGGTCAAGCAGAGAGGTGGGTGTGTGAAACCAGAGGTCAGGGGCAGGTCCAAATTTTGAGATACAAATTTCGAGATACAGGTTGTGGACAGCATTTGAAACCGTGGAATCAGATGACTGCATTCCGTGAGAACTGAGAAAACTAAAAAAGGAGGCAGTTGACCATGACATCTCCTTTCCCACTCACATTACTACAAATCGCGAAAATATAAATATTTCTCTTTGGTTCTTAGATTACTACCTACAGCATTTTGGATAAAAATATCCACACCAAGAATGTATGATAATCTGAATAGCTAGATTACATACTTTCCAACAACTAAGTTCACAATGAAGTAGAGAAAATAAATGACTAATCACATAGATGAGGAACCTATTACCATAGTCAGAATTCTTAATGGTGTAATGGTTAAGGTATTAGAAAACTGAGATTTCTTTATGTATGCCTAGTAGGGTGGGACCAGATAAGGTCTGGGTTCAGGTAATAAATTAGTTTACCAGTGGCTTCCTGCTGCCTTTATGTTTAAACTCCATTATAGTTTCCAATTCTGAGATTACAGGAAGTTTTCCCCTGAACATCCCCAGCAACTGTTTGAACAAGTGAAACCAACTGAGTGACTTTTACTTGAGTAAACCAATCTTCCTAACTAGCATGAAACCAAATGAATAAACAGAAGATCAGAAAATGAAGAGAAAAGAAAGGGGCCAGCTCTTGTTTCATACATGAAGATTAATTTAGCATGGAAGTCACAACTGATAAAACAAGATGCTAAATATCAAATGGGACTTCACAGTATGGTTAGATAATAATAACTCAAGTAATCAAAATTATCATGCGGGGTTTAGGTGGTTTATGTACTCACTGATCAATATAAACACTATGTAGATTCCCTGCATGTGCTAAGATAGAAACAAAAGAAAATGCACATTACTGATTATTTTACATATTATTTTGCATTCAGTACTTTGGAAATGCTGTCTTTTCTGAGAAGTGAACCCTATTCTTACCACATATTAAGATTCACATATATAATTATATATGCAATATCTATATATGGCTAACTCAAGTCTAGTAGCATGGTTTTAATCAATTATGAGCACAGAACCAATGCTCTATGAAGGTTTGGGAACTCATGCAATCCACACTATCAGTAATAACTCCGTTTTCCAGTGAGAAGCTCAAATTTTTCTAAACTATTTATGTCTTAACACAATTTTAAAAATAAAATCAGATCTGATTTTTAATATTTTAAACATGTAAGAACTCATAGGAAACCATCATTCCAATAGCAAAGATGGTTTTGGTGGGACTTGCTTATATTCAGAATTCTTTTCATATACAACTCTTTGTGAGTAAAAATGATATACATTCAAAAGTGAGGGACCAGAAGTTACATCTGATGGGTGTTTTGTGCCTAAGTGTTCTATTGGTTATGACTTTTATTTTTTTATTTATTATAATTTCTTAAGTCAATATTCTATTAGTATTTTCAAATTCTTCAACTTACATAAAAATCTTCAGAAATTACTCATGACAAATATGTCTCATTTACTTAAAAGTGTATTTGTTGTAAAACAAATTTAAAAAAATTATTAAACATTAGTGTTTTCAAGAAGGTCACATATTTTAAGCTGGTTTTAAGACTTTACAGAATTGAAGAAAATAATCTATTTTTTATAAAGTCTCTTAGTCATAAAATATCAGTTTCAATAAAGTAGTAATTAGTAAATATTTAACATAATGTTTTCTTTTAAATATATAAAATGAATTGCTAAATGCTTATGATTTCTGAAAACTAAAAAGAATGGTTTTAAATATTCTACACTAAAGGAGGTAAAGCTCAACATATTTGATAGAAAAAAAGGCTTAAACTATAATAACTAGTAAATACATAAATCAAATTACTTTATGGTATTGGTGGTACCCAGAGTTATAACCATTTTGGTAAAATATCTTACTTAATTGAATAATAGATAGACTAATATTTAGGTCTGCTATATATGGAAAGAAAAACTTTGTCATACTTGAAAATTACAAATTAAACCTCCTCCTTTTTAATACATACATTACATTAAATGTCTTAACATATTAGAGTATGTCCAAGGCTCTTCCATATAATCCACATAATTGAAAATTATAAGGATATTTTTTCATATCTTTAATTTCACATTTGTCAACATCATGAAAAGCACCTACAGTATTATTTTGTGCATTCCTTTTGTGACTTAATCAACTTTATAAGAAGGTGATTCAATCAACCAGAAGTTTAAAAAGTTGTTTCTGTTTTGTTATTGAGAGGTAATTAAATCTAATAAACATATCCATTATAATTTTCCTATGTTTCCTATGTTTCTTCAATAATGTATCCTGATACCATATGAATTTAAATGCAAATCTTTTCATATCCTCACTATATGCCAAAACTAGTAGTGAATAATGAGTCAATTCTCTAAAAATGTAAAACTCAGAAGTTTTATGTGAAGGTTTTCTATAAGTCTTGAAGGTAGAATTCTTCTAAAAGAATCTGATATTGGAAATAGACAAAACATAAATGTTGACCTACCACCTAAAGATCCCATCCTAAACCACCAAATAAGAACAGCTGAATGCAAACAGGCTCAGCAACAGTTTAATTCTAAGACTCTGAATAAGGCAAAAGTGAACACACAGGAAGATAAAAAGGGAAGTTAGAATAGAGAATAACAACACTGCATTTCATGGAAGAATAAAAAAGGGAAAGAGAAAATGCTGCTGTCCAGTGGCCTCCTTTCACGCACCTCATTAGTTCTGGTATATAGATTCAAGACACAGGGATCCTAGATAACACACTAAGTCAATTTCTAGGCCAGTACATGAGATCCTTGTGACTGGTGTTTAAAACAAGTTTCATCTCACATCAGGTAACGGCAATACTGATGTGACAGAAGACGACAGAAGAACACCATCATCTCAGAAATATGAGACCCACTCCACTGAAAGATTTACCAAAATGCATATATATTCAATTTGTGATTACAACTCTGAAAACTTGCAAAAAGCAAAACCATATGAATGCGCCTGTAGAAATTAATGAGCAAACTTTCAGTGAGATGATATAAGCTTGGGTAATAAAAACCAAGCTGGCATCTCTCAATCAAATTTTTCAACCTGAAACGTTTTAGTCTTAGTAACTACCAAAGCCCACAGGGGAGAGGGGAAATCAGTGGAAACTGGGAGATTCTTGGATGCTCCATGGGGTCTTACTGTACCTGTGTCCACATCCTTCACCTGTTGCCTGGCTTGAGTTGGCCGGCTCCACTTTGAGCTCTTGCAGGACCAGCCCTTTATCGTGTGGTCCAGGAAAGTCCATGCCTGGCACCTCCTCCTCCTCTAGAGACTCCACGTAGAAGAGAGTCCTGGCTGGCTGTTGGGTGCCCTGCCCCGGCGCCCCTTGCTGCAACCTTGTGGCCACTGGCAGCAGGGTGCCATTCAGTGGATTAAAGGAAGAGGAGGAAGATGAAGGGGAGGAAGACGAAGGAGAGGAGGAAGAAGAGGAAGGCTTCTTCCAGAAAGTGCTCACGCTGCCCTTCTCTTGGCTTTTGAGCAGGCGGCTCTGACTGGGGCCCCAGTGCTCGAAGCTGCCGCTGCCGTCCTGTTGCAGGCAGCCGCCCCCCGCCGGGCCGCCTGGGGCTGGAGACGGGTGGCTGAAGAGTTTCCAGCGGAGTCGCAGGATGTGCTTCACATCGAAGTCTTTTCTCCCAGAGCCTGACATGCTTGACGCAAGAAGGCAAAGAGACCTCAGCGGGCGCGGGAGTAGACAGACCAGCTGGTGGGGGAGGCCAGCAGAGCTCGGGGTTGGAGGAGGCGGCGGACTGCGCCCTCTGCACTCCGGGAGCACTCACGGCGAGGCGGGCTGCGCGCCCTGCTAGGCAACCACCCGAGCGCGGACGGCAGAGCCGCGCCGCTCAGCTGCGGTCAGGTCCGCAAGGACCCGCGCGTGGGGAGCCCACAGGCTGCGAACAGAGGCAGGAGCCGGACGCAGAGGGCTGAGAATCCTTGATCCGCGCGCGGGGGCCCCGTGGTTACGGCAGGGAGGGACGACCCTGGTGATGGAGGTGCGCGAAGAAGGGAGGTCTGCACGCTCGGAAGCCCGGGAGGCGGCGGCAGCTGGATACACTTCCCTGGGATGCACCCGTGGCAAAACCTCAGTCGGGAAGGTGTCGGCTCTCCTGTCCTTGCAGCTCAGAGTTCAATGCCTGGAGAGCGCAGAGAGAGAGAGAGAGGGAGAGAGAGCGAGATAGAGCGAGCGAGAGAGAGAGAGCGCCCCAAGTCGCGAAGAAGCGCACCCCCTAGCCTTCTCGGTGCACCTGCGCCCCTGTGCCTGGCCTCTCCGAGGATGCTCTGAGAGCTTGCCGGGTGTCTTTGAGAAAGTCAAATGCCTTCTGCAAGGCGAGAAGGGGTGGTTTTATATAGTCAGTTTGTAAAAGAGAAGAATAAATATTCCAGAAAATATAGGAAGGCAAAAGGAAAAGCCCGCCCGTGAAGCTGTCAAGGTCCTCACAGTACAATTTTCTCTCTGCCTCATCGCCTCCTCCTCCCCTGTAAGTGACGCAGATGTGCACTGGGGCCTATACGGAGAGATGGAGGGAGGGAGGGAAGGCTTCAATCTTCTTTATGCAAGTGAATCTGCCGCTCTTATTGTCCCCTTGCTAGGTCCTGTCACCTTTTTTCATCCCCCTTCCTCACTACATTACTGTGTGGCAATAAAAGTAAAACAAACAGGCATTATGCTTTAGTATCAGTAAACACCAAACGTGAATCATGGCAACGTAAACTTAACAGGCTGCCATAGGTTTGCAGGTTGCAGGTTAAGGGCTTGAATTATTTAATAAACCACATCCTTTAACCTTTAGCCTTGGTTTGTCTGTAGTGAGACACAAGAAACAGTGATGCTGGCATCAAAGAGTGATAATGCCACCATTCTGACACATTGTGATTCTGCCATTAACACACTCAGGCAGCGCTTCATCTTGGGGTCCAGAAGCGTGCTGGAGAAATTTTAAGATGGGCATCTGAGTGCAGGGGACGACTTTTGCAAAATCAGTGTGTTCGGTGTGTAGCTTTGGAATGAAAGCTGTTGTTCGTGTAAACCAAGCAGTGGAATAAAATGATAAAAGAGAATTTCCAGGCATAACCTTCTGGTGCATAAATCATGATACAGAATGCATAGAAGAGTTTAGGCAATGAACAAATACATCCAAAGGCTACTATCCTGCAAAAATCTCCTGTTTGAAGAAGGGAAGACAGATGTGTTTTCCCTTATACCTATACTTAGAATGATGAGGATTATGATGCCTTTCTAGCTATGACTACTTGGAAATTTTTCATCTTTTTCCTTTAATAGCCATTAAAATAGAACCCAGTCACCTTTGCTGAAGGCAAAGGAGGTGAGAAGCAGCAGGTTCCTTAAGTGCATGGTGAATGTGGCTGTTGTTCATTTGTGAAACTCACAGCTTCAGCGACCCCCACCAGGGCACAGGAATCACATATAAAAGTGCAGTTATATTACTGTTCTGTTCCCTCTTCTTGAGCAGTAAAGTTAAATAGAAACCAAAGCTAAGTATGAAGTCATTCCTAGACAAAGTTGGCCATTTTAACAAAACAATAAATTAAGCACACAATTTTCCCCCCACTTTCAGGGGAAGAAAAATCACTGTTGTGCATTTTAAATATTGATTTATGCCACAACAGCTGGACTGCAATCCCCAGTGACTTAATTTTTTCTTTCAGTATTCATTGTTTAAAAGAAAAGAGAGAGAGAGAGAGAGAGAATAAAAAAAAAAGTCCTTTAAAGCAACAATGGTGACAGATCATTTTTATCCAAGAACTGAATCAAGCAAGCATTTCCCTTAGGGAAGAAAGCAGTGTATGAAATTACACATCACAAACAGGACAGAGAAACTTTCCATCAGAGGTAATGTAGAAATTTCAGATGCAGCTAATTAAATGATTTATATAGAAATTCGTGCTTCATATATTTTCTAACTTGAAATAATTTAACTTAATTAAAATAACAAAAATACAAGGCTGTCATATGCATATATTCTTCATTGATTAATATCTGTAAACTTTCAAAAACTGTAATATAAAATTCATTTTTGTTGTCATTCTGAAATTCCATTTTGTATTCCTCTTTTACTCTACAATACTGGTATTACTATTATATAGCTTAAAAGTCTATTTGAAAGAGTAATTTATATGATCCAAAAGAAATATAATATTGAGTTTTATTATAAAGGAACATGAATTAAAAAGATTAAGGCATATTTAACAAATGATGACCAATGTAGTTACTGTGGTAGTGATATTTTGTATGCTTTCTCAGTATTTGGTGGTCTTATAGTGATATCTTATGAGCTGAAAACACTGTTGCAAGCTACTATTTAAAATAGCTACTTTTCTATATTTATCAAGCTGCATACAATAATCAGTCTTGCTGAGGAACATGTTTAAACATAATTCATTTAAATTATTAAGTAAAATACATAGGATTTAGAAAATAAAACATGCCTGAAATTATGTTAAAGTGAAATTATTGAAGAAAATGATTGATTATATTCTTAAACTTTAGTATTTATTTATTAATTATTAATTATTGTTACTAGACTATTAGGAAACAAGGAGGAAAAGATGGAGGATAAAATGAAGTATTAAAGGAAGGAGAGGAACGGAAAAGAAATGAAAGAGGAAGAAAGAAAGAAAGAAAGGAAGAAAGGAAGGAAGAGAAAGAAAGAAAGAAAGAAAGAAGATACAAAGAAAGAAACAAAGAAAGAAAGAAAAAAAGAAAGAAAAAGAAAGAAAGGAAGAAAAAAAGAAAGACAATGAAAGAAAGAAAAAAGTAAAGAATGAAGGAAGGAAGAAAAAAATGAAGGAAACAAAAGAATTTACTAAGATATCATGATTTAGCTTAACATATTAGAAAAAATCCTGGAAAAACATGCCTTTTGAAATATTGCACTCATTAATTTATTTACCGACTATTCAAAATTTGTAAAAAAATTAATTGAGTGTTTACTACATACTGGGTCCAGTGCCAAGTAGTAGTATATATGGCAGAATTAGGTTCCTTGCCGCTGGCTGAAGATCTAACAAAAACGATTGTTTAGCCAATCCTAATTAATAATTCACTAGAAAGTCAGGTAAATTAAGATTTAAGATCTCCAAGTTCATAAATGGCATTGACATAACAAGGATCATTTTTTAAAACAATCTTAACAATCACATTACATTTAGTTTTAAAGACAAAATCAACTCAATTACTCTAAACTTATTTAATTAAATTGAGTTGTTTTCAGTCAATCAGGATCTTTCAGATGAGTGTTCATATTGCCATAATTTCCTGACACAACTTTAGCAAAAATGATTCATCAGGATACTACAAATCTGGAGGATGCTCAAGCATTTACAACTACATACATGTACGAAACTCTTTACATTATTATTTCATCCAAACTGGATATTAACTACGCCATACCGAAAGTTCCTACAACTCAAATATTTAAGCAATACACAAATTTGGATTTGGACCCAAGCATTTTCTTGGCTGAGGACTTTTTCCTTTTAGTAACTGTTTTCTAAAATACAGTTAGATGTGTGCTTATCCAGGAAAAGTGAATTCTGATATTCTTGAATCTTTTTGACAGCCTTCTGCAATGTCAAACAAGTTGCCTCTATGTAATAACACTCAACAAAAGCATTTTAATGGCCAATTATGATCCTGTTTGAAAGTTCATGTCTTATGATGGGGACTGTATTTTTGTTTTTGTTTATCTATGCTTTATTTTAATGACACATATCTATGCACATTACCAGAAAATTATTTAAAACAGGTGGATATCATTTAAATTGAGTGCCCAGCATTGTGGATGTGTAAATAAAAATGAAGATTGTTTTGTAATGACATTTTCTTTCCAAAAATGAATGGAACATATAGCACTAACATATAGCACTAATATTAAGTGATCTTATGGATAATATCAAAGCCTCTTACTTTTGCTTAAAACACATAATCATAGCCTGTTCAACATCTATTAATCTTCATTACAGTATAGGTATAGTTTAGTTAAGTAGCAATTGAGTGACTGCTTAATAAACATCATTTGTAGACGTATTGATCCGGAGGGGCCAATTTAGTCCACTCTACCTCTTTGGTTTATTTGACCTTTTGATTTGAATTAGGCGATAAATGTATACACTTGAGAAATTCTCATAAGTAAACTACTGAGTTAACTGCATGAATTCAGGAATTCAAATGGCATTAATATAATGCATTCATATTTATGATGACCCAGGCTTTATTTAAGTATGCTTTTATTTGCCAAAATCATGTGCAGAATGTCCAAGGTGGCTTGGGAAAATTCATTATTTTGACTTTTGTACTAGGTCCTGTTTGGTTATTTAATACTGCTCAGGACAACATGATATGATTAAAGGAACCCTTACCTATTTTATGAAAATAGTTCCACAAATATGTAAGTATAGATTTGTATATATATATGTACATATATATATATATATTTAATGTAGATATAGATACATTTAATATATAATTATTTTTCAAGAATATTTTCTACTATAGAAAATATTTGGGGAATCACGTGACTGATTTTGTACATATAGCAATGTTTTAAAAAAATTTTTTAACGTTTATTTATTTTTGAGACAGAGAGAGACAGAGCATGAACGGGGGAGGGTCAGAGAGAGGGAGACACAGAATCTGAAACAGGCTCCAGACTCTGAGCTGTCAGCACAGAGCCCGACGCGGGGCTCAAACTCACGGACCGTGAGATCATGACCTGAGCTGAAGTTGGCTGCTTAACTGACTGAGCCACCCAGGCGCCCCTATGTAGCAATCTTTTAAAGAGAAAACTGCTTAACTAACGCTTTATGTTTTCTAAAGTGTTGTAATTTCCATAGTATAATTTCATTATTTTACTTATTATATGTGAATTTTCCAGGATCATTTTGACATATTGTGTGCCCCATGGAATTTTTACCATTAATATCAAAATAAAATAGTAAGATTGTACTATATAAAATGCAGAAGCTTGGAAGTTGTAAGAAAGAGGTTATGATGTCTATATAAATATAGATAAAATAACAGACATTAAAATTACTAGTTTTAACATCACTACATTTTCTTTTCTGCTTAGAAGACCTAAAAATACCCCCTTCTTGTAAGCCAAACTACACTTGGGTGATGTTTTACTGTCTCAGGTCTCATTTGGACACAAGTAATATTTCTACACTTGCATCTTCCATCTCGAGATGCATCTGGCAAACTTTTATATCTGCTTTCGTATGCATTGTTACCAGATCTTTTAAAAATTTATGGTAATAGAAGCATGGCTGAGGAAGCTAGGATCCCATTTGCCCTAATATAATTCTGATTAAGGAGATAACATAAATTACAGATAGTTTACAAATACTCTTTTTTCCAGATGTTCATGTGTACGTAATATGTGACTTTATAACAGCTGGTAACATTTTATACACACTATTCTAGAAATGGTACTGTGATTTTTATTTCAAGACAATTATATATTCAAAGACCTTCAATGGGTTTATTCTAACAAATCAAATTTCTTTAAAAAATTTTTTTTAACATGTATTTGTTATTGAGAGACAGAGAGAGACAGAACATGAGGAGAGAGAGGCAGAGAGAGAGGGAGACAAGAATCCGAAGCAGGCTCCAGGCTCTGAGCTGTCAGCACAGAGGCGGGCGCGGGGCTCCAACTCACAAGCCTTGAGATCGTGACCTGAGCCAAAGTTAGTCACTTAACTGAGCCCCTCAGGCGCCCACAACAAATCAAATTTCTTCTGAACATTGTTACTATAAGTAAATAGGCCTCTATTTTCTAATTTGAATATAAAAACTGTCATTATTTAATATGCTTTCATGACTCTTATTGCCAAATTGCCTTTCATCCCCAGTCCAAAAGAATATTACTTGCCAGTCTTGGGAAAAGCTAACTAAGGGCCCCTTGCCCTAGACTCTGTCTTCTGCAAGTACAGTGACCTCTCTCTTCCTATACTTCTCTAGTTCTCTAGTTGTTAATCAGCAAGTGAAATCAAAATTGTCACTTTTTTTTTTGAAACCAGAGGAAATGTGACATGTACTGAATACAGTCTGAAAAATATTAGGATAGATGAATCTGAAGATCATAATACTACATAGAGTTCCTGAGATTGTGGTCTACTTAAGTTTTAGTGTGAAATTCTAGAAGAAAACAAATGGAGATGAGAGTGGGAAAATAACAGATGAATCTGCAGATTATACTAGATTCTTCACATCTATTCATACTAGATAGATGACCCTCAGATTAAATACGGAATATTTTCTCCAACAGTTAGATAGATGATAAAGATATAGATATATAGATATATAGATACAGATATAGATATATAGATATAGATAGATATAGAAATTTTACTATTATTATTATTTTCTTCTTAAATAATGATCTGGGAAACTAAGATGAGGGCTATAATTTTATGACATCCCCTAAATGCCAGCAAGCTATTTCATTTAATCCTTATAAAAATCTTATTAGGTAAAATAAAAGACACAATATAAGAAAAATATTTAAAACCATTTGCCATAGATATTTCCTCTTTATTATCTATCTTAGACACTTTTTCATAGCTATACTTTCTCTCCTATCATGTACTGAATAATTTTTTAAAAAGATACACTCATTATGTGTTGGTGTTCTCAATATCCTTTCATGAATTCTGTCATTCAAAGTTCAGAATACTGCTAACTATCTATGAATTTACTATCCTCTAATAGAAGTGAAAATTTTAGCATTCTCAAAAGTGAGCTTTCTAATATTATGGTAGTGTGTATTAATTTGTGTGTGTCAAGTCTAGACTTGAAAACAAAAAATATTTTTTCCTTATTTGGAGCAATAATCTTTGGAAAAATGGAGATTACCTTACTAGGTACTTCCTAGGCTAGGATGATTCTAGAGGGCAGAAAATAATGTCTTATATAATATGGAATTCATAGTGCCTAACACAGTGGCTATTATGGCATAGGAAATGAATAAACACTTTTTGAATTACTAATAATGGCCAATTGGGAGGTGACACTTTACAGTAAAGAAGAGAGCAAAAAATAAATATTTAAACAAAAGTACTATAAAACTATGTTGTCATATAGTGTAAAAGCAAAGAGAATTACAAAGCAGTGGTTTCTAGAATATTTCAGTACTCTCATTTTTATTACAAAGGACTCTAAAACACTAAAAAAATTAGCATGTATTTTGAAAACGCATTTTCAGAAAGACGCAATGAAATGCACAATATATTTAGAAATATTTTCCATTGCATCTGTTAAAATTTATTTTAAAAGTCTTGGGACACCTGGATGGCTCAGTTGGTTGAGTGTCTGACTTCGACTCAGGTCATGATCTCACAGTTTGTGGGTTCGAGCCCCTCATCAGGCTCTGTGCTGACTGCTTGCTCAGAGCCTGGAGCCTGCTTCAGATTCTGTGTCTCCTCTCTCTGCCCCTCCCCGCTCATACTTTATCTCACTCTGTTTCTCAAAAATAAATGAATGTAAAAATTTTTTAAAAAATTAAAAAAATAAAAGCCTTCATATTTAAATTCAAAAATTTTATTTACATTACAAATAAAAGTATATATATATATATATATATATATATATATATATATATATATGAATTCTATCCATGCATCATCCATCTATCCCCTCATTTATTCAAACACACACACACACACAGACACACACACACACGTATATACATGTTTTTCTTTTTTTACTAAGCACATTTTATGTGCCAAGCCTTGTTCAAAGTGTTGAAGATGAAATGATTTATTTTGAAACTATGTGTATATTTAATTAACTTTCATTTTGAGATAGACAGAGTTTTGGAAATAAGGCTTTTAATAGTTGGTCTTGCAACTTTCACAAGCATTTTATAAAAAATACAACTTACTCTACATTTGAGTATTCAAAATATATGATTCTTGATTAACCACAGAATTGCTCTTCAGGTGACCTAGTGGCTTTGCAAGTAAATGACAAAAATTGACAATTCACATAAATTTATTGTAGGAGTAGCCAGTATTCATAAATGTCTGTATATATTCAAAATCATTTCAAGTAGGAGAAATTCATTAGAAATACTTGCTTCAGTTGACAAATCACTTAAATAATTTTACTTTCTCATACAAGTGGGAAACATAATGAGAAGTTAATGAGTAAATAAAGTAATTTAGAGATTACAAAAACTAGTATTGGCATTGAGTTGTGAGGAATTAAGAGAAATCCTGGTGCAGTAAGTAAATTCCTGATAATGTGAGTGAAACAACAAATTTACTAAGAATATTACAAACTATTTTTCCAGTTATAAAACTTGCCCTTTAATATTTATTGAACCATGTACATGGAATTTACATATATTAACCACCATATATACTGCATTATGAGACATCATTGTGTTTTTATTTGTAGTAAAATTTTAGTCAAATGAAGAAAGTATGTCCAAGTGCCGGTTTTGCATGAGAATGTTAATTCTATTTCATCATAATTTTTTTAAAAAACTTAATTTGCTTTGTTTTCAATAAACAAACATTCCTTCGCTTACTAAAGTTGTTTGAATGAATAGAATGGACTACTAAAACAATTTACATTACAGGATAGATTTGAAATTTCCGCTTTCTAGATTCTTGCCTGAAGAGTCGAAGACTGACGCTTACATCCAATAGAACAAGCTTACCAGAAGACTCATTCATTATTTCTGATCTACTGCTACAAATCTATACTTCTATATAAGCACTGAAAATCCAGAGTATGGATTTCTGACACTCACAAAAATGTCTAGCCATGCAGATTATTTGAAACCACAGGATATTTCAATCAATCAATCAACTAACATTGAGAATTGGCTATGTACTTAGCCCTGTGCAGTGAAGGGTATAAGGACTTATCTTGGTAGAAAACACATGCAAAAAGAAAAATTTTTAATTTTGATTATCCCACAACATAAGATGCTTTAAACATTTTTCAAATTCTTATAATGTACATACAGCTTTTGCAGCTACGTTTTCATAATTAGTTTACTTGCCTGTTTTCCAAACATGCAAAAAGAGGCATAGAGAGGCCGAAGTGGCAATCACACAATTCTCTAGACTCCTAGAAAGTCATGCCTGAGTCTATTTCTTTGGTTAACAAGAGAGAATTTTATAGGTTATAGAGAGTTGTAAAATTTCAATTTTCATATGCAACATAACTCCTAAAGTTGCTTACTTCCTTCACATTAGATTGTGTTTCACTAACCCCTTTTAAAGCTTCTTTTCCTTTGCTATAGGTAGTGTTTTCTAATAAAGCCGTAGAAGAAAGCAGTGACTGCAGCCTGAATTAATCATTTCCTATTCAAACTCACAGTGTGTGCATACGTATGTGTGGTAATATACCTATATACATGCATGAACACACACGAGGTGTGAAAGGGACTCAAGTCGTACAGAATAATATTGTCCATGACATTGAAATGAAAACAAATAGTTTGACGTTTATTTCTTTTTGACAGAGAGTAGGTCAGCTTATGTGGTAAATAACATTTATTAACATTAAAACATACTTTTGAAACTGTAAATGTAGCCAATGTACGGAAAGTATTGAATTCCATACAATCGCAATTTTTAAAATGTTGTTTTATTAGTGCCACTGACAGTATGACAGTTTAGGAGGTGTCACTGACACATACAACCTCTAAAATGTATTCTTTCAAAAGGGTATTTGAACAGAAGACAAAGGAGAACAGAATTTCAAAATGTAGGTGGTAAATAGTTCAACGATGTCAGAAAAGTTCAGGAGAATTACAATCTAAAAAATGAACTTACCAATAAGAAGATACCTATTCATGTTCTTCAGTAAAACAAGGAATTTCAGTAATTTGACTTTTAGTTAGATCAAGACTGCCCAATATTGAAATAACTAAATTTCTAATAATGAGTTAGGCTCTTAGGTGAAAATGATTAAATATTTGACTTAGTGTTATGAAATTGTTGGAATCTATTCAATCATGAAACAAATTATTATTGAGCACATGTTACGTGCCTATAACGTGCACTGTGAATGGGGGTTCTCACTGTCCACACAGAGCTTTTACTTTATTTGTGGACAAAAACTATAAACAACTAAATGAACAAAACCTACACAAAACACTCCAAGTGTTATGAAGTGATCAATGCGGTGAGATCACAAATGGCATTGCACAGACAGTTCTCTTCACAGAATTCTTAGAAAAGTGCTCCCCCACTAATCTGACATTAGAACCCATCCAAACAACAGAACATATATACATGGCTCGTGGATGAAGAGAGTAAACACAAAACACAAGAAAACAACATAAGAGGAGGAAGAAGAGCAAACCAGAGAGAAAATGGCTGCTGAAAGTCACTGAAGTGCAAAAAGCATGGGATATTGGAGGAACAGAAAGATGGCTGCTAGTGAGTGGGTGTGGAAGAGAGGGCGAGAGATGGTGTAATTCACAGTATAGAATTTCAACTTTAATTGTACTGTGCTGGAAAATTAGTGAAGGGTTTTAAACAGGGATATGATATATAATTTAAGATTTTTTCTAAAGTTACCTTGATTAGATTGGAAAATGCAAAAATCAAAAGAGATAGATCATTGAGGAATATCTTCTTCCCCAACAGAAAGACTTAAAAATGTAGACAAAGATAATTCAGTAATAAGCTTTAGAAATAAGAAACCAGGCAGTTTCATACTTGCTTTCATATAGTAATGCCATCTTAATTTAATTTAGGAATTGTATAAGAAATGGTATTTTTTTAGGGGCGCCTGGGTGGCTCAGTCGGTTAAGCCTCCGACTTCAGCTCAGGTCATGATCTCACAGACCGTGGGTTCGAGCCCCACGTCAGGCTCTGTGCTGACAGCTCAGAGCCTGGAGCCTGCTTCCGATTCTGTGTCTCCCTCTCTGTCTGCCCCTCCCCCGTTCATGCTCTGTCTCTCTCTGTCTCAAAAATAAACGCTAAAAAAAAAAATTAAAAAAAAAAGAAATGGTATTTTTTTAAATGACAAATTACAGTGCCGGGTTTTGTATTTTTAAAGAACTTTAACATGTTATCTCACTTTATACATTGCGATGGTTTTCAAGAAGAAAATAGGGCTCTAAGCGCTGATAGTAAAGGTGAGACCTGATGCACAAGGAAAAGCAAACCATGGGGAAAATAAGAAAAAAAAAATGTTAGATGCAAATACCCAGGGTGTGGAGACTGCTTGGCATATTGAATGAACTGAAAGGATATTGTGGGGAGAAGTAATTTTGAAAGAAAGGAGAGGTGGTTAGTACTCTTTTCTAGATCATTAACCTAAAGGCTAAAACAATGATGTAATCTGTACAAATTTTTGTATTAGTCTCCAGCATTTTCACAATTCAGACACAGATCTTTTGAAAGTACCATACCACACTGATCCTTTCCTGAAAAATATTGAGGTGAAATATCATAACCAATGATACTGTATCACAAGTAAAACTGTAGATTTTAAACCTATGTCATCAATGTAGAAGGTCCATAGACATGTATCTCAGTAATTGTATCCGAGTAATCTCTAAAATGTTACTCTTCCATCAGTCTAGCACCAATTACTTTGAGGATTAACTCAATTTTATTACCATCTACTCACCTAGTACTCTGCATTTAACCTACAGTTTTCACTTCCTGAATGCAGCTTACAATTTTTCTAACATTAAGAATAAATAATCCATTTTATCCTATGATTTAACTTCAGAAAGTTACATGGTTCCAAATAAAACATGATTGTAAATACCCAAGAAATCTTGAAACTTAACTTAATAAACATTTGATAATGTCTATTATCTACCTTATTAGAATCTACATCAATATTAGCTCAGATGACAAAGAAAAAAAAAGATACACAATGAATTAGAAACTCTCCATAAGTCTAAAATGGCATATCTTTTAGTGTATATAAATAAAAACAAAATATCTGCACATTTTTATAAAACTGTGACATCTATCATTTGGGATTCTTTCAAAAATATTTAGTGTTTATTTATTTATTCTGGGAGAGAGAGAGAGAGAGCAAGTAGGGGTGAGGCAGAGAGAGAGGGAGAGAGAGAATCCCAAGAAGGTTCTGCAATGTCAGCACAGAGGCTAGAGTGGGACCGGATCCCACGAACTCAGACATCATGACCTGAGCCAAAATCAAGAGTCTTAACCTACTGGGATCCCTGGGATACTTTCAGAACAGTATATAGACAAAAATAGGATTGGAGAAAGTCCAGAAAGTAGAAACTGAGACAACAAAGGGATCAAGGAAAAGCCTCAGGAGGAGAGATATGTTCATGGATCTTCAATCCTGAATATATGAGAGGAGCATGATCAAAATCTATTCAAACTAAAATGACACAGATAGAGCTTCCTTGTGGGGCAACCAGATCTGGATTTGAATTCCAGCACTGGCACGTATTAACTACGTCAACTTGACACCGTTTCAAAACCTCTTAGAGACTCTGTTTCCTAATCTACAAAATGATTTTGGCGAAAATAAATTAAATTACATTTTTTATCATAGGGCCCAACATATAGAAGATATTCAACAAATATTATCATTCGTCTTTCTATATACTTTATCTAAATTGAGATGGTTCAAATAAATGCACTACTATTTAATATATAGAGTATGAAACTTAGTCAAGAGGTAAATTATGAAAATCAGATATTATAGATGAAAAATATGACTGCTGTTTAAATATTAAGATAATGCATTGATATCCATGAGTTATAAGGATAAATTGGATATTTTGTAGTTGACTTTAAAGAATAATCATGTACTTAACAAAAGGGTCTTTAATAGAAGATTATTATATTGATTGATTAATGATGAAGTATGACAAGATTTATGTTATTAAAATTTTGTTCATTGATCATAGTTATAAGAGTGAGTCTTGAGAGTGATTGTGAAGAATGTTCAAAGTTTCATTTGCTATTGAAAATGTTACTAATTTTTAATGTTGGAGCACCCCATATTTGCTTTATGTGACCTGCACACAGGATCACTCCGGGAAGTCAGTGGCCAGATGGTAAAGGCTCAAACACTGTCATTCTGGGGCGCCTGGGTGGCTCAGTCGGTTAAGCGTCCGACTTCGGCTCAGGTCACGATCTCGCGGTCCGCGAGTTCGAGCCCCGCTTCGGGCTCTGGACTGATGGCTCGGAGCCTGGAGCCTGCTTCCGATTCTGTGTCTCCCTCTCTCTCTGCCCCTCCCCCATCCATGTCTGTCTCTCTCTGTCTCAAAAATAAAAAACGTTTAAAAAAATTAATAAAAAATAAAAACACTGTCATTCTCCTGTACTTGGGGAGGTCTGAAGATGCAACTGACAGGTAAAAGCCCTATAGTCTGAGGGACACAAATGACAATCATTTGGGTACCAGAAGAGTTTCCGGATATATTATGTTAAACCAATAAAAATTCATCACTTAATAATGGGGAATACATATCAAAAAGTGAAGCCTAGGGAGAAAGAAGTTATTAGCACATAGAAAATCCTTCTCATAATAAATATTTAACTCAGTGCCTGAGGTTGTCACTAAGGATCCCACTTCGCTGAATTCTTATATTTATTTAAGATCACATTATTTAAAGAATATATAATTTCGGTTATTTGCAATTTGCACTCAAATTGCTGAAATGTCATCTGAGTATGCTAAAGACAGGAGGTAGGCATTTTGAAAATAAGATTTTCTTTGATAAAATACAAACAGAATTGAATTTATTTCATTAATTTGGTTTGTAAGAAATATATTTAGAGACACACTTAAATCCAGTAAAAAGCATTTGTTGTTGAATTTCATGTATCATTTCTGTTCCTATTCTTTCCTTCGCATTTAAAGAAGATATAAATAACATATTTTTCCCATATGATCTTCTGCTTTTGTACATTAGCAAGTAACCACCATTTCCCAAAGAAGTATTGGTAGGGGGTTTCAGCTCTTTCCTTTCCAAGACATTAAATAATTTATAATGTTTTCTGTTTCATACTAGTGTCAAACCCTGTTCTAGATGCTTTATTGGAGCTTACATCCTAGTGGGAAAAGACAAACAAGCAAATAAATAAGTAAACAAT